>NC_089505.1:178532985-179161318 GCF_036850995.1 Saccopteryx leptura | reverse complement strand
AATTTTGAAACAATAACGAAGATAAAAAGTTGCAAGAATAGTACAAAAATTTTTTTTAATAATTTGATAATATTGTTATGATAATCCTCACCTTTGAATACTTCCTTTGCTTCCCCCAAACATCTATGAGGAAGCCTCATCTGTTCTACTCCTCAAATACACCCCAAATATGCCCCCTTATCTCCTGTTCACTGTTTCACTGGCCATTTTCCTCCATTTCTATGGACACCCAGGCAGTCACGCCATTGGCTCTCTACCTTTACATATCCAATCTCTCAAATTCACCTTCTGCACCAGTGATCTTTATAATATGTGAAGTATATTACTAAGTGAATAAAGATACAAGAAGTTTTATAATTAAAAAGAAAAAGGAGCCCAATCTTATTTGGGATACTTTCTAGAATATCTGAAGGACTGAGGCTATTCTTGCCATCATACACCTCTCATCAGGCCAGAGTACTTACACATCAATGTTAGATTCCAGAAGGGGTGCTGAGGCTGCCAGAGTGTAATTATTGAAGGAGCCAGAACAGGGAGGTGCTGATAGAGCCCCTGTGAGGCTGAGAACAAAGAAGATCAGCACAAAGGAGGAAAAACGTTTGCATTCCATTGGTCAGAGACCCTTATCAGAAGTTTATGTTTGAAATTCACCACTAAGCTAAACCCAGCCCTTGTTGCTATGCTGCATGCGGACCCCTTAGTGAATAGGTAACTGCCACATCTGCTTCTGTATAATGCTTGCTTATTTAGGATATATAAGGACCTGGCTGTAAGCACCAGGGGCGACTCTCATTTGCATCTCCCTGTGAGTATGGTGTCTCAGGACATCTGGGGAGTTCACCTCTGTGCAGGTTAAACTTGGCCAATAAAGTACAATCTAAGCTCCTGAAAGTCTCCAACGTTTGTTCTCGTACCCGGTGGATCCAATATTTGGGGGCTCGTCCAGGATTCTCCCTTGGCGGAGTTTTGGGTCGGAGACCGGAGTAACAGCTCGAGCTGGGTAAGTATTCACCGAGGATCCTCATTTGGGTTGGCTTTTGAGCTCTAGAGCGCATATTCCTGAGGTGGTAGGTGGGACGCTGCCGGTAACCCACCCAGGGCTTTCAGAGGCGGGATGCCGCCCTCTGAAATTTGGATATTTGGATTTGTTAACTCTAGGAGTGACCGGTCACATTAGGAATCCTTTTTGCACTGCGCTGTGCTGCATTTTGTCTGAGCTTGAATGACTGAGTTGAGTGTGAGAGAAACAAGTGTGTTCCCTGTGTTAATAGTGTGTGTTGCCTGTATCCTGCCCTTTCTCATTATTCCTGAGTCATCCAGGATGGGACAACAGGAGTCTGTGCCAGGATCCCCACTCGAGTGCCTGTTGAAGAATTTTTCTGATTTCCAGAAGAGGGCTCAGGTGTACGGAGGTCCGCCTCCGAGTCCAGGTTTCCTCCAAACCTTGAGCCAGCTGGATTGGCCTGCGTTTAATGTGGGATGGCCCACAGAGGGCACTTTTGACCTTCCAACTTTATTTGCTGTTAGAGCCACTGTCTATAGAGCACCTCACCCAGACCAATACCTGTATATAGATGTATGGGTAGATATAGCCACCGAGTGGCCTAGGTACATCAGAAAGTGTCTGAAGGACAGCCAGCAAGGCAGGCGAGCGGTTTGTCTCACTACAGGGGATAAGAAAGTTGGGAGGGTCAAAGAAAGGGAAAAGGGAGAAGCCCATTCCCCGACACAGCCTGGTGAACCGTCCAGACTTTACCCTGTTTTGCCTGGACCGCCGGAGGACCACCTAGACCTGGTGAATTCCCCTCCACCCTATCAGCGGCAGGAGGAACCAGATTCCTCGTGGCAGGACGTGAGCGGGCTCTCGAGTCCACCCCACACCCGAGGAGGGGCGGTCTATGGGGTGGGAGGCGTGGCCGTTCCTCCTTCGGCAGAGGGCATGGCCATCTTTCCTCCTTCGGCAGGAGGCGCGGCCACTTTCCCTCCTTCAGTGGGAGGTGTGGCTATGCCTCCTTTGGTGGGAGGGGCAGCCATCTTGCCCCTCTGGGAGGCGCCGCCGGCACCAGATGCTGGTCCATGGGTACCTCCTTGCCTCATTTATGTGCCTTTTTCCACCAGTGATTTATACAATTGGAAGCATCAGAATCCCCCATTTTCCGAGAAACCTCAGGGATTAATATCTCTCCTTGAGACCATTTTTAGGACCCATCAGCCTACGTGGGATGATTGTCAGCAGATTTTACAAACCCTCTTCACTTCTGAAGAAAGGGATAGAATAATGAGAGAAGCTGCTAAGGCGGTATTGGGGGAGGAAAGGGAAACTCGGGAGGGAAGAAGGGAAATAGAAGATGTTCTCCCGTCTCAACCTCCTACCTGGGACCCTAATACCACTGGGGGAAGGGACGCACTCCTCCAGTATCGCTGGGCTCTGTTGAGGGGGCTCAAGGCAGCAGCTAGGAAGCCAACTAACTTTAGCAAGGTAAGTGAGGTCATCCAGGGGAGGGAAGAATCCCCGGCAGCTTTCTTAGAGAGACTCATGGAGGCATATAGAGTGTACACCCCCTTAGACCCAGAAGCGGAAGAAAACAAGAGGCTAATAAACATAGCCTTTGTGACTCAAGCCGCTTCTGATATAAGAAAAAAGCTTCAGAAGATTGAGGGGTTCGAGGGAGAGAATAGGAGTAAGCTATTAGAAATAGCCCAGAAAGTATATATCAACAGGGATGATCTGGAGGTTGGCAGAGCAAAGGAGGTAGCCAAGATCCTGATTGCTACTCAGAAACCTCCCCCCAAAAGAAAAAGGGGACAGAGGAAGGGGCAAGGACAGTGAATAGACAAGGATCAATGCGCCTATTGCAAGAAGAAAGGACACTGGAAGAGAGAGTGCCCAAAGTTGAGGGCTGACAGCCAGAGGCCAAAACAAGCCCCAGAGGTCTTGATCCAAACCTTAGACTGACGGGGCCAGGGCTCCATTCCCGTTGGCTCGCAGGAGCCCATGGTCACCTTAACAGTCGAAGGAAAGCCAATAGACTTCCTAGTCAACACGGGAGCCACCTACTCAGTCCTAAAGAAACCACAGGGTCAAATGCAGAAAGCAACTACTAAGATAATAGGGGCAACGGGCAAAGCAGAAGCCTACCCATGGGTCACCGCAAGAGTTACTGACTTAGGTAGAGGCACCATCACCCACTCTTTTCTAGTCATTCCAGACTGCCCTTATCCACTGCTTGGAAGGGACTTATTGCAGAAACTATAGGCCACTATAACCTTCTGATGGGAGGAAAGCCCTATGAGGAGCAAAGAGGCAGAGGTCAGCATGGAAGTAACTGTCCCACTGTCTGAAGAACACTTACTTGCCCCGTCTTGGAAGGTAAGGAGGCCGAGGAAGGGGTTCCAGATGCCCTGCGTGCCTGGGTACCTGAGGTTTGGGCGGAAACCAACCCCCCAGGTTTGGCCGCTCACCAACCGCCTGTCCTGGTGCAACTGCTTAGCACTGCTAGACTGGTTAGAATCAGGCAGTACCCGGTCCCAGCCCGAGCTAGACAGGGAATAGCCCGGCACTTGCAACACCTGCTGGAGGCAGGCATCCTCCGAAGGTGTCAATCAGCCTGGAACACCCCGCTGCTTCCCGTCCAGAAACCAGGGAGCCAAGACTATCATCCCGTCCAGGACTTGCGGAAAGTAAATGCGCAGGTAGAGACTATTCATCCCATGGTGCCCAACCCGTATACCTTACTGAGCTCATTGCCCCCAACTCATATCTATTATTCTGTCCTGGATTTAAAGGATGCCTTCTTTTGTATTCCCCTGGCACCTCAGAGCCAAGAGATCTTTGCCTTTGAATGGAATGACCCAGATAATGGACTGATGGGGCAGTTCACTTGGACTAGACTACCACAAGGGTTTAAGAATTCCCCCACCATTTTTAATGAAGCCCTCAGCAAAGATCTGCAGGCTTTCCGCTCCTCCCATTCGTCGATCGTACTGCTCCAGTATGTAGCTGACATTCTCATAGCTGCCAAGGACGAAGGAGAGTGTGAGGAAGCTACCTCGGACCTGCTTCAAGATCTTGGGTGAATGGGGTATCGAGTCTCCACCAAGAAGGCCCAGATTGTGACGCAAACTGTAAGTTACTTGGGGTATAACTTACAGGGAGGACAAAGGACATTGTCCAGCCAGCGAATCCAGACGGTCTTGCAGATCCCCGAGCCTACTAGCATGAGGCAGGTATGAGAATTCCTGGGTGCAGTAGGATACTGCCAACTGTGGATATTAGGCTTTGCAGAACTAGCTAAACCCCTCATGAACTAACCAGGGGTAAGGAAGAGCAGTTCACATGGGCAGATAGGGAGAAGCAAGTGTTCCAAGCAGTTAAAGAGGCCCTGGTGACTGCCCCAGCTTTGGCCCTGCCGGATCTGGCCAAACCCTTTCAGCTATTTATAGCAGAAAAGGGAGGGGTAGCTTTAGGGGTACTGAGCCAGGAACTTGGGCTGTGGAAGAGGCCTGTAGCCTATCTGTCCAAGAAACTTGATCCTGTAGCCTCGGGATGGCCAACATGTCTGAGGGCACTTGCTGCCACCTCCATACTAGTCAAGGAGGCTAGTAAATTGACTTTAGGGCAGGACATCATTGGGGAACACTACATAGAGCAAGTGCTGCGAGCACCTCCTGACAGATGGCTATCTAATGCGTGGCTAACACAGTATCAGGCTCAGCTGCTGAATCCTCCCTCTGTTCAGTTTCTCAAAACTGCATCCCTGAACCCAGCGACTCTGTTGCCAATACCAGACTCCACTTTGGCCCACAGTTGCAAGCAAATCCTTGACATGGTGATTGGCTCCCGCCTGGACTTAAGGGATCAGGCCTACAAGAAGGCAGACCTGACTCTCTTTACTGATGGGAGCAGTTTTATCAAGGATGGACAGCGGTATGCAGGGGCAGCAGTGACCACGGGAGATAAGGTCCTACTGCAGAAAGCCTTGCCCACAGGGACATCTGCACAGAGGGCAGAACTAATAGGACTAACCAGGGCCTTACAGATAGCGGAGGGAAAAGTTGCCAACATCTATACTGACAGCCGTTATGCATTCGCCACTGCCCATGTTCACGGGATCATATATAAGGAGAGAGGCCTCCTGACAGCAGGGGGAAAGGACATTAAGAACCGCAGTGAAATTCTTGCCCTCCTAAATGCCATTTGGCTACCTACCAAAGTTGCCATCATCCACTGCAAAGGGCACCAAAGAGGGGACTCTCCTATTGTAAAGGGTAACAACCTAGCAGACTCAGCTGCAAGAGAGGCAGCCACTGGGCCACAAGAAAGCCTTTTACCATTATTACCTAAGCCAACATTACCTTCGGATCCTAGATATTCCCCAGAAGAAGAGCAGGAAGGAATACAATTGAAGGGAAAGAGAAACCAACAGGATGGATAGAGCTTCCTGACTCCCGGCTCTATTTACCCCAGGGAATAGTAAGAGAAATAGTAGGAGATATTCATACTAGCACTCACCTAGGGCAGAATAAGCTAGAACAACTTATCAGGAAGTATTATGTAGGGCCCAACATCAGGGATATTGTCCACTCCATTGTCTCGAGGTGCAGTATCTGTGCCAGAGTAAATGCGCAGAATAAGAAGCTACCCCCCTTTGTGAGGTATTGAGGGAAAGCTCCAGGAGAACTGTGGGAAATAGATTTCACAGAGATGACCCCTGGGAAGTCAGGACCAGAGCCTGGACAGTGGGTGTGAATTCTCAACCACAGACGGGGCAACCTTGAGCCGCGTTGGAATGGACTGTTTTAGGTGATCCTGAGTACACCCACAGCTATCAAGGTAGCTGAAAAACCTTACTGGATCCATCTCTCCCACTTAAAACCAGCCCAGCTTGACGAGGTAACAGGGGCCCAGGATTTGGACCTGAGAAAATGGAGAATCCACGCAAATCCCAAGGACCCCTTAAGGTTGCAGTTCTCGTCCACATCCTAGGAGGACTACTGTGTCTATTAAATTTTACAGAGGGAGGATTGGGGCTGGCACCAAATGCAGAAGAGCTACTCAGGACACTGTATGGCTCCCCTTGTGACTGCAGAGGAGGAACCACTACCACTAGACCGGAGAAGTACACAAGGCAGGTTGATTGTAATAACAAAATAGCGTACCTCGCCATGACACCAGATATAAGGGGAGGTATCACACAAGAGTGGGTCTGCAATAACAAACCCCACATAATTCTCCCTATTCAAGGCAAGCCAGGACCCTGTCCTGCTGAGTACACTAGTTTCTATGATCAAATGCACTCCTCCTGTTCCGAGGAATTTCAGGAGTGCACTAGTTATGATACTACCTACTTCACTGCCATCCTTCAGAGAACTCGAGCGGGCGCTAGCCTGGAGATAGGATCACATGGCTGCATGCAGGCTTCGTGCAAAGGGATGCGCGGCAAGCCCGTAGGTTGGTCTAAGAAATCCCCTCTACATGTTTTGGATGGAGGAAGACCGCGAGATACTATCAGAGAATCTATAGTGCAAGAAAGAATTGAACAAATTATTAACCTTATATACCCAAAAATTAATTATCATCCTTTGGCTTTGCCAAAAGCATGAGGTGTCAACTTAGACACTCAGTCCTCTGATATACTCCTAGCTACCCATCGGGCACTTAATGCCTTGAATCCTACTCTAGCTGCTGATTGCTGGTTTTGTATGACCCTAGGCACACCCATGCCAATTGCTCTCCCAGCAGCGTTCAATGAGTCTATGCTTACCCAATATCCTAATTGCAGTGCTAACAGTCCTTTTAGAGTTCAGCCCATAGACTTCCTCAATGTTTCTTGCATCCTAAGTCATCCACAAAATAACAGTTCTGATATAGACATTGGGTTTGTGGATTTTGCTAATTGTAGCAAATTCATTAACTCCTGCTCCCCCCTCTGCCCTGGCAGGGGACAAGTGTTGTTATGTGGAGGTAATCTAGCTTTCTCTTATTTGCCCACCAACTGGACCGTGGTCTGTGTGCTAGCCACTCTATTGCCAGATATAGACATTATACCTGGGGATGAGCCTGTCCCCATCCCTACTTTAGACTATATTGCAGGTCGCTCTAAGAGAGCTGTTACACTCATTCCATTGTTAGTAGGCTTGGGTATTACCGGGGCTGTAGCTACTGGTACTGCTGGACTAGGGGTGGCCGTTCATTCCTATACTAAGCTTTCTAACAAGCTAATAGATGATATTCAAGCTATATCCAGTACTATCCAGGATATTCAAGATCAGTTAGATTCTCTAGCAGAAATGGTCCTGCAAAATAGAAGGGGCTTAGACTTACTTACAGCAGAGCAGGGAGGCATCTGTTTGGCTTTACAGGAACGTTGCTGCTTCTATGTCAACAAATCTGGTATAGTGTGAGACAAAATCAAAAGGCTACAAGAAGATCTAGTAAAGAGAAGAAGAGAGCTCTTTGAAAGCCCCCTGTGGAGTAGCCTCAACAATGCTTTGCCTTACCTTCTCCCTTTGCTAAGTCCGTGTATTGGTTTCTTGTGCTTATTGTCTTTAGGGCCCATTTTGTTCAACAAGCTACTCAGTTATGTTAAAGAAAGAATAGATGTAGTAAAGTTAATGGTTCGGTCCCAACCTTATACCATTCTTCCCACTGATGAAGAATCAAGGGTTTGATTTATGCCCAAAAGAGGTGGGGGAATGTTAGATTCAGGAAGGTGTGCTGAGACTGCCAGAGTCTAATTATTGAAGGAGCCAGAACAGGGAGGTGCTGATAGAGCCCCTGTGAGGCTGAGAACAAAGAAGATCAGCACAAAGGAGGAAAAACGTTTGCATTCCATTGGTCAGAGACCCTTATCAGAAGTTTATGTTTGAAATTCACCACTAAGCTAAACCCAGCCCCTGTTGCTATGCTGCATGTGGACCCCTTAGTGAATAGGTAACTGCCACATCTGCTTCTGTATAATGCTTGCTTACTTAGGATATATAAGGACCTGGCTGTAAGCGCCAGGGGCGACTCTCATTTGCATCTCCCTGTGAGTATGGTATCTCAGGACATCTGGGGAGTTCACCCTTGTGCAGGTTAAACTTGGCAAATAAAGTATGATCTAAGCTCCTGAAAGTCTCCAACGTTTGTTCTCATACCCGGTGGATCGAATAATCAACACCTGTGTACATCCATCCCAGTGTGCTGAAACCCTAAGGACATGACAGGTGCCAAGGAAAAACTTAAAGACATATAGCTCATATCAAAGAAACACAGTCACACAGTCACAGATATAGAGATTGTGGTCAAGGGACCAAAGCAAAAATAGAAGAAAAGAGACAGGACAGAAGACAACTGCATTCTGCAAACAGTAAATCACACTTTATATTTTCTATCTACATTGATTCATTAGGAAATAGTAAACAGTACGCATGATCTGTCCTTGAGCAAGATGATCAAAGGATTTGAAAACAAACAAACAACTTTAGTTGTTTCTGGGTTTTCCAAAAACCTTATGCAATGTTTTTTCTGAGGATCATCATCTTGATTAGGTCAGGTCTACACCAATTCTCTGATGATAACTTCTCTGATATAATAATTAAAACTGGCACTTTAATATTTTCAAAGAGCTGATTCAAGTGTGGATTTTTGAAGACCAACAGTTTTGCCCTGAAATTATATTTGCAGTAGTAATATTTTCCCCTAGTTTAACTAGTGTAGTAGGGTACCAAAAAGCTGAAAAATTAATATTGATATTCTAGGAGAAAAGGTCAGGCTTTCTTGTCCTGTCCTTCCTTTAGGGAGGGGAGGGAGAAGATTGTAGACGTTTCTGGCTTGCAAGGACAATGGGTCATTTAGTTTTAAATCTAAAATAAGGATTAACTGAGGAACTTCTTCTCTTTCAATAAGAGACAGAATTTATATACCACCCTACATGATTGTGGTTCTTCCTCCTTCCCTGGAATCCTGAGAGTAACATACCTCTAGGCAAAGGAGGGGAGATAGATACTAAAAGATTTGTAAATATCTTTGATTGTATTACCTTGAAAGTTTTAATGTCTCTATGGATTCCCTAAACAAATGTTGTAAGCTTGCTAATAATTTTGTCATGATGCCATGCTCCCCCCCCCCCCCAAACTGTGTGATCAAGGGTATATAACCAGCCTCTGAAATGTATTTGGCATGCATAATTTGGGTCTGCAAATGCCTCATATCAGCCATATGCGGCCAGCATATTGAATAAATCTCCTCCTTTAATAAAACCCCTCAAAATTCACCTGGACTTGGTGTCTCTACATAAATCTGTGAAAGTGAGGTACGGTACTTTACAGCATCTGGGGTATGGTACTTTAAAACATATAGACAAGGGGGCTTGTCTGGGATCTGGTGTTTCAAGTCACTGGGTAGAGACACCCCGATCAGCTGGTCTTTCCAGCCCATCCCCACTGAAATCTCAAGGAGAGATGCACCACCTGAGATGTTTTCAGGGCTCCCCGCCTTCCTGTAGGGTTCAGACATTTCTTCGGCAGACACCCCTTGGTTCCCAAATTTGATGATTTGGATAATTTGGCAGAGAAATCAAGGAGGTAGGTAAAGCAACTATTTTGCTTTACTGAATTCTGCTTGGGACTAGTACTGATCAATCTGTTTGGGACTAGGATGTAGGTGGAGCAGATCTTTGGCTTTGCTGATTTGTGACTCCGGAGATATGTTAGGTGAGGTAGATCTTTTGTTTTGCTGATTTGTGACTCTGGAGATATGTAGGTAAAGCAAATCTTTTGCTTTACTAATTTGGAATCCAGAGACATGTAGGTGGGATGAATCTTCTGCCTCACTGATTTGGGACTCCAGAGATGTGTAGGTAGGGCCAATCTTCTGCTTTACTGATTTGGGACTAATCGGTCTGTCTGGATCTACTGCATAGAGGACTGGACACAGTCACACTCTCACAGTGGACCCTCCAAGACCGAGACATTATCATTTTGAAACAGTATCATTCAATGTTAGGTCACCAAAACCCAGAAAACAGATATTACTATTAATTAGCCTAACTATAATTACAGCATAAACAAACTATGCTCAACAAATGCTTAAAGGTCAATTGTAAATAATATAAAGAAAAGGAGTCTTATCCTAGAACTCCTGAAAATCTATTTTTTATCATGCCTTTTACTTAAAAATGTCTTTTGAATGCTAATGTACAGAGTTATTCAGCAGCAGAGAGACTCTGGAATCCTAAAGAGATGCCAAACCTGTTTCTCTTGCAAACTTCTACCCTCTTTTATTTTATCCAGCTAATAACGCTGTTTTTGACTTTTTCCAAAAGTTTATATAGACAGATATGGACCCTCAAGCCCCTCAGCAAGACCTTCTAAGGATGGCTTTTAAGGTCTATAATGACCAAGAGAGAAACAGAAAAGGCAAATAGAGCCCAAAAGAGATTAGGCAAAATACCAGCTCTTGGTATATGCCCGTAAAAGCTCCAGCACCCCAAAGGGGCTTCATAGAATTCCATCAGGGCCCTGCTTCAAGAGTGGAAAAGAAGGTCATTGAGCTAAAGCCTGCCAGGCTTCTCGGCCCCCCACCAGGGACATGCCTTTTCTGTGGGAAAAAGGAACACTGGAAGGTAAACTGTCCTCTTGTTCGTTTAAGGGAGGGTTCAGTCTCTTCCAGTCCTGCTCCAGCCATCTGTGATCTGAACTTGCCTAGCCTGCTGGGACTTGCCACTAAAGGCTAAAGGTGCCCAGGGCTCTTGGCCCCATCTTACATCACCATAGATGAGCCTAGGGTATTTCTTTCAAGTAGAAGATAAACTGATCTCATTTCCTATAAACACAAGGACCACTTACTATGCCTTGCCTGAGTATTCAGGTTTTATTTATACCTTGAAGATCTCTATCGTGGGTATGGATAGTCCTATTTTCTGCTGTTTTGTTTAATGTATAGTGTCTCCTTTATTCCTCCTGTCTCAATGCCCCATGCCTATTTTAGGCTGGGACCTGCTCCTAATTTAGACAAATCTACCTCTGCCACTCAGCATAGTGTATCTCAGGGTTCTCTTCACCAGGCCACAGTTGCAGAGCACCAGGGAAAGCCCTCCTGGGTTTATCTCTCCAGTTTAAAGAAAACAAAAGCTCTGTCTCCATATATGCTGCACACGGCTTTTCCAGTCTACCTGAATCATTGCCAGCTAGAAGCAATGGTCATTGGGATTTGGACTCTAGCTGAAAAGTGTGGAAATATGACCACAACTCCAGTGCCTTGTGGACTTTTCCTGAATATGTGTGACTCCTGCTGCTTGGGACAGTTCTCAGACTGAAGTGGGATTAGGTTACATTTGCAAATAATATGGAGCAGTGATAGTGTCAACATGGACTTAGGGAAATTACATTAACATGTTAAGGACATTTAAGACTGTAAGAATTTTATTTTAAATCCTGTTGTATTAGTTAAGACTTTGCTTAATAATCTGCTATGCTTTGATCACTTCATTATACTGGGACACTTGTTATAGTATCTGTTAGCATTAGCTGTTTTAATTTTGTTGTTTATTTTATATTTTTCCAGTATGCCTCAAAATCAGAACATAGGAATTCAGAATTCAAGTGAGTAGGAAAATGCTACCCAAAACAATTAGGTTTTTTAGGAACTTCACTAAAACCCTTGTTACTAAAGCTTTATTCAAAACCAATTAGAAAAAGATTGTGCCAACAGGAAAGGGATAATTAGAGAAGCTGAAATTAAAATCTATTACAGAGGCATAATATCTGAGTATTTAGTTTGTGTCCAAGTGAATACTAAGCAAAATAAGGAAATTATAAAAAGAAACAGGGAGAAAGGAGCTTTCCCAGGTAAACATTTAGAAATAGACTTTAATAAAATGATTGACAAATAGATAAAAGCTTTTCCTACTGGAAGTAGGGCCACATTGACAGTTGTTAGGAAGTTGCTGTGTTGAATTCTTTCCAGGTTTAGCTTGCCCATCCTAGTGTTAGGCCCGCATTTGTGTCCAGAGTCTCATGGCTCATAGGAAAGTAACCCAATATGAATTAGAAACTAATTTGAAGTTACATTGCGCCCACAAGCCCCAAAGTTTCAGGGAAGGTAGAGCGTATGAATCAGATCTTAAAAGAAACTCTAACTAAATTGTTTTTGAAACCGGTGAAAACTGGCCAACCTTACTCCCACTAGCCCTCCTTAGGGAAAGGTGTAGCCCCTATACACTTTTTGATTTACGCCTTTTGAAATAATGTTTGAAAGACCCCCCTTACTACTACCAAAACTCAGAGAAGAGATAAAAGCTGAGTTAAGTAACCACTCTTTCCTTAAGTACTTGCAGGATCTGCAGGATACTCAGTAGACTGTTCAAAAGACTGTCTGAAAGGCCCTTTCAGCACTGCCAGATCAGTATATCCTTTCAGCCTGGGACTCAGTCTGGGTAAAGAAGTACATCACCCAACGACCAACTCCCATGTAGACAGGTATCCTGACCATTCCTACTACTGCCAAGGTAGAAGGCATGCCCGCCTGGGTCCACCAAAGTCTTTGTCCCAGCAATTACAGCAAAGACACCCTCATGGACAGCAGAGACTGACCCCACCAACCCTTGTAAGTTAACCCTGAGAAAGACGGCATGCCCTACTCCAACCACAAACCAGACGCTGGTTGGTCTACGCATGACTAATGCATAAAGAAACTCACTAAGGACTCCCTTTTAATCATACTTTGGGGAAAAAAGGAAAGTAGGGTATAAAGCCAGGAGCCAAGGCCAGGGCCACCATCAGAGCAGCCCAGCCCATGCAGGTTCTCATTGGATTCGGACAGTCGGTAAAGAAACAGTGGAGCCAAAAGCTGGTGGGCCATAGTCTTTAATCCTAGTTTGCACCCGGCGGGCAAGTAAAAATACACACTGGGCTCCAAAACCCAATCACATTCAGTGCTCACAAAGCTACTGATTTATCCGAGTTTCCTAGAATCAAAGGTTTCTAGCTCACCAGACTTATTCTCCTCAGTTCCCCATCTCCTTCCTTCTCCCAGATACAAACTCTACACAAACTGGCATCTCACTCAGCACTCCGCCATCTTGGCTGCTTTTCCTGGCCTCCTCCACGTGGCCTCCTCCTGCTGCTGGCTCTACTCTCTCTGCTCTCTCATGCTAATCTCAGGAACCAAGAAGCGCAAACTCCCGTTTTGCCCCCACTTTATACTGTAGCTTCACAACCTCTAATCCAATATACAAAATAGGGAAGTCTCTAGTAGAGTCACTTCTCTGAGGCATGATTGGATTGTACCACCCCACATCAAAAAGGGTGGGAAAGGCTTAATCCCAAAACCAAGCCCCAGGCTGCAACGATCCACAGAGACACACATTAATATCACCTGGGCAACGGCCTCCACATGGGCAGTGGCGCCATCTTTAACAAAGTGAGCATAATACATTTTATCTGCCCAACATAGGGTAAAAAGAAAGCTATTTTAATTGTCACTGAAGGTTAAAGGTTTTAAAATTAAAAGTTCTGACTAAAAGTAAATTGTTATAAAAAACCAGTTAATTTTAATAACTTGCAAAAGGTTTGTACAGTTTATAATTAATCAGTAACATTTGTTTCTTTAATGAACTGTATTGCTATTAATGCTGTCTGTTAAATATCTGCTACATGTTATAAGTTAATATTCCTACTCAACAGCCTCATGCTCTATCGTTAAATTAAGTCAAAGATTTTACTTAGGATATATATAAAACCAGTAGGGAATGTAGTAAGGTACCAAAAAGCTGCAAAATTAATATTGATATTCTAGGAGGAAAGGTCAGGCTTTCCTGTCCCATCCTTCCTTTGGGGAGGGAAGGGAGAAGAATGTAGACGTTTCTGGCTTGCAAGGACAATAAGTCATTTAGTTTTAAATCTAAAATAAGGGTTAACTGAGGAACTTCTCTTCTCTTTCAATAAGAGACAGAATTTACATACCACCCTACATGACTGTGATTCTTCCTCCCTCCCTGGAATCCTGAGAGTAACATACCTCTAGGCAAAGGAGGGGAGATAGATACTAAAAGATTTGTAAATATCTTTGATTGTATTACCTTGAAAGTTTTAATGTCTCTACGGATTCCCTAAACAAATGTTGTAAGCTTGCTAATAATTGTGTCATGATGTCATGCTCCCCCCCCAAACTGTGTGATCAAGGGTATATAACCAGCCTCTGAAATGTATTTGGCATGCATAATTTGGGTCTGCAAATGCCCCGTGTCAGCCATATGCAGCCGGCATATTGAATAAATCTCCTCTTTTAATAAAACTCTTTAAAATTCACCTGGACTTGATGTCTCTACATAAACCCATGAAACTGAAGTACGGTACTTTAAAGCATCTGGGGTAAGGTACTTTACAACACTAGAATTGCACCATCAATGAAATACACCCTACTGTCTCTAATAGCTGGCAGTTCTGTTAGGCATTTATCTCTGCCACGACTTCTCCTTACCCATCTCACCTGTAGAGGTCCTGCCCATCCTCTGGTGCCCTCCTCATATCTCATCTTACAGATCTAGGAACACATCATCAGTTAGGAGAAAATTTCCGCTGTCTCTTCCTCACATCCCTTTGATTGTACCTTGATGATAACACAAAATAACTGCCTGGACTTTAGATAGAAATTTATCCGAGCTCATTGGAAACCTTAAAGCCAGAAACACTGTCAAGGTGCAGGTGAAATTCGAAGCAGCCAGCTCCTTGGCAAAGTCAATAGAACTGACTCTGCTTCAGCCCAGCCTGGCAGACCCTGTGGCCGCAAGTAAGCTGAAGGCTGGCACTCACAGCAGTCCTCAGAGGGAGGTACTCAACTCACCAGCACATTTACACAAGCCACAGGGCTCTCAGGCCTGCTAACTCATTGTTAAATCTCTAACTACTGACAATTGAACTTACCTATTTTTCTCAATCTCACAGTATGTGGGAAGCTACTGAGGACAGTGATACTGTCTTTGTTCACTTTAGTCTCTCTTAGTACCAAGTACAATTAGGTGCTCAAAAACTGTGAATTTAATAGTCTTAACTCTGACTTAACACCACCATTTGGAAATCTAATTTGCATTTTTATAACAGTTGTATCATATTATAATATTATATAGTATTACATTATATTATTCCAATATGCACCTGTTGGTCAAATAAGTTTATAAAATGTGATTTTTATTTTTGCTCACTTATAGTTTGCATTGAGGCTGGGCAGTGTCAGATATAGTAGTCTGTGAAATTGCAAATTACCTTTCTGCTTGGGAAGGGCCATTGTTTTGCTGTTTGCTGGAGGAAAGGTTTTCTGCCAGAAAGTTTTGAAAAGAGGGAGAAGAAGGAGAGGCAGAGAGAAGCCATGTTTTGCAGAGTGAGAGTAGAGAGAATGCAGAGTGCTGAGGAAAAAGCCTAAGTTTTGGCAGGGAAAGAGAAGGTGTGCAGATGGGGAACCAGAGGTAAGGGGCTTTTGTGAGCTCTGCTAAGAGTGGTGGGGCCTTTGATTTTAGGAGAAACCAGAGAAGATTCTCCTGGCTGTGGAATCGGATAATGTGTCAGTAGCTTTGTGAGCTCTGAATGAAGAGGGAAGTGTTTTCCTGTGGGTTTGCTCATCGGCCGGTGTGAGACTTTAATAAAGGAATGGCCCACCATGTTTTGGCTCCACTGTTTCTTTACCGTCCGTCTGAATCTAATGTGAACCTGCATGTGAATGGCCATGATGGCCATGACTACTGACCATACAGCACCTTATACTTAACATGTCAAAATGGATTATTCATTCCCACTCCACTCAATTGTTCTCCTAGTCATTAGTTTTATTTAAATCATACTACATCTTTCAAGTCAAATACCTAGAAGTTACCTTTAATTCTTATCTTTCCTTCATATTCCATATATATCCTTCCATTCATCCTAAGGCCATTTAGGCTTTCCTCGCACCTGCCAAACCAACTGACTTCTCTCTATCTTCACTGCTCCACCTTGGTTCAAGCTCATCTCTCATCCATACAAACTACACTGACCCCCCCCCCCCAACCTCAGCAACTCTTTTCCTTCTTGATCCATTTTCCAACATGGAAACCAGATTGATCTTATCAAGATATCTTCCTACTTAAAGTTTTCCAATGTTTTCATTTAATCTTAGAATAAAATCCAAACACTCAACCATAATCTACAAGGTCCAAAATGATTTGGTCATTTCTTAGTCTTCCTCCTTGGCTTTCTCCATTCTTCTTATCACCTGCTAGATTCTCCTGTTCCTTGAATTTACCAAGCTTTCTCCTGCCTTAGGGTCTTGGCACTTGTTTCCTTTGCTTGGAACAATCTTTTTCAGATATTTACATCTGTAGCTTTTTGTCATCATTCAGGTTTCAACTTAAATCTGAATTTTTCTGCCAAGTCCTTCTTGACAAACTCCCTCCCAGTGCCTTTTAAAACCAGTACTTTGTTTTATCTTCCACACAATACTTAATATCTGAAATTATTTTACTATTTTTTTTTGTATCCCTCCATTAGAATGTGAGCGTCATGAGAGCAAGACCCTGTCTGTCTAGATTACAGCCATCTCTCTGGTGCCTGGGACAGGACTGGCACATAGGCACTGCTCAATTAGACTTCTTGAAGAAATAAGGGAATGACCTACAATCTTCAATATCTATAATTTAGTAAAATAAAATAGTAAAAGGTTTATTTCTGGGGAAATTTCAATAAAAACAAATAAAGTTATCTAGAATATAATGTGTATTTATTTTAACAAGCTTGTGACCAGCAATTAGTAGTTCATATGAAATTAAAAAAAAAGAATATCAGTGATAAAGTTGATTCTGACTTACAATTAAAAAACTGAGTATTCACAAAACTTAAGTAATAATTACCTAGAAATACACAAGTAAGCAAATTAACCTCAGCAACATTAGATATGTGGCTTTTGGTGTATCTTTTATTACTTTGAATTAAGAAAAATTTATTGCCTCGACATACGCAGGGCCAGTGACAGAAAAGCTGAAACAGCTCACAGTCATCTCAAGTTTTATCTACTATTTCTCTTTAAAAATATACCCTTCTACTGAGTCCTTAATCCCTTGACTATCACTGAGGAACAAAATTTTGTTGCATCCACAAAAATACTTGTTCTTACCTAATTTGAGTGTGCTGATCTCAAATCTTACATTAGTTTTTCTCTGTAACCTACAGTTTTTTTGCAATTCAAGATTTTAGGTTTTCATCTTATTGTAAAATGTTCAACATTTAGTTTAACATAATGAAGTAGAATGTCTTCTTGGGCATCATCTTTGTGAAAATATAATAATTTATATAATGCAGTAAATACACTAAAAGATATGATTGCATCAGAATTTGTCTACAATTTCAAAATAGAACATATTAAAACACTTATTTTAATCATAAAATTTGCGCAAAATTTATTTAAATTCTATTCAGGCAAAAATTTGCATTTGTAGCTCTTGCGTTTGTGTACTTGTTGAGGACAATCTCATTTGATGCTCCAGCAGTAGTCTGCTCATCACTAACAGCTCCAAGATTTTTGGGAAACTTATCAAGGTGACAGTTCAGGAAGTGAATCTTAACGCTCATGTTACGTCCAACATCGCGGAAAGCCAACAGCATCCTTTGAACCAGAAGTTCATAGTTTTCTGCTTTTTTGTTGTCAAGGAAGTTCTTTGTAACTGCCATAAAAGACTGTCATGCTGCTTTCTCCTCCTTATTCATCTTCCTGCCAAATTCTTCGTCACATATGAGGGTTCGAATTTGAGGTCCATCCAATACACCTGCTTTTATCTTCTCAAAAGACAAGGCAGGAAAAGCGGAAATAATATGTTGAGAGCATTCACTTTCTCTATTCAAAGCCTAAAAAAACTGCTTCATTAAGCCAAGTTTGATGTGAAATGGGGGAAAATGATCCTGTCTTGATTAACTACAGGTTCATTCACAATATTTTGCATCCCTCCTTTTAGAGCTTCACGTTTCGGCCACTCCTTCTGTGTCCAGTGTTTCTTCCAAGCTCAGCTGTCCCACAAACACAGAAAGCAAGAATACTTGGTGAAACCTCTCTGTTGTCCTGGCAGGAAATTTACCATTTTAAGATCCACACAAATGATCCAGTTATGCTCCTCATACTTCAAAAACTTGAGGACAATTTTTATGTCATTATAATATTCTCGCAGATAAGTTGAATAACCAATTGGAACCACCGCATAAACATTACCATTGTGTAGGAGAACACATTTCAGACTCCGTTTAGAGCTGTCAAGAAATAGCCACCATTCTGTTGGACTGTAAGTGGTAATACCTAGCTGGTTGAGAAGACTACTGATATCATGGCAGTAAACAAAGTGTTTGTCTTCGGAAAAAAAGTCCACAAAAATTTGTTCATGCTTTCTGAAATGGGGTACTTTTGCTGACTGGTAAGGTATATTCTTTTTTATTTTTTTTATTTTTTTTTTTTTAATGGGGCAACATCAATAAATCAGGATACATATATTCAAAGATAACAAGTCCAGGTTATCTTGTCTTTCAATTTGTTGCATACCCATCACCCAAAGTCAGATGGTCCTCTGTCGCCTTCTATCTTGTTTTCTTTGTGCCCCTCCCCCTCCCACTTTCCCTCTCCCTTTCCCCCCTCCCCCCGTAACCACCACACTCTTATCAATGTCTCTTAGTTTCACTTTTATGTCCCACCTACGTATGGAATAATGCAGTTCCTGGTTTTTTCTGATTTACTTATTTCACTTCGTATAATGTTATCAAGTTCCCACCATTTTGCTGTAAATGATCCGATGTCATCATTTCTTATGGCTGAGTAGTATTCCATAGTGTATATGTGCCACATCTTCTTTATCCAGTCATCTATTGATGGGCTTTTTGGTTGTTTTCATGTCCTGGCCACTGTGAACAATGCTGCAATGAACATGGGGCTGCATGTGTCTTTATGTATCAATGTTTCTGAGTTTTGGGGGTATATACCCAGTAGAGGGATTGCTGGGTCATAAGGTAGTTCTATTTTCAGTTTTTTGAGGAACCACCGTACTTTCTTCCATAATGGTTGTACTACTTTACATTCCCACCAACAGTGTATGAGGGTTCCTTTTTCTCCACAGCCTCTCCAACATTTGCTATTACCTGTCTTGTTAATAATAGCTAATCTAACAGGTGTGAGGTGGTATCTCATTGCAGTTTTGATTTGCATTTCTCTAATAACTAAAGAAGATGAGCATCTTTTCATATATCTGTTGGCCATTTGTACTTCCTCCTGGGAGAAGTGTCTGTTCATGTCCTCTTCCCATTTTTTTATTGGATTGTTTGTTTGTTTGTTGCTGAGTTTTATGAGTTCTTTGTATATTTTGGATATTAGGCCCTTATCTGAGCTGTTGTTTGAAAATATCATTTCCCATTTAGTTGGCTTTCTGTTTATTTTGTTATCAGTTTCTCTTTCTGAGCAAAAACTTCTTAGTCTGATGTAGTCCCATTCATTAATTTTTGCCTTCACTTCTCTTGCCATTGGAGTCAAATTCATAAAATGCTCTTTAAAACCCAGGTCCATGAGTTGAGTACCTATGTCTTCTTCTATGTACTTAATTGTTTCAGGTCTTATGTTTAGATCTTTGATCCATTTTGAGTTAATTTTTGTACAGGGGGAGAGACTGTAGTCCAGTTTCATTCTTTTGCATGTGGCTTTCCAGTTTTCCCAGCACCATTTATTGAAGAGGCTTTCTTTTCTCCATTGTATGTTCTTGTCCCCTTTATCAAAAATTATTTGACTATATATATATGGTTTTATTTCTGGACTTTCTATTCTGTTCCATTGGTCTGAGTGTCTACTTTTCTGCCAATACCATGCTGTTTTGATTGTCGTGGCCCTATAATATAGTTTGAAGTCAGGTATTGTAATGCCCCCAGCTTCATTCTTTTTCTTTAGGATTGCTTTGGCTATTCGGGGTTTTTTATAGTTCCATATAAATCTGATGATTTTTTACTCTATTTCTTTAAAAAATGTCATTGGAATTTTGATGGGAATTGCATTAAATTTGTATATTGCTTTGGGTAATATGGCCATCTTGATTATATTTATTCTTCCTAACCAGGAACAAGGTATATTCTTCCATCTCATTATATCTTTTTTGATTTCTCTTAACAATGGTTTATAGTTTTCATTATATAAGTCCTTTACATTCTTTGTTATGTTTATTTCTAAGTATTTTTTGTTGTTGTTGTTGCAATCGTGAAGGGGATTATTCTTTTGAGTTCGTTCTCAGTTGTTTCATTGTTGGCATAAAGAAAGGCTATTGACTTCTGTATGTTAATTTTGTATCCTGCGACCTTACTGTATTGGCTTATTTTTTCTAGTAGTCTTTTTGTGGATTTTCTTTTTTAATCCATTCTGCTACTCTGTGTCTTTTTATTGGTGAGTTTAATCCATTTACATTTAGTGTAATTATTGATACTTGTGAGTTCCCTATTGCCATTTTATATCTTGCTTTCTGTTAGTTTTGTGTCTTGTTTGATCCTTCTCTTTTGTTTTTCTATCTTTTGTTTTTATTTGGTTGTATTCCATACATCTTTCCTTTGTTGCTATCTTTTTTATCTCATGTGCTTCTGTGGTGGTTTTTTCAATGGTGGTTACCTTTAAGTAATGAAAAGGGTTCCTACCCTGTTCATTGTAGCGCACTATTTTGTGAGTACTTTTGCATTCCATTGTCCTTTGCTACTGTTAATCTCCATCCTCTCCCCCCTTTCTTTTTGTTGTTGTTACAGTGTAAATTTGATTTTATTGTGTTCTTCTTGGAGCTTTTACTTGTGGCTTTATTTTTTTTTTTGTTGTTGTTCTTTGTATCTGATTGGAGAACCCCCTTTAGTAATTCCTGGAGTGGGGTTTTTCTGATGATAAATTTCCTCATCTTTTCTGTATCTGTGAATGTTTTTATTTCTCCTTCATATTTGAAGGATAGCTTTGATGGGTATAGTATTCATGCCTGAAAGTTCCTCTCTTTCAGGATTTTAAATATTGGGGTCCACTCTCTTCTAGCTTGTAGAGTTTCTGCTGAGAAATCTGATGATAATCTAATGGGCCTTCCTTTATATGTTGTATTCTTCTTTTCCCTGGCTGCCTTGAGAATTTTTTCTTTGCCATTGGTTTGTGCCAATGTCATTATGATGTACCTTGGAGTAGGTTTGTTGGGGTTAAGAAAACTCGGAGTTTTGTTTGCTTCATGAATTTGAGGCTTTAGTTCTTTCCACAGGCTTGGGAAGTTCTCATCTATTATTTGTTTGAGTATGTTCTCCATTCCATTTTCTCTCTCTTCTCCCTCTGATATACCTATTAATCTTATGTTATTCTTTCTGATGGAGTCAGATAATTCTTGTAGGGCTATCTCATTTTTTTTAATTTTTGAGTCTCTTTTTTCTTCTCTCTGTTGTGCCTCAAGTTGCTTGTCTTCTATTTCACTAATCCTCTCTTCTATCTGGCCTGTTCTATTAGCTAAGCTTGTTACCTCATTTTTCAGCTCCTGAATTGAGTTTTTCATCTATGTTTGATTTGTTTTTATAGTTTCAATTTCCTTGGACATATATTCTTTGTGTTCATTGAGTTGTTTTCTGAGCTCCCTAAATTGCCTTTCTGTGTTTTCTTGTATATCTCTGAGTATTTTTAGGATTTCTATCTTGAATTCTCTGTCATTTAGCTCCAAGGTTTCCAATATATTAAATTTTTTCTCCATAGATTTTTCCTCATCTCTCTGTGTTACTTCTCTTTCTCTTGTATCCATGATATTTGATTTTCTCTTCCTTAATGGCATCTTTGGGTGTATTGCGAAACATCTGGAGGCTCCAAGGATAGGTTTTTCTGTTTCTGGTTGAAGATCTTGTTGAGTTTTGGGGGAGATTTATCGGTATCGCTTCCTACCCCGCCATTACTCTGACATCATCTCTCGGTAAGGTATATTATTTTCTTAAAGCCTGGAGGCTAATAATTCAGCTGCTTTCTTTGATAGGCCCAAATCTCTTTTAAGTCATTTAATTCAGGTTGGCTAAACTGCTGAGGGGTTAATGAGTGCTTGGCATCAGAAGAAGACCCTTCAGATTCTACAACCATTTCCTCATGCATCTTATCAAAATACACTTGAACACCATGTTTACTTTCTTCGTCCTTAGAAGAAGTAAAACTATTGAAAACTGGAACTGGGAGTGTCTCAGAGTGTGTAGTAGGTCATATTGCTGAAGGAATATTAGGCTATGTGATTATATGCCATCTTTTCTTGCCAATGCCATTTGTATGGATCAGACAGAAATAACAGTCACTGCTGTGGTCCTTAGGTTCAATATCAAAAAGCATTTCTTTGTGTTTTTCTTTTGTCCAATCACAAAGCATTTTCTCACAATTATGATACACAATATGAGGAGCCCAATTCTTGTCTTAATCGCCAAGAGGAACTTGAAAATAGGCAATATATGCACGTGTCACAAATGATGAAATATTGTGCCTTTGACGTTAAAATGTGTAACAGCCACATATATAACAGAAGTTTTCAGGACTATTCTTACATTTATGCCTACTCAAAGAAGCCATGATTCAATCTTAAAACAAAATAAGAGGTTGTTTGGGCCCTGGCCAGTTGGCTCAGTGGTAGAACGTTGGCCTGGTGTGCAGGAGTCCCGGGTTCAATTCCCAGCCAGGGCACACAGGAGAAGCGTCCATCTGCTTCTCCACCACTTCCCCTCTCCTTCCTCTCTGTCTCTCTCTTCCCCTCCCGCAGCTAAGGCTCCATTGGAGCAAAGTTGGCCCGGGCCCTGAGGATGGCTTCATGGCATCTGCCTCAGGCGTTAGAATGGCTCTGGTTGCAACAGAGTGATGCCCCAGATGGGCAGAGCATCGCTCCCTGATGGGCGTGCTGGGTGGATCCTGGTCGGGCACATGCAGGAGTCTGTCTGACTGCCTCCCCATTTCCAACTTCAGAAAAATACAAAAAAAAAAATTAGTAAAAAAAGTAAAAAAAAAAAAAAGAGGGTGTTTTATTCAAGATAATAATTTTTTACATTTAAAAACAACTATAATTATGTAAAAGTGATGTTTGTAAAACGATAATTGCCTGTGGTTATGTTCAATCCAAGAGTCATTGCTCTTTAACTCCAATTTAAAAACCAATGCATGCCATTAACTATAACAAAAAGAAATGAAAATTGCATAAAAACTAGAGCATGCCCCCAAAAACAGATTTCATATTTGGAATCAGCAATGCAGAAATATATAGAAACAGTTCTAAAACTTCATGCAATAGAAAATGAAAAAAAAATTGTTCTCCGGTGTTATAATGTAGACACATAACTTTAGAGCTCTCTACCATCTATGTAGTTCTTAAAAAACTTACCAGGGATAAAATGGGACAACACATAATGGTAAATAAATCAGTTAATCAACAATACATACAAATCATTAATTTATATGTACCCCACAACAAAGCATAAAGCAAAAAAATTTATTGAACTAAATGGGAAATAGACAAATTCACGATTATATTTGGGAACAAAACATTTAGTAATCCACAGAATAATCAGACAATATAAGTTAGTGGCATTTAAAGAAAAGAATATCCATCTGACAATGATAGAATACATTCTCTTTACCAAGGCACAGGAAACATTCACCAAAATAGACCATATTCTGGGCCATCAAACAAATTTGAACAAATTTAAAACAATTGAATTTATACATAGTATGTTCCTGTATTATAATGGAACTAAACTCTAAGGCACATGTTCTTCACTGGCTTCCAGAGTTCCCTTGGTTGAGCTTTAATTGCCCATAGAGGTAATTTGCTTGATAAATCACCCTTCATTGGCTGCCTTTGCTTTCTTGTCTTACTTTCTTACATCCACACTAATATATCCTGGGATCATTTCCCAAAGAAACTACTTTATTGGGGTTTGCTTCTGGAAAAACTCAGGCTAAGACAGCTGCAGAGATGGTTAATTCTCATTATTGGTGAAAGTGAGATTCTCTAAAGTTGCAGTGAACACTAAGTTAATGAGTACCAAACCATTGTTCCTAGGGAAAATATAGGGTTAGGTTCCTATGAGTCTCTGGTCACATTTTCATGTACTGATCACTACATAATCTTGCTTTATGCATGTTTCTGTTGAAAGACATCAATTTAATATATAATGAATACATATATAGATTCAATAAGATTAAATTCATGGCCAACAGCACTGAGGCCTGACAGAAGCTTATTAAACACATGTGTTTCTTCATGAGGCATGTCACAGCCTTCTTGCATATAGGTATGCTAGGCACTACATCAACACTATGCTTAGAGGCAGTGAAATAACAAGAAACACAGAATGTGGAAAACCTTATATTAAATAGACCATGAAAAGGAAACTTGTTTACAGTATGAGCCAGAACAAGAAAGCAGAGCATCGCCTTGTTGACCTCAGCTGGGAACATGCATTTAAAAACTCAAACTTTTCCAATATCTGCGCTTGTCTGCGAATAACTACCAAAGGCCCAGAAGCATCAATTTGAGGTTACAAACACATTTTAGCAAGTAGGTGAATTCTCCAATACAGATTCTGAAAATAATGAGTATCAACTATATCTCTTTAATGTCTTAATTTGATGACTTATGAAGAAAACTTTTAATTTACTTCCTTTTTGCACAAAAAAAAAGAGGCTGGGTCACCTTTGCTGGTCAACAAGGGTACCACCTGTTGCACCACCCACAGATGCCATTCTCTGACATTTTTTCTCAGCCTGTAATCAATGTACATTATATAACATTGTACTGAACACATAGCTTATGATTCTTCTGTGGCTCTTCTCAGCTAATTTTTACTGTAGCAATTGTTTTTGTTCTTTTCAAAGCATTAAGACAGTTTGATAACAAGGGATTCTGACAGCGTGATAGGTCAGGCTAAGAAGTTCAGGTTTGTTTGGAAGGCAAAGGGGTCCACTACAAGATTTTCAGTCATGAGACAAGAATTATGAATGTACTTTCAGGTTTACAATTTAGGAAGCAGGTGGAGAATATACTACAGATGTGGAGCTGAAGTCAGAAAAGCTGATAAGTAGCTGTTTTGCAACTTAAATAAAACCAATTCCAGTAAAAGTAATCCAAACATGATGAGGGCCTGGATTAGAAAAGTGGTAGAGAAAAACAAGAAAAATAAATAAAGACATAATTAGGAGACAAAATCACCAGGACTTGGAAACTGGTAGAAGTGAGGTATCAGAGAGGCAGAAGGAGCCCAGGATGCTTCCAGGTTCCTAGCTTGAACTGTCAATTGGACAATGGTGCCAAAATAGTTCCTTGTGACTGAATGTGACAGACTTTTTATATGTTGTAATAACAGTATATGATGGCATTTAAATATTGAAAATAAAAATAAGCATTATGACTGACAGGAGTGTTACATATGGTAAATTCTACTGTGATTTAAAAAAAAAGTAAACATTTAGTCCTACCACTGAGCACAACACTGTGAAAGTAGATGTCCTGGCCCGTAAGAGTCATTACAGCAGGAGACAGCTCCTCTTGGGTACCTGTGACCACTCAGGGGGTCTGAGATTCACTGTATAGACAACAGCATTTACTCCCATTCTAGGCAGACCCTTCCTGGCACTCCATACTCTAAGATAGGATCTAACTGAATAGGATATCCCCTCCCAAGGCCTTCATTAGCACCAGGGAAGCTGTTCACATAACAAGGTGGGGATTAAACCTTTGGATGAGATCTTTACTGCATTTCTTACTCTTATCTGAAAGCATTAGACTTTGAGGATATAGTAGGAGTACATGATTGCACTAAGAACTGGATAACCACACACACCACTTACACCTTCAATGGCTCTCTACTGCTCTCAACACAGAGTCCAAAATCCTTAGCATGGATACAATGATCTTCATGCTCAGGTAGAACATCTAACCTACTCACAATAGTTCCTTTTTACTGAAAACTGGTCTCTTTACACACAAAACTGTAGTAACCACATTTAAATGGTATGACCTGGACTTTTGGTAACAGTTTAATAGGCCAAGGTGGACCCAAAATGAATTCTCTGACAGGATTGTCTATCTTCGCAACCGTCTCCTCTCACTCTAACAATGCCATCTAACAAGTCAACCTGTTCCCTCCCGCCCAGCTTTCACGGTGGGCCAATCGCGGCGCTGAGTGGTTGCTCTACTACCGCCCACCATGGAAGCTGGAACGCCCACTAGTGGGCGGGAGGGAACAGGTTGACCAGCACTGCAAAAGTGGGCGGTTTTTATTAAAAGGTTAGCCATCACGGTCCTGAGGTAACCTAACTCAGCCCGGGAGAGGGGCCAGGATCTTTGAGAGACTCAGCTCAGCCTACCATCACCTTCTATTATCTGGGGGATAAAAAATTAGATTAAGTCCAAATTGTCCTACTTGGCTTTCCATCTTACCCCTACACTATACCCAGATCTGCCTGTTAAAGCACAAATAACGGTGGGCCATCAGCAGAGAATAATAAAATCACTTGGACTCTGAGAACTAAGTTGAATCAGTACTCTGACCACTTGCAGATCTCGGGTCCTTGGGAAAGTCACCTAACTAATCTTTCTGAACTTCAATTCCACACAAGCAATACAAGGCAATGACCTATCCTGGCCCTGATAATCCTCTCCCTCAGAGCCCGCCCCTGCACGCTAGACCCGCCCCAGCCTCATCCTGACCTATCGCGACCGGACTCTCCTCCCCACAGCCCCGCCCCTCCCCGCCCTCGGCCCTGCCCTGCACTCCCCCCCCCCCCCAGCTCCGCCCCTCCCTGGGCCCGCCTTGGCGCCGCACTCCCATACACAGCCCCAGCTCCGCCCACGCTGGGCTGAGCCTCCCCGAACCTATCGCGTTTCTTAGGGCCTCAAGCCCCACCCCCGCCTGCCGAGTTCCGCCACAACCTAGGAATCACTATGGCTGGAGTGGCCGGGAGGCTGGCTCGCCGTTGGTGTCAGAACCAAGCCCAGAGGTAAGTGGTAGGCCTAAGGTCGCCTTGGGACGCCGTCCGCGGGAGCCGCCTTCTCTGTTTCTTGTGTCCGTTGCATCAGGGTTATACTTTTACGGTGTTCCAAGGACAGAGTGGCATCGAGTGCCCTGCTGAAACGCGCTCCATACTACGCGGTCGGGAGGGACGCATCCGGAGCCTCAAGCTGCGGGTCTCCCTCCGCGTGTCACCCGGGCCGCACGCCGCCACTCTGGCTGCTTCTAGGTTGCAGACGTACTTAGGTAAAACATCCAAGCACGCATTGCTTCTTTGCCGTACGCTATAGAAACGTAAAGCCGTTATCATCAGTGTGGGCTTAAACTGTAATGCTAAATGGTGGCATATAAACTCCAATGTAGAAACCAGAAACGAATCTATCCGTAGGGAACAAAAAAAACAATTCAAATATTTAGTATATTGAAGACAAATTTTATTAAATTGCATAGTAATAGTTCAAAACTTGAACATAGATTTAATCATACTATTTGAAATATTTGTAACTATTTTAATCACCTTTGATGTCATTAATTTTATTCAAGATCATCATTATGAATATATACTTTTTGCTTGTGGCCTCAATATTGTGCACTGAATTTTCCTCTTCCCTCTGCTAACTGTGTGCTTAAAATCTTTACTTACCTGGCTGTGCTTGCTATTTCTGCTCCTGGCTGGCAATCATCGTATGGTTAGGAGTAAGTCTTTGTCAGCTCAGCTGCCCTTCAATCAGTGAGTGCAAATTTCTGGGCCTTAGGACACAAGCTAAATACTTTCTGTGCGCTTTACCCACCCCTCCCTCCTTGTTCTCAGTTTTCTGCTCTCTTCTATCTTGTATGCCTTTCATTACCTTCTTGCCTTTGGCAAAATTTACATGGCCATTTGGGCTCAAGCATACCTCATTTTTTTGCACGTGATTGCACTTCACAGGTACTGCATCTTATTAAGATTGAAGGCAAGACTCTCCACCAGCAAAAAGATTACAACTTGCTCTATTGCTAAACTCACTTTATTGTAGTGTTGGAACCAAATCTGCAGTATCTCTGAGGAATGCCTGTGTTTAAGTTGCTACAAATAATGTGCTGTGTATAGCAGGTTCCTTTACCTTTATTTTTATATTACTATAGTTGGCTTCTGTAATGATTTTTTATCTTAGGAATCGTTTTGGAAACCACTAACCATTTGCAGCCAGTTTGCTGGAGCATGTATAGGGAAAATATTTATAGAGAAACGTAGCATTTTAATATGTGAGTTTGGGTACAATTAGAAATCAGTCTGCCTGTTTGCAGTCCTCTGCAGGTCATTAGTTTCCCATCACTTCAGGTGCACGTGAATGGAACAGCAATGAGAGCCAGTCAGGAAGACTTTAAAAATGCAATGAATCAGGTAAAACTGTTGAAGAAGGATCCAGGAAATGAAGTGAAGCTCAAACTCTATGCACTGTATAAGCAGGTAAATGCCTAAGGTCTGATATAATTTAGAGACATTTTGAGCAGATGGCTCCTCAAATAGATATGCTATATGTGTTACTGAAGTTCACTTTTAATACTTTCAGGGTTTTTCTTTCTTTCCTTTAAAGAGTGTGTTAACCTAAAGATAAAATGCAAAAGTGAAAGGCAACAAGTATTTATTTGTGATCACAGAATTGCAATTCAGGATACAGATTCAGGCAGACATTCCCACTGTGTGCAATTACAAGGTGAAGGCAGGGGGGTTTTAGGAGAAAAGGAAGGGAAATGATTACATGGATAGAGAAAAGAAATGTCTATTGGTGTTGACAAGCTGAGTTCAGAAAGCGTGTCCACATTGACTTTCTTGTGGTCAGGATGTCTACTTTCATATAGTAGTGTACAAATAATTGGTTTGGCCCCGTCCAAGGTTATTTTGCCAGATCAAATATTCCAAAGGTTCAAGGACCAAGGTGTGCAAGCAGTTTTCTCTGGAAATGGCTGATTTGGCTCTCTTAAAGTAGCTCCACTTACATCAGCTTCTCACAGGGATATATATGTGTTTCTGTATTATACTTTCAAACCCTATTAAGGCAAAAAACAACCCCTCATGATCACTCCACAGTAAAAAAGACTTGTAGGATATAACAACCCAATGTGCAACAACCAAAAGCCGTGAAAAAGTTGTATGAAGAGAATTGGGGGAATTTGAATACGAACTAAGTACTAGGTGATACCTAGGAACTGTTGTCAATAAGTTTCATGGTTATATAAGAAAATGTTGATTGTTTTAGGAATGCATATGAAGAATGTAGGAGTGAAATATATGGTGTTTGGGATTCACTAAAATAAAGCAAAAAAGAAAGAAAAGGATGAAGGAAGCAAGTCTGCCAAAAATGATATTTGTTGAATTTGGGTGATGAGTATTAGGGATTCATTATAATATTTTTCAGTACGTTTGAAAAATTTTTTAACAGAATTTTAAAATGTAAGGTTTTAAGTTGCAAAGTCTAAACACTATTCTTGGAAGTTAGCCTTTCTGTGCTCCTGTATATTACTGTTTTTCTTCCTGTGATTGACAGGAACCTCTCCTGTTGTCATATGGGGTGAATAAGAAAGAATTTAACCCTTTGAGTAGTGAGTTTTTTTCATTCTCGCTGACCTCCAGGAGTGAGGGTTTTTTTCAAAAAATGAAATTAGTTCCAATTCCAGTTTTATTAACTTAAAATCGTTTGTTTGATAACCAATTTATGAAAACAAGAACATACATTTGTCTTTTTTTAATGTTGCCTTACACATTTTAAAATAAATCAGTTGTACTCTGGATGGTCAGGAGTCACGAGGACATACATGAACGTTCATTCGTACTACTATAAGGGTTAACTTTGCCCCAAAAGAGATCTGGCCTTTACCTTTGACTTCTGGGCAGGATTGCCTTAGGTTACCTACCAGGGGTACCCAAACTTTTTACACAAGGGGCCAGTTCACTATCCCTCAGACCGTTGGAGGGCTGCCACATACAGTGCTCCTCTCATTGACCACCAATGAAAGAAGTGCCCCTTTCGGAAGTGCAGCAGGGGCCGGATAAATGGCCTCAGGGGGCCGCATGGGCCTAGTTTGGGGGCACTTGATAAACCCTTGAAACGTCATGCCTGATAGGAGTGTCTGTTTACCTGCACAGGCTAACAGTATGATTTAAAGGGGACTTGGCCACACGATATAACTGTGATTTAGAGGGGCTGCAGTTACATATTCAGTCTTAACAGAGCTTCAAACAAAAACTCTGAACAATGAGGCATCAGTGAACTTGCCTGGTGGTGATAGCCCATGTGTGCTGTCACACATCAGCTCTGGGAGAGATGCCCTGTCCGGATTCCACAGTGGGGGTGAAAGGTGTACTTCCCCAGACTTCACCCTTCCCTTTATCTCTTCCCTTGCTGATGTTAATCTGTGTTCTCTCCTAGCAGTAAACTGTAATCGTGAGTAGAACAGCTTTCAATGAGTTCTGGAGTCATTCTAGCAGATCACTAAACCTGAGGGTGATACCAGGCGCCCCCCAACCTTGTACTTGGCATTAGAAGTAGGGAAAGTCTGGTGGATCGCGTTGCCTCTAATTTCTCAGGTGGCTAGCTAGCTCTTGCAGAGTCACTTTTGTCTCTTTGTCTTTGGAAAGTCTAAGCTTTGTGTACAGCCTTTGTTTTTCAAAGCTCTTTTAGCTAATTATATTACAAAATTTAAAAATATTATATGGTTTTTAGTAACATTTTAAGTTGCTATTCCTGAAAACTAGATAATTCAGATATTTTATTCATCTGAAAATACTCACTCCACCTCTTAAAAGTCTAGTTGCTTTTGGCTTCCAAGGCCCTGGCTCAGTTTCCTAAGGACCAGTGCTCTGACAACACACCCTGCTCCCTCATCTACAACTTTGTTGCTCAGGTTACCAGAAATCTACCACTGAATTAGTGGTAGTTTTTGGACTTTTGAATGGGCTTTCAGAATATACTGTAGGTTTCTAAATGTTTGTTGGTTGATGACCTTTGAAGATTGTTTGCTTGAATACTTTAATTGTATGTGAAAATGTGATCGTCAACTTAAAACTAATGAACTATTAGAATCTTTGAAAAGTGCTTTCTCACTACCTTTCTCTTGCAATTATTTTCAAATGTAGACAGTTATAACTTATTTTAGGAACTCCTAGCCAATGGCCCATTTTGTCTCTGCAGTCTTTTTTCTGTTTGTCCATTTTTATTTATTTATTTATTTATTTTTTACAGAGACAGAGAGTGAGTCAGAGAGAGGGATAGACAGGGACAGACAGACAGGAATGGAGAGAGATGAGAAGCATCAATCATTAGTTTTTCATTGCGCATTGCAACACTTTAGCTGTTCATTGATTGCTCTCTCATATGTGCCTTGACCATGGGCCTCCAGCAGACTGAGCCACCCCTTGCTGGAGCCAGTGACATTGGGTTCAAGCTGGTGGGCTCTTGCTCAAACCAGATGAGCCAACGCTCAAGCTGGCGACCTTGGGGTCTCGAAACCTGGGTCCTCTGCATCCCTGTCCAATGCTCTATCCACCGCGCCACCGCCTGGTCAGGCTCTGTTTGTCCATTTTTAGCAACAGCATCAAAGAGAAGGCAAGAAAAGTTCAGATCAGTTTGTGTACTCTGCGGAAGTATTTGGGAGGGAAGGCACATTCATCCTAGTTGTGCATTTCATGTATTTTAAGATGTAGGTCTCCAATTTGCATGGATATTTGACTAATAATTGCCCTCTTCACCTTTTCACAGGCCACTGAAGGACCTTGTAATGTTCCCAAACCAGGTGTGTTCGACTTCATTAATAAGGCCAAATGGGATGCATGGAATGCCCTTGGCAGTCTGCCCAAGGTAAATTTATTTGTTACTTTTATTTTACTTGCAGTACTCCTAAAGGAAGTTGAGTGTTTTCCATTATTAATCCATTATATATAGTTTGCACCTTCAATGTCTTCATGTAATTCTAGTGAACCAGAACCTCTGTTCTTCCTCTTTTGCAAGGTGTTATTTGTTAACCCAGTAAGTTTCTCAAAATGTTGACACTGGGCTTCCATTGTTTGTAATCTCTTTAGGAAACTGCCCGGCAGGACTATGTGGATTTGGTGTCCAGTTTGAGTTCTTCATCTGAGTCCTCTAGCCAACTGAATCCTGGAGCAGAGGGGGAACAAAAATATGAAACCCTGGTGGTGACCTCTGAAGATGGCATCACAAAGATCGTGTTGAACCGGCCCACCAAAAAGAATGCAATCAACACTCAGGTGACATTACCTTCCCTAGGAGTTCTTTCTCCCATTATTTTCTTTCTCTGTTAGTTACACTAAAAAATAAACCACTATAATGTTTCAGCATCATAACTATTTTTGTGAGATCTCATTTGATTTGTGCAGAGAGATTAGTTATTACAGCTACTTCTTCATACAGCAGGGCTAGTCCTTCATTATTTAGAATCTGTGAGCTTCAGGTAGATTTTCCCTGCTCAAAAGGAACTACAGCTGTCCCGATAATGGGAGCACTGATTAATATAAATGAAACATACATTAATATAAGAGAATGTGCATAGAGGTTTTCTAAGGTATATAAACCGTCCTCCCAGGCCCTGGCCGGTTGGCTCAGTGGTAGAGCGTTGGCCTGGCGTGCAGGAGTCCCAGGTTGGATTCCCGGCCAGCGCCCATCTGCTTCTCCACCCCTCCCACTCTCCTTCCTCTCCCGCAGCCAAGGCTCCATTGGAGCAAAGTTGGCCCGGGCGCTGAGGGTGGCTCTGTGGTCTCTGCCTCAGGCACTGGGATGGCTCTGGTTGCAACAGAGCAACGCCCCAGATGGGCAGAGCATCGCCCCCTGGTGGGCATGCTGGGTGGATCCTGGTCGGGCGCATGCGGGAGTCTGTCTGACTACCTCCCCGTTTCCAACTTCAGAAAAATACAAAAAAATAACCGTCCCCCCAGAAGTATCTTCATGCCACTTTCACTTGGAAATAAGTACAGTTCCATCTGCATGGAGCTGTATTTTGTATGAGTAGAGGGAGAAAGGAGAAAAGGACTTCATCTTAAATAGGTCATAACCCACCTCTGCTTGAAATTTGCTATTTGACGAAAGCAACTTTAGTCTTGGAATCTGGCATTGAACAAGCATAAAAATAAACACTTGAAAAAAAATTATGGGAGTTAACTGGATGCTTCATGCTGAACTGGGAGTCAAATTGGGAATGTTCTAACCCCTTTCATTGGGTTTATACATCATCGTCGAAAGAGCATACATACTAACAAATATCCTAAATAAGAGTTTCATGAAGCTGGATATGTGCTGTTCATTAATAAAACATTTGATTCTCAAAACTGTTTTTCCTTTTATCCTGACTTATTTCTATATTGTCATGGTTATAATAACAATACTAGCTACTCTTTTTTCTTTTTCTTTTGTATATTTCTGAAGTTGGAAACGGGGAGGCAGTCAGACAGACTCCCGCATGCGCTTGACCGGGATCCACCCGGCACGCCCACCAGGGGGTGATGCTTTGCCCTTCTGGGGCGTCGCTCTGTTGCAACCAGAGCCATTCTAGCACCTGTGGCAGAGGCTGCAGAGCCATCCCCAGTGCCTGGGCCAACTTTGCTCCAATGGAGCCTTGGCTGCGGTAGGGGAAGAGAGAGACAGAGAGGAAGGAGAGGGGGAGGGGTGGAGAAGCAGATGGGTGCTTCTCCTGTGTGCCCTGGCCGGGAATCCAACCCGGGACTCCTGCACATGAGGCCGACGCTCTACCACTGAGCCAACTGGCCAGGGCCCTTTTTTTTTTTTTTTTTTTTTTGTGAGGACAGACAGGAAGGGAGAGAGATGAGAAGCATCAATTCTTCATTGCAGTACATTAGTTGTTTATTGATTGCTTTCTCATATGTGCCTTGACCAGGGGCTACAGTAGAGCGAATGACCCCTTGCTCAAGCCATCGACCTGGGGTGCAAGCCAGTGACCTTGGGCTTCAAGCCAGCAGCCATGGGTCATGTCTGTGATCCCACGCTCAGGCCAGTGACCCTACGCTCAAGCTGTTGAGCTTGTGCTCAAGCCAGCAACCTCAGGGTTTCAAACTTGCATCCCAGGTTAGATAGAGCTCTTCCCTCTATTCCAAAAGCTCAAGGATTGTGTCTTATTTGTTTACTTTTGGACAAAAAAGTGGATATATCCTCCAGCATTTACTATAGCACTTGGTACGTAATACAAGTAATTATAAAAGGAATAGAATTCCTTTAAGTGTATTGGGCTGGCTTTTTAATTATTTAAATACAACTAACATAAATGTTTGATACTTTGCAGGAAGTAGGCTTGCATACTAACGTTTGGGGAATCCACTGAGTGATGGCTATCATATTCAGGGTTCCTTTTCTCACCTCTCCCCTTTCATATAGATGTATCAGGAAATCATTCTTGCACTTAAAGCTGCAAGCAAGGATGACTCAACCATAATTGTTATGACAGGTAAGACATTTTCTCAGATTTCCTTTTTTTTAAGAGAAAATCAAAGTTTAATACAAGTACATGGGGAATTCACATACACATGATAAACCCATGAAAATGCCCAGGACAGTGAGGCAACATGGAGTATATAAGACATTTTGGACAAAGGTAAAAAGGGGGTAATGTGGTATTAGATTTCAGAAGAGCAATTTACAAGTAGTTGAGGAAGAGCAGAACCTTTCTTAGATTTTTAAATTAAATTTCTATTTGGAGGATTTTCTACTAGATAAGAAATTCAGCATATAAGCTCTAAAATCTTTTCTAGTACTAAGATACTCTAATTCTCAAATATAGGAATAATTTAGTAGACCCAAAATTGATACCTATATAAAGTAGATACCCAATTGGTAATAAAAGTATTATTGGTACTAAAATTGGGTTAACAAAGAGAAAAGTCCTATGCAAGAGAGAGAATTTTTGTAGCATTACTTAGGAAATGTGAAACATTCTAAATATGTTGCCATAATAGAATAATAAAACAAATTATAGAACATCCACTAGACTGGATATTGTATAAGCATTAAAAAGTATAATTGTAAAGACCAACAATATAGAAAATGTTTAAGATATAGTAAAATATATTAAAAATGATATCAGTCTGTGATTATAACTGGAAAATCTGACGGATGCCCATGGACCTGGACTGAGGAGAACATGGAAAATGAAAGTTGGTGGATTTGGAAGGGGCACCATGCATAGTGGGGACTCAGATTGACATGAAGTTAAATAGCTTCACCCCTTACTACCTGTGGGTGACCTCTGCTTCTGAATGGAGAAGGCAGTGTTTTACCAACCCCAATGAATGGTTGCAATGATGACATGAGATAATGCAGGTAAGGGGCATGGCACACCAGCAGACACTTGTTAGAAGTAGCTGTTACTGTTCATGGCATGGCAGAGCAGGAGTTATTTTATTTATTTTTCGTTAAAATTTATAAAATAAATGTTATGTAGAGATACCAAGTAGCTTTTAGTAAAAAAAATAGAGGAAAAGAGTGAGAAATCTAATAGCTGATTCTAGGGGATGAGTCAAAGGGAAGAGTTGAAGATAACCCTCATATTTCATGGGTATGCCCAGGTAATTTAGGAGAATGGAGATAAGAAAAACGGTAGTCTAGCAGTGGTATTGGTTTGATATAGGAGAAGAATGTTTTGATACAGGAAAAGAATGTATATTTTTAAAATTAACTTCTTAAATAAAAGTGTAATAAAGGCACATGGTTTAAAAAACAAACAAACAATGAATGTGAAGGGTACATAACTAAGTCTCATTCTTCTTGGAATCCCAATCCTGCTCCCTAGAAAAATTCTATTTCCCTTGATACCTTCCAGAAGGTGTCTATGTATGTACAAACATGTATGCGTTTCCCTTCACTTTTTTAAAACAAAACAGGGAAGAAAGCATAGTTTCAAATAATAATCTATCCCCTCAATTAAAACTGTTTAGTGGCAATGAGGCAATTCAATGGAGAAAGAAAAATCTTTTAATGAACAGTGCCAGAGCAACTAAATCTCCATATGGGGAAAATGGACTTCTTACACCCTACCCAAAAATTAAAAGTTATCTAAGCATAAAACTCAGAAACATAAAACTTCTAGGACAAAACTAGATCTCTGTGACTTTGGGGTAGGCAGAGATTTTTTAGACAGGACAGAAAAAGCACTAACCATGAAAGAAACAATTTACAAATTAGACTATCAAAATTTAAAATGTCTGCTTAGCAAAAGACAATAGTAAGAAGATGAATATAAAGCCACAAGCTGGAGAAGAAATATTTGCTATATATAAATCTGATTAAGCACTAATACTCAGAATCTGTAAAGAATTCCTACGAATTAATAAGATGAACCACCAGATTTAAAAATTGGATAGACTTGGACACTTCATAAAAGATGTGAAAAGGTGCTCAATATGATTAATCATCAAAGAAATGCAAATTAAAACTACAATGAAGGATGTCACTCTCTAGAATGGCTAAAATCCAAAAAAAAAAACCCCCAGATAATACTAAATGTTGGTAATGATGTGGAGCAACTTGAATCCTTAGACATTTCTGATAAGAGAACACTTTGGAGTATTCATTGGCAACCTATTACAGAATTACACATCAGCTTGGTGACACAGCAATCCACACCTGTGCAGTTACTCAAGATAATTTAAGGATATGTTTATAAAAAACAACTTGTACAAGAACAATGTTGGTAGCCTTCTTCACAGTAGCCAAAAACTGAAAACAACAAAATGTCCATCAATGGGTGGGTAGATGACCAAGTCAGCTATTTATACAGGGAATGCTACTCAGCCATAAAAAGGAACGGATATCTGACGCACAAGAACATGGTGAATCTTTAAAACATGGTTGAGTAAAAGAAGGCAGACACAAAAAAGTACATATTGTATAATTCCATCTAGATCAGTGGTTCTCAACCTGTGGGTCGCGACCCCAGCGGGGTCGCCTAAAGCCATCGGAAAATACATAATGCATATCAGGTATTTACATTCCGAATCATAACTAGCAAAATTACAGTTATGAAGTAGCCACCAAAATTATTTTTTGGTTTGGGGTCACCGCAACATGAGGAACTGTATTGCGGGGTCACGGCATTAGAAAGGTTGAGAACCACAGATCTAGATAAAGTTCTGAAGTGGACAAAACTATGGTGATTGAAGCCAGAGACCCTTGGGACAGGGTTGGGTGGCACTGTGTCAGGAAAGGAGCTTAAGAGAACTTTTTCTTGGATGATAGAAATGTTCTATATCTTGTTTCGGATTGTGATCACACAGGTATTTACAAGCTGTCAGAAATCATTGAACTGAGTCTTTGAAACTGATCATTTTATTATATGTAAATTATACTTTAAAACAAATAAAAAGAAAACACCTTCAGTGGCTCTTCAAATGAGCAGATCTACAAAGCCTCATGTGCTATGTATGTCCTGCCTATACTCATCCTACTCCAGCTTCTTCACTCTGGCTTTTTCTGGTCTGGCACAAAAGCAGTTCTTTGAACCCTTCATGAACACTGAGGTTACCCCTCCACAGAGCCTTAGCATGTGCTGTTCCCTGTCCATGAATATTCTTCCCACCACTTTTCTTCCTGCTAACCTTGCCTGTCCTTCAGATCTCAGTTACGTTGTTCCTTCCTTAGTCTAAGTCCCTCCTGTAAGCTCCCAGATTAGACCAAGCCTGTATCATCATCATGTACCTCTTCTTTGTATTATAGTTGCATTGCTTACACTTACAATGTTTTAAAATTAGTGTTCATTGTATTTACTAATCTGTAAATTAGGGCTAGAACCAGAGCTGGCTCAGTAGTGTGTTTCTGGTGCTTGGCATAGTAGATACTCAATAATTATAGAATGAATAAATGATGAGGTTTTTGGTTTTGTTTACAGGAAATGGTGACTATTACTGCAGTGGGAATGATCTGACTAACTTCACTGATATTCCCCCTGGTGGAGTGGAGGAGAAAGCTAAAGTTGGTGCTATGATGTTGAGGTAAGAGTGCCATTTGTCTCATCCCAGAGAGCTCATTTGTATCCGTCAAAGTGGTATTTAGCTGAGTAAAATTAAAATAAACACTTCTTGTGTCAGCACAATAGTGACTTTAAACAGGCATATTTCTCCAAACTGTCTATCAATAGGTAGGCATTCATTCCATCACTTTAATTTCTGTTTCCTGTTCATCCTGCTATTCTCTGTGATATTTGATTGGAAAGTGTAAAAGTAAACTATAGCAAATAAAGTAAATAAAATTCTCTCATATTGAGGCAGAGGAATTTGGCAAATTGTCATCTAGCCAGAGGGTTACATGCCTTCCATGTTTGCTGGTAATAGATTTTGAAGTAGTCTCAGAAAACACAGAGGATGTGAGGCTTCTCTCTTCTTATCTTGCTTATCCCTGCTGAGTCTCTAACCCCCTGAGAGCTGTAATATTGCAACATATACTCAGTCAGCCATCCTAATCTCTAAACCTACACCTGGTTTACTGTTCTGACCTAACTGGCCAGAATACAAGATTTGAACCAAGGTCAAATTATAGGGCTTACTCTGAGTTTCCATCAGGTGTCATTCAGATGGGTTTCCTGGATGAATCTGGTGCGGCAGCACAGGGAGACACCGTGGGTGACATGGGAACACCAGGCTGGCCAGCAGTTTGTTACTTCAGAGACCTGCTATCTTGCCTATATTTTGGTGGGGCTATCTTAGAACATTTTAACATGATTTTATATTTCTGTTTCCATAGGGATTTTGTAGGCAGTTTTATCGATTTTCCTAAGCCTCTGATTGCAGTGGTAAATGGTCCGGCTGTGGGCATCTCCGTCACCACCCTCGGGCTATTTGATGCTGTGTATGCCTCCGACAGGGTAAGTTCACTCCCAGAAATGTATGAAGAAAGCGAGTAAAAATGAGATCCTTTGAATTCTCCTGTATTGTTGCTAGTAGTAAACAGATTACATATAGTTTGTGGTTGAATGGACTAAATTTCAACTTTTCCCAAAGAATTAATCTAATTTGACTCATTTTATTTTGAATTTTTAAGGTGAATTTTTCTAAACACCATTATTGTGAACATTGTCTGAACTCTGTTGGCTCTATATTTTAATCAAATTACACAACAGTGATTCAATTTTCATATTACTATAAAACAGTCCAAGGACCTTGAAAGCTTGGGGGGAAGAAGGGGGAGTAACATCTTTGCAGGTTATGCAAGTGGATTATTTGATACTATTTTTGTTTAAGTAAACGAATTCTAGAATTTAGAATTTTAGAATACAAAGGTGGTTTTTAAGCAGTATCTGCTCTTCACTCCCTCCTTTGCAGATAAGAAAACAGAAGCTAAGTTACTTGCCCAAGACACAGTTCAGTCTTGTGTTCACCATTGAATTGTATAGATTTTAATTTCTACTCTTACTTTGGTAGCAATATATGTCACAGTAGAAAATAAAGTTTTGAAAAGTACAGGCCCTGGCCAGTTGGCTCAGTGGTAGTGTCAGCCCAGCGGATGGATGTCCTAGGTTCAATTCCTAGCCAGGGCACACAGGAGAAGTGCCCAGCTGCTTCTCCACCCCTCCCCTTCTCCTTTCTCTCTATCACTCTCCTCCTCTCCCGCAGCCAAGGCTCCACTAGAGCAAAGTTGGCCCGGGTGCTGAGGACGGCTCCGGTTGCAACAGAGCAGTGCCCCAGATGGGCAGAGCATTGCCCCCTAGTGGGCATGCTGGGTGGATCCTGGTCAGGCTTATGCAGGAGTCTGTCTCTCTGCCTCCCCACTTCTCACTTCAGAAAAAAAAGAAGGAAGTACAAAGAAAAAAGTTAAAAGTCATTTATCTTACCATTCAGAAATAACTAGTGCTTATATTTGAGTTATTTAACTTAGGAATTTAACCAGATTCTGACTGCTAGAACCCTTGACTCTTTATAATTTTTGTCATTAAAAGGAAAGATCTGATGAACGTTTATCTTAAAACTTTTACCCTAGAGCTTCTACTGTGAAACTAATAACCACTTCCAGGGTTATCTGATTTCTAGAGTGATGCTTGCTTATGTGATGGTAAGATTTGCTGATATACAACCTGGTAGAAAACTTGTTTTTACCACTGATGAGATTCCTAGTTGTGTTTGGAGATATTTTCCCCAGTAAGAGACAGCACTGTATAATAGGTTCCTTAACTCTTTGATTTATCTTTTATTGGACTCCATTTAACCAGATTGGGCATGTTGGCAGATCTAATGCTCATTAATAATTTTCCATGATGGGGACAAATGAAATTCTAGGAGTTATACTCCCTAACCTTTGTAGGTGGAAGTTGTCTATAGTCTTTGGTCAGGTTCTTTGTGTTAAATGAACAGTTATTGACCTGCTTTGAATAAGAGTGGCATGAGGAGTTCCTGGCCTGAGTTTGGGGTTCTCATTTTTCATTTCTAAGGACAGATATCATATTTTAATCTTGTTTTGATTAAAATGACTACCATATACATTATCCTTTTAAAGATTTCTAGGACTTAAGTTTTATGATATAAATTGGAATTGAAATTAGAGAACATATATAAATATAAATTTAATATATAATTTATATTAAATATAAATATAAACATGTTTTTTAATGCTCAGAGATTTGGTCCAAAGTAAATTTTTTTTTTTGTGACAGAGACAGAGAGAGGGACAGATAGGGACAGATAGACAGGAAGGGACAGGGATAAGAAGCATCAATTCTTTGTTGTAGCACCTTAATTGTTCATTGATTGCTTTCTCATATGTGCCTTGGCCAGGGGCTACACAGACTGAGTGACCCCTTGCTCAAGCCAGTGACCTTGGGCCCAAACTGGTGAGCCTGGCTCAAACCAGATGAGTTCAAGCTGGCGACCTTGGGGTTTTGAACCTGGGTCCTCTGCGTCCTTGTCCGACATTCTATCTACTGCGCCACTGCCTGGTTAGGCCTAAAGTAAAATATTTAACAAATGACTATAAGAGTTCACCCAACTGAATTAAAACAGGTTTTAATTGTAAATTAAGTAAAGTCACAGAAGAAAGAATAAGTAGAGAGGAATTCTTTTTATAGAATTTATCATTATTAGCTTTATGAATAAATAACATTAAATGTGGGTTAACATTTAATCCATATAATCAAATTATTCTTTTTTATTTATTTATTTTTATTAAGTGAGTGGCAGGGAGGCAGAGACAGACTCCTGCATGTGCCCTGACCAGGATCCACCCACCAAGCCCCCAACCATGCTCCTCCTGTCTGGGGTGCTGCTCCTCTGTTGCTCAGCAACTAAGCTATTTTAGTGCCTAAGACAAGGCCATGGAGCCACCCTCAGCACCTAGCGCTAACTTTGCTGAAACTGTTCGAGCCATGGCCGTGGGAGGGGAAGATAGAGAGAGAAAGAAGAAGGAGGGGTAGAGAAGGTTGCTTCTAATGTGTGCCCTGACCAGGAGTCAAACTCAGAACTTCTACGCACCAGGCCAGTGCTACGCCAGGTCGATGCTCTACTGCTGAGCCAACTGGCCAGGATCCAAATTATTCTTTATTGTAAATAATAGTTAATTCCTATTAGTTTCTGTGTCAGCGAATGGTACATTTTCTCTTGAGTTAATAAAAAGGTTGAAATCATAAGAACAATAAATGTTTGAGTACTCACTATGTACTAGATACTCTGTTGATGCACATTGAAATATTCACTTAATGAACACAGCAGTCCTGTGAGATAGGTGCTCATCCCCATTTCATAGGAAACTATGGCACAAGTTGGTTAAGAAACTCCCAGAGCCACTAAGCAGTCTGAAACCAGAGCATCAGACTAAGCCCTTAACTACATCTACTGCTCCATTAATACAGATAAGCTAAAGGCTTAGTTATAATAATGTTTATAAATAAGTTAAGTACTGCCTATTGTCAACTTTGTATGTACCTGTTTGTGGCCCCTTAGTTCTGGTTGTTGGTTGGTTAGTTGGTTTTAGTTTTCCACTATGTTCTTTAGGCTGTGACTTCTTACTGTATTGTCCTGAATAAACTTCTTTTGTGGGAGAGGGGAGAAAAGATACGGAGAAAAGACATGAATAACTTTTTACTTTATATTTTTATTATTTTGATTGATATGCTGCATACATTACATGTTTACATCTTTAACAATATTCATTAAAATAAAAACACCATATCTAATTATGGGAAATGAAGTGTAAATATTCTGTTTACATATTGTCAATATTTATCAAGAAACAAATATTTCTGTAATATAAAACAACTAAAAATAAATATATCATATTTTAAATTACCAATAGTGAAATAGTTTCTAGTAATGTAAAGCCAATCAGAAAACCTCTGAGGCAAAATTTAGATCAGAAAACCTAAATTAGCCAATCAGAAAACCTCTGAGGCAAATGACAGATTGAGGAGTTTTTTAGCTCATATAATGAAGGCTAATCTCTATATATTTTAAATACATCTAAAAACTGATAGGTCAACAGCCTAATACAAAAATGGGAAATAGACATAAATAGCTCATAGAAAAGAAAGTATAAATATGGTTCTTAAAAACATATGAGAGCCCTGGCCGGTTGGCTCAGTGGTAGAGCATCGGCCTGGTGTGCAGGAGTCCCGGGTTCAATTCCCGGCCAGGGCACACAGGAGAAGCGCCCATCTGCTTCTCCACCCCTCCCTCTCTCCTTTTTCTCTGTCTTTCTCTTCCCCTACCGCAGCCAAGGCTCCATTGGAGCAAAAGTTGGCCCGGGCGCTGAGGATGGCTCTGTGGCTTCTGCCTTAGGCACTAGAATGGCTCTGGTTGCAACAGATCAACGCCCCAGATGGGCAGAGCATCGCCCCCTGGTGGGCGTGCTGGGTGGATCCCGGTTGGGCGCATGCGGGAGTCTGTCTGGCTGTCTCCCCGTTTCCAGCTTCAGAAAAATACAAAAAAAAAAAAAAAAAAAAAAAAAAAAAAAATGAGAGAAAGACCCCATTGAGAAAATTACTTGTAACCAGAATATATAAATAATTCAATAATAAAAAGATAAACAATCTAACTTAAAAAGAGTGGGCAAAGTACTTTTAAGAGTTACTTTCCAAAGAAGGTATATAAAGGACTAAAAAGTACATGAAAAGATGCACAACACTATTAATCATTAGAGAAATGTAAATTGAAGCCATATCAATATACCACAACATACCTATTAGGATGGTTAAAGTTAAAAAGACTGGTAATAACAAGGTTTAGCTAGGCTGTGCGTCTGGAACTCATACAGTTCTGGTGGTAATGTTAAATGCTACAGCACTCTGGAAAACAGTTTAGCAGCTTCTTCCATAGTTAAACCATACATTTACCACACAACCAAGCAGTTCCACTCCTAGGTATTTATGAGAATTGAAAGCATGTTCCTGCAGAGACCTATACACAAATGTTCATAACAACCTTATTTATAATAGCCAAAATACTAAAAATAACACCAGTGGTTCTACCCAATGAAAGGATAAACAAATTATGACACACACATAGAATGGACTACTTGAGATAACAAGGTACAAACTTGTAATACATACAACAGCACAGTGACTCTCAGAAGCCTTACACTAAGGACAGAAGCCTACAAAAGGACAAAGGGCTATGCAGTGTATGATTCCATATATATAACTTTCTAGAAAAGTCAAAATTTTAGAGACAGGAAACAGATAGGAAGTTGTTTGGGGCTGAGGCATGGATGACTGCAGAAACTTTTGGGGGTGAGGGAAATATTCTGTATCTTGATTACAGTGGTGACTACGTAACTATACATTTGTTAAAACTCATCAAATTGCATTCATTAAGAGAGTCAATTTTGTGTGTATATGATACCACAATAATTCAATTAAAAAAGGTTTCTTAAGTATTATGAGGATATAGATAACGATTATTTTAAATCACACACAAAATTTATTTTCTATTTAATTTTCTTCTCCAAATAGGCAACATTTCATACTCCTTTTAGTCACCTAGGCCAAAGTCCAGAAGGATGCTCCTCTTATACTTTCCCGAAGATAATGGGCACGGCTAAGGTAACATTTGGAAATCTTAAAAATAAATGAATGACTCATCTCTGTTCCAAAAGTAATCCCTCTTCTTTTTCTCAGTAATACAGACAAAAGAGAAGCAAATTATCTGTCCCTCAACTCTTAAGAGTTTTAACCCTTTGAGTAATACAAACGTTCATGTACATCGCGTGCCTCCTGACCATCCAGTGATCGATTTATTTTAAAAATGTGTAAGGCAACATTAAAAAAAGCCAAATATATGTTTTTCTTGTTTCCATAAATTGGTTATCAAACATAATTTTAAGTTAATAAAACTGTAACTATTTCATTTTTTGAAAAAAACTCACTCCCGGGGGTCAGCAAGCATGAAAAAAACTCACTACTCAAAGGACTAAATATAGACCCACCAGATTATGGGAAATGTCTGGTTTGGGAGAAAATGAAAAACTCTCTGTAGCTCCCCAGATCTGGGAAATTGGTCTTTCAGCAGGTGGCTCAGTGCCAGCTGCAGTGAGATGGCATGTGGCCTCATCCTCCACAGTGGGCGGCATTCTTCAGGTGAAGGACCGGAGCTGTGCCATCCTCTGTGGGTCTGCCAGGCTGGTCCCTCCCTTTAAATTCTTCATGGATGAGCATCATCCACTGAAAGTGATACGATGACATCTTTACTTTGACAATCATGTGAAGCACAAGCAGACGTGAGCCCCGTGGGGGTTTGCCCCTTCCAGTAATAAGAGCCCTTCTCATCAGTCGGTGTGACCAGGGTAATAAGGCTCCTAGAGGAGTTAAGTGGCTGCTTAGATCTGTCACTGAGTTTCATGGACACATAATTGCCCATGTGTCATGGCTCCAAAGGAATCGTGACAAGACCAGTGAGGCGAATAGGGAAAGGCTTAGCGGACATTCTTCAGAATCTGAAAGGGGAGTAGAAATTGAGCTATTTTCATTGCTATTAGGGTTTTGTCATAAATACATATTTTTAAAATCTATTCTGTTACATACCCTGGGTTGTTAAAAAAGTATTTTAACTGAAATGTTGGGCAGAACTAACCCTAAGGTTTAGAGCATTTGGCTGTGATAAATAGTCTTACTTTTCTGGAAAAGAAATTGCAAGTGTAGAGGATATAACTTAGTGACCTCAGTTTAGTCAGAAACTGAGTATTAGTCTTATTCATTTTCCTTCAGTCAAGTCTAACTAATTTGAGTGTCTATGCAGGTAAAAGAACACCATCAAGAGCTTGACCACTGGGTAGAATTTCCAGGGAAGGAAATTTTGAAAGATAAAGTTTCTGAAGGTTGATTGACATTTCCTATGTCCAAGATTTTTTTTAAATAGTATTTTATAAGACAGAAAATCCTAGTATCCATGGGCTATAAAGTCAGCATCTGCTTCAGGTCATTTCTGCCCCAGGCTTGGGGCATCTCTGCCTCTTGCCTCTGACACACACACACAGCAGTAGCCCTACAGACCTGCTGCAGAGCCAAGATGGTCTCAGGACATAGTTTGCAAACCATTGTCTATTGAGGTCATCCGTTTCTTCCTTGGAGAGATACTATCAACCTCAAAAGACCATAAGTAAAATTTCTTATGTCTACTGAAAGCAATTCTGAAGTTAACTGAGCCTTGTTTCAATAGGTTAATTTCTTTGCCTTGCTTTTTATTTCAGGCAACAGAGATGCTTGTTTTTGGAAAGAAGTTAACAGCAAGAGAAGCATGTGCTCAAGGACTTGTTACTGAAGTTTTTCCTGATAGTACTTTTCAGAAAGAAATTTGGACGAGGCTGAAAGCATATTCAAAGTTACCTCCAAACGTTAGTATTCTTTTTTTTTTTTTTAATTATATGAACCATGGAATTGATTTATTTACCTTACGAGAATAAGCATTCATAAAAACAAGACATATCTTGGTTGGTTTTATGTATATCTGAATTTTTTTTTTTAATTCAGTGAGAGGTGGGGAGGCAGAGCAGACTCCTGCAACCCTGACTGGGATACACCCAGCAAGCCCACTAAAGGGCAATGCTCTGGCCATCTGGGGCTGTTGCTCAGTTGCTCAGCAACCAAGCTCTTCTTAGCACCTGAGGCAGAAGCCATGGAGCCATCTCAGTGCCTGGGGCCAACTCACTGTATATGAGCCATGGCTGCAGGAGGGGAAGAAAGACAGAGAACCAAGAGAGGGAAGGGTGGAAAAACAGATGGGTGCTTCTCCTGTGTGCCCTGACCAGGAATCGAACCCAGGACATCCACTCACTGGGCCAGTGCTCTACCCCTGAACCAACTGGCCAGGGCATAAGTACATCTGTATTTAAGATTAAAAATAACCATAATAATGTTAGCAATACTGATTTTTATAAAACCTCTCAAATAAGCATTCTATTTCGATGATATGAAAGCAGAGGGGCAATTCTTCGGGGGGATAATTTTGAGGAGAATGATAAGCACTATTTGCTGAATACTTTTAGTCTTCAGGTGAGAAACCAGAGAAGGTAGGTTGACTTAGGAGATTCTTCATGTAGCACTTTTGTTTTCATATGTGATAGCTAATGACTGCTTGCTCTTCCATTTTTGCTACTCAAAATGCAGTTCTGGAACCAGAAGTTTTAGTATCTCTTTGAGGTGAAATGTATGCACTTTAAAGTTTGAGAAGCACTGTCTTGTATTACATATTTCTTTTTGACAGAATCACAGAGAGGGATAGATAGGGACAGATAGATAGGAAGGGAGAGAGATGAGAAGCATCAGTTCTTCATTGCAACACCTTAGTTGTTCATTGATTGCTTTCTCACATATGCCTTGACCAAGAGGCTATAGCAGAGTGAGTGACCCCTTGCTCAAACCAGTAACCATGGGGTCACGTCTATGATCCCACTCTCAAGCCAGCAACCTCGGGGTTTCGAACCTGGGTCCTCCACGTCCCAGACCAACACTCTATCCACTGCCACCACCTGGTCAGGCCTATATCTTAATGAACAGTAGAGAAACAAGAACCAAAATTTTGGAATAATCCCACTCTGTTAGAATACCTCTTACCCATATTGTTGGTTTTTGGGGTTTTTTTTAGGCCATGAGAATTTCAAAACAAATCATCAGAAATATGGAAAAAGAAAAGCTACATGCCATTAATGCTGAAGAGTGTAGTGTCCTCCAGGGAAGATGGCTGTCAGACGAATGCATAAATGCAGTCATGGACTTCTTATCCAAAAAAGCAAAACTGTGATGACGACTACAGCAAAGTTAAGCATTTCAGAGGGAGGGATGTGCCGTGATTTCTGACTTGCAATACTTGAATTAACTTCACTGTGCTTTTTTTCAGTGATAAATATCATTTACAAGGGGTATATTTCACTAGAGCCCTGATGTTTTACATAATTTGTTTTTTAAGCTTTAAGAATGTACATGAGCCTGACCAGGTGGTGACGCAGTGGATAGAGCGTCGGACTGGAATGCGGAAGACCGAGGTTCGAGACCCCGAGGTGGCCAGCTTGAGCGAGGGCTCATCTGGTTTGAGCAAAAGCTCACCAGCTTGAGTCCAAGGTCGCTGGCTTGAACAAGGGGTTACTTGGTCTGCTGAAGGCCTATGGTCAAGGCACGTATGAGAAAGCAATAAATGAACAATTAAGGTGTTGCAATGCGCAACCAAAAACTAATGATTGATGCTTCTCATCTCTCTCTGTTCCTGTCTGTCTGTCCCTCTCTCTATCTCTGTTAAAAAAAAAAAAAAAAAAAAAAAAGGAATGTACATGGGTTTGATATTCAATTCCTGACTTTGGTGGGAGCCCCATGTGGGGCTGCACTCCCTCAATCGCAGGTGGCCACCAGGCCTCCTCCATGTGGGGGTGCTCAGCCTTGGTTGCTGCTCCTACCCTGCCCAGGAGCCCATTGATCAAACAAAATTTGATGACACTTTACTAGTGGCTCTCAACCAGGGTTGCCGTCACCTAATGGTGTTGAAGAGCACTGAGGCATATTTTTGGTTGTCATGGTGACTGGGGGTGTATTTAGTGCCCAGTGCCAAAAAGAGCAACATCTTGCGTGCCAGGGACAGTCTCACTCAGTAAAAAATTTCATCCAAAACACCCACCATGTTATCCTTTCATTGTGAAACTTATTAAATCTGGCAGTTTTAAGTTCCACTTCTTATTCCCCAAACAAAATGATCCAAGACTCAAAAACACTGGTACGTAAAGACACATGCAGCCCCATTGTTCACAGTGGCCAAGACATGGAAACAACCAAAAAGCCCTTCAATAGATGATTGGATAAAGAAGATGTGGTACATATATAGTATGGAATACTACTCAGCCATAAGAAATGATGACATCGGATCATTTACAACAACATGTTTGGACCTTGATAACATTATACTAAATGAAATAAGTAAATCAGAAAAAGCTAAGAACTATATGATGCCATACATGGGTGGGACATAAAAATGAGACTCAGAGACATGGACAAGAGTGTGGTGGTTGGGGGGGGCACAAAGAAAACCATATAGAAGGTGACGGAAAACAGTTTGACTTTGGGTGGTGGGTATGCAACATAATCAAATGTCAGAATAACCTGGAGATATTTTCTCTAAACCTATGTACCCTGATTGATCAGTATCACCCCATTAAAATTAATAAAAAATTTTTAAAAAAAGATGCATTTTCAGAATTACCACTACTACACAATCTGAACTTTATAGGTTTGTGGCATTTCTCTTAAATCCGCACTGTGGAAACGGCTTCTTCCCCCATAAGAATGCTGGTGGAAACTTTGTGAAGCAACTATAATTACTCTCCTGCTAAACTGATGCCACAATAAAAAGAAAATCTTTGAGGTAGCTACAATTCTGCACAGCAGCCACATTAATTCAAAAAGTGCCTTTTTCCTGACAATCTTGTTTTTAGCAAAGTCACAAGTTAGAATTTTATCTAAAGACCAAATGGGAAGAGTTTGGAGGCACAGAGCATGTTTGTCTTGGCTACTCTGGAACTGTGCAGAGCTGTTTTGTAGCCAGTGGTTTTTAGCATGCAGTAGATTTGTTACACTTGAATACCAGCTGAGGGATTCAAAGGACCCCACAAATACCAAGGAATTGGGGGCTGGGAGGTGGGAGAGATCCAAAATGACTTCTGTAGCCCTATGATATAGATCAGTGGTTTTCAATCTTTTACACTTGGGGACCCATGAAAATAGAATTATTTCAGGGACCACTAAGGCAGAAATCACCTGAACATAAGTGAATTCGACTAAGATCATTGGGTCTATAATGTTCATACATCAGGATGGTAATGCTTTTGTGGACTGTGCCATGAAATTTCTGTGGAATGGCAGTTGAAAAACACTGATATAGATAGACTCCACTGGCGTGGTATTTTGTGAAAGATCATATTAAAATTTACTCGGAGTTAAACATTGATAACTTTAAAAAAATAGGCTAGACATTTTGTGGCCTTTTGAAATTAGCAGTCTCACCATACCTCATATATAATAGAGCATAATTCTTCCATTGTCAGGTATGGTACCTTTTGTTGCTTTTGAGTAAGACTGTTTTCCTGCTTAGAATTTAGCCATTGCCAGAAAGAAGAATCTGTCCTGTTCTTTTGACTATAGCATAGCCTAACAGCTCTAGATACAGCATTTCTGTAATGAAAAATGCTTGTCTACCAGGAAATCTGGAGGGCTTGCTATCTTTCCGCGACTCTAGCATGCAGCCTGCACTCTTGCCTCTGAAGCTCTTTCGAGCATGTGATCATTTACTTCAAACTAAAATTTTGAGCACCTACATTAATTATTTTACTTCACGTGCAGAATAATTTTTAATGTCATAAAATATACTGAAATTCTGTTGCACTATTTTAACATTTGTGAACTAAACAGAAAATAATGTTCTTTGAATGTGAGCTTTACATAGATGGCATTCTCACAACTGTTAACAAAATTTTCCTTTCTCAACTATTCTATTGCAGTGCTATTCTGAGCAAATCCTATATAAAAATCTTACATAACGTTGTATGGAAGGTTAAATTTTACTCTTGCATGGTAAGACTACTCAGTTATTGGCTTCACCGTTGGAATTTGGTATTGCAACACAGTCCACACTGTATTCAGAAATCCAAGCTGGTGTCATACATCACATTTAGGTGTGATCTTTGCTTTGTGTTCCTTTGTTTTTTGTTTTTTCTGTTCCTTTGTTTTAAGACTACATTTCACCATAAACATTTTGACAGTAAAAAAAAATTACATAGGTTCTATTTGATAACAGGGAGTCTTACATCTTCCAACATGAATCCTTGTTGCCAGGAACAATGCAACATTGTGCCAGGAGTCCTGCTTTGAAAAGCATTCACAGCCTTACAAGCTGAAGTCATGTTCTCAAACACCATGATAGCAGTCTGCCGTCCACAAAGGTTGACTGACTTAATTGGCCCAAACACGGACAGCCTCTGGATTATTGACTGAAGGTCTTCATTGGGCTGCATATTCTTTTTTACCCATCTAGCAAGGGAACAAATGGAAGAAATATTATTACCAGTAAATAAATAAGAACCTTAGTTTTTATTTTTTTCCTGTAATTTTTTATTATTAAGTGAGAGGTGGGGAGGCAGAGAGAGACTCCCGCCTGTACCCCAACCAGGATCCACCCGGCAAGCCTTCTACCTGGGCGATGCTCTGCCCATCTGGGGCTACTGCTCCGTTGTTTGGTAACCGAGCTATTCCAGCACCTTAGATGAAACCATGGAACCATCCTCAGTGCCCAGGGCTAACTTTGCTAAAACAATTCGAGCCATGGCTGTGGGAGGGGAAGGAGGAGAGAGTGCGAAGGAAGAGGTGAAGGGGTGGAGAAGTAGATAGTTGCTTCTCCTGGTGTACCCTGACCAGGAATTGAACCTGGGATTTCCACATGCCAGGCCAATGCTCTACTGCTGAGCCAACCAGCCAGGGCCATCCAGTAATTTAATAAAAAGGCATAAAAGGAAAATTAGGTTATTTCACTGTAAGCAGTGTTCTGTATCAGTATTTGTTTATTAGGGGGCAAAAGTAAGTTTACAGTTGTGAGTATGCACAAGTTTATTCTTGTATTATTTATTAACTATTGCTTTATTTTCCATAGGAGCAATTGTAAACCTACTTTTGCCCCACCCTGTATCGTCTTTATTCTTATTTAACTCGGATTTTATAAAAGGCATACCTGCAAGTTACCTAACTGTCCTTGAGATGCTGTTTTGATTACTGCCATAATATATCAATTGAAAAGAATGAGGGTACGATTCCAGTGGCTACAAAATTGGCACAAAATATCTTGCTCTTCTAAATACCCTTTTTCCTTTTTAACCTTCAAGCATCAGCATCCAGGTAACCAGCCCAACAAACCTATAACTTTTTAGTTCTTAATTTTTTTTATTCCAGTAATCCTAATCCAAAATGTTTACATTTTGAGAACATACATGAATAGTAGTAACTATTCATGTTTATTGAGCACTTATAGTGCATAATGCCCATAATCACATTGTATTCTCAAAAAAACAATGCTAAAAATTAAAACTGAGGTAGGTACTGTTGCAGCCACCATTTTACAAGTAGGGATGCAGAGGCATAGAGATTTAAGTAGCTTTTCTAGGGTCAAACACCCAGGAAATGTTGCAGAGTTCCAGTTCCACTATGGCCACAATGACTGATTATCCCTCCCACTAGATTCAACTAAAATCTCTTAAGAAAAATATAGAAAAAAGTTGAGGATGCAGACATTGAAAGTAGATGGATTGTGTTGGGGCATCAGTATGGACAAGCATCAGCTCAGGGAAGAATCAGACTGTGGGGAGTAAGGAAAATCTTTCTGAGATCTCTTTCCTGCATATGTGACCTGTTCCAAAAGCAAACCTCCATTGTGGAGTAGTACAATAGTGGCCATGATATGGCTGGCTAAATAAAATTGAGGTTAAGTAAAATATCCTAAGAAAGATCCCTTAGGGGCAAAAGAGTGAGAGTGAGTAGAAACTCCCAGAGCAGAGAAAGAGACATTCCCCTAATTCTGTGTGGGAGCCCACAGAAGCATCAGGTTTCTGAGTGGGGCAGACTCAAACCAACATATCAAAAGCTTTCAGAACTAAATGATTTTAACCACCACCCACACAAGATCAAGAGAGAGCTTGTAGTCTGGCCCTAACTAGGTTGGAAACAAAAACATCAACACTATCCAGATAATTTCAACAGGACACTGGCCATACAACATAATATTTATAATGTCCACGACAAAATCCAAAGTTATTTGACGTGCAGAAGACCATAATAATGTGGACACTCTCAAGTGACAAAAAGGCTGATACGACCTAAATGTTGGAATTATCACATGAAGGCTTTAAAGCAATTCTTAAAAGTGTGCTCCACATACAGAAAAATATACTGAAAGAAAGAGATGTAAGCATCATGGCAGAGTGAGAAGACTCCTTTGTATCTCCCCTTACATTTATAGTGAGTAGGACATCTACAATCTAACAAAGACTCATCTCAACACAAACACACCTGAGAGATCCACAGATAAGTACATTTGCAGGTGGGTGTATTGGAATGTGTAGGGGAGGCAGAATAAAGATGGTGTCCACAGAGGTAGTTTGGCAACTGCTGCATAGCAGTGTAGTCAGTGTGTGGCTCTCACAATGCAGCCCACACATTATGGCCCAGTGGAGGGTAAGAGGGACAGAAGCAACATCAGTACCTAAGAAGCCACCCCCCCCCCCACCATTATGAGAAAGCACAGTAGCAGCACTGGGGAGGAACCGAACACAGAGGCAGTGAGAGCCATTTGTAACAAGTACGCAGTGCTGCAGGCTTGTGAGCCTGGCTCTCCCCTCCCTCACCACCCACCATGGATGTGGTGTCCTGAGACCAAACTAACCTGGACACAGTGGGGAAATCCACCACCCCATCACCCAGTAGTCAATTTTCACAACAAAAGCAACATTTCTCTCATCAAGACCCTGAAAGCATAAGTAACAGAGATAAAAGAAAACAAGAATTTGCACTATCGTATTATCTACTGGAAAACAAAAGAAAATCTATATCAACCGGCTGAATTGTTAGGATCAAAACAGTAACTAAACAAGAGCTCAGTACTTCAAATGTGCTAGCAGAGGAATAATACATCAAAAAATAAGGTAACCCAGGAAGAAAATGACAAGTCTCCAGAAACCAAACTCAAAGAAAGTCATTAAAAACTGTGGTTTAAATGACAGAGATTTCAAGATAGCAATTTGAGGAAACTCAATGAGATACAAAATAAACTCAAAAAGGCAATTCAATGAACTCTGGAAGAAAATTAATGAACCAAAGGAAGACTTTACCAAAGAGATTGAAACTATAAAAAATTACCAAATTCTGGAGCTGAAGAATGCAGTAGATGAGATAAAGAATGCATTAATGCCTGACCTGTGGTGGCAGTGGATCAAGCGTTGACCTGGAACATTGAGGTCGCTGGTTCAAAACCCTAAGCTTGCCTGGTCAAGGCACAAATGGGAGTTGATGCTTCCTGCTCCTCCCGCCTTCTCTCTCTCTCTTTTCTAAAATGAATAAATATAAATAATTTTTTTAAAAACCCAACAAGGGGTTAATATACAAAATATATATAAAAAACTCATACAACTCAACACCAAACAATCCAATTAAAAAATGGGCAAAGGAACCAAACAGACCTCTCCAAGAGGACACACAAACAGCCAACAGATATGAAAAGATGTTCGATTTCACTAGCTATTAGGGAAATGCAAATAAAAACTACAATGAGTTACTAACTCACACCTGTTAGAATGGCAATTATCAACAAGACAAGTAATAAATGTTGGAGAGGTTGTAGAGAAAAAGAAACCCTCATTCACTGCTGGTGGGAATGTAAACTGGTACAGCCATTATAGAAAACAATATAGTAGTTCCTCAAAATATTAAGAACAGAGTTGCCATATGACCCATCAATTCATCTTGGTTATCTACCCAAAATCTCAAAAACATTTATTCACGGAGATATATGCAACCCTGTGTTCATTGCAGCATTATTTGTGGTGGCCAAGACATGGAGACAACCAAAATGTCCTTCAAGAGAGGATTGGCTAAAGAAGATATGGTACATGTATACACTGGAATATTCAGCCAAAAGACAAGATGAAATACTGTCATTTATGACAACATGGATGGACTAAGTGAAATAAGTCAGAAAAATCTAAGAACCATATGATTTCACTCATATGTGGGATATAAAACTGAAACTCAGACAATGGTATGTTAGCTATCAGAGGGGAAGGGATTGAAGATAGTAAAGCATAAAGAGAGCCAAGTATATAGTGACAAATGATTTGACTTTGGGTGGTGGGCACGCAATGCAATACACAGATCATGTATCATAGAAATGTGCACTTTAAACTTACATGACCTTACTGACCATATTACCCCAATAAATTTAATTTTAAAAAGTAAAATATCACATTAAAGATAATAGGAAATTTTTGGCATTTTTTCCCCATCGGCCCAACCACTCCCCTGCGTGGTGTGTTTGAAAGGAGTTAGCCTAATTAGTAGCTCCCTCCCTTGGGGTAGAACTTGTTTGTAAGATTCTGGCCTGTCCATGAGATACTTGAGGGATTGGTTGCTATCTTGCCTGACTCAATGCTCAGATGGGAAGCATTAGCATATTTTGGATCTTATGGTAGAAGCCATGGAAGGCAGTGACAAGCAGTGAAACTCATACAAAGTAGAAGCTTACGGCAGACCTGTGAATTCAGAAAAAAACAAACAAACAACATAACACATAAAGGAATTACAATAGAACATTTTAGGCCCCTAGAAAAAGCTAGAATGAGACTCTGTAGGAAATCAAGAATTTAATAGCAGCCATGGGAAACCAAAATAAAATACAGACACAGGCTCAGACAGAAAGTGCCCAGAAAAGAGCTGAGAAGACCTGGACTGTTCTCAATTCATGAGCTCACTAAATATAAAAGATGATACATGCTCATATACAAACACTGAGACAACTGGCTTTTTTTTTCTTTTCTAAATGCCCAATTTTTAACAAACATTTATGAGACATTCAAAGAAACAGAAAACTATGGCCCACTCAAAGTAAAATAAATCTTCAGAAACAGTTCTTGGAGTAACACAGACATCAGTCTTCCTAGCAATGACTTTAAAACAATTGTCAGATATGCTCAAAAGAGCTAAAGGGAAACATGAACAAAGAACTAAAGGGAATCAGGAAAAGGTTATAGGTCATTGAGCTTCTTGGATTTATATATCCATGTATTTCTTCAAATATTGTGTTTATCCTGGTTACAGGGCATTGAGCTTCTTGGATTTATATATCCATGTATTTCTTCAAATTTGGTTAAGTTTCCATCCATTATTTTTTTGGAAAAGTTTCCAAAAAATAGAGACAAAACAATATAGAGACAAAACAATATCAGCAAAGAGATGGAAATGATTAAACAACAAATTTTGGAGCTACAGTAACTAAATTGAAGCATTCACTGGAAGGGTTCAACAGAAGACTTGAACAGATAGAAGAAAGAATTATCAAACTTAGAGATCATTTGAAATTATTAAATTTGAGGAGAAAATAATATAAAGCAAAAAAGAATAGAGAAAAGTGAATAGAGCCCAAGGAACTGATGGGACACCATCAGGCAGACCAATATATACACAATGGGAGTCCCAGGAGGAGGAAGAAGAGAGAAAGGAACAGTTATTATTCAAAAAAATAATGGATGGAAACTTAACCAAATTTGAAGAAATACATGGATATATAAATCCAAGAAGCTCAATGACCTATAACCAGGATAAACGCAAACAGATCTACACCGAGACACATAATCAAAACCAGTCAAAGACAAAGAGTGAATTTTAAAGAATCAAGAGAAAAGCAACTCACCACATATAAGAAGTTATCAGTAAGATTATCAACAAATTTCTTAGCAGAAACATTACAGGCTAAAAGGCTGTGGGATTTAAAGTGCTGAAAGAATAAAACAATTGTCAACTCTACATCTGGAAAAAGCTGTCCTTCAAAAATGAGGTAGAAATTTAAGACATTCCTATACAAAATCTGAGGGAGTTCATTACCACTAGAACAGCTCTACAAGAAATGCTATAGTGAGCCTGACCAGGCGATGGTGCAGAGGTTAGAGAGTCCGACTCGGACACAGAGGGCCCAGGTTCAAAACTCCAAGGTTGCCAGCTTGAGCACAGGCTCATCCGGCTTGAGTTGCAGGTTCACCAGCTTGAGCACAGGATTGCCGGCTTAAGCATGGGATCATAGACATGACCCCTTGGTCTCTGGGTTGAAGCCCAAGGTCTCTGGCTTGAGCATGGGGTCACTTGCTCTGCTATAGCCCCCTGGTCAAGGCACATATGAGAAAGCAATCAATGAACTAAGGAGATGCAACAAATCATTGATCCTTCTCATCTCTCTCTCTTCTTCTTGCCTATGTGTCCCTGTCTGCCCCTCTTCCTGTCCCTCTCTCTGTCTCTGTCACAAAAAAGAAGAAAATGAAATGCTATAGTGAGTCTAAGTTATAGCTGTCTATGCTCACATTTTTTTAAAAATCTCAGATTAATAACCCTGCTTTACACCCCAAAAAACTAGAAAGACAATAACAAATTAAATCCAAAGCTAGCTGAAGAAGAAAAAAAAAAACAATAGAGGGCCCTGGCCGGTTGGCTCAGTGGTAGAGCGTCGGCCTGGCGTGTGGAAGTCCCGGGTTCGATTCCTGGCCAGGGCACACAGGAGAGGCGCCCATCTGCTTCTCCACCCCTCTCCTTCCTCTCTGTCTCTCTCTTCCCCTCCCGCAGCCAGGGCTCCATTGGAGCAAAAGATGGCCCGGGCGCTGGGGATGGCTCCTTGGCCTCTGCCCCAGGTGCTAGAGTGGCTCTGGTCGCACAGAGCAACACTCCGGATGGGCAGAGCATCACCCCCTGGTGGGCGTGCCGGGTGGATTCCGGTCGGGCGCATGCGGGAGTCTGTCTGACTGCCTCCCCGTTTCCAGCTTCAGAAAAATACAAACAAAAAAAGAAAAAAAAAGCAATAGAGCAAAGATAAAACAGAGAATAGAAAAACAATAGAGAAAACTGACTCAGAAAGAGTGAGGACTCAAAAAATTAAAATCAAATGAAAGAGGGAACAATACTACCAGGTTTATAGAAATACAAAAGGTTATTGTGAACAACTATATGCCAACAAATTGGATAACATTGATGAAATGGACAAATTTCTAGACATACAACCTACTAAGATTGAATCATGAAGAAATATAAACTCTGAATAGACCTGTAACTAGTAAGGAGATTAAGTAAGCAATTAAAAACCTTCCAAAGAAAAGCTCAAGGTCAGATGGCTTCACTGATGAATTCTACAAAACATTTAAAGAGAATTAACACTAATTCTTCTCAAACTCTACCAAAAAATTGAAGAAGAGGAAGCAATCCCTAACTCATTCTATGAAGCTAGCATTATTTTGATACCAAAGCCAAACACACTACAAAAAACAAAAACAAAAAAACCCCTACAGACTAATATCCCTTATTAACATTGATGCAAATTTCTCAACAAAATAAATACAACAGCATAGTAAAAGGATTGTATACTATGATCAAGTAAAAGCTATTATTACTTAATATAAGGATGGTTCAACATATGAATATCAATCAATGTAATATGCCACATTAACAGAAGGGGAAAAAACACATAATTTCAATTGATACAGAAAAAAACATTCAAAATCATTTCATGATAAACTCACTGAACAAATTAGGGATAGAAAGAAACTACCTCAACACATATTAATTGGTCCTGGTCGGTTGGCTCAGTGGTAGAGCATCAGCCTGGCGTGCAGGAGTCCCGGGTTCGATTGCCAGCCAGGGCACACAGGAGAAGCGCCCATCTGCTTCTCCACCCCTCCCCCTCTCCTTCCTCTCTGTCTCTCTCTTCCCCTCCCGCAGCCGAGGCTCCATTGGAGCAAAGTTGGCCCGGACCCTGAGGATGGCTCCATGGCCTCTGCCTCAGGCGCTAGAATGGCTCTGATCGCAACAGAGCGACACCCCAGATGGGCAGAGCATCGCCCCCTGGTGGGCATGCCGGGTGGATCCTGGTCGGGCGCATGTGGGAGTCTGCCTCCTCGTTTCCAACTTCAGAAAAATACAAAAAAAAAAAAACCCATATATTAAAAACCTACTTTTTAACACTTTATTTTTAAAAATTTGATACAGAACATTTATCAGTGGACAATTTTAATTCTAGAAAGGTAGTCAGAGGAGGAAGTCAATAGCTAGCTATTCCAAGGCCAACCACGTCATGCAGGACCTTTGGGTCATACCACCCCTGGAGCTTTAAATGTATCTATTGAAAGGTTTCTGTGAGTGCATTTCTCACCATCACAATCATTAATCACTAGAAATATGCATTCTAACGAGATGACGTATTTCCAAGATTGAAACATTTTCTTCTAAAATCAGAAGACAAGGATGCTTGCATTCACCACATCTATTCAACAGCATATTAAAAGTTCTAACCAGAGTAATTAGGCAAGAAAGGGGCAATAAAAAGCACTCAAATTAGAAAGAAAGAGGTAAAATTATCTGTTTGCAGGCAACATAATCTTGTACATAGAAAATCCTAAAGATTTTAAACAAAAATGACAGAACTGATAAAACAATTTTTCAAAATTGTAGGATGCAAAAATCTATCAAAAGTCAGTTGCATTTCTATATACTAACAAAATAAAAGTGAATTGAGAGAAAACATTTTATTTACAATAGCATCAAAAAGAATATACTTAAGAATAAATTTAGCCAAGGAGGCAAAAGACTTGTACAATGAAAACTAGAAAACATTACTGAAAGGAATTAAATTAGACCTAAATAAATGGAAAGATATCCCATGTACATGGGTTGAAAAACTCAATAGTGTTGAGATACTAATACCATCCATAGTGATCTATAGATACAATGCAATTTCAATAAAAATTCCAATGGTGTTTTCTTTTTGCAGAAATAGAAGCCATCCAAAATTCATATAGAACTTCAAGGAATTGTGAATAGCCAGAATATTGGGGCAGGGGTGGGGGAAGGTTGGGCTTTGGCCAGGTAGCTCAGTCAGTTAAAGCATCATCCCAATAGGCCAAGAACATGGGTTCAATCCTCAGTCAAGACACATACAAGAATCAACCAATGAATGCATGAATAAGTAGAACAACAAATCAATGCTTCTTTCTCTCACTCTTGCTCTTTCTTTTTCTTTAAAAATCAACTTTAAAAAGCTGTTAGAGCCGGGCGTGGTGGCGCGTGCCTGTAGTCCCAGCTACTCCGGAGGCTGAGGCGGGAGGATCGCTTGAGCCCAGGAGTTCTGGGCTGTAGTGCGCTATGCCGATCGGGTGTCCGCACTAAGTTCGGCATCAATATGGTGACCTCCCGGGAGCGGGGGACCACCAGGTTGCCTAAGGAGGGGTGAACCGGCCCAGGTCAGAAAAAGCTGTTAGACATACTTCCTGATTTCAAAACTTACTGCAAAGCTACAGTGATCAAAACAGGTACAGGCATAAGGACACATCTAAAAACCCATGAAATAGAATAGAGAACTCAGAATAAACCTTTGCATGTATGATCAAATAATTTCAACAAAGGTACCGAGACCATTTAATAGGGAAAGAATGGTCTTCTCCATAAATAGTTCTAGGAAAATTGGCTCTCCACATGCAAAGGAATAAAGTTAGACTCTTCTTTTACACCATGTACAAAAATTAACTTAAATGGATCAGAGACCTAAACTTAAGAGCTAGAAGCATAAAATTCTTAGCAGAAAACACCAGAAAAGAACTTCATGACATTGCATTTGGAAATAATTTCTTGGATATGACACCAGAACCAGAAGCAACAAGAGAAAATAAATATAAATTGGAATTCATTAAAATTAAAATCAGTGTTCATTAACTAAAACTATCAACAAAGTGAAAACCCACAGAATGGGAGAAAATTTTTGCAAATTATATATCTGATAAAAGATTAAAATCTAGAATATATAAAAATGCCTGCAGCTCAAGACCAAAAATAAAGAACCTAATTTTAAAATGGGCATAAGACCTAAATACCACATATCTCCAAAGAAGATATGGAAATGACCAACAAATACATAAAAAAATATCAACACCACTAATCATTAGAGAAATTCAAATCAAAGCAATTAGATACTATTTCAAACCCATTAGAATGACGATTATAAAAAAGTAAAAACCCCAAAAGTAACATATGTGGTCAAGGAACTGAAAAATTGGAACATTATTGCTGGTGGGGATATAAAATGTGCAGCCACTGTGTGTAACAGTTACTAAAAAAAAAAAAAATTAAACAGAATTACCATATGATTTGGAAGTTCCACTCCTGGGTATATACCCAAAAGAATTGAACGTAACACTCAAACAGATATTTGTACACCCATGTTCATATCAGCATTATTCACAATTGCCCATAGTGAAAGCATCCCACAGTCCATAGATGAATAGATATAACAAAATGTTATATGGAATGGAATATTATTCAGCCTTAAAAAGTATACATGCTACAACATGGATTAACCTTGAAGACAGTATGCTAAATGAAATAAGGCAGACACCAAAGGTACGGTATTATTTTACTTATTTGAGGTACCTAGAATAGGCACATTTATAGTGACAGAAATTAGAATAGTGATTGTCAAGTGCTGGTGGATGAGGGAATGGAGAGTTACTGTTTAATGAGTACAAGTTTTAGTGTGAGGTGATGAAAAGTTTCTGGAGCTGGATGGTGGTGATGGTTTGTAGAATGTTGTGAATGTACTTAATGCTACTGAACTATACACTTAAAAAATGGAAACTTCTGGCCCTGGCCATTTGGCTCAGTGGTAGAGCATTGCCCAGTGTGTGGAAGTCCCAGGTTTGATTCCTGGCCAGGGCACACAGGAGAAGCGCCCATCTGCTTCTCTACCCTTCCCCCTCTCCTTTCTATCTCTCTCCTCCCCTCCCACAGCCAAGGTTCCATTGGAGCAAATTTGGCCTGGGCGCTGAGGATGGCTCCATGGCCTCTGCCTCAGGTGCTAGAATGGCTCCAGTTGCAATGGAGCAACGCCCCAGATGCATTGTCCACTAGTGGGCATGATGGGTGGATCCCAGTCGGGCTCATGTGGGAGTCTGTCTCTCTGCTTTCCCACTTCTCACTTCAGAAAAATACAAAAAGAAATAAAAAATGGGAACTTCTATGTTATATACATTTTACCATAATAAAAATATTTTTAAAAAGCAAAAGTTCATCATATCAATAGAAAAGATAATCAACTCAATGGCTACAAAGAAAGCATTTGAAAAATTTAATATTCATTCATGATTAAAAATAACTAAGCAAACTAGCGATAGTAGTGAATTTCTTCAAACATATAAAGGTAATCTACAAAAACCTATGGCCAACATAATACTGAATTATTACTCCCTGAAATTAAGAACAAATCAAGGATGCCTACTTTAATCAATCCCAAGTTTTAAGGAAAGCAAATGAATGTTTCTAGAAGGAAATATGAATAAATATGTCATTTCCTATGTTCCAACAAACTAACAATATTTTCAGAAGCCAAACTAGGATGTTAAGTGTGGACAAGCCCCACCGGGGGTGAGGACGATGGAGACGCAGAGACCCAACGAGGACAACGGAGATGCAGAGACCCAACTATGGGGACCAGGTTTAGTGACGCAGACCCACTTTATGCAGGAAGTAAGCTAGCTTATATACACAGGTTCAGCCTATAGGGTGTTACAGCATGTCCCTCACAGCCAACGGCTAAAAAGATCAGGGAGCTGCCTGGTTGGCGCTGAGTCACTTCCTTATAGTGGGCGAGATCCCTCCTGTATGTGCTTAGGAGGGTTTCAGGTGCTGGAGTATTCTCACAGCATTGCATCAGCCAACAGCTTCTAGGAATGCGCTCTGCACTCTATCTACAGTTAAGTAAGATATATTAGTTCACATGAAGACATTATGGCCTGATATTAAAGTATATAAACTTCCTATGGTTGTGAAATCTTAATCATGTCTTCTTTTTTTATAGGCCTTTAAACTATGATCAAATGATCTTAAGTAATCAGTATCATCATGTAACTTCTACCCTTAATTTGGACAAAAATTCAATGCCTTGCATTGTCTGAGAAGATATCATGGCTCTAATTCTTTTATAACATGTCTTTGCCTTATTTGAATATGAACTTTTTGTGTGTGTGTGTGTGTGACAGAGACAGAGAGAGGGACAGATAGGGACAGACAGACAGGAAGGAAGACGAGAAGCATCAATTCTTCACTGCAGCACCCTAGTTGTTCACTGATTGCTTTCTCATATGCACCTTGACCAGGGGGCTACAGCAAACCGAGTGACCCCTTGCCCAAGCCAGTGACCTTGGGCTCCTGGTCGAACCTGATCCTCCACGTCCTAGTCTGATGCTCTCCACTGCGCCACAGCCATGTCAGGCTGAATATGAACTTTTAAATCAAATTGTCAAGTTATGCCACTGAGGATACTGAAGAATAAAATTAGACAAGGAAATCATTTTATTAGGGCAATGATCCCAATAGGAGGTTGCAGTATAAGCAAATTCATGAGTTGGCCTTTTCCCCCTGTATAACAATACCTTCACAGCAGAGAGGATTCTGTCTTTATAACAAATTATACATTTCTCCTGTCAGGCTGGCAACAACATTTTTTGAATATGTACTATGTCAGAATGTAGGAATCATTTATTATGTACTGTGCAGCAATACTAAAGAAACAAATATAGAAAACACCATCTGTCTGGCATAACCATAGGAGGAAGTGTACCAACAAAGACCATTTGCCAAGGAACCAAAGTTTAACTCTAGCAGAATCCAACAATTCCACATCCCCATTGTTACCACCTGTTCTGAGACCCAGCAACCCTATCCTGCTTCTACCCTTAATTCCCTAGAGACCAGGGAATTGAGTCAGATTGTGTCACCCCTCTTTTTAAGACCCTGCAATAATCTCCCATTGCTGTCAGTGTAAAATGTGGCAGACTAGGGATAAAGCCAAGGTCTACTATTCATACTATTGTATCTTAGGTCCCTGTTCATGCTAGGGATGTGCCAGTGCTTCCTAACTCATATAGCATAAAAGCTCCACAGTTCAGGGGTTGGATCCTCCTTTAAGAATTCCACTCCAGGGCCTGGCCAGTTGGTTCAGTGGTAGAGTGTCAGCATGTGGATATCCTGGGTTCGATTCTTGGTCAGGGCACACAGGAGAAGCACCCATCTGCTTCTCCACCCCTCCCCCTCCCCCTCTCACTTCTCTCTCTCTCTCTCTCTATCTTTCTCTCTCTCTCTTCCCCTCCTGCAGCCATGGCTCGATTGGAGTGAATTGGCTCCAGGTGCTGAGGATGGCTCCATGGCCTCCACCTCAGGCACTAAGAAGAGCTCAGTTGCTGAGCAATGGAGCAACACCCCAAATGGGCAGAGCATCGACCCCTACCGGGCTTGCCGGTGGATTCTGGTCGGGGCAGAAATCTGTCTCTGCCTCCCCTCCTCTCACTGAATAAAAGGAAAAAAGAAAAAGAATTCCACTTCAGCTCTACTAGATCTCTCCTCAATAATCAAGAATGCAGTGCTCCATAGGGGATCCACACACCTCTCCCTATCTCCATGAGTTTTCTTTCAATAGGGGCTCCTCTAGATGCTTGGGGTGTTTGAAAATGGGGTTCATGTGCTTTTAGAGAGAGCAATGCTTGTTTTTATTCTCATCATATACCTCAAAGACCATATTAAGTCATTTTTTAGCTAAAGTGTAAAGAGAGTTTGTTATTACCCTGTATATCTCTAAATGTGTCTGTATAGGACAAAAATTAGACACCTACCTGACAACTACAGTTGACATTGGAGGACCTTTTATGTTTTTGTTCAAGTGGCATTTCTTCCACCCAGGACTTGCATTGTTGATGGCTTTTCTTTTCCACAGGGGCACATGGCTTGGCTTTGGGGTCAGATTAATCTCTTTTGGAAACTGATGTCTTGCTAAGATTCTTTCTAAACCAGAGGGTTCAGAAATCTCATCTGGTAATAGAATAAGAATTACTGCATGCACTTCAGTGTTCCTCTCCATTTTTGCATAGCAAAAGTAACATGCCATTAGTTTAAGAAAGACTATGCCATTTAATAATTGCTATTCAGTTCTTCCACTCTATCACTGCAAAAATATTACTGAGCAACATCTATACCTTAGCTTAATCCCAGACATCTAATAAATACACTACAAATCAATAAATGAATGAATGAACAGATGTTTTTTTTACAAACATCAGAAATACTGAAGATTATTTGTACAACTCATGCAGGATTCTCAAACTAATGGCAAGTTACCATAAATTATTTTTATTTTTAGAGATATTAATGACATTCTGCATTTACATAACATCCATCCACTACTTCATATTGACCTCAGTTGGCCTCTAACCAAATTGCTCATCTGCAATGAGATAAGAAGCTTTGCCAGAATGTAATTCAATACAATGCTTTCTTCATCAAAACAGTCTTGCTACAAAAAAAAAGGGAAGGAAGAAAGGAAAGGAAGGAGAAAGAAAGGGAAGTACAGGAGGGAGAGGAAAGAGAAGAAGAAAGGAAGGAAGAAAGGAGGGGAGGAAGGGAGAGAGGGAGGGAGGGAGGGAAGAAGGGAGGGGAAGAAAAGAAGCAGTTATCAGTTTGAGAACCAAACCCAGTTTCCAGGCTACACTATGAATAGCTCAGCAATTTATTTAGGTGTATTATAAAATAAAAAAGCTGTCAGAAACCTAATGCAGGAACAGAAGTTGAACCTTGGAGAGATTTAGGTTCAGTTATCTGACCTGATGGAATTTCAGGAGTGGTGGGCCACTCCAAACTGCTACAAGGGAAAGTTGCTTCTAATCCTCAGGGGAAATACCCAGTTTTTCTCTAAGGTGCTCCTAGCAATAGGAGGAAGTACTAGTAGGAAATAGAACAAAGTTTGAAATCATTAACCTTAAAATCAAATCTAAAGCTGAAACTGTAAATCTAGTGGTATTTCCTACTTAGTCAACCTTTCCATCTTCCCACGGGTATGCTTTTTCTAAAGAAGAGTGACAGACTTATCTTGATTCATGAAAGGAATGTGATGAAGTGATGGTGAAGTCAGTGCATGAGTAAACTCCACAGTAAGCTCTGAGAATATGGGACTCTAAGTATGATCAGTATGGACGGAGCCATGGGTCTCGAGGACTGAGCACACGGCTATGTAAAGAATAAGAGGCAGCTGGTACGAAGATACTAAAACTTCCTAAAAAGAGTTCACACTTACCTTCTACCAACGAATGCTTTTGTTTGTATTGTTCACTCTTGTAGGAATAAAGCACCTCCATCAGACGATTTGTAAGCAGCTTGTGAAGGTTAGATAGAGTCTCAAAGGTGTGACGCAGAACTTCAGGATGGCTGTAGTTTTTAGGTGTTACACATTTGCCAGGAAGTGGAAGTTTCAACACAACTGTATTGTTTTTGGCTGTTCCCATGATGACCACTGAATTACAAAGAAGAATAAGCTGAGAATTGGAAGAGTGAAGCCCCTTTCAATTGTTCTTTCTCCAAGCTTTTCTCCATCTCTGAGAAGAGATTATGGAATCTCTTTTCTGGTCTCTGACTGCTGAGCATTCTGAGAGTCACAATGGCCCAGATCATTACCATTGTGAGTGAGTGCTGAGTGCTTCCTCTTTACATCTGAGGAAATCAGCCCATCAAAAATATATTGACAAATCTTACGGGGATTTTAGGCAGAAACCTCAGTTTTCTGTCTGAACATGGACAGTATCTGAGGAAAGCAGTGTGCTTCCCTAAAAGGAAGAGGGAAACAGGTATGTACACACACAGGGTTATTTTTCTATTTGGCACTCAGTAGAGGCCTTGCACACTGTGTGTGCACAATCAAGACTCCACAGCGCTGAGAGGAGTGGTTATACCAGCATAGTTCTTGAGCAGAACTGAGGAAGTAGCTTCACCCCACAAAACTGAGAGAATGTCCAGATTAACACAGGTAAGCCACCAAACTGCTTTTTATTCCCTTAACCAAATCAACATTGAGGAAACAAAGTAAACAAACAAAAATGCTCAAGGCATTCTTCATTGTGAACCAAAAAACAGAGGATATTAAAAGTACTAAATAATCTTAAATCATCACACTTGATAGCACAATGTCAAGCAATATATATTGGCTGCCAAGAACATCCAGATTTGGAGCAAATATACAAATAATAAGGTTTTTTATAGCTGCTCCTTAATCCTAGCATGTTCCATCAACTGAGCCAGGTTTACCATAATTGCTCTACTCTGTGAACTGACTGGGTAATCACAATGCAAAATGGTGAGAAACAGGAAGCCACAGGAGCCAAGCATGCGTCTTTTTACTAAACTTAAAAACTTTTGGTCAAGACTATAAAAACATCATGATTACATCATATCATTAGTGCCCAGAGCAGGGATATACAATTTCACTGTTTAATTTTTTAAGTTTAAACTTAAAAAGCAAACTTTAAAAAATAAACAAAAGGTGTACTTTAAATACAAACATGTTTAAAATATGTTATAGAAAAAAACAGAATCACTTGAATATAATGTGTTCCTCATAATTTCATGGGTATTTTTGGAGAGAGGAGGGAACTGGTGGTTAGTTTATTTTGATAGCCAGAGGCTTCTTTCTTCCAAGCAAATTTGAGTGTATTACTCTAAATCCTCATTTACATAAATAGAAAAGAACAAACCATGTTTTAAGCCATTCAACAGGCCAAGGAAGTGATCTATTAAAACTGAATATACCCCATGAAAATGGACTTATATTATTTTTTTAATTAATTGAATTTATCGGGATGACATTGGTTCACAAAACCATACAGGTTTCAAGTGTACAACTCAATATAATACCATCTGCCCACCACATCATGCACACTTCACCACAAGCAAAGTCTTTTCCAACCCCATATCCCCCTTTATCAACCTCCACCTTGCCTCACCCCCTTTCCTCTGGCTATTACCACACGGTTGTCTGTATCTATGTGCTGTGCATTTATGTTTTTTGGCTAATCCCTTCACCTTCTTTCACCCAGTTCCCTCACACTCTCACCTCTGACAGCTGTCCATCTGCTCCATGTGTCCATGCCTCTGTTTCTATTTTGTTCAGTAGTTTATTATGTTTATTAGATTCCACATATAAGTGAGATCACATGGTATTTGTCTTTCTCTTATTGACTTATTTCACTTAATAATACTCTCCAGGTCCATCCATGTGGTCACAAAAGGTAAGATTTCCTTCCTTTTTATAGCCAAGTATACTACTCACAAAAATTAGAGGATATTTTAAAATGAATATGAAGTGATAAAGTATCCCCTAATTTTTGTGAGCAGTATAGTATTCATTGTATAAATGTACTACAGATATTTATCCATTCTTCCACTGACAGACACTTGGGCTATTTCCAGATCTTGGCTATTGTAAATAACATTGCAGTGAACATGGAAGTGCATATATTCTTTCAAATTAGTGTTTCAGGATTCTTATGATATATTTCTAGAAGTGGGATTGTTGGGTCAAAAGGCAGGTTCATTTTTAATTTTTTGAGGTAACTCCATACTGTTTTTCCACAGTGGCATTCCCACCAACAGTGCACAAGGATTTCCTTTTCTCCACACACTTGCCAGCACTTGTTGATTTATTGATGGTAGCCATTCTGGCAGGTGTGAGGTGTTATTTCATTGTGGTTTTAATTTACATCTCTCTGGTGATTAGTGACGTTGAGCATTTTTTCATATGACTATTGGCCATCTGCATGTCCTCTTTGGAGAAGTGTCTATTCAGGTTTTTTGTCCCCCCCCCCCTTTTTTTTTAACTGTATTGTTTATCTTCTTGGTGTTGAGTTTTTATAAGTTCTTTATAAATTTTAGTTATTCACCCCTTATCAGATGTATTGGCAAATATGTTCTCCCATTCAATGGGTTGTCTTTTCATTTTGTTGATGGTTTCCTTTGCTGTGCAAAAGCTTTTGTTTGATGAGTCCTGTTTGTTTATGTTTTTCTTTGTTTTCCTTGCCTGAGAGGATATATTGGCAAAAATACACTACAAGAGATATCTGAGATGTTGCTGCCTATGTTTTCTTTGAGTATTTTTATGGTTTTGCAAGTTACATTTAAGTCTTTTATCCATTTTAAGTTTATTCTTGTGTATGATGTGAATTGGTGGTCTAGTTTCATTTTTTTGCATGTACCTAATTTCCCTAACGCCATTTATTGAAGAGACTGTCTTTACTCCATTGTATGCTCTTGCCTGCTTTGTCAGATATTTAATTGACTACGAAGGCATGAGTTTATTTCTGGGTTCTCTGTTATGTTCCACTGGTCTACATGCCTCTTTTTATGCCACTACCAGGCTGTTTTGATTACAATGGCCTTGTAGTATAGTCTGATATCAGGTAATGTGATACCTCCAGTTTTATTCTTCTTTCTGAAGATAGCTGAGGCTATTCAGTCTTTTTTGGTTCCATATAAATTTTTGGAATATTTGTCCTAGATTGGTGAAGTATGTCATTGACATTTTAATAGGAATTACATTGAATCTGTAGATTGCTTTGGGTAATATGGACATTTTAATGATGTTAATTCTTCCAACCCGTGAACATGGTATATGCCTCCACTTATTTGTATCATCCTCAATTTCTTTCTTCAATATACTGTAATTTTCCAATGGTTCCAATTTGCCTCCTTGGTTAAATTTATTTTTAGGTACCTTATTTTTATTTTGTTGCAATAGTAAATGTAATTGTTTCCTTAACTTTTCTTCCTGATAGTTCATCATTGATGTATAAAAATACCACTCATTTCTGCATATTAATTTTATATCTTGCTTACAAATTCACTTATTAAATCTAGTTATTTTAGGGTTTTTATGGACAGTATCATGTCATCAGTGAATAACGAAAGTTTTACTTCCTCCTTTCCAGTTTGCATGCCTTTTGTTTCTTCTTGTCTGATTGCTATAGCTAGGACTTCAGTACTATGCTGAATAACAGTGGGGAAAGTGGACATCCCTGCCTTGTTTCTGATCTTAAGGGAAAGGCTTTTAGTTTTGTCCACTGAGTATGATTTTGGATGTAGGTTTGTTATATATGGCCTTCATTATTCTTAATAATTGCTCTGAATAGCAAATGATAGAATGTTTCTAGCTATCTGAAGTTTATTGGCCTTGGCTGAATTCAGACGTAGGCCACAATGATTACATTTTATTTGAAAATAAAGTCTCTGATAGATAAATGTTTTTTGCAATGGGTAAGGCTTTTTTGAGGAATCAATATTCATTTTCTCTAGTAATGGTGTGGTGGCAAGAACACTGAATCAGGATGACAGTTATCAATCAAGAGTGGAGTCTGGCAACACCCTGCTGCTGCTGAGTTATGTGATCTTGACATAGACAGTCAGACTATGCTACTAATGCTCTTTGATAAAGACAAACCATTTGTATCTTGCTTTATAGTCTGCTTATTCTAATTCTATTCTTCAATGCCCAATATATTTACCTTTTCACAGTCACATTTGTAATATTGCTATTATTTTATCACAAGAAAAGATTAGAAAGAATCCTCCTAAGCAGCACTTCTTATTGTGACATGAATTTCTATAAACGGCCAGTGGAACCACTTAGATTGATTCCTTAGCATAGAAGCTGCTGGGCTCTGGTTTGTTTTTCTGGTTAGGCTGATCTCTTATTCATGACTTTTAGGTAAACAGCAATTTCTCTTTCTTCTTTTGTTCCAAAGAGGGCTGTTGCATCCCCCGAACACCTTCTGCTTCCCTTCTGCCAAGGTGGATCTGACAGGATCAGCTGTCTTCCAGAAGGCAAAGTATTCAGTAATGTTCAAAGAGAAAAGATCATCTCCAAGTTTCTTAAAGAAAGTGTCCTAAAGAGAGTATTCCGCTCAAAGCAAATGAGGTGGGTGGATCCCAACAACCAGAAAGAGGAGCCAGGCTACAGCTTTCCTGGCACCTGGAAGTAAGTTCTGATCTGAAACTCAAATTGAAATTCAGAGTAAATTCATAACACAAGTCTGAGAAAACACAGTTACAGCCCTGGCCGGTTGGCGCATGTGGGAATCTGTCTGACTGCCTCCCCGTTTCCAACTTCAGAAAAAAAAATTCAAAGAAAAAAAAAGTTGTCTTTTTGTTTGAAAAATTAATCTTTAATATTTTGTTCCCTTCTCTGGGAGGCCACCATTCTGTTGCAAAACTATAAAAAATCTTGTTTAAAATTTATTTATTCCTAGAATGAATGTGATAGTGATTTATATGAATATATTTCCAAAAGTGAAATAAACACATACATCAGTAAATTTTATATCTGCATATGTTGCAATTAGTACTTTTGAATAAATTCTCAACTATATTTCCACCTTTATTTAGATTTTCTCCAAGACTTCTATAGTTTGAATTGCTTGAGAAGTCTTCCTGTCCTTCAGATGCCTGTACTCTGTAACTGTGTTTTCTTCCTTTTTTTTTTTTTTTTTTGTATTTTTCTGAAGTTGGAAACGGGGAGGCAGTCAGACTCCCGCATGTGCCCGACCGGGATCCACCCGGCATACCCACCAGGGGATGATGCTCCGCCCATCTGGGGCATTGCTCTGTTGCAACCAGAGCCATTCTAGTGCCTGAGGCAGAGGCCACAGAGCCATCCTCAGTGCCTGGGCCAACTGCTCCAATGGAGCCTTGGCTGAGGGAGGGGAAGAGAGAGACAGAGAGGAAGGAGAGGGGGAGGGGTGGAGAAGCAGATGGGTGCTTCTCCTGTGTGCCCTGGCCGGGAATTGAACCCAGGACTCCTGCACGCCAGGCCGATGCTCTACCACTGAGCCAACCAGTCAGGGCCTCAAAAAGACAACTTTTAACTAAATATTTGTACATATATTTCTTAAAAAGAAATTACACAAACACAAGAAAGTAAGGTAAATGCTCACAGAAATGGAGTCCTGAATCAGGGACAAATATAATTGGCCATTACTGGAAGGCAAAGCAGAAAGAGGCATAAAAGACATGTTCACTAAACCAGCCATTAAATATAAACTATTTATATCTGAATTGAAATGTTCCCTACTCAGCATCTATTTGATAACAAAAATGAATATTATTAGTTGGAAAATATTGTCTTGACTTTCTGAAAATATTTACATAATTACACTGAACAAGATTCTAGTGTAGTATATGACCAGCCATGACTTTGGCAATAATGTAGGAAAAAAACAATGAGAGGTGGAGGCAATTGCATGGGCAGTATAAAAATATGAGAGGTATTGAGAGAGGTAGGCTGAGACAGAAACCTTTTCAGTGCAGAGTAAATAGAAACTAAACAATGTTGTTACTTTTTTTTATTTTACATAACCCTGGACTATGAAGATAACGTATATCAAAGTGCTTTCCAAAATAGTTATCTGGTGGTGGATATGTCACCTTTGTCAGAGTAGGATAAACAGAAGTGGGCAGCAAAGCATGCTTACCTACTAAGTGATTGGCCCAAGATTATCCTTTTCCACCAATTCAGACCACCTTCATTGTAATTAATGCAAGTGTTTGTTAATTGACATGAGACAGAGAACACCGACCTTACCCTGCTTCATTGGATTAGCTAGAGGTACGAGATTAAACTAAGGCAAGCCTGAGGCTACCACTGACAACTGAATTTATAGTGCCTTGTTGGGATGCCTAGAAGGACGGTCCTTCTTTTGGGCCAAAGACTGATACTAAAGCCTGACCAGGCCAACTATGGAAAATAGCCCACTGTCCAATGAATCCCCTTGCTCTCAAGGCTGGACTCGAGCCAAACCAGCTCGAGGGTTTGGAGAGGGTATCAGTCTCTAAATTGTTGCCTTTATATTTCACACTACCACATTTCACATTTGGTCCCTCTCTCTCTTCGCTTTGTCTCCTCACCACTGTGAAAGGGTGTTCCCCTGTTAATACTGTACAGGGACTATCCTGTCACTATAGTTCTAAACATGTAATGCTAAAAATTTTATCAGTTCAACAAGTGGGGGTGGGTGTTTGCATGATTTTGATGCCAATGTCAAAGCATTCAAAAGGTCTCCAGAGAAAGGAGGAGGAGTCAAGAGAAGATAACATGAAAAGAAAGTTTTAGGAATATATCTGTCAAGTAAAAAAAAAAAATTTTAGAGGGTGTATTAATGGATAACAATCTCAGAGAGACCTTAAGGGATCAAGAATCAGCTCAAGCCTGACTTGTGGTGGCGCAGTGGATCAATCGTCGACCTGGAACGCTGAGGTCGCCGGTTCAAAACCCTGGGCTTGCTTGGTCAAGGCACATATGGGAATTGATGCTTCCTGCTCCTCCCCCCCTTCTTTCTCTCTCTTCTCTAAAATGAATAAATAAATAGAAATTAAAAAAAAAAGAATCAGCTCAAGTTATGAAACAAAAGAAAAAAGTGGAAACAGAAACAGAAAGCAAGAAAGATGGGAGGTATGTGAGCTAGATGTGTGAAATGCAGATACACACACACACACACACACACACACACACACACACACACACACTTCTTGTCTCCTATCCAGAGAACAGGAAAAAAATTTTCATCTCAATATATTTGTAGAAAGTATTCACCAGAAATTCATGGACCCTAATGTTTACCCAGTTCACCATTTTTTCAAGTAATTGTATGTTGGGAAAAGTTAATCAACACTTTTAAGTCTCAATTTACTCATTTATAAAATAGGAATAACTAGTAGTACCCAATTCATTGTGAAGAGTTTTAAATCAGTTAAGCTCTATAAAATGTTCAGCATCATGCCTGACAAATATTAACCATGTCATACACTCTACTGAATGTTATTTTTGGAGTAAATTAATTCAAATATTCATTAAGTGCCTACTATATGCCAGCACACTGCTAGATAGAATAAGGCCTGGTTTTGCCTTCTAGGCATTGAAATTAGTTAGATATTGTAAATGAATAATTATAATATAACAGTGAGTAAGGGCTTGTAAACAAATCATTATAATATAACCCAAAATAGGGCGCTTGAAAGAGGTAGCAATTCATTCTTCCTGAGGGATCAGGGAAATAATTTGTGAGCTAGATCTATATAAATAGGACTTAGGCAGATAAAAGAGAGGAGATTTTAAAAAGGGAGGGAATGATTATAGAAAAAATGAACATAATGTGTACCCTGAAGGAGGCTGAAAAATGTCTGATGTGTTTGATATGTTGCAGGCACTGAAAAGGTGATGAGCAGATGCTTAAAGCCTGGCTACAGGGTTTGGACTTCATTCTTTAGGCATTAGGAGGGCACATGGTTTAAGATCAGCAGCATGGAAAACGGTCTGAAGAGGGAGAGTGAGTGCTTGGGAGATATCCAGAGAAGCATAGGCTAAACTTATAGTTATTCTCCTATATTTATTGTGTTTCCACTATATGCTCAGCACAGTTTCAAGTGATGGGGATTCAGTAATGAGCTAGGCCGGTAAGGCCCCTGCTCTCAGAGAGTGTTTGTTATATTCTACTGGGAAGAGACAGACAATTGAAAAAGCAAGGAAGAACTAACAAGATCATGAGGAATACAGAGAAGAAAAAAACAGGGTGTTATGAAATGGAGTAATGTCAGAGGAAAGGGTTTTTTTAAAGTTAAGTCAGGGAAGGCCTCTCTGAGAGGAAAATGGAAAGGCAAAGAAGGTGACAGACACCTTGGGACTTGGGGGTAGAAGTGGGGGGTCAGAGACCTGAGAAACCCTTGAAATTATGTTCAGTATTTGGCATACACTCTATGTGCATTTTCCTGGGAAGATACTCAAAGGAGCATGGAATCCCTTCCCCCCAAATGTTAAACTAGTGCATTTAGAGGTCTAACAAAACATTTTGGGGGGTTAATCTAGAGCTGGGTATTCACAGAATGCAATAGTTCCCATTAGCCAAGGATTGCAAAATAATCTTCCTCAAATGTCAATGCTTTATTATACCTACATCTGACAAACAATTTTAGTACTGACTTGCATATATAAATATATGGCTGTCACAAATGTGTAAATATTCACTTACATGTTTATATAACATATGAATACATACTGCTCACAAAAATTAGGTTATATTTCAAAATGAATATGAAGTGATAAAAACATGTTTTTTTATTAAACGAGAACATCAGAAAAACAAACAAGTCAAAGAAAGTTGTTTAATTATGCAAATGAGCTGCAAAACCAACTTTTATTTCACTGTGAAAAATGCACTATACAAAAGGCTGAAAGTACTGGAGTATCTGCACGTTCCGATTCGCTAATTTTTGTGAGCAGTGTATAATGAATACACCTAGTCTATATGTGTCTATATACATGTTTTCTTTCCTCTCCTCACCCACTCCACACACTTATTTCATGGAACTGAAGTAAGAAATATGAAGGGCAAAAACGGAGAGCAAAATCGGCCTCCCGCAATCTAAATTTAAAAAATATATAAACTTTTGTTCTTCCTGTTTTAATACCAATGACTGAGTTAGAACTGACCAGAAGCAGGCAGGCTTGCTCTCTGCAGGAATACGTCCTTCTACTTAAGTATCTCTGATACTACATATTATAAGCATAGACACAACTTGGCATATACTCACGCATGTGCATAGATTAGCCTTGCCTAGCTTAGCACAGGGCAGAGCTGCTGGCTGTATGTGAACCCCCCACGGGGCGGGCGGAGGCTTGAGGGTGGGGGGGGGCGGGGCTCAGGGTCCGAAGGAGAAGGCCCGCCCTGGGTGCGGGGCGCTGGGAGCGCGGATTCCTCCCAGCGGCCACGAACCCACGACGGCCTCGGACGGTCCCAAGGAGGCCCAGAGGGGCGCGTGGGAGGGAGCCGAGGCGACGTCGCCCAGTGACCCAGGAATACCCGGGGCCAAGTGGAACGCGGGGCCGTTGTGAGCGACCACACTCGATGGCGGTTGCCGGGCGACCCGGCCGCGGAGTCGCGCGCACAGCCGCAGCCCGCTCTGTCCTCCAGCTGCAGGAAGGTTGAGCCAGAAAGAGCACCCGTTCCGCCGTCCGCCCCGCACGCCGAGGGGCCGGGCTATCACGGCGGCAGCGCGTTGGAAGACTACGCCGGGGACGACATGTGGGCCTGCGACGCCATAGGGTGAGAGGCCGGGCCCCCTGCCGGTCCTGGGCTTGCGCTCCCCAGCGGGCCATCCACAGCCGGGGAGGGAAGGGCTCACACCTGGGCTTTGCCCCCCCCCCCCCCAACCCCTAAAGTACCTGTTTCGGACTTCCGGTCACAAAAGCCTCCTGGTTTCTGGGCCCCTCCTCCAGGGCGCCCGTCTCCATGGCACACACCTGGTTGACCAGGCAGCAACCTCCTTCCACCTTCATTCCTCCATCCCAGTGCCTGGTGTAGAGCGCGTGGATCAATACTCATTGATTCAAAACGTATCGTATTTCCCCTTATATAAGAAGCTTCCATGTATAAGACACATCTTAATTTTTTTTTGAAAAAAAAAGTATTACATAAAGTTATTGAACTCAAGTTTTATTCATCATAAAATTGATATAACTCATCACTGTCAAAACTCCCATTCATTAGCTTGTATTCATCTGTGTCTGATGACAAATCACTGTCTTCGTATATTGCCTTGTCCTCAGTTCCAAAATGGCATTTGAAATTCCACACTTCTACAACCACTGTGTAAGATGCACCCAGTTTTTAGACCCCAGATTTTTTGAGAAAAGGTGCATCTTACACATGAGGAAATACAGTACCTGAACTGTGTTTTCCATTCCTTCAGAATACACTTTCCCCTCTAGGAGACAAAATGTAAACAATTAGCAAATACACTGATTAGTAGTACAGTGGCTTTAATTAATGGGGGAAGTGTTTCCAAATAGCCATGCCTTAATCCAGTGACTGCTTTACTTGTTCACTAATACCTTCCCATTAAACAGTAGTGAAGTTCTCAAATCATGGTAGTTTGGTGTGGAAAACAATGTGTGGTCGGTCCTGTGGACCTTTTTTTGTCTGAAACGTGCATGGGGTGCTTGCTTTGCCTGCTTGTGAGGTTAATCCTGACTTCAAATGGAGCATCTGTTTTGGGTGATTAAAACAGTTCATGACCCTGTTTTGTAAATTCAGGATAATTCATCACACTTTTCTTCTAACTTGTATTTTATTTTCCTATTTGATATCTTCTTTGTCACCTCAGACCTTAATTTCCTACTCTTCTGTCATTTAGATCTTACATTTTACTTTTGTCTATGCCCCCTACTTTGTGGTCTGGCTTGCTCCTTGTTGCTGGTTGATTTTACCCCCCGCCTTGCCCTCATAGTCCCTTTTTTTCTGCTTTCTAAATATTTTCTTAACCTCTTTTAGATGGGAGCCAAAGTTCATGCTTTCTTTAAATCAGTGTTGTACCTTACCCCTATGTGTGCCTGTTTCCACAACCTGTGTAGGATTTTAAAGAAACAGAGGAGCAAAATGGGGAAAAGAAATGATGAGAACCGTGGTACCAACCTGCGTGTGTCAAATATCTCTCATGAGGTATGGCAGAAGCTACTGACCGGGAGCGTCTGGGCAGTGGCTCCCATTGTAAGATTTAACTCCCATCTAATCATACTGCTGAGACTCCTGGCTGCTGTCTCTTCATGAGCAGTTTGTCCTGAGTTTATCCTCTTGGCACATATGGAATATTAAATGGAAATTTTTTATTTCTTTTAACAAAGGAAAAGTTAACCCGCTTCTCTCCAAATCACAAAATATTTCCAATTCGTTTTATTTTCTCACACATATTTTGTGAAAAATATTGGTAAAGCAGATCTCAAAATGAATAACAAATTCCCAGCCTGTGAGGAGTCTGCAACCTACTTGGCTTCATGTGTGGTTGATGACCTGCTTTGCCAGTTGACAGACTTGGTTACATTAATTTAATTGTATGATCTCAACAACACAGTTCATCATGTTAATTTAAGGCTATTTCTCTCATATGTTATTTTGTACATTAGTGTACCATGGTTACAGACACAACTGAGAGAAGCTTGAGAATCTGTCAGGAATGTTTTAAAAATGCAGATAACTGGGTCATATCCTCGTCCTACTGAATTTGAATTTGTAGTTTGTTTTTTTTTCAACCATCAGTTTTAAAAAGTTCCCCACGTAATTCTCACATAGAGACTAGACCTAAAACGTATTATTTCAGAGAATAGAAAATAATTTACTGATTTTATTTTTCACATACCATCTGAGAAAGAGGATCCTCCAGGTGATCTGCCAAGGTTCACTTTCCTTCCTGTCAGGAGATGATCCTTGGGGCCCAGTTAGTCCTCTGTATATTCTCCCTGGTCCTCCTCCGTGTGGAGACGGCACCTCATACTACCTAACACTTTATTTGTATATTGCTTAGTGTTTAATTTACAAAAAAGGATTTCGTTATTAGAGATAGAAAACAACTAAGTTCATTCCAAAAAATTACTTAAAATAACAACTACTAATCACCTGTTCATGTTCCCTTTTCCAGGATAAATTGTTACAGTCCTCTCCTCCACATCCCACATATTTTCCCTTTAGCACTCTGCACAATGTCTGGAGCATAAATGCTCAGCTGATATTAGTACATTTTTTTACTCATTTTGGGTTTTTTTTTTCCCAATTTCCTGAGTGTTTTTCAACATCTGGAGTCCAGAATGAGTAGTGGGCTGATCAGTGTTGAGTATAATGTGAGGAGTAGAGAATTTGCTTTGTTGATGGAATGATTTTCTAGGCTTTCAGATCTGGTACTCAGATACAGAAGAGTTTGTGAATTTGCTATTGTGTATCAGAGACACAATAAAGTGAACATTTTATTATATTTTTAAACTCAATTTTTTGAAAACACATGTACCATTATTTTTAATAAGATGAGAGAGAAAAGCATAAAGTATTGTAAAAGTCTTTCCATTACCTGACTAATAAGTGTTACCAAGCTGATAGTAGCTTGATAAGAGAACATTACACACTCCTCAAGTATGGAGACAGTACCCTTACAGGAGGGATAGGGGTTATGACGCTTTGTGCCTTTTGTCACACTCAACCCCAAACATGTAAAATTATGTACTTGAGCTTTAAAAAAATTTTTTAACATTGTTTATCCTAAAACAAATATTATTTTAGAATTTATCTCACTGGAATTTGGATTCAGAAGTACCTATTCCTGAAAATAAAAACCTCCCACCTGGAAAGGATAGTGCAACAGGTGGTAAGAAATTCTAAATGTGTATATTAATACTTATAATATATGAAAATGTATATTCATATGTATAGTGTGAATAACTACTCAAATTAAAGGGGGTTTGTTTTTAGTATAGCCAGTTTTACATAACTATTAATTGTTATTTCTATACACATTCTTTCAGGCAACATTAACAAGGTAAGGATAAATGTTTGGTTTTAAATAATTCACAAAACATTATTTTAAAATTATAAGTATGTTCTTTAAAAAAATATTTCCTCAAAGTTAAACTTTATCTTTCATTTCTCTAGAGTATGTCAATCAAGTCAAAGCCATTACTTTTTTACAGGCTGCAAATTGGTCATTAAATTAATATTTTATTATGTTTCATTTTTTTCAATAAACAATACTATAAATGGAAATTAATTGTCTAGTGAATATAGTGTTTTCAAGTCATTGCCAAAAGGAAAATGGTCTCAGAACTTAAGATACTGTAACGCAGGTAAAATGGTTAATATTTTGTTTTGAAGTAGTGAGAAAATTAATCTTTTATTTATCTTTTTTGATCAAAATATGAAACACCTAAACTGTTAGTAAAATACAGATAATCTTAATAATATTCAAGGCTAATTAGTTAACACTGTTTAGTATATATAAGATTATACTACTGTTGAAGTCAGAAAAACAAATAATATCTATATGTATAGAAGGGAGTATTATAGGATTTTACTGTGTATTTCTTGGTTGGAACTATATATTCCTTAGTTACCACAACTCTAAAGTTTTAGAACAAGAATAGGGAGCACAGATATATCGTGTTTAAATGTCTTCTGCTACTTTGTAGAACCATTTGGAAATTCCAGTAGAGCAACTGATGCTAAAACCTAATTTGTCAGAGAATGCTCACAAAAGAACACAAATGGAATTTTAGTCATCATACTCCTTTCCTAAAGTATTATTTTAAAAAAATGCATACAGTTACTGAAATGTTGTCCATGGCTTTTCTTTATTAGAATACTAACCAAGGGGTATTTCTGTTATGGGATTATTCCCTCAAAGAAGGAAGTACCATGGACAACAGGTGAGATAATATTTTTGTAAACTCCTAAATTAGTGAAATAAATTTAAATACAGATCAGTCAACTACTTATCTGAAATACTAGGACAAAAAACAAAAAGGAAAAGTATTATGTGCAAATAATGGGAAATTTTAGAAAGTTACTCTAAATGGATGGTAGGCACCACAGAGATAATCAATGCATGGGTCATTGGGAGTTTACTCTGTGCTACATAAAGGTTTAGATGGATACAATTTGGACTTCTTATGGAAGGAAAAGGAATTGTAATAGTGCCTGTGCTAGGAACAATTTTAATTTCTTATATGTATTGACTCATTTAATCCTCACAACGAACGATCCTATCAAGAAGGCACTGTTAACATCATTCTTGTTTTACAGATGAGGATATTGAGTCAGGATGACAAGTAACTTGCCCAAAGTCATACAATCAGTGAATGGTAGAACCAGAATGTAAAGGTAGCTTGATTCATGCTCATAACCACTTTAGTATGTTGCTTCTCAGACCTTACTTGGATTTGAATTTTTGTTTTTTGGTCCTTAAACTTTAGTGTGCATTAGAATCAGCTATAATGCTTCTTATTAACATTTATTGAACATTGTTATGTGTCACTTTTACATACAGCATATTATTTAAGGGAGTGCTTAAATTCTATTACTCTTTTGTACCCAGTTTTGACAATAGGGTGGTTCACTGAATAGCATCTGCCTCCTACTCTGAGAGTTTTACCTCTGTGAGGCTCAGGATAAACTCACCTACTGCTAATCTTTGATGGGGGAAACCAAGAAGTGCTTAAGAGATTGTACTGATTAATGTCCTCAGAGAATGTTGGTGCTGATTGGGCTAGGAAAGGCTACTTTTACTAGTTAGAGCTCATCGGGAAACAAGGATTTCAAGGTAAGAGGTCAAGTGAAATGAATTCTGTCATACTAACAGAAGAGCAAACAGTGGAGTGCCAGCTAGGATCATAGACATGAGATCCCACCACATGGGTTTAAGACCCAGCTCCACCACTTACTAGATGTGTGACCTTAATTAGCATTGCCTCAGTTTCCTTACCCATAAGGTAGAAAATAAAAGTGCCAACTTCATGGTGTTATTGTCAAGACTAAACAAAATAATATGTTTGATAGGCATTTGCTCTTAATACTGGGAAGGCCTAATAAAATTACAGAGTTGGAAAGTTGGTATCAATGAAATATTTCATTATGGAGATTTTTCTCCTTAGTATACCATCAACAAGTAAACAGAATAAAAGTAATGGAAACTTTAATTCAATGTTTAACGTTTTTGCAAAGTATGTTCATATAATCATCTTATTGCTGAGACCACCTCCAAGGTAGGCATTCTTTTTTCTTTTTTTTAGATCTATATGGTTATTTTTTCTACTTATTTTTATTTTTTATTGAATCTGTTGAGATGACATTATTTAATAAAACTATACAGGTTTCAAGCACACAGTTCTACAACACATCATCTGTAAATTGCATTGTGTGCTCACCACTCCAAGTCAAGTCTCCTTGCATCACCATCTATATTCCCTGTACCCTCTTCCACCTACCCTACCCCCTTTCCCTCCCGCAGTCCCCACACTTTTGTCTGTGCCTACAAGTTTTTTTCTTTGCTTAATCCTTTCACCCTTTTCACCCAACCTTCCAAACCCCCATCCCCTGACTGTCATTCTGCTCAGTGTCTATTAGACTTTTTCTATTTTGTTAGTTCATTTTGTTCATTAGATTTCACATAGAAGTGAAATTATATGGTACTGGTCTTTCTCTGACTGGCTTATCTCACTTAGCAAGATAGGCATTCTCATTTCTATATGCTCACTGGTGGCAAAGGGGTTCAAACTTAGGCCTTCTGTCTCCAGATTCCGTGCTGTTTTTACTACACTACTACACTGCATGGATTGAATCTATTACCAATTGTAGATTTAAAGTAATTTTCCTGTGGTTTTTCAAAGGCAAGTTAGTATACCTAATGTTCAACGAAATAAATATTTACCATTTTCTGTAGAAATAAAAATGTTTAAAATCTTTCAAGATTACTTTGTTATCTTTAATGTAAACTGGCTTCTAAAAAAGCAAGAAGATAATGAAACTATATAAATGTGAATTAATGGGTCAAATCATTCAATGTCAGTATTTCTAGTAAGCTTTAAAAAAAACTAACTATACACTATACTATAAAGTATACTATGGCCTGGCATCTTTGCAGTTTTCATTATACCCAGAAGTATTTACTCCTAAAGTGAAAGAGCATCATCAGATGAAAATTATTGTGTACTATATCTGGGATAATTTTTGTTTGATAGACATTGTTTTGCTTCCTTTTTTGTTAGAATAATTTTTAAAAACCACCATGGTAGATTCCTTTATTAAGTAACCTATGTTGTTTAAGAGTTTTCTTTTATTTAATTCCAGATCAGTAAACATTTCACTGTAATTTCAGTTTGAGTTGGATAGTCTTCTTTTCAGACAGCATCATTGCATGTACAATATATTCATAGGTGAATAGGTATAATTAGCCACTTTTAACCTAATGGCCATTCACAGCCACAGTTAGGCATTTGTAGTTATAATGATTTCATTACCTATGTATGCATGAGGGAATGCCCAGTTAATATTTTAATCAGTACTTTAAAAATGTATATAGTTGTGTGTGGGGGGGAGGGGTTAAACACACAATAGGTATCCAGAGATGTGTTGTAGAACTGGGCACCTGAAACCTGTATAATTGTTAACCAGTGTCACCCCAATAAAATTCAATTAAAAATGTATATTGTTGTGTATAATTAGAGCATATTTGGAAATTAACATATTTTTGTTAAGATAGATAGATACACATATGCTATTGGGAGCTAAACATTAACCAGTCTTTGTTAAGGTATCATTATCACTTAATAGCATTTTAATTTTAGCAACAAGTCATTCATTAATTAAATCATTTTTAAGGGATTTCAAAATACCTACAATGGAAATTGGCTTTAATACGACCAACAATCCCATAAGGCACTTCACTCTGAACCATTCACTAACAAGTGCTCCAGTTGATAAGCAAGTTGGTTCTTACTCGAAACTGCTGACGCCATTAGGTCTCTGCTGGCCCTATGCTGATGGAGACTTTTTTAAGGACAGAAATGAGACTCATACTAATTTACGTTCAACTATAGAAAACAACAATGATGAAACTTTATCTGCTCCAAATTGGAATTTGAAATATGGAAACAGCAGTGTAGAAGAAAATTTAACAGATGAAAGTGATTTATCAGAAAATGAAAAGGCAAATGATACTTTACTCAGCTACTTTAAAAAGATGGACCTGAACTTAAAGCCAGAAACAATAGAGAATGTTGAAGAATCTTTCACAGAGGAACCAAGTGAAGTATTTCCATACCCTGATTTTCTCCCTTTTCCTTTCAATACTCTGGACTTACACAAATTTGCCCTATCGAAATCTGAAAATTGGAAAGCAGTAGTGGACTCTGTGGAAAGCTGTACTGAACATTTGATAACTCGTTTATTGGAAATGGAACGTTTACAACATACAACTATACAAAAAGAGAGGCCAAGATTACAAACTACCTTCTGTACTCCAGCAGTTACTGAACGGCCCTCTTCCTCTAAAACTATACCCAAAATGAGACAGCCAAAACTTTCTGACTCTGTAAGTCTTCAGACAACTTGTGTGGATAAAACGAGAGAAAAAAGGAAAAGTAATTCTGGTTCTTGCAAGCTTGAACAAAGTCCTTCAAAATTGAATTGGAGCAGTGCTGACAAACATAAATGGAGTTCTAGACCACCATCTCTAAAGGGTTCATCCACAACAAAACAATTGATGGCAACTTATGATGACTTTAAGAATCCCAAAAGCTCCATTTTAAATCCATCCCAAGAACTCTCAACCAACCCTACTACTGCCCAAACACCTCAATTACTGATTCAAGTGGTCTCAACAAGACCTTGTGTGCCATCGAGATCTCTAATGCCCATTTCACCCATACCTCTGTCTTTTCCTGAAAACCAGAGGAAAGAAATTAAGGCTCCAAGGACCAAAAAGAAACTTTACCGAAAACACATAGCATTGAACAGACCATTTTATATTCAGACTCTAAATTGTTTATCGCCTTCATTTATAGCTAAGGGTAAGCGCTCTCCCATTGAGCAAAAATAACATTTCCCCCCATACATCTCAATGTGAGCATATCTATTCCAGGAAACCCAGCTAAAACATGGTTCATCATTTTGAGATACAGGTATTAAATATACACACATGCACACACACAATTTACTTGCTGTAATATGGAGTGGAACTTGTGTAAATCACTGCTAAAATCAGTCTATGTATTAATCCAAGGTGAAGTATTTGACAGTCTTTTGCATGTTATGTTTCAAAATGTTTCACTTAGTAAACTACTTGCTCAAAAGATTGTTCTTTTGTTGTGATTGTTTCCCAGTATAATTCCATCATCAATAAATGGTATAATTGACTTATTGCTGCTATATTCTTTTCTTGTGTTCTATTATACACATAAGAGTTAGTTACCTCTATTCGTGATTTTTAAAAATTCTTCCTACTTTGTTACTTTCTTTCCCTTCCTATTTTCATAATATCTTTTGTCTATTATTTGGACCTGTCTTTTGGCTATTTGGCCATTAAAAGCTAAATAAGTTGCTGTTTTGTTAAATTAATAAACAACATCCTCAAGGCTCTCCTATGAATTCTTAGTAACTTTCCATTTCCCAGGCCCTTTGTCTTTCGAAAATAAGATCAATTCTCTTTGGGGCCTAACTAGATTTAGACATGAAACATCCCTCTTCCACTCAAATCCAATTGTTTTTAAATGTACAAGGAAAAATGGTTGAAAGCCACTGTCCATAGAACAGCCAGACTCTCATGTTAATGGAATTTTCCCCCCCAAAAGAACGTTGATGCTGGAAACCTTAACGCTGGTTACTTGAAACTCAAACTAAGCTAAAACTAACTCTAACTGCTGGAAAGGGAAACTACTGATCGACCCTATTACACCTAAGCATCAGGGAAACACGAACGCAGAGTCCAGGATTCTACTGCAGGCTTACAGAAACAGAATCTTTGGGAGTGAGGCCTGGGGACTAAGAATATAAACAGACATCCCAGCTAATTTTAATGCAGGTGGTTCTCAGATCACACTTTAAAACACACTGTAAAGCAAAAACTTGATGTAACATGCTTAGATCAGAGTTTGGGTATTTTGGGGGCTAGGTAGTATGCTTTAGTTTTAGTGCATGGTTGGTAATTTAGTTTTTCTCATACATTAAAATAAAACCACATGATTGAAGTTTCAAACACTACCCAAAGGTAAAAATGAAAAAGGCCCCTCCTCATTCCCCAACTGCCCACAGAAAGGCAGGCAGGGATTTAGTGTGTACCATCCCCTTAAATAAGATGGAATATTTGTGTTAGGGATGAATGAGATGAATTAAAGGATAATTCAAATAAACATTGAGGAGAGCAACTATAGTCCTCTATCCTATCTAAAGTAAAAGAGTAAGGCTCAGTTTAGAGACTGGGGTTGAAGAAAATGTGCTTAGTGTTTACGTTAATTTTGAAGAATTTTTTTTGGACCCATATCAACACAGCAGTAGAAAGTAAACGTAACTGTTCAGGATCCCATACCCTATAACAGTATTTTACCTAAATCCTATACAATTAGTGCCATTATCCAAAGTGGTATAACATCCCTTTCATAGGATTATAATACAAATATGAACTTATATTTTCACCAGTTGCAATTGGCACCAGTCTTCTTTCCCCTATCAACTAATTTTACTCATTCTCACAGCAATAACTTGAATTTTGAACCTTATTTAACAGGCCTTTGTATCCTTTCTCATGGTACCTCTCATTTTAGGACTATAATGATGTAATTTTTATTTGTAAAACTTTCAGGAATGGCATGACTCTTCTTCTGCTCACCACTGTATCCCAATCAATCATTGCCTGGCATGTAGTAGATACCCTCCAAAGTGTCTGATTAAGGAATGGGCCTTAGCAATCACTGAAAATTGTTATGCATGACAGCAATTACTAGTTTTGGCTCCACAGCCAGACTGCCGAATTCAAACTCCGGCTCTACTGCTTAACAGCTCTAGCACCTCAGACAGGAGTCATCCTGTTCTTCACTTTCCTCATTCATACAGTGGGCAAATATTGTTTAGTCTCATATAATCATGTGAGGATTGAATAGTGTCTGGCAAATAAAAAAATAGATTAGGGAAAATAGGAATGACACAGGAAAGAATGGAATGAGCTGTCTCAGCACTGAATTAACTGTCACACGAGCAACAACTCATATGTCCTACTCCTTGCAAGGTACAAGATAGGTACCAGGGATGGCATGGAGTAACAAAGGCATAAACCCTGGGATTCAGGAAGACCAGGGGTGGTAATAAGCTTGGGAAATGAGAAACAGAAAGTGGGGAGGAGCAGTTTAGAGGTAGCCATAATAAAGGATCATAATAAAGTCTGTGAGGGGTGAGTCGATCCTGCATTAAATGATGGCTTTGGTTGGGCGTGATGTGTGTGTGGGTATGCAGGTACTGAGAGGCAAGGGCAATTTTCTTCCTGGGAACAACCAGGCTACTTTATTTAGGATGCCACTAAACTGGCACAAAAAGGAGCTACTGCAACACCTACCAGATCATTAATTAGTCCAAAATTGCTCTAAACATAACGTAAAAATTTTATTAGCAGCACTGCTCATTTCAATCTTGGACTAATAACTTTTAATGTCACGATCACTTAGTAAAAATATAGTTGTTGGGAATCTTTCTCCTGTTTAAACTGAGCTTTAAAATGAGGTCAACAAGTGGTGTATAGAAGTAGGTGTAGCCATCTCGAGTTCGTTGTGTAGAATGACGGGGGCAAAAACTTGGTTAAAATAGGTGGTACGTATGAGTTTGGTGGAGAAACCATGGGCAATGGGGGTGGGAGGCTGTACTTATAAACAAATTCAAAAGATTTGTCTATCAGACCTGCTGAAAACAAATTTCCACCATTATTTTTGAAGATACATTTGGCAAACTTTATAACAAACATAAATAAAAATACATTCAAGAAATTTTAAATTTGGCTTGCTTAAAAAGTCCCATGTTTTAACTCTTCAGTAACAACTTTTTCTTAGCTTTCTAAGATCTTAACTAGGTGAGGTCTGGCTTTCTCCTCAGTATGAGAAAGCACAAATACGTTTTCTTCTTGCAAGTTTGTAGCAATGCCCTCCCCAATCCAACACTCTGCATACTGTTTTCCCCAATTAAAACAGGATCACATGACCCTGTCAGCCACTTTGATTAGATGATTCCATAGCTCCTAATCCTCTGCCAGCCCAAGTAGGAAACTACAAGCGGGGATTCTACAAAGCTATCCAGAGCCACTGCCATTCAACCCGTTTCTTATAAAATGCAGGATTAGACCAAACTGTCTCCTGGCCTCCGGGTTGCAGGTAGCTCCAGCTGGTCAAATTCTACAAAGCCAAATACTGGCTGGCCCTCTAGCCTCCAATCCTGCTTTGCACATGCTCAATATTCACAGGACCTCCTAAGTATTTTATACACTTTTTAAAAGCTGAAGACCTTTTCTTAGAAAAGAATGACGAGTGGGTAGACTGAGGATTAGTGTCAGGTTTCCCCATGTGCAATTAAGCAATTTCCTTAAGTCATTACAGACAGGAAATCATCTCATTGCTCACTATGTATGCTTCTATCACTAGGAAAACCAAGTCAGAAATACATGTAAAAAACATGAATACAGTATCCTTTGGTGTACTGTACTTAGTTGCTTAGAAAATATTTTGCTGTTTGAATAATCGTACTAATGTGGCTGTTTCCAAGCTGCAGGTTCTGTGAAAGGGCAGATTCTGCCGAGGAGTTTGTGAGCTTTCTTCCCTCCACACCTTTCCTCTGCACTGAGATGCAGAGAGCACATCAGATGTCTTCTGAGAACTTTTATAGTAAATATTTAACTTTAATTTAACCCAACCCTTCCCAATCAGACTTTAGCAGAGAATACTTTTTGAAGCACATCTGTGAACATCAGTGAAACAGCACTGAAGAACCTTCAGGTAAGATATGGTATCTTTATATCTCAATATAAACAAGCAAAAAGAAAATCAGGAGACAATACAGTAACAAGTGGCATATTTTATTGCATTTTCCCACTAAGTTGATTGGGAACTTTGCTGCTAAAATGCAAGTTACAATTCAAATGATATCACAAATAATTAGAATACATATTGAGTATTTTCAGATTTCAGCTTCCATATCTTGATCATTAAATGGAAAGATTCTTCAGAAGAACAGTCCCTTACCCTACATGTAGAAGGAAAAGAACAATTAAAGATGCCATGATGGTATCTATCAAAATAACTGGAAAATATTTTAAAACTCAATTTTGTGTATATTATTGACATGTAAAAAACACAGATGAATTTGCATTGAACATTTCTATAAGGAGGACATTTCATCTATAAGAATGATAAAATTCATATTGAATATGTTTGATTAAGATACTATGAAGAAACACTTTATGGAGCCCAATTTCTAATGATACCATTATAACTGAAGGAAGAAAGTTACAGACTTGACTATCTGGCTTCTTTATATCTCCAACATTTAAAAGGGCACTCCTTAACTATGTGACCAAAATTTTCAGATACAGGATTCCTTTGTTTCATTTCAAAGATTTTATTTCTACTTAGCCAGTTAGAATAGAGTTCTGCTACAATATGACGATAGACTAAGTCCAAGTATAGTAAAGTATTTGTTCTCAGAAACAGAAGCAATCTAAGAACATTACATTTCACTGCCTCAACCATATAACTGTAAAACATAAATTTTTCCTATTGTAAGAATATCCTGAGTATTTTAGTTAGGGTACAGAGTGATAATTATAATGGCAAAAATGACAAATTCTTTTAAAACACAAAATTCTTTTGCGAAAAAGTAGAGTGAAGTGTCACCGGCACTGGGGAATAAAGAAACATGACACTGTCAATAAGGATTTAGGGCTGAACTCAAGTACTGGGATGGTCTTCATATTTATGACAAGAGGCTCCATCCCTTCCAAGCCTCAAAATTCCAACCTAATTTCTGATAACTTTCAAGAATAAGGTCTACCTAGAGAATGGTGTCTAAAATGTATATGCTTTCTAAGATCTCAACTATTACATTTTTGAGAGCTACGTCCTAAGACTTACAAACTCTGAAGTCTGACAATCACTTGATATATATATGGTATCATTTTTGCCATGAAGTTTAATAAAGCAAAAACTTCATGAGATAACTGTACATGAAAACTATACAGTTACTTTAAAACATGATTATTCACTAAATGACCTCAGTCTAACAGAGGTCTTGCAGAGGTCTAGATTTCTGCTTCAGTAAAATTATGAATTCTAATAACATTATGAATGTAAAGACTTTTTACGGGGTTCCTGTCAGATTAATTTAAGAATACTTAATTTGGGAATACAAAAGATCCACAGCATATTACCTTTCATTTCCCATAAGAAGAAAAATTAACAATGACTCTAAATATTTCGTCTACTTTAAGACCATGACTGGAGTGCTTGTTAAAAACAAAATGACTAATGGGCTAGGTGGAGAACAGAGTATTAAAGGTATTAAAGGAGTTGAACAGTGTTATTAAAGTCCAGTTTCTATTCTTTGCATTTGCCAAGGAGATAAAATACCTAACACTAAGGACTGTGTTTTTTGGGGTTTTTTTGCAATTTTCCCGAAGCTGTAAATGGGGAGGCAGTCAGACAGAATCCCACATGCGCCCGACCGGGATCCACCTGGCATGCCCAACAGGGGGCGATGCTCTGCCCCTCTGGGGCGTCGCTCTGTTGCATCCAGAGCCATCCTAGCACCTGAGGCAGAGGCCACAGAGCCATCCTCAGCGCCCGGGCCATCTTTGCTCCAATGGAGCCTTGGCTGCGGGAGGGGAAGAGGAAGACAGAGAGGTAGGAGAGGGGGAGTGGTAGAGAAGCAGATGAGTGCTTCTCCTGTGTGCTCTGGCCGGGAATCGAACCTGGGACTCCTGCACACCAGGCCGACGCTCTACCACTGAGCCAACCGGCCAGGGCAAGGACTGTGTTTTGATGTATTCTATTCTGATTTGTTGTTTTCCTAATAATCCACAGGAACCAAATTTGAAAACAATGTGTTAAATAAGGAATCTCACCATTCAGAAGTCTTTTTTTATCACTAAATTTGACCATTATTTTTATTTTAGGGAAGGGAAGATGGGGGAGAGGCAGAAGCATGAAAAAACAATCACTTTACAAATGAACACAACAGCACCACTATTCTAAGTATCAAACATTAATGAAACCCAAATCATAATGCTGAAAACTAAAAAATTAGACAAAAATTAAATGGAGGATTCTTTTTTTTTAAATCTTTTATAGAACAGAAACCTTAGCTCATGTCTTCTGGTTGTCATCATCTTCCACTGAGCTGCACCTAAAACACAAAGAACAAGTAACAAGCAACTTTGATTTTTAAAGAACAGTTTTGAAGGCATAAGATGAACTGTTTCTAGTGGAAGTTAACTTATTCAAATAATTATATAAATGAAGCCATGAAAATCACCAGAAGCATCAAAATGTTAACTATTTTGAGTGAAATAACTACAAAGACTTTGAATATGCAGCATATTATCACCAAAATAAAGTATAAAGTACACAATGGTGGGAAAATCTCTACCCACTCCATTAAGGTAGAAAGCTGCACCTGTGATGCCTCATTTACAAGGCTTCACTCTACCTGCAGATGAACAAACACCACCTGTATTTATTTTAGTAAGTCTAAACCGTGAAGAGATGGGTGTAGATTCAAAGTTGGCTTATTATATCATCTATCACCTTCCTGGCTGTAGTTCATGTCTTTAAATGGAGCAAAACCCACCAGAAGAATGCTGCTATTCTGATTTTCCATTCTTGAATGCACCAAAATGTGCATGCTTGTTGTAATTAGTGCCTGGGTGAATAAAAAAATCCCATTTACAATGTAAAAATATTACTTAAATCCCTAAAATCTGATTGCTTTCCATTTTCTTCAGGGAGACAAGAATTAATCTTACCACCCAAATGGAAAAGATTACATAAATTTCTGAAAATTCTCTTCCACCATGTTAAGCATACAAATTCCTCTGTGTTGCAAAACCAAGCTAATTTACATGATTTTTGTTTTAAACTGTTGCTAAATGTTTATCTACACATGCTGTCAGAAATAACCTTGTTAAGAAGGTGAAGCTGGTGTCTCAGCAAATCAGACCCTTGGAGAAGGCGTTGAATGGCCTGTGCCCCGTTTTCCTTTTTTCTTTCCGCACCATCAAAAGGAAAAGTGAGAAAATAGCAGAAACATTAGTTAAATCCTGATTTATACCCCATAACCTACAGGAATTATCTCACTACACTGAAAGCTGACACTATAGGTAGATTTTTTTGGATGAAATAATTAGGATCCTAATTAGTAATAAAATAATAAATTTTTGGCTAGGTTTACATCTTCAGCAAATAATGCTGTTAAAGACTTTCAGGAAGAAATAAAAGGTTGCCTTTAATTATTTGGTTTACCTGACTTACCAGCACTGAAGACAAAAATTTTTAAAAATGGCTACAAATGCCTTGTTCACAAAAGACTTTATTATCTAGTGATGCATACTGAGAACATACAGAAATCTGCATGGTCCACTTCACATGCAGTAGAACAATCTTCACTTTACAATAAGTGAGTGTCAACTGTTTTATGCAATAGACAACACTTTAAAGTCACATTCTTAAAGAAAAGCTTCATTTACAAAAGAAATAAAAGGTAAAGAAGCAATTACCGCTTTTAAAAAGCAGCTGCTTTGTTCAAGAGTGGAAGGTTATGCCTGTATTGAAAGACAACATGATCACAAAATAATGAAAACAATGAACAAATGAAAAACACTTTTACCATAAAGCAGTACACTTTCAAAATGACATACAAATAGTTAAAAATTTCATTATGTTGTCTATCTAACTTTTAAATATGAGGACTTTCAGAATTATGCCTCAACATTTGTAATTCAGTAAATGAAAACTACGCATCGTCTCTATGTCACTTGGAACTGTATTTAACAAAATGTATATAAAGTCTATAGCAAGTTGATTTTAAAAAATGAAAGTTAGTAAGAAACAGTACACTGAAGGCGCCCTATCCATCAAGTGCATACTCTTCAAATTGTAAATGTGATGAACAGAACAGAAATTGTAACTATGCCACAGTTGCAATGCCAAAAAATAAAACAAGATCAGTTATCACACATGCAGGGAATTCTGCCACAAAGCTAATATCCCTCATTTGTCAATTGTTCCAATAAAATAACATCTTAAAACACCAGTGATGTTGATGGTTTAGCTTACCTTCAGTGTACTGAATGTTGTACACAACCTGCTTTAAAAGAGGAGACCATCCCTGCAGGCAGGCTCAAGAAGGAATAGACCCCTTTCGGCAATGACTACACCAAGGGCATGCTGCTGTGGCCTGCACACACACACCTAGGAAAATGTGAATATAAACAGCATTTATGCTGGCCATTTCACCTGAAGACCAAAATGAAGCCAAGTCTGCTAAAAATAATTCAACCACCCAGTATTACTACTTATTTTATAACAGATGCTTTTGTCTTTTATGTGAACTGCAACCATATACATTAGCACTGTAATTATGTGCAGTCTTGGCAGTTAAAACAGTTCTACAGTGAAATTTCACATAAGACACAAAACAGATTAACTAACATTTCTAAAAGAAATATCACCCTTGGTGTTAATTCAAATATATCATGCTTCCTCAAATTTGCTGGAGAAATATTTATAAGTTTATATACATTAATAAACTGCTGTGAAATTTCTTCAGTCTTTGTATTTAATTACTCAAACCATTGGAGTTTCTTCATCTCGTTTAAATTTTTTCCTGGATAAAGGCATGCTGTAGGGCCTGGTTGATGCTAATTCGTTTAGCTGGGTCCAACATTAGGATCTGGTCCAACAAGTCCTTTAGCTGATGTACTTTTTTACGTTGGTCTTCAGGAAGTCGCTGGCACCCAATCAAGTCAGCCAACAGGTCCTTAGTTGGATTAATGGTGCTCATGACAGTAACTTTCTCCTAAAAATAATTTTTAAAATGTGTATCTCTAAATAAAGTTACTAAAAGCATAACACATCAGACTGTTTTGTCTATCAAAAATATAATCATCGACTCATTTGGAACTTTTACATGGCTTCCTCTATCTGCTATGTCTTTTCAAGAAGCAGTAAGAAAACTTAAATGGAAATAGTTAACTATAAGTTAGCTATGAGTTGTTTTTTTTAATCATTCTGTAACATAATTTTGTAAAAATAATAAAGGAACTCCAAAACTTAGTGAAGTAATTAACATTTGAGAATTCAAAAATATTGTTAAGTAATTAAAAATAATAGTAAATTCTTGCCGTTTGAACTATACTTTTCCTACCCTGAAGTGGGAACAGCCAGGCACGTCAATGAGCTGACCCCATGAACTGGTAAAGTGCTCTCACAAACTTAGGGGCACATGACACCATGGGGCCAAAATAAAGAAGTCCTTACTTCAACCTGGAGGTTTTAGAAAGGCTCATGCAGAGTACTGCACCTGAGGCTTGAAGTTGAATACCTATTTTTTAGCGGATGAGGAGGTACAGGAAGCAGATTAGGTCAAGGTGGTCTGTGAATAAAGGTGGAGCGGTCTGAAAGAGCAAGCCCTTTAGCTATCTGCGAAGTGTGGAGTGGCAGGGTTTAGAGTCCAGTGAAGAGGGGAAATGTTGAAGATGGCAGTGTTTGTATCATAAAGGACTTCCATTGAAATTCTGAGAAATTTAAATATATTTTCTTCTAAGGGTAACATAATCAGATTTGTTTTCAAAAAGATCAATATGACAGCAGTACAGAAGGTAGATGGGAGGCCAGACCAAGAAAGTGATCCAAAGGAAGAGGAGGGTCTAAAAATGACCTATAAAGAAATAAAATTATACTACACAAACATTTTTAATCTCTTCAGCTTTTTCATAACAATGTATTTTATTTAGGAATCAGCCAATACCCAAAAGAAGTTATTTTTAATGTTCTAAAACTGTCATAGCTCCTAATATGACTCAGTGCATTTTTAACAATAAGATAATCATTTAATCTTGCCCACTTAAAAGAGACTTACCCTCTCTGTTACTTTGTCAACTTCTATGTACATGAAGTTGAGGTTTTGATCAAAATGTTGGTCTTTGAATACGCCTTTCCGAATCATCTGGAAATAAAATGAAAAACTTAGTTTTTGAACTACTATGAAACAGTATGTCTTACTAACAATTTAATACATAAGTCAAATATTTAGTCTCTTTGGGTTTGTTTTCTCATTCAAAAATGATATGAGATTTCTTGCTCTCAAGAGTTCAACATCTTTTAAAAAGCTAATACAAATGCTGTACCTAAAACAATAACATGAAATTGTATTTCCCCAGGCAGTGACATACACCAATTATTATATCAAGTTATTCTTTCACTATTCCAAATTGAGGGTTAAACAAAGACTTAAAATAATTTCTTCTTAGATAGGAAAACTATTACACAACTGAGGCCTTTACTCTTGGCAGTTAAGAAACCTAATGACATTGTACAAATTATACTTGAATAGCCCTAAAGAGATACCAGACCTTGTTAAAATATATACTAACAGATAATTTCTGTGTAATTTATTCTAAACAAGTCCAACATAACATAAAGTGAAATCATAAAAGTCTAAGATACGGCTCTCGGACATATTTATAACTCCCTAATGTTCTTGCTTTGAGTTAACGAAACAAATTTACATACAGCTAAAGCATTAAGGATGAGTTTTATGTTAGAAAGAGGTCATTTCAAGTGAATTTTCTTGATACCTTCCCTCCCCAAATTACTTCTAATCTTTAAAAAACATATTTGCCACCAAGTTCCTCTTTTAATGTTCATCCATTCCTTCTCCAGTTACCAAACCCTTCCTAACCTACCAGACCTGAATCTTTTTTTCATTTCAGCTCTCAAGCATGTTTATGCTGTTACCAATAAGGGTGTGCTCCCAAGAACATTGCTGCTCTTGGAAGAAAAGACACATAAAACGATCATTCATGTACATATGGTGCTTAACAAATTTATGTTCACCAATTCTCTCTTCCTTAATTCCAATTCTACCCCTAATTTTAGGTCCCTACTGTCTGCTTAATTCAACAGAGTAAATAAAACCACAAAGACTGTCATCAGAGGAAAACAGTTTTATTCTCTTTTGATAGCTCTTGGCTAATTAGAACCACTAATTTAAACACCCAAAGTGAGAAAGAGCTAAAGAAATAGTAGCCACATACCTGCCTCTCTAGGATTGTTTTATAGCCATTAGTGATGAGTTAAGTGTCAGCAACCTATCAATCTATAGCAGTGGTAGTCAACCTGGTCCCTACCACCCACTAGTGGGCGTTCCAGCTTTCATGGTGGGTGGTAGCGGAGCAACCCAAGTATAAATAAAAAGATAGATTTAACTATACTAAGTTGTTTTATAAAGATTTATTCTGCCAAACTTAGCAAAAATCCGACATAAAGTACTTGGTAATTATTATTATTATATGCTTTAACTTGCTGTAACTCTGCTTTATAAATTTTATAAAGTTACTTCCCTACTTTATATAAATCACCATTACTGTGGAACCGGTGGGTGGTTAGAAAATTTTACTACTAACAGAGATACAAAAGTGGGCGGTAGGTATAAAAAGGTTGACCACCCCTGATCTATAGGAAACTACTGCTAAGACCTTGAAAAAATGTGAGCTTACATTCATGTCCTACCTTATTTGGCATCTTTCCTTTGAGATCCATGGCAAGCTTCAACATATGGTTATTGGTTTTGCCAGGAAATAAAATCTTTCCAGTATAAAGTTCATATAAGGTACAACCTACAGACCACATATCGATACCATAGTCATAGCTTTTACCTATAACTGGAAACAAAATGGAAATTTAAATATATAATGATAAAAAAATCAACTACTATTTATTTCCATTAACAGGGTATTAATTTAGCCTGAATTATATAACCACAATCTTAATACCTCGCTTGGCATGAGTTTCATGTTCTTTCCCATTAGTTCCTAACAGAAATCCACACTTAAAACCTTAAAAATGAGGGAGTGGGAAGAAATTAAAGCATAGAAAATGTGTGTTTTTTTCTCTTTTTTTCATTTCACCTTTGGTGGCAGTACTAATTGACCTTAACCAAGGCAGCAAGAAGAGAAATAACAAAGGTCCCACACAATTCATAAATTTGATAATCAGACCTTGAGTACTCAAGAACTATCTTCTAAAGTCAAGGATTTTCCACAACTGTTTTTGCTACTCTTGCCAGACACAATCAAGACTCCTGTAACTACCATCATTCCACCTGAGGAGGATGAACCTAACTTGCTATGGTTTCCTTCCTCATGAATTACCTCATACAGCTGTTGGAAGTGTTATGAAAACAATACTTAGAACTTAGACGTCACATATGCTGTTTCTACAGCATATGGTGGCCCTGGTCAAAGAACATTTGAAGAAACTTACTGATTTCAGGAGCACGATAAAATCTACTGACAAGATAAGGAGTTATGTCATTATCCGCAACATGTGAAGCCGACCCAAAATCACAGAGCTTTAAAATAGTTTTTGATTCATTAACCTGCAAAACATTTCACCATGGAAGTTTAATTCATGGAAGAATAATTAAGACGAAAAATAAGATCAAAATTGGCTTTGAGAAGTTATCTTCCAATATTGAGAACAAAGTCACTCATTTTATAATTCCTCTTTAAAAATTTTTATAACTCAATTTCCTAATTATGAAAAATTAAGAGCTACCAAATATTTGATTATAATTAGTAAAAGAACTTTTTTCAGTGAAGAAATATGGAAAAATAGCAAGTAAAATTAATTTTAATCAACGATATTGAGAAAAGGATGGGATAGTAAGAGAAAAACCTCACTGACACAAAGCATCTTCTAAAAATCCCCTGAACACCTGAATCAAGTCAAGTTACTACTGAAAGGAACACGAAGACATTCATTAATAAGGGAACAGATTTAGATTAACTTTCAGTTGACTTTAACTTTCAGTTGCCAGAGAATTATGATGGCAACAAAAGCAAAATGATCCAGATTAAATCTGGATAAAAATGGAATAAAAACGTTCATCGGAAGCTGCTAGACCATCCCAAATTTAGCAATCACTTCAAGTCTAAAAATCATTAAATCTCTTAAATATAAAAATGCTATTAGTCAAGAAAATGTTAAATATACTTGGCAAAACTGATAGACATGAACTCTATTAGTCATTTGTTTCTTGGTCCTTTGTAAATACTTCAACATACACAGCAACAGTGACATCTGCTGAGAAAGGCTGGAGCTGCTCCCATGACTGCTGCCACTCATGAGTCAGAAGCATGTTCAGGATTAACAAGTGCAGATAATTCATATTCCAGAGTCCCTTCCCCCCTTCAAAAGAGACACACACAAATTCCGAGTTGGGACTTGAACTTGGCCTACTGTTCCCACCCAAAAGAAATAAAACACTTTAAATAAATAAACCTAGCCACTCTACTGGGCTGTCATAAAGGCTGGTCATTGTTACAGAATGGTCCATCACAGATGTTGATTCAGGGGATGATTATTTTTAACTGCCACATCAATTAAACATTCTCTGTATCTGGGGGATCTGGAAAATAGGTACTTTCAATGTAAAGTACTTTCAGAGCTTTTTAAAGTACAAACTGCATTCAGCGACTTAATATTGCAGTTGCAACACACAGAAAAATCCCAGGACCATTTTAAAATTAAAATCTACCAGTGGAACTCTTGGGCTGGATAAAATGCCTTATATAATAGCAGAGTATTCACACTTATGTGCACTTTAGTATGGCTACACAACTTCTCCCACATGAGGAATGTGGTACTTCTACAACACTGATGGCTCAAGTCATCAGCTAAAAGTTTTGGATTTTCATTAAAAGCTCCATGTGGTCTATGATGTCTATTTTTCCCTCCTTCAGGAAGAAGGGAAAATATTCAGTATCAGAATCCACATGAAAACCTAAGCAGTTTAGCCTTAACTCTAAGAAAAATGAAGTTTTAAAAACAAGAGCAAATGTCTTATTCTTTAACCTCCATGGTGGTCACACAGATGTTCACTGTATAATTATCTTTAAATTGCATATATTTGACCCATTCTTTGATATGGATGCTATATTTCACAATTTAAAATAGAGAAAGAAAAAAACTGAGGTAAAAATCAATTGTGAAGTTGAGCAGGCAAGTCTACAATTCATTCTCAATGTACCTACCATTTCACTGTAATTATTAGCTCCTCTAATCAAGTTATATTAGATATACAATACATTATAAACTCAGACCAAACACATCTAAATGGAATGCCTCATTATTAATATGGTAGTGTGAAAGGAACTATCTATATTTTAATCAGATCGTAAGCTTTCTACAGTGTTGAACATGTGACTAAAAGATGAACTAAGAATAACCCACGTGGTGCATATGTCCCAACTCTGAAAACCTTAGATCACGGTGAAGAAATAGGACCACGCTGGAAGGGGTGTGTGTGTGTGTGTATTAATCACTCCACTATGATGAAATGTATTTCTAAATGCCAAAAGTGCTATGATTCTGCATGCAACCACATCAGAAGTCATTAGTTAAAAGAGGTCAAGATCATGAAAGATGCCTTTCAACATAATAACTAACCACAGCTGAGCTTTACTGTGTTTGGGCTCCCAGAAGGCACTGCTTCTAAAGCAATAAAGAATAAAGGAAAGAAGAATTACTCCTGGGCACCTTTATACTCGACTCCAAATATCTGCTGAGAAAAAGGCAATTTTCTTAACTGTCCCAAACCCCATCAGTCTATAAAATTCCCTTAAATGTCCTTTACTCCATCTGTATATAAAATTAAAGAACAAAGAAGTGTGAACACACCTTATTTCAAAACAGCCATGTGTGCAGCACCTCTTTTCGATATTGGAAGAAGCCCATCACTACTATATTAAAACACTCTTGGGATATGTGTGTGTTCTAAATCCACAATCAAAAGGAATATTGGGACAGTGGCCTCTCTCCTCTTTCTTTACACTTTAAATTTTCATTGCTCAATTCCCAAAAAAGTAAAAACTGGTAAAGTCATTTGTAATGGGTAATAAATATAGTAAAATTATTCTTCCAAGATATTATTTCTAGAGTAGTAATACAGTGGTAATTTCACATTACTAGTAAGAAGACATATGGATGTAGAAGACAGCCTGTTTGACTTACCAGGATATTGTCTGGCTTGATATCTGCATGTAGAATATTGCATCTTTTAAGGAGTTTCAATGCCAAGAACAACTGCTGACTGTAGGATCTTACAGCTTTAATATGAAGACCAACATCCTTACCATATTTTTTTAATACCTCTCGTAAATTCATACTTTTAGGAGAGAAAATAAAAGGGGTTAAGATGCAAAATGGAAATAAAACAAAAACAAAAACATTTAAGCATAAAATAACATCATGCCCAAAATACAAATTACAACAAACTTATTCTGTTCAAAAACCCCACCACAAAATATCTGATAAATTACTCTACACTGAGAGAGCATATAAAATGGTGTGTGTATAACACAATTTTTCAATAAAACTCAATTTTCAAAATAAACAGAAGACATGCAATGGTGACATTTGTACTGACTGTAGAACAGGTTTACATATGTAGTAAGCCTAACAATGAGACATACCTTTGAAGATCAAAAGAGTATTTCTAATTCCACTATTCTCATTTCTTTTCATTCTGGCTTAATCCTTCCTTGAAATATTTAATTTTCAGAGAATTTCTCTGAAATTCTCTTTTGAACTGAAGGCTAAAAGCAATTAGTAACTGGCACATATATGCAGTCAATCAATGTTTATACATGAATGACTGTCAAGAAGCCAGCTCTTAACCAAAAGTTAAAAAATAAAAAGCAGAGCTAACAACAACAAATATCAACTAGCCAGAAAATCTGTCACGGCCTTAACCTACAGTGAAGTTGGCTGAGATGAAGACACTACATTTTCAGTTTAGTGTACAGGTTTTAACACTACCTGAGAGGCTCAAATACGAGACAGAGATGCTGTTTGTGATAAAAGTGTCTGAAGAGGCGCAAACAATGAAATTTGTCATCAGGATCAGCATCATTAAGTTTTTTCAAGAATTCTAGTTCTTTTAAACCAGTTTTTTGCCTGAAATTAAAAAAGAAAATTAGATCAAAATAAAATACATCCAGAATTTCAGAAAACTAAATAATATATATTTACTAGTTCCAGTCTCATGTACCATAGGTGATGTGTTAGTTTATTTTGTTTTTTTAATCATACTAAATGCATCATACTAAAATGCATTGAAATGAATTAAGTACAAATCAGTCTAGAGTTCTATTACTTCATATATAACACCTTAATATAAATAAAAAATCCAGTCAAAAAGAATGGCTTCTGTCATTTTACAATTGCAGTATTATTAATTAATAATAAATCTGTTGAGGAATGACAAGTCTCTGTATTATTTATATAATGCTTTATACTTAGTCAAATACTGTTTTCATGAAGCTAATCTGCAAAATAACCAATCAACAAAACAGAAGCATTGGAAGAATACACCCACTTTACTTGGAGGGAAATCAATCTTGCAATTTTGTTTTCAAGTCCTGATGTAAATATTGTTTAACAAAAGTGGAACCACACACTGCATACAGTCTTGGTTCCTTAAGAGTCTAATTAAAGAATGTCTAAATATTAATATAAATATTTAGTTATCCTATGAAGTTCTAGCTATAGTTTGTCAATAAGTTATATTTTAAAATGTTAGTGTCTATAATACAGGGGTTTGGGATAACCATCAAAACAAAGCAAACAAAGAACTTTCTAAGCCTAGAGTAACTCAAAACTCTATAAAGCTACATTTTTTTAGTGTTTTTTTTTTCTTTCTACTGTTTCAAAACAGATAGTAAGTTGACTTCAACACTAGCTCAGCGTGTGGTACAGATTAAGTGTTAAGATGTGTGTGTGGTGGCCCTGGCCAGTTGGCTTAGTGGTAGAGCGTTGGCCCAGGGTGTGGATGTCCCAGGTTCGATTCTGGTCTAGGGCACACAGGAGAAGCACCCATCTGCTTCTCCACCCCTCCCCTTCTTTCCTCTTACAGGAAGGGAGAGAGATGAGAAGCATCAATTCTTCATTGCGGCACCTTAGTTGTACGTTGATTGCTTTCTCACATGTGCCTTGACCGGGGGTTATAGCAGAGTGTGTGACCCCTTGCTCAAGCCAGCGACATTGGGCTCAAGCTGGTAAGCTTTGCTCAAACCACATGAGCCCACACTCAAGCTGGTGTATGTCACTCTATTCTATTAAAGAAAAAAGGCAACAGATAAAAGATACAAATAATTCCCAGAACTATCTGATGAACCAGCGTTCCCTTTTTGCAGGCCACCACATGCCAATCAGTGGCAGCTAATTAATATAACCCCTTTATTTCTCCCTCTGATCTTAAATTTAAGATATTCACAGCAAAAGATGACCATAGACAAGCAGTAGTCTAAGTTGATATTAGTGCAGAGTAGGTACTGAAATGCATCATACTAAAATGCATTGAAATGAATTAAATACAAATCAGTCTACTTCATATATAACACCTTAATATAAATAAAAAATCCAGTCAAAAAGAATGGCTTCTGTCATTTTACAATTGCAGTTATAAAAACTGTTACTTTTTTTAAATGGTGTTTAAAAATATTTTCATTTTTGGAATACCTGTATTATTAAAGGTTCCATCACATATTTTTCTAAACTTACATGAGCTCATTGTTTCTGATGATCTTTACGGCCACTTCTTGGTTGGCTCTTGCATTATCCCTGGCTCGTACAACATTACTGAATACACCTTGACCAGTGTAGCCATACACATTGTAGCGCTTATCTAGTACTTCACCTATGTTCACACCTAAAAGAGTGAATTAAAAAATAAGAATTTTGACCAGAGACTACCAAACAAAACTATGAGATGCATAGAATAAATTAAAAAGTAGAAAACACAGTGCAGTCACTTAAAACAAGTGTCAAATTCTACTGTTGTGTGCTTGGTTTCCTAGACAACACTGGTCACCCTCTTTCATAATGTGATTAAAATTGAATACTCACTTCCAATCCTTACAAGGAAAGTTTCTGCGTCCTATCAAAGGCTGATGTTTTAACACTTGAGTAGGGAAGTGGCTGAACTGTTTCCAACTGTATTCCTACACAACAAATACTGCATGACAGGTATCCCAAGTTTCTTGTATGTTGTCTGTCTTAGTTTCAGATCAAGGCAAGCAAGTGATGCACCCCTTCCTCCTGAAGGATTACCTCACAACTGAAAATAACTGGTGAATAGAATTAGGCTACACATCCAGACTTGAACCTCAGTTCCTTATATGTTGTCTGTCTTGGTTTCAGATCGAGACAAGCAAGTGATGCACTCCTTCCTCCTGAAGGATTACCTCACAACTGAAAATAACTGGTGAATAGAATTAGGCTCCACATCCAGTCTTTAACCTCACTTCAGCCTGTGATGTTTCTGTACTGCTTACTGAAATACAACATGGCTTCAGCAGTTGCTAGATAAGCCACACTTTTTAGGTACGGCACTATGATGTGACTTTTAGAGCTCTTTAATGTGTGACTGTGTCAAGCCACATACTTTTACAAAATGTTACAATGAACTATAAAATCAGTAACAATTGTAACTTACGATAATAGCCTTCTGCATCAGTCCAGTTATCCCTGAGATTAGGATTCTCTTTAAAATCTTTTCCAATGCCAGCAGCCCGAAGACGAGCACTCTGAAATTGAGGCAACATGATCTATTTACCCAGTAATCAGGCAGACATTTAAAGCACTTTCTTTAAAATAAAAATGGGTGAAATCAGCTGTAATTTAATAAAACACTTTATGCCAAATCATGTAAATGGGATAGGTGGAATGTGATTACCAGAGTCCCTTGCATCACAGGAAAAAAAATGAACACAGCATCTTTTAAAGTTTTGTTTTGTTTTGTTTTGTTTTTTGCATTTTTCCGAAGCTGGAAACGGGGAGGCAGACAGACTCCCGCATGCACCCGACCGGGATCCACCTGGCACGCCCACCAGGGGGCAATGCTCTGCCCCTCTGGGGCGTCGCTCTGTTGCATCCAGAGCCATCCTAGCACCTGAGGCAGAGGCCACAGAGCCATCCTCAGTGCCCGAGCCATCTTTGCTCCAATGGAGCCTTGGCTGCGGGAGGCGAAGAGAGAGACAGAGAGGAAGGAGAGGGGGAGGGGTAGAGAAGCAGATGGGCGCTTCTCCTGCGTGCCCTGGCTGGGAATTGAACCTGGGACTCCTGCACGCCAGACCGACGCTCTACCACTGAGCAAACCGGCCAGGGCCTAAAGTTTTTTTGGAATATGACTAGGACATTATAAATAAAAATAAAAACTCAAACCAGATCTGATGTTCTATAGCTACTGACAGAGGACAAAAATTACAGATGGGCATTCAGTTAATAATCAGTGTACAACTCTTCTACTAACTGTCACATTTCTCTCACTGCCTTGTCCATGTAACAGCCCTTGATCTCCTCCCACAGACATATGAGATGTGCCTGGCTGCACTAGTGAGCCTGTGAGGGAAATAAGAAGTATCTGGTACTTCTGAAGAGGCTTTATCTCATATCACTCTCTATGATATCCAAAGGATCCTTAGTATCATCCAGAGAAATAATGGCTCAATAATCATTCCATCCTCTCTTAATCCATTTTTTGGTGTTCCTGTTGCAAAATATGTATGTAATATATCACTTAAACCAATTATCAGTATCTGCTGGGTTCTGAGCACTGGCTGCTTATCCTACTCATTTTTAATGTCCATTATACATTTATCCTTCCCACCTCTTCTTTTTTTTTTTTTTTTCCTTTTATTTTTCTGAAGCTGTAAACGGGGAGAGACAGTCAGACAGACTCCCGCATAGGCCCGACCGGGATCCACCCGGCACACCCACCAGGGGAGACGCTCTGCCGCGACCAGAGCCACTCTAGCGTCTGGGGCAGAGGCCAAGGAGCCATCGCCAGCGCCCAGGCCATCTTTGCTCCGATGGAGCCTTGGCTGCGGGAGGGGAAGAGAGAGACAGAGAGGAAGGAGGGGGGGGTGGAGAAGCAAATGGGCGCTTCTCCTATGTGCCCTGACCGGGAATCGAACCCAGGTCCCCCGCACGCCAGGCCGACGCTCTACCACTGAGCCAACCGGCCAGGGCCTTCCCACCTCTTCTTACCAAAACTTTCTATTTCTCATGTTACCTTACTTTTGAATATTAGTTTTAAAACATTTTCAAGAAAAGGCACTGATAAAAATGGTTAACCCACTCCTTATATCCAACTCTTCAATGATTTCTATAGGCTCCAAATCCTCAGTTCTCCATCACCTTACAATATAGTGAACTCTTGTTTTAATAATGTCTGGAGCTTAGTGACATCATCTTGTCTCACCCCCGCTAAAAACAGTTTGTAAATTAAGAAAAAAGTTGTTTCAAAAAAGTAACTACACCTTTAAGTCACTTGGTATTTAACACGTATAAAGCTCTCAAACTGTTCTGCTGTACTTGTTTTCGAATTCTGACTTAATTTCAGACTTAAAGATGCAAAACTAGCAATTTCCAGATACCCTTCACTCAGTTGTCCAAATGTCAATGTTTCTTAATTTGCTTTCTCTTTCTCTCTGTACATACCACACACACAAATACATATTTGTTACCTATATTTTTTGGTTTAATAATTGTATTTTTGTAACTTAAAGTTACTTACATCAAAATATGCAGCAAACATATCATCAGATTCTGTAAACATATCAGGTGCCAACAGCTTCTTCTGAGATGACCCTTAATAGAAATTAGCATTAACACTTGAAAAATGAATAGATTCAAATTAAAGTACAAATAATGAAAAACTACTAATAGCAATTCAAACATTTTTTCCTCTTGTATATTAGTTTTTTGTTAATAACCAATTGAGCCTGACTAGGTGGTGGCGCAGTGGATAGAGCATCAAACTGGGATGTGGAGGACCCAGGTTCAAGACCCCGAGGTTGCCAGCTTGAGCACGGGCTCACCTGGTTTGAGCAAAGCTCACCAGCTTGAGCCCAAGGTCACTGGCTCGAGCAAGGGATCACTCAGTCTGCTGTAGCCCCCTGGTCAAGGCACATATGAGAAATCAATCAGTGAACAACTAAGGAACTGCAACAAAGAATTGATGCTTCTCATTTCCCTCCCTTCCTGTCTGTCTGTCCCTATCTGTCCCTCTCTCTGACTCTGTCTCTGTCACACACACACAAAAAAAACTATTGAAATCACTTTATGACACTTAAAAAAAATATATATATATATATATATATATGTATATATATATATATATATATATACCATCCACTTTTCATTAAAATGGTACATTTCAGAACTTTTACAGGAAGCTTGCTGACCCTGAATCTAGAAAGTAAAATAGCTGTATTAAATAAATACTGCAGGATTTGGGTCAGAAGACATTAGAAACCAACTTAAAAGGGCTCCACCTCAGTTGAAGAGAGAACAATCTGAGCCTCAAAAAGAAAAGTGACAGCAATGGATTGAAACACAAGTACAAAATGATACTGACTAACCCCCAACAAACCTCACGAGTCATCTATGGAGACTGTTAGAGCACCAACTCTCTTCTATGCTAAAAACTGGTCAATAAGGAAAATAATCAAGCATTCACACTGCCTTCCTGTACAAACTACATTTTGAATAACCAACAAATGGAAAACTTAGGACAACCACACACCACCTGCTACCCAATGGGATGATGCAAGTACACACCACCACTTATGAAGTACTATTTTTGCCAAAATAAAAAAAATAAAAACCTGAAACCTAAATGCATTTGTCTCTAACCCTAATCACTTAGTTTACAAGAAATACTGAGGACAGAAGAAATCAGATAACAGACACAAGAATGTAGCCAGAAAAAATCAGAATGGAAAAGTTAAAGCATACATGGTCCTGGTATCTTCAAAGTAAATGGCAGGAGGGCAAGAGAGGGGAATGGAGGAAAAAACTATTAAGACTAAGACTTAAAACATTAGAAATCAACTTACTGGTATATCTTTATTATATGCGGCTTAAGTGTCTGTTTGTCGCCGATAGCTTATTGGTTGCTTGCGTAACTGTACTAGCCAATGGGGTAAAGTTGCCACGGCATTCAAATAGTCCTGCCTTCTGGCATGCCACCTCACAAATTGAGGTTAAAGATTGGAGCAATTATTATGCTGTTAAGAAATCTTAACACCAGAAGGGGTCTTTGCAATGGTACAAGACTAGAGGTTCTCCAATTGAAAAATAATGTCATAATAGCTAAGTCTTTGACTGGATCCTCTAAAGGTGAAATACATGTCATTCCAAGAATTGATTTGGCTCCATCTCAAACAGGGTTGCCGTTTCAATTGAGACATAGACAATTTCCTGTAAAACTTGCCTTTGCTATGACCATCAATATGTCTCAGGGCCAAACGCTTAAGCGTGTTGGCATTTTTTTACCTGAGCCTGCATTTGGACACGGTCAACTTTATGTTGCCTGTTCAAGAGTTCATGAAAGAACGGACGTAAAATTAAAAATAATTGATGGTCCTCTGCAAGGCGAGCTTAAAAATGATGGAAAGATCTACACAAGAAATGTTGTGTACAAAGAGATCTTTGACATGTGAATTAACATTTTATTATTTAAATCACCTTAATTTATTGAGCTAGCGGTGGCTCTTAAGAAATGTACCGCCAGTGGTTTCCTTCATTGCACTCTACTTTAAGCAATTAAGCAAGTAGAAGGGGGAAACCCCATGGGGCAGTAAGCAAAGGGGCGTCCTCACCACCTGCCCTGGGTAATTCAGTTTGAATTAGCAGACACCTTTGCACAAATCATTTTAATTACAATTTATAATATCTAGAACAGCGGTCATTTTGTATGACCGCCGGGCTTTCTAGTATCCTAAATATAACATGTGCATGTTATTTGAATTTTGATTCAAACCAACCATTAAGTCTTTAACAAAGATACAAACTGAAATATTTACAGATGAAATGAAATCATGGCTAGGAATTGCTTTAAAATACTTTAGCAAGATGACTATGTGGGAATTTAATATACTGTTCTGGTTATGTAAACTATATAATAAAACACATTTATAGAGAACATTCACTGGGATACATTTAAAATTGCATTAAACATTCAGAGAAAACCATGGTCAAAACAAAAATCCAGTTTACTCACCATTATTTTGTTCAACTGTCATTAGATTATGCTTGGCTTTTACTGAGGCCTCAAATGTATCAACATTTTCCCGTTCATACTCTTTAACATCAGCAGCTACCCTCTCCAGAATGTCGTCTGGAGAAGGTGACCGTGTGCGAGTACTGCTCTGGGGGCTGCTGGGCTCAGATGGCACAGACATATTGCTATCTTCAGCAAGATATTTATATTTCTGTAATAACAATACAATGCATTATTTTCATAGAGTCTGATGCTATCTAAATATATCTGCTAAGAGGTGCTATATAAAAAAGAGTCAAATAATGTTAAAACCCTTCAAAAGGTATTGATGATGCCTTAACTGAAGCAGAGCCGCAATCCCTTATACAATTCCAACATCCACAAAACTCTAAAACAGTTTTTCTATGTATGGTACACATTCATTAGGTGGCAAAGCTGACTGAAACAGATGTGACACTATTTATAGTCTTATTTATCTTTCCCAGAGTGAACATAATATGCCGCACTGCAGAAATACCACTGTATTTAATGATGGGGTGCTCTTCTAGACCCCACTGATGGGGCTAAATACACAAACGCAACATATTAGCTTCCTAAAATTCAAATATTTCGGAGTACTGAAGCATATCTGGCCCCAAGGGCAGGAGGTAAGGGATTGTGGAGCTGGGCAAGAACAAAAGAAATTTCAACAATCATTTAATCAGTGACCAAAAAGTTAAGTTTCCTCTCGAATTTTTGTTTTGCCCTATAGTCTCAAGTGATTTAAGTTTTTTCTGTCACTGACATATCAGTCCCTGATTTATGGTTTGCTATGTGTGTTTAGGTGAGCTGCCACGACTGTCCTTTCCTTTTGCTTGCTATCACCTTTACAGTATCTCAACATTTTTCATGTCTTTCAGAATTGTTCTTCTCAATTCCATCATTTATCTTCCTATCATTAGAAGAAAGTTCTGCTAATAATGATGACAGAAGGCACTTTACAGGAATAGCCATCCACAAAAGATCTAGTGGCCATGGCTTTTTCTCAGAATGGCCAAGGAAGAACTGACAATCTTCCAAGGAACCTCACCTTATCATTAAAAAACTACATCAAGTCTTAATATCATTGAGTAGAGATGTGTTGTAGAATCTAAAACCTAAAACCTATATAATTATGTTAACCAGTGTCACCCCAATAAAATTCATCAAACAAAAACCCAAAAAAACTATTTTTGACATGCTCCATTTAAACAATCACATTTGCATTAGAAAATCTGCCATTTTATTAGACATTAAAGTTTTTCTTTCAAATAGTTAACAAGCATCATTTTTTTCCAAATGAAATTCCTCCAATTTATGAAAATTTTAACTTAAAAAAATAAACTTAAAATTTTTTTGTCTTACTAAAGAGGTTTATATCAGAATTTTATGTAAAACAAAAAGGGTAACCATTTCAATTTTATTAAGAAACTATAATTTTTTCCAAGACCTATCGAATTGCTACTATTATCACTTTTTTGTTAAAGTAAAAAACTTACTTTACTAAAGTGTTGATTACTTAAGAAGGACTGATAAAAAATTTACTAAAATCATGTACCTGAACAATTGCTTGCCTCTGTATTCTTCTCTGTTCTATTACGGCCTCTTCATCTTCTTCCTCTACATCAAAATCTTCAAGACTTAAAAACATACACACATATATATAATTAATTTTAAACATTCTTAGAGATTCCAAAACCATAATTTATATGTTTTAAAAATAAAAGCTGGGAAATGTTGGGCATCACATCAATAAGTTTGAGCAGAAATCTTAAGCAATCTTACTCTTTTTACCTTTGTTTCTAAACTGTTTCACAGTGTCTGGTTTGAAATCCTATCAAGTAATTTAACTTTTTGTGTCTCATTTTTCTCATGTTTCATGGCATCAAAATTGGAAAAAAAAGAAAAGACCCTTATTTTAAAAAAATGTCATCCCTGGCTCTGCCACAACCTTAGCATTATTAAAAGTCATTTCATCCCTCTAACCTCAGTTTTCACACCTATAAAACAAGAGGGCTAGGACAAATAAGTAAATGGGTAACTTTTCTGGGTCACAGAACCCTTTGAAAGCTGTAGATCTTTCCCCATCAAAAATGCACATGTAAACATCTGCATACAATCTAACCCAGGCTAGTCCCAGCTGTCCACTAAAGAACACCTCCACAATATTTATGATCCCTCCCAGGGCAGCCTTCTCTATGGTCCACTGAATGTCCTCTGCAGAAGAGTAAGCAAACTGTACTCTGAAGATGTTAGAATTTATGTATAACATATTTCCCCAGTTCAATTTTCTCTTTACCTAGGTCTAATCAGTTTCTTGACCTTAGCACTATTGAGATTTTGACAGTTTATTATGGGGACTGCCTTGTGCACTGAAGAATGTTGAACAGTCTTCCTGATCTCTAACCACTGATAGCCTAATATGTCTTCAGATATTGACCAATGGGGAGGCAAATCATCTCCAGTTGAGAACCAATGCTCTGAATTAGTCTTATTTATTTTTGAGATGTTTTATTTAGACAACTCACATTTAAAAAAACATCCCTGCTATGCTACTAGACACTGAAATGTTTCTGTATTTTCCATATTTTAATATAAATAACTGCCACCAGATAGCCTCAGTTGCAAAGTATCTATCATTTTACAAACAAAAAAGTCTAAAATTAGTATAAAAATTTCCTCCAAAAAATTGGTAATTAAGATTGGCAAGACTATCTGTTGTTCCTAATAAAAATAAAGAAGGGAAAACTCATGATAAAGTAATGAATACCATTCACTCTAGCCAAAACCAAAATATCTAAATCCAGAAAGCCATGAGCTCTGCCATAAAACCTGTAAAATCTGCATCAAACATTAACGTTTAAATCCAGAACCAAACAAATGGGCTCACTTACAATACTCAGGTATAAAATAAAGACTTAAGTCAGTGTTTCTCTAAACTGGAAAAACAACATTTTAGAAAATTTTCCCTTACTTATCCTCAGATGATGATTCTTGCTCAACTTTCATTCCTTCAGAAAGACTTCCTTTAAATTTATCTTCCTTTACTTTGCTTCTGCTCCTCCGTCTACGACCACCCCGTGATCGAGACCGCCTCCTCATACGTGATCTGCTCCTCCGACCTCTGTCCCTATTTGAAAAGATTAAAAAATATATATATTTTAAGGTTAAAGTTGGGAGGCTGTGTTATATAGGGAGCAGTGTATGGAAACTTTCTGTACTTTTCTTCTTTCTATTTATTTTGACCGAGATAGAGAGTCAGAGAGAGGGACAGATAGGGACAGACAGGAAGGGAGAGAAATGAGAAACATCAATTCTTCGTTGCACCATCTTAGTTGTTCATTGATTGCTTTCTCATATGTGCCTTGACTGAGTGGCTACAGCAGAGCTAGTGACCCATTGCTCAAGCCAGTGACATTGGGCTTCAAGTCAGTAATCTTTGCGCTCAAGCCAGAGACCATGGGGTCATGTCTATTATCCAACACTCAAGACAGGGCCCTGCGCTCAAGTTGGTGATCCTGTGCTCAAGTCAGTGACCTCGAGGTTTCAAACCTGGGTCCTCCACACCCCCGTTCGACACTTTATCCACCGCACCAACATCTGGTCAGTCTCTTTATTTTTTTTAAGTGACAGGAGGCGAGATAGTGAGACACTCCTGCAAGCAGCACAACTGGGATCCACCTGGTAGGGCTGATGCTCACAACTGAGCTATTTTTAGCACATGAGGAAGACACACTCAAGCCAACTGAGTCTTGAGCCACTGGTTGCAGGAGGGTAAGAGGAAAAAAAGAGAGGGAGAGGAAGAGAAACAGTTGCTTCTCTTGTGTGCCCTGACCGGGACTGAACCTGAGACATCCACATACAAAGCCAACAGTCTATCCACTGAGCCAGTTGGCCAGAGCTTATACTTTTCAAAAATAACAGTACCAGAATGATTGAAATTATCAGCTTAACTGAAAATAACTAAAACATAGCTACCCTACTTACTGACTACAAAAGAGCCCAGAGAACAATGGGGGTGATGTAAATGTTCTCTACCTTCATTGTGTGTTATACAGTTGTTTGTCAAAACTCATATAACTCTATACCCAAAAGGGCAAGTTTTATTTTATATAAATGATTTTTCAATAAATTGGACTTATAAAAAGATTGCTACTGATAAGGTATGGGAAAGACAAATGTGACAAAAAACCTAAGTTAATTAATATGGTCCTCAGACATTTTTATAAATGCCTCATGTTAAACAAACAGAAACTATTATTATAATTTAAGCATTAAGGGTGAAGTTTATGTTAGAAAGATGAGGAACTCCAAATACACAGGCTGTGAGTCTACAAAAGATTGGCAAATTCTGTTACAACTGACCACCATGTTTTATCTCAGATTTCTTCTGAAACCTTATTAAAAGAACAGTAAAAGGAACAATTAAAAAGAAAATCTTCAAAGATAATGTGAAGAGACATAGCCAAGATGCCAACAAAATCCTGAACTATGCAAATCAAAAAGAGTAGTTACAGATCAAATCTAGAAAGAAAAACACTTCACAGAACTCATTATCTTTGACATAACAGGTGCTAATTCCATAAAACAAAGTAAAATATTATAAAAAAATAAATGGCCAACAATGTCTTGAAAATATATATATACGGTCTACTGGAAAGTTCTGTCCATTTTTGGAATAAAACAAAATACAAATTTTTCTTACCGTCAATAAACTTTATTAAATAATATAATTGCCATTATTATTAATGATTTCTTGCCAGCGTGAGGGCAATTTGTATATCCCATTTTTGAAAAATGTTTTACCTTTTGATGCAAAAAATTGAACCAGTGCTTGTTTAATATCTTCTTCATTTTTGAATTTTTTGCCCTTCAAAAAATTTTGTAAGGACAAAAGCAAGTGATAGTCAGAGGGTGCTAAGTCCGGGGAATATGATGGATGCGACAGAATTTCCCAGCCTAGTTCTGCAATTTTTTGACGAGTCCCCAAAGCAGCATGTGGCCTGGCATTATCATGATGCAGTATGATGTTCTTCCTATTGAACATTGCCAGCCTCTTTTCTTGGACTGCTGTCTTTAAATTATCCAGTTGCTGACAATATTTCTCTGAATTGAGCTTTTCATTCGGTTTTAAAAGTTCATAATGTATTGGTCCTCAAATGTCCCACCATATACACAACATTCTCTTATTCAGAGTCAAATCTGGTTTAGAGGTGGAAGGGCTAGGTTTTCCGGGTTCACAATATGCCCTTTTCCTTACGATGTTTTCGTAGGTAATCCACTTTTCATCCCCAGTTATCATCAGGTTCAAGAAGGGTTTGATTTTGTTCCAAGCAAGCAGAGATATGCATATGATGACTCGATCATCCAAATTCTTCTGACTTAATTCATGTGGCACCCATCTTGAATATTTCCACACCAATCCTATCTTCCAAATATGGTCCAAAATGGTTTGCTGAGCTGAATTAGCCTTTCTGTGATCTCCGATGTTGTCAGAAAAGGATCTTGCTCCAACATGGTTTTAACAACGTCGTCATCAATCAAAGATGGTCACCCAGAACGTGGCTTATCAGAAAGGTCGAAATCACCTGTTTCGAATTTTTCGAATCATCTTCTGCATGTCCTATCAGAAACTATACCTTCAACAAACACTTTCAATAAATTTCTACATGCTTCTGTAGCACTTCTTCCTTGTTGAAATTCGTAAAAATTACAGTGGCGTAAATGAACTTTATCAGTAGCCATGGGTACACTATTGCTTCACACATAAAACTAATGTGAATCAACTTTGTTTTAGTTAATTTGCTACATCAGTATGTATACATTAAGTGATAAAATTGGAGAGGCACACATGCGCCAAATAAACATGTGCTTATGTGTCAAAACTTGTGATAGAAACGGACAGAACTTTCCGGTAGACCTGATATATACACATAAATATGTGTATATACATACACATACATATTTATATATATGAGCTTAGGGAAAAAATGCAATGGAAGGGTAAGAAGGTAGAATAAGAAAATCTAGACGGAAAGTAGAACAAAAGGACAAACATAAAAGACCAGTAAGAAAAAGAACACCAAAAAAAATTAGTGGAATAATATAGAAGATCCAATGGGGAAAAAACAGAAAACAATGGGAAAGAAAGCAAACAAAAATAAAGAGAAGATTTCCCAGAATAGGCAACCATAATCATCCTACTTAAAAGGGTCTATCTAGTGCTCAGCAAAATAAATGGAAAGAAAAAGCCACAACCTAAGGCATATTATAGTGAAATTTCAGAATATGGAACACTTATTGTAAAAAGAGAAGGGGAGAAGGGGGAGACAAGTACAGTGGTACCTTGAGATACAAAGCAGACCAATATAAGAATTTTTTAAGATACAAGCTGTGACTAAATGATCCAATCAAAAGACATAGGGTAGCTGCATGGATAAGAAAACAGGACCCATACATATGCTGTCTATAAGAGACACCTCAAAACAAAAGATACACATAGACTGAAAGTAAAAGGATGGAAAAAAAAATTTCATGCAAATGGAAATAAAAAAAAAAGCTGGGGTAGCAATACTTGTATCAGACAAAATGGACTTTAAAACAAAGGCTATATTAAGAGATAAAGAAGGCCACTACATAATGATAAAGGGAGCAATCCAACAGGAAGGTATAACCATTACAAATATCTACACACCTAATATAGGAGCACCTAAATATATAAAGCAGACATTATTGGATATAAAGGGCGAGATCAGCAGCAATACTATACGATGTAATAGTAGGGGATTTCAATACTCCACTAACATCACTAGATAGATACTCAAGAAAAAAAATTAACAAAGAAACAGCAGCCTTAAACGACACACTAAATCAACTGGATTTAATAGATATCTTCAGAACTTTTCACCCTAAAGCAGCAGGATATACACTCTTTTCAAGTGCTCAAGGTACATTCTCTAGGATAAACCACGTAAGGACACAAAACAAGTCTCAATAAATTTAAGAAAACTAAAATCATATCAAGCACTTTCTCTGATCACAATGGCATGAAACTAGAAATCAACCACAACAGAAAAACTGAAAAATACTCAAACACATGGAAACTAAATAGCATATTAAATAACAAATGGGTTAACAATGAGATCAAAGAAGAAATAAAAAAATTCCTAGAAACTAATGATAATGAGCATACAACAACTCAAAATTTATGGGACACAGCAAAAGCAGTACTGAGAGGGAAGTTCATAGCACTACAGGCATACTTTAAGCTAGAAAAGGATCAAATAAACATCCTGACCCTGCATCTAAAAGAACTAGAAAAAGAACAGCAAGTAAAGCCCAGAGGTAGTAAAAGGAAGGAAATAATAAAGATCAGAGTGGAATTAAATGACATAGAGGCTAAAAAAACAATACAGAAGATCAATGAAACCAAGAGTTGGTTCTTTGAAAGGGTAAACAAGATCAATGAACCTTTATCCAGAATTACCAAGAAAAAAAGAGAGGACTCAAATAAATAAAATTAGAAATGAGAGTGGAGAGATAACAATTGACACAACAGAAATACAAAATACAGTGGTACCTTAACATACGAGCAGACCAACATACAAATTTTTTAAGATACAAGCTGCGACTCCGTCCATATTTTTGAGATCCGAGTGAAATTCTAAGATACAAGTCACAATTCGGTATGCTGCTTCTAGTTGATGTGTTAGCACACGGATCCAGTATTGGCAGCACAACACCAGCATCTCGTTCTTTCTCACGTGTTACCCGCAGAATCAAGTCAGATCTCATTCACTGCACTCGTTCTTGCATCATTTTTGCATTTTTTTATTAACTTTTTTTGTGAGCTATCATGGGGCTAAAGAAAGTGAGTGTAAAGGACAGTGTTGAGTAGAAGAAGAGAATAATGTTGATAGAAGCAAGAATAGAAAAACATGAGTGTGGTGTACGAGTGATTGAACTGGCAAGGCTATACAACCGCAATACATCTATAACTTGTATCATCCTTAAACAAAAGGATGCCATCAAAAGTGCAAATTCAGCGAAAGGAACTACAATTCTGTCCCAATTAAGGACAAATATCCATGAAGAAATGGAGAAGCTTCTGCTGGTGTGGATGAAAGAGAAAGAGCTGGCAGAAGATACAGTGACGGAGACTAATATGCGAAAAGGCATGTATTATTTATGGCAACTTGAAGAAGAAAGAACCATCAACATCAAAAGAGGCAGCAGAAGATACGTTTAAGGCAAGTCACGGCTGGTTTGAAAATTTCAAGAGATCTGGCATCCACTCAGTGGTGAGGCATGGTGAAGCTGCGAGTGATGATGTTAAGGCAGCTGAGGAGTATATCGCACGTTTTGCTGCGCTTATTGCAAAGGAAGGCAACATCCCCCAACAAGTGTTCAACTGTGACGAAACAGGATTGTTTTGGAAAAAAATGTCCCGGAGGACTATCATCACTGCAGAGGAGAAGAAGCTGCCAGGCCATAAACCCATGAAAGACCGTCTGACCCTTGCATTGTGTGCAAATGCTAGCAGTGACTGTAAGATAAAGCCAATGCTAGTGTATCATTCCGAAAATCCTCAAGCCTTTAAGACTCACAAGATTCTTAAAGACAAACTGCAGGTTATGTGGTGCACCAATGCTAGGGCATGGGTTACGCGGCACTTTTTTATTGAATGGGTAAATCTTGTCTTTGGTCTTGCAGTGAAAAAATATCTTCAAGAAAATAAACTCCCGATGAAAGCATTACTAATCCTTGAAAATGCACCCGCCCACCCACATGGTCTTGAAGATGACATTCTCGATGAGTTCAAATTCATGAAAGTCCTCTACCTCCCACCCAACATGACTTCAACCTTGCAACCTATGGATCAGCAGGTCATTTCCAACTTTAAAAAGCTTTACACAAAGCACTTGTTCCACTGCTGCTTTGAGGTGACGGAGAATCTAACCCTTCAAGAGTTTTGGAAAGATCACTATAACATCGTGATATGTTTACGCATTATTGACTTGGCATGGCAAGAGATTACAAGAAGAACCTTCAACTTGGCATGGAAAATGTTATGGCCTGATGTTGCTGCAGACAGGGACTTCGAATGATTCGAACCAGAGACCGAGACCGAGGTAGAAGCGTTGGAGGAGACTGTGTCCCTCAGAAAGTCGATGGGTCTGGAGGTAGATGAGGGTGACATAAACGAGCTCGTCAAGGAACATGAGAAGGAATTCTCAACTGAGGAGTTGAAGGAGCTACAGATGATGCAACATACGGAGCTTCTGCAAGAGATGAGTAGTGAGGAGGAGGTAGAGTTGGAGGAAGTGATTTCTACAAGTGAAATTAAAGACATGCTGGCAATGTGGGAGAAGCTTTCAAGTTTCATTGAAAAGAAACACCCAGAAAAAGTTTCAACTGCTCTTGCTTCAGCACTTTTTAATGACATTTGTTTGTCACATTTCCGTAACATTTTAAAAGGCAGGAAAAAGCAAACCGCTTTGGATAGATTTTTATTCAATGTCCTGCAAGTGAAAGTGCCGAAAGTTCAGCCACCAAGGCAAAAACAGATGATGATTAAATGAAAAATAAGTACGTTAAGTTTAGGTTAGGTTTAAAGTTAAGAAAGTGCATTTTTTTACAATTAAGTTTTTGTGCTTTCATTTTCAGTAAAGAAAGTACAGTTTTAGCTTTGTTTAAAGTAAAGAAAATGCAGTTTTAGTTTACATTTAGTGTTAAGAAAGTGCAGTTTTAGTTTACGTGTCTACAGTGCCTGTATCCCTTCCTCCCTCCCTCCTGCTCCGCCATTCACCTCCATTAGCCGCACTCGTCTGTCTCCAAGGTAAGAATACAGTACTAAATAACACTTTTTTCTTTTATTTCGTATATTTTGTTATGCATTGGTAAAGTATACATGTGTGTTTCTTAATTAAAATCATGTCTTTTTTCATAATTTAGGATGGTTTGGGGATGTTTCACAGGGCTGGAACGAGTTAAATCCATTTCAGTTATTTTAAATGGGAGAAATTTGTTTGATATATGAGTTGACTGACTTATGAGCTTAGTAACAGAACGAATTAAACTCATATCTGAAGGTACCACTGTACTAGAAAAACTAGTATCAGAATAGGATTTCTCAAAAGCATTAAAAGAAACTAGAAAACAGTGTACTAACAATTTCAAAATTCTTTTTTAGAATAAATGACATTGCAAGATTCTTTAAAAAAATTATATCAACCTAGAATTCTGTTCCTTGAGACATCCGCAATGAGAATAAAAGGCATTTTTTAGAGACATAGGCCCCTTTCCATGCACTTTTCTCAGAAAGCTATGGAGAGTCATTACCAAAGCAAGGATATAAAACATGAGTAGACACTGGACACAGGAAATGGAATCACAACAAAAAGGAAAACAGGAATACCAAGTGGACAGAAAAACAAATTCTACAATGATAAGTATATAAGCAGGCCTATCAGTCAGTTCGGAGCAAGAAGGCTAGAAGCATTAGAATGAAGGACTTCTCTTCCCCCACTATTTGCTCAGAAAGGAACAACATGCCTACGATCACAATAATGATTATGTCTGGAAGCATACAGAAAGTTGATGAAATCAGGCAAAAGAGAAAATAAACGAGGGGTAACATTAAAAAACTAATTGTCCAAAGTAGAAGATCAAAGATAATATGGCAATAACTTGAAAAAATTTAAGCATACACACGCTTAGACAAAGTAATTCTACTTTAGAAATCTAGGATACAAAATAGAGGTATGTAAAGATAGAGCCAGCGGTTGTAATATAAGCTTTTGGTGTACTGTCTATTTAAACTATGTTCCTGTATTAGTTCAGTTAAAAATGTTAAAAGATTGGCAAATGAACATCCATTTATGTTTTAGGTTAAAATATTTAATATATGTGTTACTTTAAATTGAATCCCTGGTTTAAAAGCCAACTTTTTTTTGATTAACAACAAACTACTGACAAGATGTGCTTCACATAAAATGGTTGGACTCCTGTGAATTAAATAGATCTTTGCTCAAAGAGTCTCTCACGCCTACTGAAGATACCATCTTGAGGCTGTGTTCTTAAGAGGACCAAACACAAGTTCACAGAAAAAGAAGTACTGAACTGTTAAGACAGGCAGGAAGCTGGGCTACTTATTTATTACCCTATGATCTAGTCTGCTAGTTATATTAAAAAAAAAAATTCTAAGCCTAGCTCTAGTATTTATCTATCAAATAAGAGAAACAATGCCCTACTTTTAAAAATTGAGGTTTTGCCTGACCAGGCGGTGGCGCAGTGGACAGAGTGTTGGACTGGGACGCAGAGGACCCAGGTTCAAAATCCTGAGGTCTCTAGCTTGAGCGTGGGCTCATCTGGTTTGAGCAAAGCTCACTGGCTTAAGCCCAAGGTTGCTGGCTTGAGCAAGGGGTCACTCGGTCTGCTGTAGCCCCATGGTCAAGGCACATATGAGAAAGCAATCAATGAACAACTAAGGAGCCGCAACAAAGAATTGATGCTTCTCATCTCTCTCTCTCCCTTTCTGTCTATCCTTCTCTCTATCTCTGTCCAAAAAAAAAAAAAAAAAATTATTGAGGTTTTGATAAAGCCTTGACCCAAAGCACCAAACTTGCCCATTCAAATCTTGGAGGTTGCTGGCTCAAGCCAGAGGTTGCTGGTTCAATCCCTGATCAAGGCACATATGAGAAGCAATCAAGAGATGCACAACTAAAGTGGAGCAATGAGTTGATGTCCCCCACCAACAAAAATAAATAAAATAAAAATAAAAGACTGAATTTTTAATGAACACTCATTTATTTAAATATGAAGGAAAACAAAAACATTCAGAGTTTAATGACAAAAGGGTAACGTATCTTTACCTTCTCCGAGGAGACCTGCTCCTCCTTCTGGGAGACCTGCTGCGCCTGAGCGGGGAGCGAGACCTTCTCCTAACAGGAGATCTGCTTGCTCTTCTCCGGGCTGGAGACCACCTACTGATCGGGCTGGCATCTTTTGATCTCTCACGTCTACTGAGGATATCATCCCGAGGTCGTGTTCTTAAGGGGACCAAATACAAAGTAATAGAAAAATAAAATAAATCAAAATAAATGAATCCCTTCTACATGTGCTGAACATCTTAAGAAAAGACGTGTGATTACAGTGATTTTTAAAAATCCTTTTTTGTGCTTTTAGGTCTTATTCTAATTTTCTATCATTAATGTTTATAACTTTTGGAATAATGCAAAAATGTTATGGGAGAAAAAGTTCTCTTTCCAAAATGTTTGTTAGAAGGAAAATAACTTTAAAAATAAATGTTCACATTGCTTGTTTCAGCAGCACATATACTAAAATCGGAATGCTACAGAGAAGATTAGCATGGCCCCGGCACAAGGAGACATGCAGATGTATGACGCACTCCATATTTAAATAAATAAAAATATATGTTTACAATGTTAAAAAGAAAAAGGGAATGCTAAACTAAAGATAGTAAACACAAATTAACACGTTTTGTAATGAAACAAATTGAAACGATTACAATCACATTTTAGTGTCATAGCCATCACACACACAAAAAAAGCCTATTTACTCTGGTCTCAGAATTTGAAGAATTATTACAACCATAATTACTATAACCATAATTCTTATGGTTAAAGCCACTGATTATAATTCCAGATAAACAACTCAAAACTTCCACCAGAATGATCATATTCCATTTCCTAAATTTAAATACTGTTTTATTTCTAAATCTTGACATCTTTGCAAGTCTTATTTTTAATATCATCAATTACATATAACAGCATCTTACAATCAATGTTAACTTTAGAACAGAGGAAATTTGACAGTAACTTTCTAAAATGTAAATGTATGTAACCTTAAGACTCTGCAATTTCACTTCTGTGAATCTATTTTACAAAGAAACCTCACATATAATACATGGGTTTTTGGTATACAATCATGAAAAACTGGAATCAACCCGAATTTTCATCAGTTTCAACAACAGAATGACTAGATATATTACGGCACATCTACGTTATGAAATGTTGCTGTTATAGCAGAGGTAGTGGAAGAGTAGAGAGGGAGAGAATTTACATTCTTCTGCATTATTTGAACTTCTAATTACTATTTCTTCTGTAATTAAAATAATTTAAAGACTAGGATCATTAAGAAATACTTTCCATAACATAAACAGTAACACTAACAACAGCCTCAATGCAGGAGCGTTAAAGGAGCAGGCCATTTCATTACAGTGTAACTTAGATTCAAGAGTATGTCTTAAAATAGAGCTCTTTAAAAAGAGCAGTCTGGCCTGACCAGGCGGTGGCACAGTGGATAGAGCGTTGGACTGCGATGCGGAGGACCCGGGTTATAGACCCTAAGGTCGCCAGCTTGAGTGCAGGCTCATCTGGCTAGAGCAAAGCTCACCAGCTTGGACCCAAGGTCGCTGGCTCGAGCAAGGGGTTACTGGGTCTGCTGTAGCCCCACAGTCAAGGCACATATGAGAGAGCAATCAATGAACAACTAAGGTGTTGCAACGAAAAAAACCCTGATGATTGATGCTTCTCATCTCTCTCCGTTCCTGTCTGTCTGTCCCTATCTATCCCTCTCTCTGACTCTATCTGAAAAAAAAAAAAAAGAGCAGTCCTGCCTGACCAGGTGGATAGAGCGTCAACCTGGGACACTGAGGACCCAGGCTCAAAACTCCAAAGTTGCTGGCTTCAGTGCAGGCTCACCAGCTTGAGCGTCCCTAGTTTGAGCGTGGGATCAGACATGACCCCATGGTTGATGGCTTGAAACCCAAGGTTGCTGGCTTGAGTAAGGGGTCACTGGCTCAGCTGGAGCCCCTGGTCAAGGCACAGATGAGAAAGCAATCAATGAACAACTAAAGGTGCCGCAACTACAAGTTGATGCTTCTCATCTCTCCCTCCCTCTCTGCCTGACCCTGCCTATGTATCCTCTCCCTTTCTACCTCGCAAGAAAAAAAAAAGTATTCTTGAAATTTCTTGAAAAATATAACTTAAATTCTAGTTTATAAGCATACACAGTAAATGTTAATATGCAAAAATAAATGGGCCAAGAATGCATATCCTTACACAGACTAAGCCAACATTCTTTTAAGTAAAATTTGACCAAAAATTTTGCATGCTTAATTATTGACTAAAAATATTTAAAAATCTGTTTCTAAAGTTGTTTAGACTAAACAACTCCCATCCCATTCTACCAAAATGCCTTTTGTGCCTTAAACTACTTATTACTTCCATGATCCTAATAAATAGAACCAATCTATTTTTTTTTATAAATTAAGCCTGATAGTCACTCTACCTCATGAGAGAATCACAAGACTTTATGAGAAAAGAACTGACCAAATATATTATACAAATAAGAATTTTCTTGTTATTGGTAAAAAATAAAATCATTTCTTATAATATTTGTCCTAAACTTCAAGGTTTTTGCAACAAGTAGATTATAAGTAAATGAATTACTAACAAAAAATGTTTCTGCTTTCAATTTCATTGTATTTGGGGCAAAAAGAAATTATAGTTCCAATTTACATTGTTAGAATTCAAAATCATGTCAATTCAAAAGATCACAATCCTTAAAATTGATGCCTTCTTTAAAGTTAAAAATTTCAGCCTACACTTCTCAATGAAGTGGTAACCCTGCCCCCCATAAAGGGGTATTTAGAGCTCTAGCTGCCAAAATACTTGGATTTAAAGGAATGAGTCTGCAAATTAGATACTGAATTAAAACTTGAAAACAAAGCTGTTTCTTTCACCAAGCTCAGTATGTATAAATCACCCATTATCAAAATATGCACTGACAAAATTACAAGTATTAATATACTTAGTGGAATGGAATATACTTAAAACTATAAAACTCATTACCACCTCATCTCTCATGTCTGCTAGTTCTAGCTTTTCCTTTAAAATCTGGTGCACTGTAGCCTGACCAGGCGGTGGCGCAGTGGATAGAGCGTCGAACTGGGATGCGGAAGAACCCAGGTTCGAGACCCCAGGGTTGCCAGCTTGAGCATGGGCTCATCTGGCTTGAGCAAAAAGCTCACTAGCATGGACCCAAGGTTACTGGCTTGAGCAGGGGGTTACTCAGTCTGCTGAAGGCCCATGGTCATGGCACATAAGAGAAAGCAATCAATAAACAACTACGGTGTCGCAATGAAAAACTGATAATTGATGCTTCTCATCTCTCTCTGTTCCTGTCTGTCTGTCCCTATCTATCCCTCTATCTAACTCTCTCTCTGTCCCTGTAAAAAAAATTAAAATAAATAAATAAATAGAATCTGGTGCACTGTAAAAAGCACAAACATTTTGAAAATGAGTTACCTTGGTGAAGAGAGTCGTCTCCTTTCTGGTTCTCTCCGTTTCCTTTCCAAGGACCGACTCTTGGCTCTTCTACCAGGAGACAGAGTTCGAGAAGGAGATTTGCTCTGCTTAGATCTTCTTTCATTTAAAAGTGGAGATCTACTTCTTCTTGATTTATCACGTTGTTTTGGAGACAAACTTCTTCTTTTAGGGCTACGACCAGGCCTTCTACTGGGTGACCTATTTTCTTTCCCAGAAGAAGCATCTTTAGAGGGAGATTTAATTGGCTTCTTTTCTTTATCAGTTTCAGACCGTTTTGATTTTCTCTCTTTGGACCGAGACCTTCTGTCTTTGGATTTTCCTAAGTCCACTGGGGATCTGGATTTTTTGCCTCGATCACGACTTCTACTTTCATTTATAATTGGGGATTTTTTCCTATCTTTTGACTTACTTTTATCTTCAATTTTAACCTTTTCATCAGTAGGAGATCTGGCCTTCCCAATTTTCTCTTGAGATCGCCTTCTTAGGGTAGGCGATTTTGATTTTCTTGCTTGATCTTGAGACTTGCTTCTTTTGGATGGACTTTTAGACTTTTTCCTCTCCTTTGATTTGCTCCTAGTTGTTTTCTCTTTAACTATTTCAACACCTCCCTTACTTTTCTTTTTATCAGACCTGTGTCTAGTCCGTTCTTTGGATCTGCTTTTACTTCGCTTTTTTGTACTATTTTTATTGTCCGTAAGTTCAAGTTTCCCCTTTATCATTGAAGATCTAGTACTAGACCTATTTCCATTTCTTGCCTTTTCATGAATTTCCCCCTCTTCTTCAGAGCCAGATTCATAACCTTGTAATATAAGCCCCATACCCGACTGGACCTTTCCTTCCATTAACTCATTATCAAGTTCAGCTTTAATCAAGGCTCTCTGTTTTTCCAAGTCTTCCAGCAAAGCTAAATCATCAAGTTTAGTTCTTTTTGCTGGAGACATACCTTCTTTGTCAGAAGCATCAACAACCTCTTTTCTTTTGTGTTTCTTATGTTTATGCTTATGTTTATGTTTTTTATCCTTGTCTTCTTCGGAGGAATGTTTATGTTTCTTATGTTTACTTCTGTGTTTATGTTTCTTTTTTTTGTGACGACTGTGCTTATTTTGAGATTGGTCTTCTGATACTTCTCCATTTTCTTCATTTACACTCTTTTCAGAATTATCTGCATCTTCCATCCTATAAATATATCAAATATATTTTAAAACCATATCATTTATCAAGCATTCAGTATCATAACAAAATAAAAATGATAAAATATATCTCAATGTAATACATAAGATATTTGTATAACAGCTTCAGACATTTATTTCAACAGTATGTGGTAAGAATTGAGTTGAAATAGTGACAACTTTACTATGTTTCAATTGGTTGAACTTAAATCCCAAAAGTATTAGAGGAAATACATAGTGATGAGGTTAAAACAGTTACACTTAACAGAAAAAAGAAATCCAAGCCTGGTAAAATATTAGTATTGATTTAAACAGTCACTCAGTAACTTGAATTTCAAACCAGCATTCCCCACACAGACTTAACACCAAAGGAATTCCCCATTCTCTCTGAAACACATGGATATATACTGGAAGACTAAGCTCTTTCTCCACTTGAACTTCAGAAGCACACTTTTTTTTTTAACTCTCTAGGGCCAATATTGAGCCACACCCCAAATAAGCACTCCATCATGTGCACTGGTGGCTGATACTGATAGTAGAAAAACATTTGCAAGGGTTAAAACTTTAAAGTAAACTAACCAGAAGAAAGGACTCTTGGCCTGCAGCAGCTACTGAGCAATCCTGTGGTTGAAGCACACCAAAGGGTCTTTTACAGGTCAACAATAATCCAAAATCAGTCATTTTACATGGTCCAACCCAGTATTTGTTCAGTGAGCTATTTAGTCTAAGTTTCAAATGAAGAGATCAGTTTCAAAAAAATATATTCATATTAATAGGTGGCTTTTGTGCTTTACTGTTTGGGCTATGCTGAGTTAAAGAGTTTATGATTCTAAATTATCCTCCTAAATCCTTGCTATTCAGTATTCCTAGATTAAACATAGGCTACAACACCAATATTTAATTTTACCCTTAAAAGCTATTGCATGCTAAATTCTCACTTCCTAGAATGAGACCAAAACCAGACTTTAATTTACCTGAATTCTGGCCATCACACTATTTTTGGAGGAAAATATGAATTATTTTGTCAAAACCCATCAAATACTCCTGTACTTTTATTAAGTCTATTATTTATGCCATATACTACAAAACAGCTCCTTGCAAGAATTAATAATTCTATTAATGCAATCTCTCTTAACATTTTTTACAATCACCTACTAAATGTAGACATTAAAAACAAAGATGTACAAGACCAATACCTGCCTTCCACAAGAAAATTATAGTTCAGTGGAAAAGAAAGTGTAATGATAATGATATGAATAAGGACATTATGGGAACACTGAAGGATCACCCAAAATTATTTTGAAAATGGTCAAGGGAAGTATCTTGTAAGAGAATATAGAAAAATCCAAGCTATTTGTTAAGCAGAAACTTTGGGTGGAAATAAGAAATGTTTATAGGGAAGGTACATGAAGTGAAAGTAATACTGTAACACTGTCCTAAAGAATGAGTAAAACATTAACCAGAATGGAAAAGAGGTATTTTACCAGGAATACAGCAACAAAAGTTATAGTTATATATAGCAAGCTGTAAGCAGATAGTGTTGCCAGGGCATCACATTTGTGGAAGAAAGGGGTCTAATGAAGGTTAAGATCTTAGTGGGCCAGTTCCAGGTGATGACAACATATAGTATGAGATTTTGGGAATGAGGGGTTCAGGAGTTACAGGCTCACTGGAGTCATAAGCCCAGGAACTGCAAGGTAGAGTTGTTGGATGGGTTGTTTGTAATGACACCGCCATATGGCAGGGGTTGGAAAAGAGTCTGGCCCTCCAGCCAGTCTGTGTTCAATAAAGGACACACTGAAGGTATGTTTGAGAAGGTTTTAGTTGACAATGAGGGGTGTACAGAATATGTAGAACCTAACTACCACATGGCAAGAACTTTGATTTTTTTAGGTGTCAAATTACCAATCTCCATTTCTGGTACTATAGACTGTGGGAAGAAAAAAGTATTAAAAGAGAGCTGCTGAAGAAGCTGTGTCTTCTGGTGAGTCAGGTTTTAATTTAAGCCTTCTTCTTTCTCAAGGGTTGAAAGACAGGATAAATATAGTAGTGATCTCTGGACCATCAAATGTTCTCAAAAGACTTGGGAAAAGAAAGTATAATATTGCCTGACCAGGCCATGACAGTGAATAGAGTGTCGGACTGGGATGTGGAGGACCCAGATTCAAGACCCTGAGGTCACCAGCTTGAGCGTGGGCTTATCTGGTTTGAGCAAGGCTCACCAGCTTGAGCTTAAGGTTGCTGGCTTGAGCAAGGGGTCACTCAGTCTGCTAACCCCCAGTCAAGGCACATATGAGAAAGCTAATCAATGAACAACTAAGGTGCCGCAATGAAGAATTGATGCTTCTCATCTCTCTCCCTTCCTGTCTCTGTCCCTATCTATCCCTCTATCTGACTCTCTCTCTCTGTCACATACACAAAAAAAGTATAATATCTTTGTGTTAAAAAACAAACACACACAACATGGCTCAATTGTGAAAGAGGGAAAAATCACAGATTTAAGTCGAAGACAGGCTACACCCTTATATAGGAAACTCTTCCCCAGAAATATCCCGTCCTACAATCCAGAAGGTGAATGAAGTGTATGAATCTTTACTCACAGGGAGAAATGGAGGTAGGTATGGAGAACCTTTTTAAAGGTTGAGAATGGCCTGTTCTGTGGTGGCACAGTGGATAAAGTATCACCTGGAGCACTGGGGTTACTGGTTCAAAATCGCAGGCTTGCCCAGTCAAGGCACATAACGAGAAGCAACTAAGGGTTGATGCTTCCCACTTCTCCTCTCCAATTTCTCTCTCTCTCTCTCTTCCCCCCCCCCCCCAAATTCAGGTCAGGAAGACTCTCTAAGTAACCTTAAGAAAAAGAACAGTTGGGTGGTTAAGCAGTCTCCAGAGCCAGACTACTTGGGTGCAAATCCTGGGTTCAACTTACTAGTTGTGTGGCCTTAAGCAAGTTTAAGATATCTTTGATCTGTAGGTACCTCACGTATAAAAGTGGAAAAAATATAAAAATAATAGCATCTACGTCAAAGCACATTGTGAGGCTTGCACAGGGCAATAGATGTTACTAAGGCTTACAACAATGCTTAACACAAACCAAGTGCCCAAAAAGTAAACTGCTATTATTGTTCAGACACTGGATAAATATAATTACTCATCATGACAGTGGAGCTGGTAGGGCTGATGCTAAGAATGTTATTTTAAGGAATACTATAAAAGATTATGTATTCTAGATAGTCAAACTGCCTTATGAAAATGCTGCCTCCAACATGGCACACCTAGCATAACCTTAGGCAAGCAACCTGAGGCAAGTTCTGTGGCTCAGTTCCCTCAATTGTAAAAACTGGGTTAATAATAGTGTTGATAAGTCAGAGGTTTGTCCCATCAATGAGTTCACATAAAGTGCTCCAGAAATACTGTTTCTCTATGTCTCTATGACAGACAAAACAGTTAAGGTTCAAGAGGGTTTAAGGAACTTACCTAAGGTCACACATATAACCCAGCTAGCGAGAAGGCCAATATTACATTCCAAACTTGTCAAGAGCTCTTTCATTTGAGCAAGATGTTTTTAAAGTGACAGAACTTATCACTACTCCACATGACACTTGATTATTGCTTCCTATCTCCTTTAGTGAAAACCAAAATCCTTTACAAGGCCTCTTACCAATATGCCTAATCTTGACATTCTGAACCTACTACTTTCCTCTCACACTCATCCCACTTCAGCTACACTGCTCCCCTTGAACAGGCAAACTTCAGGGCCTCAGTACTTGTACTTACTGCTTCCTCTGTCTGGAATGCTTTCCCCATTTGTATACATTATTGGTTTCTTTGCCAACCTCAATTCTTTGTGTGCAAATTATACCTTCTCGGTCAATTTTTCTTAACCAATTCACTTTAATTGCAACCCCCACCCTAATAAACACATATTCCATCTCTTAATTTTCCTCCAAAATAACTGCCACCACCTGATATAATTCTCATCTGTTGCTCCCTATAACATGAACCCTAGGAGCAGAATTAGTTTGCTGCTCTATCCCTAACACCTAGAAGATTACCTAAACCAGTGGCTGGCAAACCACAGCTCGTGAGCCACATGCAGCTCTTATATTGAGGACGTTTTTAGCAAAGGCCAGTTTAGGAGTACCCTAATTAAGTTAATAACAATGTACTTACCTATATATATAGTTTAAGTTTAAAAAATTTGGCTCTCAAAAGAAATTTCAATCGTTGTACTGTGAATATTTGGCTCTGTTGACTAATGAGTTTGCCGACCACTGACCTAACCTATAGTAGGAACTCAGTAAGTATTTGTTCTACAATTAAATGATTTATATAGATTAACATAAAACCTGTATTAACTACAGCACAGAGGGTTTATACTGGCTGAACTAGACACTCTCACGTCTTGACAGGAAACTGCTTTTCTGTGCAGGTGTATCTCCAGTGTACCACACCGTGCACACACCCATTTCTTGAATGTAATACTACAAATGATTTAATCACCTCCCTCCCCAAGGAAAAGGCTGCTCTTAGAACACTTTTCTAAGGCTTTCTATAATTTACAACCTTCTAAGAAGTTTCATTCCAAATTCTTAAGAATTTACCAAAAGATTATCTACCTCCTAAAGCTTCTGAGAATCAGGATCTACATCATAATTGTTATTTCAGAGTCATTCCCATGAATGACCCCAGTTTCTACTATAATTTAAGGAATGCTACCTCAAGAAATGACTAGGTTATTGATAAAAATGCTAAAGCACCTTAAGGTCAGCAAGGTTAACCTCAATAATCCTCAAGTTCTGCCACACTGGATTCAGGCATAGAATAAACAGACTTCCCTCTTCAGTTGGATCTTTAAGGCAAATTTCATAAACAACTGAAGTCTGACTAGATAAATCAGGAAAACTTGAACTCAGCGAGTCAACGGCCTAACATATTACATACAATGAACTTGCTAAGGCAGCTAATTTAGGTTCAACATTGTCAACTTTCTTCTGAAGCTTTAAAGATGTTTCTTGTTAAACACGATAGAATCATCACAAGAAGGAAGATTACAATAAGTAAGATATTCTGAGAGATAGAGACCACACTTTTATTACAGTATATTGTTGTAATTGTTCTACTTTATTATTAGTTATAATTGTCAATCTCAATTTTATCATAAATATGTATATACAAGAAAAAACAGTACAGGTATACCTTGGAAATATTGCAGGTTTGGTTCCACATGACTGAAATAAAGTGAATATTACAATAAAGCAAGCCACAAAAATATTTTGGTTTCCCAGTGCATATAAAAGTTATGTTTACACTATACTTTAGTCTATTAATTGTGCAATAGCACTGTCTAAAAAAGTAAATTCCTCAATTAAAAAATACATACTGTATTGCTAAAAATGCTAACCATCAGATGAACTTTTACAATAGTAACATCAAAGATCACTGATCATAGATCACCATAAGATAACAACACTAAAGTTTGAAAGTGTGTGAAAATTACCAAAATGTGACAGACACAAAATGAGCAAATACTGTTGGAAAAAGGGCACTAATAACTCGAGGCAGTTACTACAAACCTTCAACTTGGAAAATGCAGTATCTGTGAAGTACAATTAAGTAAGGGATGTCTGTATATATAGAATTTGGAACTATTCACAGTTTCAGGAATCCACTGGGGGTCTTGGAATGTATTCCCTGTAAAAAAGGGTGACTACACATTTAGCAGATGTATGTCTATACCAACCTGGTCTACAACAGCTTTGTCAATAAAAACTGATTGAGAACTGATTACTATTCCTCAAATCACATTATTTGGAAACAAAGTTGAGGTAAAAGTGCAGGCAATATGGGAGTGTTTTACAGTATTTATTCATATCTTTTGTCAAATGCAATGTAGTAGTTTTACCTTTCAAACACAGGTCCTGGAGCTTCTGGCACAATGAAAATAACCAAGAACAATTTTAAAATAAAATGACCAGATGCCAATCCGATTGTTACTTTAACTTCCTCTTTCACTTATTTTTGTAAAGAATATTCTTTTTTGATATGGGGGGGGGGCAATTTATGCTTTGGAGACAGAATGGAGAGCAAAGTGAATGCTATTGCTTCTTTATGAGGGAAGTAATTAAGCCCATTTTCTAACAAGTTAAACTACTTTTATACAGAACTAATGGAGATATAAAAAGTGAGAATGAATCCAAAAATCCAAAAGACCAATTACTCTCTCTCTTTTTTATTTTATTTTATTTTAGTGAGAAGAGGGGAGACAGAGAGATTCCAGCATGCACCCTGACCAGGATCCACTCGGGATCCACCCTGCAAGCCAAATAGGGGGCGATGCTCTGCCCTTCTGGCGCCCTTGCTCTATTGCAACCTGAGTCATTTTAGCACCAGAGGCGGAGGCCATGAAGCCACCCTCAGCACCCCCCCAGCCAACTCGCTCTAATTGAGCTGTGGCTGCAGGAGGGAAGAAAAAAAAGAGAGAAGCCAGAGAGAAGCAAGGGGGAGAGGGGTGGAGAAGCAGAGGTCACTTCTCCTGTGTTCCTGGACTGGGAATTGAACCTGGGACATCCACACGCCTGGCCGATGCTCTACCATGGAGCCTAATGACTAGGGCCAAAGACCAACTACTCTTAAAAAGAACTCCTTGACCCACAACTTTTCCAAATCAGGTTTGGAATTATGTTTCAAAGAATTAGAACTCTCACATCAAAAAATTTTATCTTTTTGGGACACTGGTAATAAGTAAAAATGACTTCAAACCTTAAAGCCTATTTTTAAAAGGAGCCACAATGTATAGCGGTAGACCAACCACACAATAGATAGAAGCTGGGTACTAGAACCAGACTGACTGCCTGGGTTTAAATCTTGGGTCTGTCATTTAGTATGACCTTAAGCAAGTTAACTTAATTTTTCTGTGCCTCAGTATCATCATCCCTAAAACATAGGCAGTAACAGTATCTACTGCCATAGGGTTGTTATAAAAGATTAAATGAGTTAATATCTCTTCAGTGCTTTGAGCAGTAGTACCTGGTGAGTACAAATGAGTCAATGTGTATAAGAAATGTAAATGTTTAAAATCATTCAAAAGGCTGAGCTAGCTAATGAGACCATGAAATGTAAAAGCCACTAAAAAGCCTTCAGAAAACTTAAATTCGCTTTTTATATTTATTTTTTCTAAATGTTTTACTTTGAATAAGTTCTATATAAACTATTCATTGTCCACTAAAGAACTGTTTAGACCGGTGTTTCCCAACGTGGGGCCCACGCCCCACAGGGGGGCTATTCGATAGTTAAGGGGGGCAATTTGAAAATGGACTCGGCACGACTTTAATTCTTTCGCCCTGGGCCATTTAAATGCAATGCTAGATATCAGTGCCAAATTTAACAAAAAATGCAATTCTTAAATAATTGCGGTAAATAATTATTAAGTATAATTTCGTTTGACGAGACCAAAATATCAACTGGGTGATTGGCGTCGTCAAGTAAACTTCGTCCTGGGTTCACCGTGGAGCGTGCAGTCTGCCACGGGGAACCCCGGACGTTTTAAAAACTCGCTAAACAACACAGTTATTCTCACCTAATTGGCCCATCGCAACTTCTGTAGTGTTGTTTCACATCATTCAGTTGGTGTTAATTTGAAATAAGTGTCAGTCAAAACTGTTGTAAAAGCTCGTTGATTTAATAAATATACATATATATATTGTATAGATATAATTGGTAAGTATTTGATTTTATTTTTATCAATATTAAACTCTTTATTAAGTACTTCTTGCATGGGGGCTAGAAAGCACTAATATTTTATAAATATGTGCATGCACGACAATTTTAATTTTAGAAGCATAACTTTCCAGAAAATTTTGTCATGTGGAAAAAATATAGATACCTTTTGATTTGCGGTGGTAGTGTAGTAAATGTGTTATATACATTTAAATAAACATGAATTTTTAGTATACGTTTACGCTATGTCACATTGAATATATTTTAACACATATTTTAATATTAGTTTTTAATTGATCTTATTTTTATTTCTTATAGCCCATAGTAAAATGAGTGGTGCAAGCAAGAAAAAAAAGTCAATATTCGGAGGAATATTTAAAATTTGGGTTCATACAAATTAACCGCTGTTCACGATGAGCGGATTCCTTTTTGTCTTTTATGCCAGCAATGCTTGACTAATGAATCAATGAAACGAGGTCATCTTGAGGCGCATTTGAAGGTGAAACATAGTGCTCATATTAATTCAGATTTGAGTTACTTTAAAACTTTAAAGAAAAATTTTGAAGAAAGAACAACATTAAAGTCTCTATTTACTGCTCATACTTCAACTAATAATCGTGTTCTTGAGGCTAGTTATCAAATTTCTTTATTCATCGCTAAAACTGGAGAAAAATCACACTATAGGAGAGAATTTAATAAAACCGTCAATATCAGCATTTCTTAAAACGGTTCTTGAAAAAGATGACAAAGATGTAAAAGCTATGCCACTCAGTGACAATACTGTTAGCAGAAGAACAGTCGAAATGAGTGAGGATATTGAAAAACAACTTATTGAAAAGCTGAAAACAAGAAAATTCTCCTTGCAAATAGATGAATCAACTTTGAGAGACAGTGAGGCAGTATTGATAACTTACGTAAGATATATTGATAAAGGACATTTTGCTGAAGAAATGTTGTTCTGTAAAAGATTAGAAAGCACCACTACCTCCAAAGATAGATATAATAAGCTAAAAAACTACTTAGATGTCAATGATATACCAATGAAAAATATAACATCTTGTGCTGCAGATGGTGCTCCCAATATGATGGGCAAGAAAAATGGCTGCTTAAAATTGATGAAAGATGCGAATCCAGAAATGATTCTTGTGCATTGTGTTAAACATCTCGCCTGTTCTGAATGAAGTATTACATACAGTAATAAAGTGTGTTAATGCTATTAAAGCTAGTGCCAAATGTGAGCGTCTTTTCAAGCTATTTTGTGAAGAACAAAATGAAGACCATGTCAGACTTTTACTTCATACTGAAGTAAGATGGCTATCTAAAGGAAACTGTTTGAAAAGATTTATGGAACTGTTTGATACTCTTAGTGATTTTTTAAGTGACAAACCTGAAATGAAGTATCTGTTAACAATAGATGGTAAAGCATTTGTGAGTTATTTAGCAGATATCTTTGAAAAACTAAATATATTAAATAAGCAACTTCAAGGAACAAATAAAACTCTTGTCGATGCAAAAGCAAAGATATTTGGTTTCATTACCAATATTGAGTTATGTCAGAAACATATTAACAACAAAAACTTTAAACAGTTTCATTGGCTCCAAAAATGTGAAGTAACTGATATCGCTTTACTTGTTATTGTCAATCATTTGAATATTCTATCGGCTGATTTAAAAGAAAGATTTTCTGATTTAAAACAAATTGATTTCCCAACATGGATGATGCAGCCAATGTTAGTGGATTTGTCTGATATATCAAATATGCAGTATCAAGAAGAACTTGCAGAATTGCAAAATGATGAGTCAGTTAAAGCTTTATTTAATATCAAAGGAGCGATGACATGGCTTTGTGAGGAAACAGAAATCAAATACCCAAATTCAACCAAATGTGCAAGAAAACTATTGCTACCGTTTCCATCTTCATTTTTAGCTGAATGTGGATTTAGTGTTGTAAATGATTTACTGGTAAAAAAAAGAAATCGGCTGGATATAACACAACGTGGAGACTTGAGACTAAAGCTAACCAAATTGGAACCTAATATAAAATCTCTGTGCAGCAAGCATCAAGTGCAAGGATCACACTAAATTAAAATAATAAATTAATATAGAAAAATCTGTATTAAAATTATTTGGAATTTAAATTTCTGTTTTTCATTATATGTTTTGAAATTTTACTTACTGTGTTTTGTTAACAATTTCATAGTGATTTCTTCCTAGAACCTATCATTTATGTTTATTAAGTGAACAAATCAATTTTTTAATGTTAAAAATTATGTATGTTACATAGCGGGGGACATAAAAATTTTAGAAAGGTTAAGGTGGGGCATGGCACAAAAAAGGTTGGGAAACACTGGTTTAGACACTAAAGTATATCCAGCATTCGTTATGAGCAGCATACATAGTGCTTGCTTCCATAACAAACTGTTATTTTCAAATTATTGAAAATGGAACACATACAGACCAAATATTCCATTTATAGCGGGTGTTCTGTAGGGGAGGGAAGGTAGAGTTAAAGACTATCTCAGTGTCACTCATATTACAGAGACCTAAATAATTTATTGTTATTAAATCTAGTATTTGAATATGTACACAAAACACTCCTCAAAATAAATCTAAACTGTCCCTGAAATCACACAGAATTATGAATGTACATAATACTACAAGACTTTAAACATTACTAGAATAATCAGATGATTAGTCTAAGATTTGTATTATACTGTCATAAATATGGTGTTACACTGTGAAGTCGAGGAAAAACAAATAGAAGCAGAGTGTAGTTAAGATTTTAGAATCCATTTGCTCTCTTAGAAGTGAAATTATGAAGATAACAAAGCAGCTTTCAAAAGTCCTTACTGAAAAACTTCACTAGCTGAGTAAAGCAAATGACCGAGGAGTCCAATTGGTTGAAGAGCAATGAAGTGTTGGGCCCTCTGTTGGCAAAGGGTTTCCCTATCGCTCAATCCCAAATTGCTGGGAGACATCTAACCTTTTTCCTAAAATGTCTGGAAACAAATCAGATAATGCTGATGCAAAAAACAGTTGACGTACGAACACTGTCTAAAAATCCATGTTCTTGTTTGAGTTTTCCTAGCATAAACACAAAAAGCAAAATACTGATTTCAGTTAAGCAATGGTTAGCCTCTGCAACAAATACAAGTATGTTCTCACCTGGCCGCATGGGTTCTTATATTAGCTGAATTATAAACAAAGTCCTCAGGTTTGGAAGGAGCTAACAATTTCCACTACTTCTTCCACTGGTACTCTGAAAGTCCAAAAATGCCAGGCCTCAAAATCCAGGACTTGGTCTTACTTTGTCACACGTTTACAAGTTGGCAAATATACAGTGTGTCCGTAAAGTCATGGTGCACTTTTGACCGGTCACAGGAAAGTAACAAAAGATGATAGAAATGTGAAATCTGCACCAAATAAAAGGAAAACCTTCCCAGTTTCTGTAGGATGATGTGGCAGCATGTGTGCATGCACAGATGATGATGTAACACCGTATATAGAGCAGAGCAGCCCACGGCCATGCCAGTCGAGATGTGGACCGTACAGAGGAAAGTTCAGTGTGTTCAGTGGCTCGCTAAATTCGAATCCATGACCAAAGTGCAACATGAATATCGGCGCGTTTATAACGAAGCACCACCACATAGGAATAACATTACTCGGTGGGATAAGCAGTTGAAGGAAACCGGCAGTTTGGTGGAGAAACCCCATTCTGGTAGGCCATCAGTCAGTGACGAGTCTGTAGAGGCTATATGGGATAGCTACCTAAAGAGCCCTAAAAAATCTGTGCGTGAGCCCACATCAAACTGCACTGAATAGTATGAAACTGGGAGTTTTCCTTTTATTTGGTGCAGATTTCACATTTCTATCGTCTCTTGTTGCTTTCCTGTGACCCGTCAAAAGTGCACCATGACTTTACGGACACACTGTACTGCCCATAAGCTGGGGAAGGGGGGGACGATGACGACGGACGGACATAGGGCGGATGGTAGAACAGAATACAAGGGTGGGGAGATAAGGTGCATAAACTACAATTCTGGGATGGTCAAAGAGGTGACCCCAGCACCCCTTCTCCTCTCCGCTCTCCAGTTCTAAAGCGGACAACAGCGGCAGGAGTACGGGGGTACCGCACGCGGAAGGAAGAAAAGTCTTAGGGCTTGCCCCGGTGCCGCACTGCTCCTTGGATACCTCACACCGATGCTGCAGAGCGCCAGGCCGGCGAGATCCGCTCGATCAGGTAGGGGAAGGAAGAGGAAGGCGGGACCGCACTGTCGCGACAGCCGCCTAGCGCACAGGACCTGTAGAGGCCGCTCGAGCCGATGCCTCCCAGGGCAACGACGAGCCGCAGGCCGCTGCCGCCTCCGACCCAACAGACGCGGCCTCGGGGAGAATAAGAAGCTCGCAGGCCGCCCGCCCGCGCCCCACGCCTCCCGCCCCACAACGTATGGAGCCGGGAAAGATAAAGTTTGACTCTCGCCGTTTAGGCCTGAACTTTCCCGCCCGGCCGTGCAAGTCTCCACCGTTTGCCACTCGGCAGTCCCCAGGGCTCCGTCCGGCCTTTCGTACCACTCAGAGAGAGTACTTACTCGGGCTGTTCCAGCAGAGACGGAGCCTCCGCGGCGGCCATCTTGAACTTCCAGACTCCTCGGTGGCGGCGGCGGCGGCGGCTGCCCGGACGGTGGAGGCTAGTGGAAGTGGAGGAAGAGGGAGCAGTGCGGCCGCGCATGTGCTAACCACGAAGGGTACCGTGGAGCTGAGTCCGCTGTAAGAATCAGGATATAAAAGTGCATCCGGGGACAGAGCGAACGAGCGTGATGACGCAACTTCCCCGGACGGAGTGGCGTGAGGTGCAGTAGGCGGTGCCTGCGGAGGGTTAGGGCAAAGAGATTTAGACTTGCGCTCTAGTTAGTGTTGGAACAAAACATTTACATCTTTGGACCTGCTGGAAAGGGATGCTAAAGGAGTGGGGTATCAATATTCTGTGTGCGGTTCCGAAAACTGGTTTCACCGCGGGGCTCAAAAGCTGAGTTCTCAAGCGAGGGCAAACAGGATGATTTTGCTTCTGGGCTGCATTGAAAGCAGAGGGAAAGTTTGTGGAAAGGCATATTGCGAATATTGGAAAGGTAGAGCTGCACTTAGAACGTAAATGTATTTTAATATGTAACCATTATTAATACATTTACTTGAAACTTGAACTTTGTTTCAATTTTTTGTTAAAACCAGGGGAAACGATTCAGGAGTCGTTAGGTTTGCTGGTTCTATAAATTGAATTTTTAAGTCATATTTTTAGTAAGATGATCTGATTTATGTGTTTCTGTAGTAATAGACCACAATAATGGGACTAAACGAAATACTGTATGAGAAAACATTTACTGACTCTTGGAGAGCTTTCAGGATCACGTAGAACTATCCCCCCCCCCCCCCCCAGAAAAATAAAAACTATCGTTTTCCATACTCTGGAACCTGAAACAGGGTGACCATCACTTTCATTCTTGTAATCAACTGAGGCTGGGTTTGTCCTGCAAATTTGAGCTCAGAATATATGGGTTTCTTATATAGCTTGATTTTCAGAGAATAAAGTTACAAATATTCTTGCAAAATAAGTACCTTGTTGGCTAATTCCCAAAAGCGTTAAAATGTTAAGCATTTTCCCCCCATGAACTCTATTTGTTGTATTGGAACAGGGAGAAACAGACGTCCTGCCACAGAATCAAGAAGCCAAATTAAGGAGTCTTTAATTAAAGCTGGCTGCGACTGCATGGAGACTGAAGCCTTTCAAATCGTGGCGGTGAAAACAGTTTGGGGCTAGCTTTTAAAGACAAAATTATGTACTGATTGAGAATTGGGGAGGAGAGGAAGCATAGCAGTAAAACAAAGCAGTGAAACAAGCTCTCTTACAATGTTTATCTATAAGGTTAATTCAGGGAAAAACATTCTGAGCACACCTGCAACCTTGCAAAGCTAGCCCAAGGCCACAGTCCGGGAGACCAGCCTCAAGGCCAGGAATAGAGAGTCTTTAGAAAAAGTAAGTTCTGCTAAAGGTCTCTTTGTTTTAGAGAAAGTAAGTTCTGCTAAGAGTTATTCATGCTAAGGGCCTTTCTTTTCTATATTTCATATTAATATGGAGTACTAAATTAATCTTTGGGTAATTATTGATCTTTGTGGATTCCCCACTCACATTGTAGCATTTATTTATATTTCTTCATGAAGAATTTCTCTAACAATCAGGTTCAAGTATAACTTGGAAAACTTCTTTTAAAGGAAAAAGTTTTTTTTCAGAAATATGTTAAAAAGATATATATAAATATATAGTTCTACCATATATTTATGACTTAATCGTGTGTTGGGATTTCAGAGTTCTGTTTCTACCTCTAGATTCTCATTCCTATACTATATCTTTTCAAAAGTATTACCAATTGTATATACAGTTCATTGTATTATCTGCTCCCACTGTCCTGGAGGCAAGGCCATGTGTCATTTTGTCAAGAATAGCTCAAATATGTTATTAAAGTAACAAAAGAGCCTGACCAGGCAGTAGCGCAGTGGATAGAGCGTCAGACTGGAATGCCAAGGACCCAGGTTCAAGACCCCGAGGTCACCAACTTGAGCGTGGGCTCATCTGGTTTGAGCAAAGCTCACCAGCTTGGACCCAAGGTCGCTGGCTGGAGCAAGGGGTTACTCAGTCTGCTGAAGGCCCGCAGTCAAGGCACATATGACAAAGCAATCAATGAACAACTAAGGTCTCGCAACGAAAAACTGATGATTGATGCTTCTCATCTCTCCGTTCCTGTCTGTCTGTCCCTGTCTATCCCTCTCTCTGACTCTTTCTTTGTCCCTTTAAAAAATAACAACAAAAGATAGCAAATTATTTTTAAATTTAAAAATTAGATGACGATAGTGTATGTAGTACAAACCTATTACAGATCTTTTCTTGGAATTAAGTGCAAACTTATTAGGGATCTCATCTTGGATATAAAATAGAATAATATACTTTAAGGCAAAAGAAGTCTAGCAAACTGGTGTGAAGAGGTAAGGTAACATGCTTGTGATGTCTCAGTTCCTAAGTGTCAAGCCAAGATTGGAACTGAAATCTCACTCCCAAGTCTGTGATCTTTCCTTCTTACCATGCAGCTTCCCACAGAAATGTCATTTGCTTAGGATCTTCTTACTGAGCACCCATTCATACGGTTCTTTTATATTCCATGTGTTTTGAGTAAAAGGAATAAAAAGATCACTAGATCAGTGTCTACCTTATTTTCTCACAGTCCAGAGGCTACAGTCTATAAGGTATTTTTCCCCACCAAGGAAGAAGGAAGGCGTAGCCACAAAGTGTGGATAAGGAAAGCTTTATTTAGTACAGCACATCCCACCCGACGAGGTTCTCTGGTTCGGGGGACAGGGGCCAGAGAAGTTGCATGGAGGAAACCTTGTGGGAGAAATTAAAGGCTCGTTAGAAATTAAAGGCTAATATGCCGTGGCAAAACTTCATTGGCTGGCAGACAGTCGCTCTTTTCCAAAGGACTCCTGGGAAGTTTCTTTTGGTGCGCGTGGGTGTGGGCGGTTCCAGCCAAAGTTCCTGGGTCTGGTTTCTCATGTGACCTTCTTTCATTGCCCACCGACCTCACATTCCGACCTTTTATGTTAGATAGGGGCACCGCTATTTGTCTAGCTACTTCCTGCTGGTTAGGGGTGCAATGGGGAGTGGAGGTTGGAAGGTGGTGGCTTTGAGGGGAGTTGCAAGGAACATCTGTTTGATCGTGACTCGAGAAAATTCGCGGATGTGGTCCTGTAAGAATTTTAAAAAGAGGAGCAAATATGAGTAATATGCTGATAATTAGAAGAGGATTTAGGATAGGGGCAGCCAGGTGAGGATGGGTGGCTGCTGCCAGAAGTTAAGCGGGTTGTAGGAGGAGAGATTCTTGCTCAGTTTTTGTCGTAGATGGTTGAGGAGATTGATGCTTTCTTCCATTGGGCCGGTCTCATTGAACAACATTGCTCCCTGCTTTAGCTCACTCTGGTGGCAGGTTTCCAGTGGGAGGGACAGGAGCAACAGGAGGGTCTGCAGGGCCCAACCTTTTGGTGAGCCAGAGATGGGTAGGGCTCAGTGGTTCCGACTGCCAGCGGACCTGCATGGGGGCAAGCTTGAGGCAAGAGACATGGTTAGAAATGAGGGTAGTATTGATTATGGGGGAGCCCTGGGTAGTGAGGAAGATGTTGTCAGATGCATTGTGGCTTTGAGACTTTGTAGAATGTCCCGACCCCGGAGGGATACAGGGCATAATGGCATAACTAAGAACGAGTGTGAAAAGGAGATTCTGTCCAAACTGCATGTCAGGGGTGGCGTGTGAAGGAGAAAAGAAGGGGTCCCATCCACTCCCATAACTGAGAGTTGTGAAGAAACTAGAGGTCCAGAGTGATAGGAAAACAGAGAAGGTATCCCCCATGTCCATAAGAAATGAGATGGACTTACCTGCTAGTTGCAGCATTACTCTGGGTACGGTGAAGGTGATGGGGAGGGGGGTGTCTCTGAGTCCGGGCCATGTCAGTTGTCCATGAGGCCTAGCAGTTCGAGCGGTGGGCCTGCCTGGCTGGCTTGGCCTCCCATTTGGGTGGCTTGTCCTCCACGTAGAGGCACTAAGGATGAGTCTGTTGCCCGAAGGGGGCAATCACTCCACCAGTGACTGGGCTGCTTGCAGTCAGGGCAGGGTTTAGTGAGCAGCTGTGGGCAGGGGCACTGTTGGGACCAGTGACCCTGCTTGCCACATTTAAAGCAAGCGTCTGATGGGGTTCCTCTTTGCAGCCCGGACTTGGGTCGGGCACCTCCTGTGCCTTGCTCCTGTTGCTCTGCCAGCATCAGGGCTGCCACAAGAGCCTGGATTTGGAGTTACCTTCTGCTGCATGTGGGCCTGGTGAACAGCCTTGGCCTTTTTCTACTTAGCCATGACCATTAAAAACTTTAAATGCCATGTTCATAGGTTTTGGATAGGGGTTTGGGAGTTGAGAATAAGAGGAGGGGGTCTCCTGGGGAACTTGGCACCCAGATCCAGCCAGAAGCACTGGAGCCAGAGGCAGGACAGGGCCAGGCCTTCCTGCAAGAAGATCGGAGTTGAGCCGCAGGGTCAGGAGCCCTGCAAACCAGCATGAGAGCCAATGCCTGGTGGAGTAGGGCCTGACGGGGAGGGGCTTAAGAACACAGTAGAGAAGGGCGGGGCCCCTGGCCAGCAGGGGAGGGGGCTTCCTGGAGGGACCTGAGTGGAAGAGATCCGGAAGAGGTCCACAGAGGGACCAGAGAGGGGTCCCGAGGGAGGGGTGCCCCCGGGGGTCGGGCAGGATGGGGAGAGTTCCTCAAGAGGGTAGGTGAAGGAGGAAAAATCGGGAATGGAGGTTTCTCTGGCCAAAAAGGGCCTTCACTGTGTAGCAGGCGGCAGAGATTAGGACGGGAGCACAAATACTAGAAGTCCTGAATGTAAGGGATCTCCAACCAGTTCCCAGTTCTTTTGGCAATAGTTAAATTGGTGAAGATGTTAAAATTGAAATTTCCTTCAGGAGGCCATCTGGTTTGATTATCCAGTGGGTTCTGTGGCCTGGCCACAGTGGAGAAGAAGAACAGTTTCTTCTTTGGGAAGGGAGAGATTTAGGATAAGGCACTCCAGGAGTGTTTTTGGATCAGGTTTAGATTCCTGTGCCTCTATGGCCACCCACAGTTCTCGGAGTGGTCAGAGATGAGAATTGGCGTCCTGCAACTCAAGCTCTGGCCACCTGACGGTTAGGTAGAGTAGATGTGCCCAGGATGTCTCCACAGGCCCACACGCACTCGGAATGGAAAAGAGGTCCCTGACGCAGCTGCAATTACAGAGAGGGAGTCTTGGTGGAAAGAACTGAGGGGAGGCTGGAGGCAGGGGACTTATCGCACTGTGTGCCGAAGTGGGTAGAAACTCGGAGATCCTGGTTCTTTCTCAGAGGGGCAGGGGAGAGCAGCGGCCCCAGCAGGCTTCAACTCCTCCCGGGTTTCGGCACCAAATGTAAGGTATTTTTCCCCACTGAGGAAGAAGGAAGGCATAGCCACGAAGTGTGGAATAATAAAAGCTTTATTTAGTACAGTGCATCCCGCCCGATGAGGTTCTCTGGTCCAGGGGACAGGGGCTAGAGAAGTCACATGGAGGAAACCTTGTGGGGGAAATTTAAAGGGTTGTTTAGGGTGGTCGAGCTAATATGACATGGCAAAATTCAATTGGCTGGCAGACAGTCACTTTTTTCCAAAGGACACCTGGGAAGTTTCTTTTGGCGCGCATGGGTATGGGCAGTTCCAGCCAAAGTTCCCGGGTCTGGTTCCTCACATGACCTTTCTCCGTTGCCCACTGACCTCACACAGTCTTTCTTTTTTACTTTTTTTCTAGCGAAAGAGAGAGAGACCAACAGGTAGAAAAGGACAAGCAGGAAGGGAGAGATGAGCAGCATGAACTCATAGTTGTGGCACTTTAGTTGTTCATTGATTGCTTGCTCATATATTCCTTGATTGGGAGGCTCAAGCTGAGCCAGTAACCCCTTGTTCAAACCAGCAACCCTTGGGCTCAAGCCAGTGACCATGGGGTCATGTCTATGATCCCACGCTCAAGTCAGTGACCCTGCACTCAAGCTGGATGAGCCTGCGCTCAAGTTGGTGACCTTGGGGTTCAAACCTGGGTCCTCAGTGTCCCAGGCCACCACTCTATTCACTGCACCACTGCCTGCTCTGGCTGCAATCTCTTTCTTGTTTCTGATTAGTGAAAAGCTCATAAGCCTATGTGGGTTTCCTGAACCATAATATCTCCCCTGGTCCCCTTCAGCTCTGTGATTCTTTGCAGTTTGTATAATATGAAGATTTAAGTATGCTGAGTATGGGAAGAATAGATGGGGAAAGTAGGTGCTAAGGATGTTCAGGTTTGAAACCAGGTTATGACTGCTAAAGTTTAGACTTGGACAAATCATTCAAGTTTTTGGTTTTTTTAAGAGCACAGTAAAAATAAAGTTTCAAAAAATGATTCTGGCAAAATACTTCATTTAAAAATTTCTCACCAAATGAGATTGCAAAGTACTTCTAATATGGAGTATACACTAGGAAGGGGATTTGTCAAAAGCTCATCCAAACCTGCCTAGATGGCCAGAAAGGTGAACAGATTGGTCCTATAGCATATTAAGCCTGAAACATCACTGGAGGCAAAAATTACAAAAATGAAGCTTAGTGTACTTCAGGCACATCAATGAGAAGGCAATATCCTTTGGAAAAGACAATACAGTAATGCTGGAGAAATAGAAAGCAGGAAAAGAAATAAACCAAATATGAGATGGAATGATTCCATACAGAAGCCACCAAACATTTGTGAACATCACACAAAGTGAACAGTAGTGGGAACCAAGTGAACTGTACATAACAGACACACCCGCACACACATGTTGCTGTTGTAGTTTTAGAAGAATGGGTTTTTTAAGCTAGTTAAAGCAAACATCTAGTTATTACTTTAATCATTCAGCAACAGTTTATTAAGCAACAAACTTACGCTCAACTTTTTCATTTTCCAACTTGAATCTCAACTGTTCATTCTTCCTGCTCTTTCTCTGTCAGTTCTGTTACTTCAGCAGCGGAAGGCTGTGAGACTAAGCGCCATTAGGAAATCCGGCAGAGAGGCATCTGAAACATTGACCTCGCTCCCGCTAAATCCCTGGAGGGGCGGGGCCTGGGCGAGCGCGCTCTTCCCCTGGGCCGGCCCAGGGAGTCATGTGCGTGCGTGCGTGCGTGCGTGCGTGCGTGCGTGCGCCTGAGGAGGGGTGGGCGGATCCGGGGACTGAGGGTTTCCGCAATTTCTTTTTTTTCCCCGCTCCTGAGGGTGGGAGTCTAAGCTGAGCTCTCCGCTTCAGGTCAGTGCATTCACGCTCGCGTCGCCCCTGCGAGTCGTCTGCCCGGTCCTACGAGCCAGCTCTCTTCAGCCGGTCAACCTCGGCACTGCTGTTGCTATTACAGTCCACGCGGTTTTCCGGAGCTGCCCGGCCTGCCCGCCAGTGTGCCAAGCAAGGAGAGCGCCTGGCGTCCCGGACACACTGTGAAGTCCCCGCATTCAATGACGTAGAGCTTTGGTCTGACCGAGAAGACCGGGAAAGCAACGCGCCTGGTGCGCCACGGCCATGCCCCAAACAATACCGAACAAGTTTTACTGGTCCGGAGACGAGATTCTGGGGACAAGCATGCATTTTTGAACACTTCGACTTTTTTTTTTGCCATCTTGCTTATTTTTAAGTATTATTACTTTCATATGAGACACACATTCCGGAAATAGTTTGAAAATGCCTTTGAATTATGTTCCGTGGAAAAGGATTATTAAACTAAGAAACACTGGTTATCTACCAATTACACTGGCAAATCTCTTAATAGGCTTGTTATAACGTAGGCTGAAACAAAAATGAGGAAAACTGGTCTGTGGAGAGTCCTCAGATGTCAAAAGTCTTTTGAATAATACTTCAGCTTTTATTTGGTTTAAATCAAAACTTGGAATTTGTAGCAGTTTGGGAAGACACTGGGCTAAGTTTTTCCTTTATACAAAACAAGTTTCCCCTTTGTTTCATCAAAATTAGTTTTTGTTTGTTTTAAAGCAGTTCTGATGCATTTGTGAAAATCTAGAAAAATAAGACAATGCAAAAGGAAACAAAATAAAAGCCACCCAGGGTGCCATTACCCATACAAACCAACATTAAGGTATTGGCTTATTTTGGTGTATTTACACATTAAATATTAAATTTTCTTATACTCATCTATAAAATGTGATAGTTTGCTTTTTCATGTAACATGCCCATCAAATTTTACATAGTCCTAGTTTCATTAAACACATAACTATACTATGTTCCTTTGTTTCTGGTTGTCTTAAGTCCTTTCAGTTTTGCACTATTGTAATATGATGCGTGTGATGAGGCACAATTGAGAGGAGTCTAGAATATGACTTCAAGTCAGAGACCTAGGCTTCATCACTTACTCTGAAACTTCAAACAACTTTTTAACCTTTTTGAGCCCTCATTTTACATGAGTAACATAAGAATAATAGTTTTCATCACATTCAATGAAATGAATGAAAGTGCCTGGAGCATATATTGGTAAATAATAGCTATGTCTATAGGCAAGGTTTTTTTGTTTTTTTATTTGTTTTCTGATTTTTCTGTGACCCACAGTTTATTTCCACATTTCATAGATAGTTAAACACTATCATCACTGGATGAAAGGGGTTTTATACACAGCTTTTTATATATTTTATTACATAGTAGTAAACAAAAGCATAAATAATAGGAGTCTTTTCTGCAATAAAAAAGATTGTCTATAATTCTACCTATAATTTTATTCACATTTTATAATAGCGCTTATCTTTTCTCACTTTTTTGTACATTTACACATATATTATTAATTTAAAAATGGGATTGTAGGCCCTGGCCGGTTGGCTCAGTGGTAAAGCATTGGCCCAGCGTGTGGAAGTCCCAGGTTCAATTCCCAGGTTCAATTCCCAGTCAGGGCACACAGGAGAAGTGCTCATCTGCTTCTCTACTTCTCCCCCTCTTCTTTCTATCTCTCTCTTCCCCTCCTGCAGCCAAGGCTCCACTGGAGCAAAGTTGGCCCAGGAGCTGAGGATGGCTCCATGGCCTCCGCCTCAGGCACTAGAATGGCTCTCGTTGCAACTGAGGAATGCCTCAAATGGGCAGAGCATCGCTCCCTACTGGGCATGCCAGGTGAATCGTGGTCAGGTACATGCAGGAGCCTATCTCTGCCTCTCTGCCTCTCTACTTCTCACTTCAGAAAAATACAAAAAAAAATATGGGATTGTTTATAAATTCAATTTAATAACTTGCTGAGGAGTGCAAAGGAGTCAATGTATAGAGAGTGCAGTGGTTAAAGAAGTAGGAAATAAAGCTGGAAAGGAATCTTGCAGGATTTGGATTTCATTTAAAATTTACTGAACAGAGTAAATTCAGGGTTGAGGACTGATATTTAATTTATTTTAGATTTGTTTTGCTGCTGTATGGAGATAGACAACAGGGGTGAAATCCAGTTAGGAGTGCAATTCAGTAATCCTAGTGAAGGATGGCAGTAGTTTAAACCAGGTTGGTGATTGGCCTGTAGTGGTGCACTGTATAGAGTGTGCACCTGAAACACTGAGGTTGCTAGTTTGAAACCCTGGGTTTGCCTGGTAAAGGCACATATGACAAGCAACAAACAAGCAATGACCAACTAAAGTGAAGCAACTATGAGTTGTTACTCCTTGCTGCCTCCCCTCTCCTTTCTCTGTAAAATCAATAAATACAATCTTAAAACACACACACACACACGCACAAAACAGGTTGGAAGTAGAAAAAGTGGATGGATTCTGTATATATTTTGAAAGGACAAGCTGTCGAATTCACGAATTGATTGGGTGTGGGGGTGTGAGAGACAGAAACTTAAAAGTTTTTGGCTTGGTCCTGGCCAGGTTACTCAGTAGAGAGAGTATTGTCTCCACATGCTGAGGTCACAGGTTTGAGCCCTAGTCAGGGCACATATGAGAAGCAACTAAGTGGAATGAGTTGATGCTCCCCTCTCCTCCTTCTTCCCTCCCTAATCCCCCATTTCCTCTCTATCAAATCTATGGAAAATTTGAAAAAAATTTATTTTGGCTTGACCAATTGGATGGATGTAATTACCACTTATAGAGAGAGACTAAAGGAGGAACAGATTTTAAGTGGGAGGAAAATGAAGAGTTCTGTTTTAGTCATGTTACATTTCAGAATCTATTAGATGTCTATTGAAAATGGGGTCTTAAAGAATTCAATTATTATTGCCTGTCCAGGCGGTGGCACAGTGGATTAGAGCATTGCCCTAGGATTCTGAGGACCCCAGGTTTGAAATCCTGAGGTGGCTTGAGTTCTGGCTCACCAGCTTGAGCGTGGGGTTGCCAGCTTGAGCATGGGATCATAGACATGACCCCATGGTCGCTGGCTTGAAGCCCAAAGTCACTGGCTTAAACCCAAGGTTGCTGGCTTGAACAAGGGGTCCTTCACTCTGCTGTAGCCCCCCGGTCAAGGCACACATAAGAAAGCAATTGATGAACAACTAAAGTGTCACAACAAAGAATTGATGATTCTCATCTCTCTCCCTTCCTGTCTGTTTGTTCCTGTCTGTCCTCTCTCTCTCTCTCTCTCTCTCTCTCTCTCTCTCTCTCTCTCTCACTTAAAAAAAGAAAGGATTCAATTATTTTTGAGTTTTCCATTTCTACCTTCATATGTGTGAGTTTTGCTACATGTTCTTTGGTTTTCTGTTATTAGGTGCATGCATTTTTATAAATGTTATAGCTTCCTATTGGTTTGACACTATTACAAAATGTCTTTCTTTTTTTCTAGTAACACATTCAAAAATTTTAAATGTTCATTTTGCCTGAAATTACGGCTTTTTTATGGTTGTTGCTTGCGAAATTTGTACCATTAAATGTGAGATGTGTCTCCTGTAGATAGCATATAGTTGTATCTTGTTCTTTTGTAGTCTAACGATCTGACTTTTTTTTTTAAGAACTTTGGTGTTTTGTTGTTGTTGTTGTTGTTGTTTTAAATATTTTATTTATTGATTTTTTTTGTGAGAGAGAGGAGTGAGAGAGAGAGACAGAGAGAGAGAGAAGGGGGAGGAGCAGGAAGCATCAACTCCCATATGTGCCTTGACCAGGCAAGCCCAAGGTTTTGAACCGGCGACCTCAGTGTTCCAGGTTGACGCTTTATCCCACTGCGCCACCACAGGTCAGGCCGATCTGACTTTTGATTAGATTGTTTACTCTGTATGTTCAATGTTACTGATACAGTTGGATTATGTCTCCCATTTTACTTTATGTCAGGGGTCCCCAAACTACGGCTCGCGGACTGCATGCAGCCCCCTGAGGCCATTTATCCGGCCCCCGCTGCACTTCTGGAAGGGGCACCTCTTTCATCGGTGGTCAGTGAGAGGAGCACATTGACCATCTCATTAGCCAAAAGCAGGCCAATAGTTCCCATTGAAATACTGGTCAGTTTGTTGATTTAAATTTACTTGTTCTTTATTGTAAATATTGTATTTGTTCCCGTTTTGTTTTTGTTTTTTTTAGTTTAAAATAAGATATGTGCAGTGTGCATAGGGATTTGTTCATAGTTTTTTTATAGTTCGGCCCTCCAACGGTTTGAGGGACAGTGAACTGGCCCCCTATGTAAAAAGTTTGGGGACCCCTGCTTTATGTTTTCTATATGCCTCATATCTTTTTTGGTTCCTCTAACTCTTCTTTACTGCTTTCTTTTGCATTAAGTGAATGTGTTCTACTATAGTAGTTTAATTTTTTTGACGATTTTTTTCACTTTTTTTTTTTAAGTGAGATAAGAAGAAATAGACAGATTCCTGCATGCGCCCCAGCTGGAATCCATCTGACAACCCCCATGTAGAACCAATGCTCAAATCAACCAATCTATCCTCAGTGCCTAAGGCTGATGCTGGGACCAACTGAGCTATCCTTAGCACCTGAGGCTGACGCTCAAACCAGTCGAGCCACAGGGCTGTGAGAGGGGAAGTGAGAGAAGCCAGAGAGGGAAGGGAAGAGAAGCAGATGGTTGCTTCTCATGTGTGTCCCGATCAGGGACCGAACCTGGGACGTCCGCACGCTGGGACAACACTTTATCCACTGAGCCAACCAGCCCATCACTTTTAGAAAAGTTAATGTTTTAGTGGTTGCTCTAGATACAGGGGTCCCCAAACTTTTACACAGGGGGCCAGTTCACTGTTCCTCAGACCGTTGGAGGGCCAGACTATAAAAAAAAAAACTATGAACAAATCCCTATGTACACTGCAAATATCTTATTTTAAAGTAAAAAAACAAAACGGAAACAAATACAATATTTAAAATAAAAAACAAGTAAATTTAAATCAACAAACTGACCAGTATTTCAATGGGAACTATGGGCCTGCTTTTGGCTAATGAGATGGTGGTGCCCCTTCCAGAAGTGCAGCAGGGGGCCACATGCGGCCCGCGGGCCGTAGTTTGGGGACCCCTGCTCTAGAACTTGCCATATAGATTTTAATTTACTAGAATGAGCTTCAGACTTATAACATCTTAATTCCAATCAGATAAAAAACATTATTCCAAATAGTTTTATTGTTTCCCTGAGTTTTGTGATATAATTGTTATACATATTGTATCTATTAATGTTACAAACCCAACAATATATGTTATACTGGTTATGTCTTTTAAGCTAGGAGGAAGAAAATAAAGAAGCTGGAAGAAGAAAGAAGGGCAAGTACATATTTATAGCTTTTGTTATATTGACTTTTTTTTTTTTGACAGACAGAGAGAGTCAGAGAGAGGGGCAGATTGGAACAGACAGACAGGAAGGGAGAGACATGAGAGCATCAATTTCTTATTGTGGTATCTTAGTTGTTCATTGTTTGCTTTCTCATATGTGCCTTGACTGGGTGGGGGGCTACAGCAGAGCTAGTGAACCTTGCTCAAGTCAGCGACCTTGGGTTCAAGCCAACAACCTTGGGCTTCAAGCCAGCGACCTTGGGCTTCAAGCCAGCAAACTTGGGCTTCACGCCAGTGGCCTTTTGGTTCAAGCCAGTGACCATGGGATCATGTCTATGATCCCATGCTCTCAAGCCAGCAACTCCATGCTCAAGCCGGCAATCTTGGAGTCTCAAACATGGGTCCTCCATATCCCAGTCTGATGCTCTATCCACTGCACCACTGCCTGGTCAGGCTATATTGACCTTTTTTATTTATCATTTCTGGTTCTCTTTATTTCTTATTCTTGAAAATTCAAGTTATCATCTGGAGTTAATTTCTTTAGATCAATGCAGCTTTGCTCCTATCCACTTCCTCTGTATTTTTATTAACAAATATTTCTATATGTTCCATCTTTTATACGTTATAAGCTCAATGATACATTATATGAAAGGCAGAAACCATGGGCCGAACTGAAAACACAAGGCTGGTGTGTTCCAAAAGGAAAATTTATTTTAAAAGCACCTGGGTGCAGGCAGGCTGAGACCAGCAAAGAGTGTCAGCCCTGAGCTGCAGGAGGGAGCTTTAGATATAGGAGTTGCTGCAGGCTTTTGCTGGCATGGGGTTGGATGCCCCTGGACATGCTCAGATTAGCATATCTTGGTTTGTGGACTTGGTCACTGACTTGACAGTGAGCAGGAGGAGGAGGATTCAGCTGAAGAAACACAAGTTATTTCTGATGTAGCAAGGCCTAATCAGTGTGGTCATATCTGGTGTCTGGTAAATTTTGAAGAGACAGCCAAGGTCAGAAATCTCCCGGAAACAGCTGGGTCCTGGCACCTCTGGGCCTGTGTCTGGCTTTCACAAACAAATACTGTACTGTGTTTTAAACTCCCCTGTCAGGTCCCTCCCAATGTAAACTTTCCCTGACATTCCTGCAAAGGTCAACTGTTTGCTACATTTCAAAGTAAAGGCTAGGAAGCCATTAAGAGAGAATAGCAAGCAAATTACAACCTCACAGTGGGGGATGAGAATGTTCTGTTCTGAGCCCTCTGGGAAGTTGGGTGACTGGAATTTGAGTTTTGAAGGGGCTGTGAATTTAAAAGATCCCTGAACCTAAACCTAACATATATACACATAAATATTGCTTTTTACAATTGATTTGTTTTATGGGTTTGTTTTTAAAACAACTTTGTTGAGATACTTCGATGATTTTTAGAAAATTTACACAATTGTAAGCCATCACCATGATCCAGTTTTAGAACATTTTTATCACCCCAATAAGATTTTCTCATACCCATTTGTAGTCACTTGCCATTCCAATCTCCCTACCCCAAGCAACCACAAATATCCTTTCTTTTCAGATTTGCCTTTTCTAGTCAATCATGAGTCTATTTTTTAAAGTTTATTTTTGGTGCATTTACAGTGTTGTACAATTACCACCTCTTATTTAGTTCCCAACCGTTCCATCAATCCAGAGTAAAACCTATACTCAGCAGGCTGTTTGTCCCCATTTCCCATCAATGCAGCCCCTGGCAACCACCAATCAGTAGCCTGTCTCTGTAGATTTACCTATTTTAATAAATTATGTGACCTGTTTTATCTGACTTCTTTCACTTAGCATAATGTTTTTGAGAATAATTCCTGTTATATAGTATGTATCAGTACTCCATTCCTTTTTATGGCTGAATAATGTTTCATTGTGTATATGTCGGTGTGTGTATATATAAATTTTTTAATCACTTGAGAGAATAAGGAGAAAAATATGCATTATGCTGTCTTTTATAATTAACTATTGGTGCTGTTTGTTTTCTTGTGTGTATTCAAATTACTGTCTAGGGTCTCTATCAGTCTGAAGAATTTACTTAATATTTTTTATAAGACATGTTTGTTAGCAGCACATTCTCTCAGTTCTTGTTTATCTGCAAATGAATTTCTTTCCTCTTCATTTTTGAAGGATAGCTTTGCTGGATATACTATTATTAGTTGACAAGTTTTTGTTTGAACATCTTGAATATTTTATCCCCCTACCTTCTATTGTTGCTGCTGAGAAATCCACTGTTAATCTTACTAGAGTTACTTGTAAATGGCTAATTGTTTTTTCTCTTGCTACTTTCAAGATTTAATTCTTATCTTTAGTTTTCAGCATTTTTATTATGATATATTTATATGTGGATCTTTCTGCACTTATTTTACTTGGAGTTCCTTGAGCTTCCTGTATGTGTAGATGATGATGTTTTAATAAATTTGAGAAGCTTTCAGCCATTATTTCTTCAAATATAGTTCTGATTCTTTTTCTCTCTTTGGTAATGATTACATGTATGTATGTGTGTGTAATGGTGTCCTACAAGTATCTGAGGCTCTGTTTATTTTTTTCATTCTTTTTTTTTCTCAGTTCTTTTACTTGTATAATGTCTATTGTCTAGTTAGCTAATATTTTTTCTCCCAGTTCAAACCAACTGTTGAGTCCCTCTGGTAAATTTTCTTTTTTTTAGCAAGAGAGACAGACAGACAGAAAAGGACAAAACGACAGGAAAAGATAAAGATGAGAAGCATCAACTTATAGTTGTTCATTGATTGCTTTCTCATTTGTGCCTTGACCAGAGATCTCTAGTCAAGCTGGTAACTTCTTGCTCAAGCCAGCGACCTTTGGGCTCAAGCCAGCAACATGGGATTATGTCTATGATCCCATGCTCGAACTGGCGAACCCAAGCTCAAGCTGGTTAGCCAGCGCTCAAGCATGGGTGTGGGACCAGCCCATTTTGTGTCTTTGCCCCTCCTGCCAGTCTTGATGTGGCTTCTTCTTTATTCCTTAGTTATAGGACTTCTGATCAGCTAGTCTTCAGATGTTCTCCAGGTTGATGTTCTATAATTTAGTTGTAATTTTGATGTGGTCATGGGAGGAGGCAAGCACAGCAATTATCCACTCTGTCATCTTGACTGAAAGCTCTAGTATTTTTCAGAAGTTGGACATTTTAGAGAGTATGTTTTCACAATTCTAGGTACTGGTTCTTCCCTTCCCCCAGTCTTATTTTATTGTTTGTTTAGTGACTCAGGTATTATAGTAGAGTCTATTCCCACTCCACCTCTAACTCCACCCTCTACAGTGTAAAGTCCCTGGTGTTGCCCTTTAGGGGGTGAAGTCTGGAATTTATTCCTACAGTCACTCTGTGTTGAGGAAAGTTTTAGTAAAGTTCTCTTTGCCTGTTTCTTTTCCTGGCTATACCCATATGGTATACTCCATTAATTGTTTGCAGGTTGATGGGCTGTTTTCAACTTTATGTTGGGGCATTAATTGCTCCCAAGACTAAAGCAATCAAATTCAGTCTCACTTGAAAAGATAGTTTCTCAGATTAGTATTTGTGATGTGGTCTGTCCCCAGGTGAGTATCTACCCAAGAAATTAGCTGGGCTATGGCTGAGCCTATATGTTTCATGATTCTACAATCTACTCCCAGTTGTCTTTCCTCACAACTTCTGTTTTTGAGAAGTCTTGAGGCTTGAGCTTCCTACATTTTGTTGCAAATGATGTCAACTCCTTTGAGAAATGATTAGGAACTATCTGTTTTATACCCTTCTGGAAAATCTCTTATCCAGAGTTCTGGAGCTAGGAGTGGGGACAGTGGCATTCTTCTCTCTGAGTGATACCTTGCTTTAGCATCTGAGTGTTCACTGGAGGGGGACAGCAGTGGCCTCAGGTCCACTCTGCTTGCTTCTCCCAGCACCTGCCTTAGGAGCCATGACAAGAACAAGCAGGGCCCTGTAGTCTTAGTTGTGCTACCTTTAAGGTAAAGCTTTCATCCCATGAGTCCCATCTCTTGACTTCATTCTCTTGGAAATTAGCATGAGCAACAGGGAGCTAGGGGCAGAATGAGAAATGCTCACTTTCCTGGAAGATAGCCCTCTGACTGGGAGCTCGGGCTCTGTGTTTTGGGAGTACACCAATTGGGGTGGAGTTATTGTCTCTTTGAATTGGAAGGGTAAGAAGGAGGGAGCCGGTATTGGTTTAAATACCACAGACTCTCAGTGCTTTTGTCAAATTTTAGTAGTTTTTTTTTGAAAAAATATTTACTTGCTGCATGCCCTTAGGTGAATTCCCAGAGACTATAAATGATTGTTTCTTAAATAGTTTTTTGATTTTTTTTAAAAACAGCTTTGTTGGGAACTGGGTTTGTGTAACTCCACGCTGCAATGCCTGTTAAATATCTAATTGTAGATGTGAAGTAGGCAGTTGGATAGACAGGTTTGGAATTTAGGGGTGAAAATAGGGCTGGATATAGAAATTTGGAGATATAGTATGTACATACCACTTTAAGCAATGAGATTGAATGAGCTTACTTAAGGTTAGGGAAAGAGGGTAGATGGGGAAGAGAAGAGTATAGGCAAGGTTTTAAAGGTTGTGCTTGTTTTTTTTGTTTGTTTGTTTTTTTGTATTTTTCTGAAACTGGAAACAGGGAGAGACAGTCAGACAGACTCCTGCATGCCCCCGACCGGGATCCACCCGGCACGCCCACCAGGGGCGATGCTCTGCCCACCAGGGGGCAATGCTCTGCCCCTCCGGGGCGTCACTCTGTTGCAACCAGAGCCACTCTAGCGCCTGGGGCAGAGGCCAAGGAGCCATCCCCAGCGCCCGGGCCATCTTTGCTCCAATAAAGCCTCGGCTGCAGGAGGGGAAGAGAGAGACAGAGAGGAAGGAGAGGGGGAGGGGTGGAGAAGCAGATGGGCGCTTCTCCTATGTGCCCTGGCCGGGAATCAAACCCGGGACTTCTGCACGCCAGGCCGATGCTCTACCACTGAGCCAACTGGCCAGGGCCTAAGGTTGTGCTTGTTTTAAGATGATTGGCAATCAGCATTGTTACTTAAGTGCCATTAGAGAAAAACTATTAAATCTACATCAAGAGTTAGGAGACATTTAATACTTAACTGTTGTGTGAGTTGTTTAACCTCAGTTTTCTCAACTAAAATGAGGTGTGAAGCTAGACGAACACCAAGGGCTCTCCTCCACACCCCTACCTGTGATTCTTTAAAGTGAAATAACTATACAAATATTTTAAAATCAAATAACTATGCATTTTTGTTTTTTCAAATTTCAGGTACTTATATAGTTCTTGTGCTCAGGACTGATAAGAGTTCAGTAAAAAGGGCTTGCTTATACACCAAGACTGGGAATGAATTTAGTAACATGCCTCAAGACCCTTCTACATGTAATTGCTATTTAACTTAGTAACTTCTTTTTTTTTTTTTAATTTTATTTATTCATTTTAGAGAGGAGAGAGAAAGGGAGAGAGAGAAACAGAGAGAGAAGGTAGGGAGGAGCTGGAAGCATCAACTCCCATATGTGCCTTGACCAGGCAAGCCCAGGGTTTCGAACCGGCAACCTCAGCATTTCCAGGTCGACGCTTTATCCACTGCGCCACCACAGGTCAGGCTAGTAACTTCTTTTTCAGAAATATATCTCAACTTTACATTTTGTTCCAGAGTACTCTACCAGATATACTCCAGTGTTTTTAATATTCACTTTCGGTCTTTACATTACCAATCAAACTAGAATTTTGATGTATGCCATTTCTCACTGACCGAGCTTTTTGAAGCTTAGGAAAAAATGATTTACCTTTTCAGGTAAAATTCATTGGTCTAGAAGTCAAAGCACTTTGTATTGATTTTTTAAAATTGCATTTGAGGCCCTGGCCAGTTGGCTCAGTGGTAGAACATCGGCCTGGTGTGCAGGAGTCCTGAGTTTGATTCCCAGCCAGGGAACACAGGAGAAGCACCCATCTGCTTTCCACCCCTCCCCCTCTCCTTCCTCTCTGTCTCTCTCTTCTCCTCCCGCAGCCAAGGCTCCATTGGAGCAAAGTTGGCCCAGGCGCTGAGGATAGCTCTATGGCTTCTGCCTCAGGTGTTAGAATGGCTCTGGTCACAACAGAGCGATGCCCCAGATGGGCAGAGCATTGCCCCCTGGTGAGCATGCTGGGTGGATCCCGGTCAGGTGCATGCGGGAGTCTGTCTGACTGCCTCCTTGTTTCCATCTTCAGAAAAAAAAATTGCATTTGAAAAGACAGCAATTTGTGAAATATGCTATGTTCTTTAACTGGCTATATTCTTCAATAAGTATATGAACAAACGGTAGTATACCCATACAATGGAATACTAGTCAGTGATGGAAAGAAATAAACTTGAGGGGAGGGACAAGATGACGATGGAGTAGGCAGATGTACCAACTTCCACCTCCCAGAACCAAAGTGGATTACAACTTAATTTTAAGAACCATCATCTGGAAAAAACAACTTTGGACTAAACTAAGAGGACTCTTCAGCCAAGGAACACTGAAGAAGCCACACTGAGACTGGTAGGAAAAGTGGAAATGCGGAGAGAGCTGCCCAGCTCCTCGGAGCAAACGGCAGCCCTGAGAGACTTGAGTGGTGGGAAATGAGCTTAGCGAAGAGGGGAGGGTCCTGGGGCTCAGGACCAAAGCCCCAGCCTGAAGCCCCAGAGCCTAGAAGAGGCATATGGACAGTATTTAGCTGTGAAACAAGTCAGGATACAGTTTGTGAGAGACAGATTTCTCAGACCCAGGACTCTTCTTAAAGGAACCATGCAGAAAACCTCCCTCACACTCACCCGGGGTTCCAGAGGACGAGGAGAGAGGAGAGGACTGGAACAGCTGGAAGAGAGTGTAATCTAGGAAGCAACCTTGGGGTGAAGGGGATGTGCAAAAGTGGTCAGGTCCAGCTGCAGGCCTGCCTGCAATCCCACCTGCAGGGGAAGGGTGGGAGCTCTGGAAGAGGCAGAGACACGCTGCTGAACAAGGGCGCACAGGCATGCAGTTCACCCGGCCTGCAGAACCAGGCTTGCTGCCCGATGCGTGAGCTGGCTCCTCCCATGGGGGTGAAGTGAAAGACCAGAACAGGTGGAGTCCCCTGACTGAGTGAAGGCACGGAACCCTGCCTAGCTAGCAAGCTGAGGCTTGCAGCCAACCCGCGAGCAGGCTCCTCCTCCCACGGGGGCGGGGAAAAAACCAGGAATCAGGCAGAGACCTGCAGCTGAGCAAAGGTGCTCACACCTACCTGCAGTGCCGAGGTTTGTGGCCCAGGCACAGTACATAACCCTATCTGCAGTGGCAGAGCAAAGGTTGAGGCCATCGAGGCTTCTATACCAAGGCACGTGATCACAGCCCCTCCCATAGAGGAGAGGTGGAAACCACAGTGACAGCCCCAGTGGGCTGGCACCAGCAATGCCCATACCCGAACACCCTAGGCAGCAGTGGCAGAGGGGATAGCGGGTCTGCAGACAGACCACATCAAGGGATCACAGAGGCCACACCCATTGGACTCCAGTGGCCAAAACCTTCTTATAAACAGACAAAATGGGAAGGCAGAGAAATGCAACACAAATGAATCAAAAGAAATCCCCAGAAAAGGACCTGAATGAGTCAGATATAACCAAATTAACGGATGCAGAGTTTAAAATAACTATTGTTAGGATGCTCAGAGATCTTAAAACAACAAAAGATGGTCATTACAAACACCTAAATAAAGAGATAGAAAATGTAAAAAAGGACATTGAAATAATAAAAAGGAATCAGTCAGAAATGACAAATACAATATCTGAAATGAAGATCACAATGGAAGGAATTAAAAGCAGGATGGATGAAGCTGAGGATCAAATAAGTGAGTTAGAGGACAAGATAAATGAAGGCACAGAAGCAGAACAGAAAAAAGAAAAGAGACTCAAAAAGTCTGAGCAAACTCTAAGAGAGCTTTGTGACAACATGAAGAGAAATAACACCCGCATCACAGGAGTTCCTGAAGAAGAATAAAAGAACAAGGAATAGAGACTTTGTTCAATTATATCATAGCTGAAAACTTTCCTAAATTAATGCAGAAAAAATTCTCAGAAGTTCAAGAAGCACAGAGAACTCCATTAAAGAGAAACCCAAAGAAATCTACACCAAGACACATCATAATGAAAATACCAAAGCTAAGTGATAAAGAGAAAATATTAAAAGCTGCTAGAAAAAAAAAGACTATCACCTACAAAGGAGCCCCCATAAGGATGACATCCAACTTCTCAACAGAAACACTTGAGGCCTGAAGGGAATGGCAAGAAATATTCAAAGTAATACAGAACAAAAGCATATAACCAAGACTACTGCAGCAAGGCTATCATTTAAAATTGAAGGAGAAATAAAAAGCTTCTCAGACAAAAAAAAAAACTCAAGGAATTCACCTCAACCAAACCAATGCTGCAAGAAATAGTAAGGAGCTTCTTGTAAACAGATCAAAGGGGAAAAAGAAAGGAATGTAGCTTTAAAGAATAAAATGGCAGCCCTGGCCAGTTGGCTCAGTGGTAGAGCATCGGCCTGGCGTGCGGGGGACCCGGGTTCGATTCCTGGCCAGGGCACATAGGAGAAGCGCCCCTTTGCTTCTCCACCCCGCCCCCCTCCTTCCTCTCTGTCTCTCTCTTCCCCTCCCGCAGCCAAGGCTCCATTGGAGCAAAGATGGCCCGGGCACTGGGGATGGCTCCTTGGCCTCTGCCCCAGGCGCTAGAGTGGCTCTGGTCACAGCAGAGTGTCGCCCCAGAGGGGCAGAGCATCGCCCCCTGGTGGGCAGAGCGTCGCTCCTGGTGGGCGTGCCGGGTGGATCCCGGTCGGGCGCATGCGGGAGTCTGTCTGACTGTCTCTCCCCGTTTCCAGCTTCAGAAAAAATACAAAAAAAAAAAAAAAAAAGAATAAAATGGCAATAAACAACTATATGTCAGCCTGACCAGGCGGTGGCGCAGTGGGTACAGCATTGGACTGGAATGCGGAAGGACCCAGATTCAAGATCCCAGAGTTGCCAGCTTGAGCACGGGCTCATCTGGCTTGAGCAAAAAAAAAAAATGCTCACCAGCTTTGCTGGCTCAAGCAAAGGGTTACTCAGTCTGCTGAAGGCCCACGGTCAAGGCACATATGAGAAAACAATCAATGAACAACTAAGGTGTCGCAACGAAAGACTGATTATTGATGCTTCTCATCTCCCTCCGTTCCTGTCTGTCTGTCCCTATGTATCCCTCTCTCTGACTCTTTCTCTGTTCTTGTAAAAAAAAAAAAAAAGAAAAGAAAAAAAAACAACAACAACTACATATCAATAATAACCTTAAATGTAAATGAATTAAATGATCTGATCAAAAGATATAAGGTAGCTATATGGATAAGAAAACAGGACCCGGCCTGACCTGTGGTGGCACAGTGGATAAAGTGTCGACCTGGAAATGCTGAGATTGCCGGTTTGAAACCCTGGGCTTGCCTGGTCAAGGCACATATGGAAGTTGATGCTTCCAGCTCCTCCCCCACTTCTCTCTCTCTATCTCTCCTCTCTGTCTCTCCCTCTCCTCTCTAAAATGAATAAATAAAAAAATTTTTTAAAAAAGAAAGAAAACAGGACCCATACATATGCTGTCTACAAGAGACACACTTTAAAACAAAAGATGCACATAGACTGATGGTAAAAGGATGCAAAAAAATATTTCACACAAATGGAAATGAAAAAAAAAGCTGGGGTAGCTATACTTATATCAGACAAAATAGACTTTAAAACAAAGACTATAGTAAGAGATAAAGAAGGTCACTACATATTGATAAAGGGAGCAATCCAACAGGAAGATATAACCATTATAAATATCTATGCACCTAATATAGGAGCACCTAAATATATAAAGCAGACTTTGATGGATATAAAGGGCAAGATCAACTAGAATACTATAATAGTAAGAGATTTCAATAACCCACTAACATCACTAGATAGTTCCTCAAGAAAGAAAATTAACAAAGAAACAGCAGACTTAAAGGACATATTAGATCAACTCAATTTAATAGATATCTTCAGAACCTTTCACTCTAAAGCAGCAGAATATACATTCTTTTCAAGTGCTCATGGTACATTCTCTAAGATAGACCACATGTTAGGGTACTAAAGTGGTATCAACAAATTTAAGAAGATTGAAATCATATCAACCATTTTTTCTGATTACAATGGCATGAAACTAGAAATCAACCACAACAGAAAAACTGAAAAATTCTCAAACACGTGGAAACTAAATAGCATGTTACTAAATAACAAAAAGTTAACAATGAGATCAAAGAAGAAATAAAAAAATTCTTAGAAACGAATGATAATGAGCATACATCAACTCAAAATTTATGGGACACAGCAAGAGCAGTCCTGAGATGGAAGTTCATAGCATTAGAAGTATACCTTAAGAAGCTAGAAAAAGCTCAAATAAACAACTTGATCTGCATCTAAAAGAACTAGAAAAAGAACAGCAAGTAAAGCCCAGAGCTAGTAGAAGGAAGGAAATAATAAGGATCAGAGTGGAAATAAATGACATAGAGGCTAAAGAAACAATACAGAGGATCAATGAAACCAAGAGCTGGTTCTTTGAAAAGGTAGACAAGATTGATGAATCTTTAACTAGACTCACCAAAGAAAAAAGAGAGAGGACTCAAATAAATAAAATTAGAAATGAGAGTGGAGAAATAACAACCAACACAAGAGAAATACAAAATATTGTAAGAAAATACTATGAAGAACTGTATGCCACAAAACTAGACAACCTAGAAGTAATGTACAAGTTTCTTGAAACATATAATCTTCCAAAAATTATTCTGGAGGAATCAGAAAACCTAAACAGACCGATTACAACAAATGAGGTTGAAACAGTTATCAAAAAACTCCCAACAAAAAAAAGTCCTGGGCCTGATGTCTTCACAAGTTAATTCTACCAAATATTCAAAGAAGAACTAACTTCTATTCTTCTCAAGCTATTTCAAAAAATTCAAGAGGCAGGAAGACTTCCAAGCTCCTTGTATGAGGTGAGCATAATTCTGATTCCAAAACCAGGCAAAGACAACACAAAGAAAGAAAATTATAGGCCAATATTTCTGATGAATTTAGAGGCTAAAATCCTCAACAAAATATTAGCAAACTGGATCCAGTAATATATGAGAAAAATCATACTTCATGATCAAGTGGGATTTATTCTTGGGAGGCAAGGCTGGTACAATATTCGCAAATCAATCAATGTGATTCATCACATAAACAAAAGAAAGGAGAAAATCCACATAATAATTTTAATACATGCAGAAAAAGCATTTGATAAAATCTAGCACCCATTCATGATCAAAACTCTCAGCAAAGTGGGAATACAGGGAACATAACTCAACATGATAAAGGCCATCTATGACAAACCAACACCCAACATCATATTCAATGGAAAAAAATTAAAAGCAATCCCCTTAAGATCAGGAACAAGGCAGGGGTGTCCCCTTTCACCAGTGTTATTCAACATAGTTCTTGAAGACCTAGCCACAGCAATCAGACAAGAAGAAGAAATAAAATGCACCCAAATTGTAAAAGAAGAAGTAAAACTATCATTATTTGCAGATGATATGATACTGTATATAGAAAACCCTAAAGTCTCAGCCAAAAAACTACTGGACCTGATAAATGAATTCAGGAAGGTGGTAGTATATAAAATTAATACTCAGAAATTAGAAGCATTTTTATACACTAACAATGAACTTTAAGAAAGAGAAATTAAGGAAACAATACCCTTCAACACTGCAACCAAAAAAATAAAGAACCTAGGAGTAAATTTAACCAAGGAGATTAAAGACTTGTACTTGGAAAATTATAAAACATTAATAAAAGAAATCAAGGAAGATACAGACAAGTGGATGCATATACCGTGCTCATGGTTACAAAGAATGTACATCATTAAAATATCTATATTACCCAAAGCAATTTATAAATTCAGTGCAATACTAATTAAAATATCAATGACATACTTCAAAGATATAGAACACATATTCCAAAATTTATATGGAACCAAAAAAACACGAATAGCCTCAGCAATCTTGAAAAAGAAGAGTGAAGTGGGAGGTATCAGACTTCCTGATATCAAGTTACACTACAAAGCCATTGTACTCAAAATAACCTGGTGTTGGCATAAGAACAGGCATATAGATCAATGGAACAGAACAGAGAACCCAGAAATAAACCCACACCTTTATGGACAACTGATATTTGACAAAGGAGGTAAGAGCATACAATGAAGTAAAGACAGCCTCTTTAACAAATGGTGTTGGGAAAATTGGACATCTACCAGCAAAAAAATGAAACTAGACCACCAACTTACACCATTCACAAAAATAAACTCAAAATGGATAAAAGACTTAAATGTAAGCCATGAAACCATAAGCACCTTAGAAAAAAACATAGGCAGTAAGCTCTCTGACATCTCTCGCAGCAATATATTTGCCGATTTATCTCCATGGGCAAGTGAAATAAAAGACAAGATAAACAAATGGGACTATATCAAACTAAAAAGCTTTTGCAGAGCTAAAGACAGAACAGAATAAAAAGACGAACTACACAATGAGAGAACATATTTGACAATATGTTTGATATGGGGTTAATAACCAAAATTTATAAAGAACTTGTAGATCTCAACACCAGGAAGACAATCTAATCAAAGAATGGGCAAAAGAAATGAATAGACACTTCTGCAAAGAGGACATACAGATGGCCAATAGGCATATGAAAAAATGCTCAACATCATTAATCATTAGAGAAATGCAAATTAAAACCACAATGAGATATCACCTCACACCAGTCAGAATGGCGCTCATCAACATAACAACAGAATAAGTGCTGGCGAGGCTGTAGAGAAAAAGGAATCCTCCTGCACTGCTGATGGGAATGCAAACTGGTGCAGCCACTGTGGAAAACAGTATAGAGATTCCTCAAGAAATTAAAAATCTAACTGCCTTTGACCCAGCTATTCCACTTTTATGAATATACCCCAAGAATACCATAGCACTGTTTCAAAAGGAGAAATGTACCCCGATGTTTATGGCAGCATTGTTCACAATAGCAAAGATCTGGAAACAGCCCAAGTGTTGGTTAGTGGATGAGTGGATTAAAAAGCCCTGGTACATATATACTATGGAATACTACTCAGCCATAAAAAATGATGACATTGGATCATTTACAACAACATGAATGGACCTTAATAACATTATACTGAGTGAAATAAGTAAATCAGGAAAAACTAAGAACTATATGATTCCATTTATAGGTGGGACATAAAAATGAGACTCAGAGACATGGACAAGAGGATGGTGGTTACAGGGTGGGGAGGGGAAGGGAGGGGGTGGGTGGAGAGGAGGGGCACAAAGAAAACCAGATAGAAGGTGACGGAATACAATTTGACTTTGAGTGATTGGAATTCAACATAATCAAATGTCTATATAACCTGGAGATGTTTTTCTCTGAACATATGTACCCTGATTTATCAATGTCACCCCAGTAAAATTAATAATAAAAAAAAGATTTAAAAAAATAAACTTGAAGCCATGAAAAGTCATGGAGGATACTTAATGCATATTGCTAAGTGAAAGGAGTCTGAAATATTGCATACTGCATGATATAAAGGAAAATCTGTGGAGACATTTAAAAAATTCAGTGGTTGCTTGGGTTCAGGGAGAGGAGGGGGTGAATAGGTGGAGCACAGAGGATTTTTAGGGCAGTGAAACTACTTTGTATGATGCTATAATAAAGGATACATTTTATTATACATTTGTCGAAAGGCATAGACTGTACAACACCAAAGGTGAACCCTAAGGTAAACTATTAGTTAATAATGTATCACTATTAGTTCATTAGATATAACAAATGTACCATACTGATGCAGGATGTTAATAACAAGGTGGGGTGAGAGTGAGTATATGGTGAAACTGTACTTTCTGTTCAGTTTTTGTTAGGTTCTGCTCTAAAAATATATTTTAAAAAATTCCACTAGCATATTTGTGAAGTAGACTTCTCTATGTTGTAAGTGTGTGGGAGGAGTATCTTTGTATTAGTGGGTGGAGTCACAACTAGTTTCAGCAACATTAGTTCTTCCACATCCAAAATAGATTATTTTTAAATTTTTATGCTTTGTAGTGAAGAATTAACTCTAGCTCTTTTTTATGTTAACTATATCTCAATAAAACTGGAAAGAAAAAAGGATTTGACATCAGACAAAATGCTTTTTTATATTCTTTTCTGTTTTGTTTTTAATTTTAGGTCTGCATTATTAAATTAGTGAACTTAAATGTAAATTCCAGTAAATTTTATGTCATCCTGACATTTATCAAAAGAAAGCTGTAAAGCCAGCAGTCACGGCCACCATCACAGCTGCCTGGCCAGTGAAGGTTTGCATTAGATTTGGAAAGACGATAATGAAACAACGGAGCCAAAAACTGGTGGACCATTAGCTTTAATCCTAGCTTGCATCTGGCAGGCAAGTAAAAACACATATTGGGCTCCAAAATCCACTCATTCAGTGCTCACAAAGCCACTGACTTATCTGAGTTTCCTAGAATCAAAGGTTTCTAGCTCACCAGCCTTATTCACCTCTGTTCCCCATCTCCTTCTCTCTGCACAAACTGGCTTCTCCCTCAGCACTCCACCATCTCAGCTGCTTCTCCTGGCCTCCACGTGGCCTTTCTCTGTTCTCCTCTCTAACTCTGATCTCAGGAACTGAGAGCAAGCTCCTGGTCTGCCCCACTTTATAGTGTAGAAATCAAAACCTTTAATTCAATATACAAACAAGGAAGTCTCTGATACAAAGTCACTTATCTGAGGCATAATGGGATTCCTCATGAGAGTGCACTACCCACATCAAAAAGGGTGGGAAAGGCTTAGTCTTAAAACTAAGCCTTAGGCTATAAGAATCATGCCTGCTTACAACCTGTCCCCCCACATCCAATGCAAACTATAAGCAAGCAAACATACACATCATAATTGCAAACTTATTTAACCAACAAGAGCATATGGCCCTGGCCAGTTGGCTCAATGGTAGAGTGTCCACTTGGATGTGGATGTCCCAGGTTCGATTTCCAGTCAGGGAACACAGGAGAAGAGCCCATCTGTTTCTCCACCCTCCCTCTCTCACTTCTGTCTCTCTCTTTCCTCCTCCTGCAGCCATGGCTCAATTGGAGCAAGTTGGCTCTGGGCACTGAGGATGGCTCCATGGCCTCCCCCTCAGGCTCTAAAAAGAGCTTGTTCCTGAGCAACAGAGCAATGCCCCAGATGGGCAGAACATTGCCCCTTAGCTTCCCCAGTGGATCCCAGTTGGGGCACATGTGGGAGTCTGTCTCTGCCTCCCCTCCTCTCACTGAATAAAAAGAAAATAAAATAAAAAAGAAAAGAAAAAGGAAAGAAAGCATAATGTCTAGTTCTTTTTCCTTCCTAGGGGAAAATTTTGAAGCTCGGATTGGAAGCTTGGTAGAAATACTTTCTTTCGAGATATATAGATACAAGCTTTGCCAGTTTACCAGCAACACAAAAAACAAATCATAGACCCACATTTTAATTTCCTTTTAATGGGTAGGCGCCATTACAGTTTTGAACCAGAAATGAATACTGACTTAGACAAAAACTTTAACAATTTTAGTGGGCAGAAAATATAGAAAAGATGCTTTTTCTGTTATCTATCTATCTATTTATCTATATATAGAGAGAGAGACTGGCAGGAACAGACAGACAAGAAGGGAGAGAGATGAGAAGCATCAACTCATAGTTGCGGCACCTTAGTTGTTCATTGATTGCTTTTTCATAATGTGCCTTGACCGGGTGCTCCAGGCAAACCAGTGAATTCTTGCTCAAGCCTGCGATCTTGGGTTTCAAGCCAATGACCTTCGGCTTTAAGACAGAGACTTTGGGCTCAAGCCAGCAACCCTGTGCTCAAGCTGGTGAGCCCACACTCAAGCCAGATGAGCCCACACTCAAGCCAGTGACCTTGGGGTTTTTAACTTGGGTCCTCAGCATCCCAGGCCAATACTCTATCCACTGTGCCACTGCCTGGTCAGGCATGTATAGTAAGTTTTTTTGTTTTGTTTTTTTTTTTTGTTTTTTTTTTGTTTTTTTTTGTATTTTTCTGAAGCTGGAAACGGGGAGAGACAGTCAGACAGACTCCCGCATGCGCCCGACCGGGATCCACCCGGCACGCCCACCAGGGGGCGACACTCTGCCCACCAGGGGGTGATGCTCTGCCCCTCCGGGGCATCGCTCTGTCCCAACCATAGCCACTCTAGCGCTTGGGGCAGAGGCCAAGGAGAGAGACAGAGAGGAAGGAGAGGGGGAGGGGTGGAGAAGCAGATGGGCGCTTCTCCTGTGTGCCCTGGCCGGGAATCGAACCCGGGACTTCTGCACGCCAGGCCGACGGTCTACCACTGAGCCAACCGGCCAAGGTATAGTAAGTTTTTAAAAGCATAAATTAGATCAGAGATCAGGAACCTTTTTGACTGAGAGAACCATGAACACCACATATTTCAAAATGTAATTCCATGAGAGCCATACAATATGTTTAACACTAAATACAAGTAAATGTGTGCATTTTATGTAAGACCAACACTTTTAAAGTACAATAAGTCTCTGAATTCTTTTTAATAACATTGTTACGCTGTTGCTAACCACTGATGAATAAAGTACTTCTTACCATTATGCAACTTCTGGTGCTGCATGGTTTTGCTGATGGCTTTGTAGTCTGGTTGATACATGGTGAGATTAAGCTTCATGCAGGCATTAAGAATTCCATCCACTAAACGTGATTGTAGGTTGGTCTTAACATTCTTTAGATTTGAGAAAGACTGCTCATATGCATACGTAGAACCAAACATTGTCAGTATAGCAATACTCACACGCTGCAGTGTGTGGTATGTGACGAGAAGAGCATTCCAAGTTTTGACAATCAGGTGGTCCGCGGGTTGAAGTTTTTTCATTTCTCCCCACTTGTGTTTGCTTGCTAACTCTACTTGCTGTCGTGCAAGTCTTTCCAAATCTTCATTCAGTGACTTGAACTTATTCACCTATATGTCTGAGGCCTTCAGGTCAGCAGCTTGTAACTCAAAATCTCTGATGGAGACACCGGAGATGTAACTCAGATAGGCACTGTCTACTGCACACTCATGTGGATGGGTGATGAACTTAAAAAGACAAGTGCACTAATGAAATTCTCCAAAGTGCGCTTTGAATGACTGCAGGAGATTCGATGTGAAGCTTGCTAGCTGCTGGAGATCAAGATGTTGAGCAGGGCCACTTGCTGTGCATGCATCTTTAAACTCTCCCTGTTTTTCAAAGTGTAGTGAATGACCTGTTTCAATGTCAGCGATGAAGAGTTCCAGCTTGTTTTCAAATGCAAACACTGCTTGTTGAAGGGATAAGACTGTATTTCCAACGCCTTGCATTTTCACATTTAGCTGGTTTAGATGTTCAGTCATGTCCACGAGATAGTAGAATTTCAGGAGCCACTCAGTGTTAGCTAACTCAGGATGCTCGACGTTTTTCATTTCAAGAAAAGTCCGGATTTCGCTCGGACAAGCTATGAAATGGCTGAGCACCTTCCCTCTTGACAACCAATGCACATTGCTGTGCAGAAGCAGACCAGGATAATTATTCCCAACTTCATCCAAAAATGTTTTAAACTGGTGATCATTTAAAGCTCAGGCAACAATAAAGTTGATCACCTGAATGACCAGTGACATCACCTCACCAAGCTGCTCGTCACACATCTGAGCACAAAGCACCTGATGTAGGATGCAGTGAAAACTTAGGATGGGTCTCTTTTCATGTTCATGAAGAAGCTCTATGAATCCTCTGTTTTTCCCCAGCATGCATGGAGCACCATCAGTACACACCGAAATAAGTTTATCCATCGGTAGATTTTTTTTTTTAGCAAATTCAGTGAAAACCTTGAATAAATCCTCCCTTCTTGTTGTCTCTTTCATAGGCAAAAACAGCAAGACTTTCCTCACGTTGTGTGTCACCAACAGCATACCTTATAATCACTCTGAACTGGGATAAATGGCTTATGTCTCTTAACTCATCAAAAGCGAGAGAGAAAAATGGTGCTGCATTTATGTCCTTCACTTGTGTTGCCTCAATTTGATTTGCCATCATGATGGTACAATCATGAACAGTTCTTGCTGACAGAGGCATGTCTTTTATTTGTTTGATTATCTTGTCTTTATCCGAAAAGTCGTCAAAAAGTTCATTGGCAACATCAAGCATGAATGTTTTGGCATACTCCCCATCTGAGAATGGCTTTTCATTTCTCAAAATTGCTAAAGCACCAGCAAAGCTAGCCGAATTCCAGTCACTTTGTTGGGTCCAAACATGGAGTTGCTGCTGACTAGCTTGCACTCTGCACAGTAGCTCTTGACATACTTTCTTTCTGCTGTCCCACGCTGGATATTTCGATACAAATGTAGTATGGCATGTGTCAAAGTGCCGCTTTATATTTGATCCTTTCATCAGTGCAATTTTATCATTACATATTAGACACACTGCAGAACCTACTCTCTCCATAAAGGCAAATTCCTCTGTCCATTCTTGCTAAAAAGTACGATATGCCTCATCTTTTTTTCTTTTAGCCATCTTCTTTGTCAAAAGGGTTTTTGCAATTAGCTAGCTGACTACTTGATTAAAAGGATGGAAGTTTACTTCCTGACCTCACAACAACCTGTGTACATTAGCATTATCCAATAAAAATTTGGTGTTGTCCTGGAGGACAGCTATGATTGGCTCCAACCACCTGCAACCATGAACATGAGCAGTAGAAATGAATGGATTGTAATACATGAGAATGTTTTATATTTTTAACATTATTATTTTTATTAAAGATTTGTCTGCAAGCCAGATGCAGCCATCAAAAGAGCCACATCTGGCTCGTGAGCCATAGGTTTCCAACCCCTGAATTAGATCGTGTCACTTTTGTGCTTAAAACCGTTTAATGCTACCAAGGTACTTTGAATGAATCAAACTTCTTAACATGGCCTGTAAAGCTCTGACAATTTAGGCTCTATTTTCCAGTCTCATTTTTCAGCCACACTGGCTTTATGTTAATCTTAAAATATACCACATCTTTTCTTATCTGAAGCTAAGGGTTTTTGCCTTTTTTTTTTTGCCTTGATTACTACAACTTAGTTCGAGATTATGTCAGTTCGAGAGAGTACCCTTCTCCAAATGAGAGCCTTCCCTCCAAATGACAGTCCCAATATTCCTGTCACTCTTTCTTAAAACATTCTATTATTTTCCCTAATCAAACCTTATCCAATTGTTTGTCAGTATTTTTATTTGGATGTTTGTTTGGTGTCTGTTTTCTCTTTTCAAACTCTAAGTTATATGAGATCTGACAATGTTCCTTCTGTTAAGCATTCTGTACATAGCTCCTAAGACAATGTTTGCATATAGTGCTCAAGAAATACTTTGAAGGAATGTAAGAATATAAGCCTGAACTATATAGCATAATGTTGAAAATGGGGGAGGGGAGCAGATATGAATAGTAAAGGTCTTGAAGAACTTGAAGTGGGTTGTTGTGATAGAGTTACTGGGGAGATCAGAAAATATTTTTGGTGACTACACTAGCAGCTATTTTGTGTGTGTTTTAACATTTGTTGTCACTACCCAGTATGTGGGAATGCTGTGCATCACACAATTCAGTAATGTGCATAGCCTTTTCCCAGTATTAGTGAAGAGAGCCAAGTGAAGTCTAATTCCAAGGTTTTAAATACATCATTTTGGTAGAAATCCTTGTGGAGAATTTTCCTTGTAGATCATCCATGACTTTGGAAACCCACAATTAGTGAAACAATTACTTTTTCTATTGAGCTACAAGAATTCCTGTTTTGAAGTCAAAAGATTATGGGCTTAAATGTTTAGTATAATCATTAACAGCCTTATAAGTATGAGGGAATAGCTGGAAAGATAACTATTTACCTACATTAAAACTTAAAGAAATGCTGTTCTTCATACATTTTATTAAGCATTGATCAGGCCTGTCTTTGTCAAGACACTTAGTCTCTTTTAAGATAGATTCTGATCACAACCAATAAAGACAAAAGAAAGAGCAGAAAATGATGAGGAACTTGAACCATTCACTTCAACTCTGTTAGATTTGGTCTTCTAAAAGAAGCAGAGGTGCTTGAAACGTGATTCAACTGAAAGTTTTAGGTTATAAATTTTTATTTATTTTGTAAATTTTATTATTTTATTTGTTGTGAATAAATTTCATACATGATGAAGTGACCCCTTGCTCTAGCCAGCAACCTTGGGCTCAAGTTGGTGAGCCTTGCTCAAACCAGATGAGCCCACGTTAAAGCTGACGACCTTGGGGTCTCAAACCTGGGTCCTCCACATCCCAGTTCAATGCTCTATCCACTGTGCCACCGCCTGGTCAGGCTATCATACAATTCTTATAAAATCAAGCTCATATATATATCAGCGATTCAGTAATCAAAACTTTCTATTTAATTCGGTGAACATTCAAGTATTTCTTATGTACTAGACTTATTGTTCTAGAAACTCATTTATCACTTAAAGGAACACACGTAATAATTTAGTTATAACAAAGTAAGAACCCAGTTATTGGTTTGGGATCTTTGTGTATTTATGGACATCTTCCATAAGGGGGCAGCAAAGGACAAGCATGTGCACATAGTCTTACACCAGAGATTGGCTCACATTGCAAACTTAATAGAAATATTTCGTTCCGACGCCCTGGCGGGTTGGCTCAGCCATAGAATGTCAGCGGAAAGTGTGGTCCCAGTTTAGATTCTGGGTCAAGGCACACAGGAGAAGCAACCATCTGCTTCTTTACCTCTTCCCCTCCCATCTCTTTTTCACTCTCTCTTCACCTCCCACAGCCAGAGCACCAGAGCAATAGCCCAGAGGGCAGAGCATTGCCCCTCAGTGGGTTTGCAGGGTGGATCCTGGTCATGGTGCATGCAGGTGTCTGCCTCCTCGCCTCTCACTTAAAAAAAGGAAAAAGAAATCTTCCAAGAGTAAAAGGAAATCGACAGCATGGTTAAAGCTTTACTTAGTTTTCAGGTTATCTTTTATATGACTTAATATGGTTTTTGTATTGTAGATAATCTCACAAAGATTGTGGTATCAGTGAGAGCCTAGCGACTCAATGTTAGCCATGGGGTCAGCTGAGATTTGAATGCTGGAAGCCTAATTTACCAGCTCCTTTCTGACCCTCATTTTCCCCACTTATTAAAAGAAGGGGGGGTGGAGGAGAAAAACAATGCTTATTTCACATGGTTTTAATAAACAATATACTTTCTAGATCCTGGAGAGGCTAACAATGATTGAAAGATGGAGCTAGAAAAAACTAATCTGACAGCCTACCAGTGTTGAATGTTAGCACATTAAAGAAAATTCTATTTAGAGAGGAAAAGAGGACAGAGGGAAAGGGGATGGTAGGATGGGATAATCCTGAAGGGAAGGGGGGAGAGCGCTGTGGGGAGGAGGGTAAGAGAGATGTTGATGGAAATATGGGGGAAGATGCATTTGGGGCGACACTAGAATCTATGTAAAATCAATCAAAAAAATCCTTTTTAGGGTCTGAGGAAGGAAACTATTGAGCATTACAGAGGTAGCTATTAATTAATTTTTAAATTAACATACATGTTACTTACCAAATTTCATTTATTTATATAATTTATAGAGCCAATTGAATGCATGTATAAAACATTCAAACATTTTACTATTTCAGATGACATATCTTAATTTGGTTACTCCACTTTTTTTGAGGGGGTGAATAAATAAAATAACATTTGAGGCACTGAGCTTGTTCCATTCTCATTTGATTCTCACAAATTTGTTGTGATAATTATGTTTCTTCTTATGTCTGAGATATTAAACAATATTTTGCATTTATTAAGCTTTCTTGACTATTGTAAATAACACTGCAATGAACAAAGGAGTGCATATATTCTTTGAAATTAGTGTTTTGGATTTCTTCAGATATATAACAAGAAATGGAATTTCTGGGTCATAAGGCAGTTCCATTTTTAATTTTTTTAGGAACCTTCATACTCTTAACCATAGTGACTTCAATCTGAATTGTTACCAACAGTGCACGAGGGTTCTCTTCACATCCTAGCCTCACTTGTTGTTTATTGATTAAGCAATGATAGCCATTCTGACATGTGTAAGGTCATTGTGATTTTAATTTGCATTTATCTGGTTATTAGTGACATTGAGCATTTTTTTATATGTCTATTGGCCATCTGTATGTCCATTTTAGAGAAATGTCTATTTCTCAAGAAGAAATGCCCATTTTTTAATTGGATTTGTTTTTGGTGTTGAATTGTTAAAGTTTTTCTTTTGAAATAAAATTTGAATATTATACCCTTATCAGATGCATCATTGGTGAATATCTTCTTCAATGCATTGTCTTTTTGTTTTGTTCATGGGTTCCTTTGCTGTGAAAAATGTTTTAGTTCGATGTAGTCCCATTTGTTTATTTTTTTCTTTATTTCCTTTGCTTGAGAAGATATATCAGGAAAAATATTGCTAGGACAAATGTGCAAGATTTTACTGCCTATGTTTTCCTCTAGGAGTTTTGTGGTTATAAGTCTCACTATTAAGTCTTCAATCTATTTTTTAAATTGTTTTATTGATTTTAATTTGTTGTATTTACTTGGATTCAAGTGTCCCATCAAATATAACTCCCTCACCACCCCATGTCCCCTTTTATATCCCTTTGTCCCCCTCACCTCAACACCCCCCCTCTTTCCCTCTAGGATTTGCTGTCCTGTTATCTATACCTCTGTGATATATATATATATATATATATATATATATATATATATATATATATATATATATATATAATTTCATAAATCTCTTTACCTTCTCTGATCCCATCCTCTTATCCCCTTTTCCTTTGAACACTGTTCCTCTGGTCCCTGTGATCCTGCCTCTGCCTCTATTCTGTTCCTCAGTTCACTTTGTTCATTAGATTCCACATATAAGTGAGATCATATGATATTTGTCTTTCTCTGCCTGGCTTATTTCACTTAGTATAATCATCTCCAGGTCCATCCATACTGTCAAAAAGGTAATATTTCCTTCTTTTTCATGATTGCACAGTATTCCATTGTGTATATGTACCACAGCTTTTTAATCTAATCATCCACTGATGGGCACTTGGGCTATTTCCAGATCTTGGCTATTGTAAATAATGCTGCAATAAATATGGGGGTGCATATCTTCTTTGGAAACAGTCATTTGGTGTTCTTAGGATATATTCCTAAAAGTAGGATAGCTAGGTCAAAAGGCAGTTCCATTTTTAATTTTTGAGGGATCTCCATACTGTTTTCCACAGTGGTTGCAGCAGTCTACATTCCCACCAGCAGTGCAGAAGGGTTCCCTTTTCTCCACACCCTCACCAGTGCTTATTATGTGTTGGTTTGTTAATGAGCGCCATTCTGACAGGTGTGAAGTGGTATCTCATTGTGGTTTTAATTTGCATTTCTATAATGATTAGTGATGTTGAACAGTTTTTCATATGTTTATTGGCCATCTGTATGTCCTCTTTGGAGAAGTGTCTGTTCACTTCTTTTTCCCATTTGTTAATTGGATTGTTTACCTTCCTGGTCTTGAGTTTTACAAGTTCTTTATACATTTTGGTTATTAACCCATTATGAGATGTATTGGCGAATATGTTCTCCCATTGTGTGGGTTGTCTTTTTATTTTGCTCATATTGTCTTTCTCTGTGCAAAAACTTTTTAGCTTGATATAGTCCCATTTGTTCAACCTGTCTTTTATTTCACTTGCCCATGGAGATAAATCAGCAAATATATTACTACAAGGGATATCGGAGAGTTTACTTCCTATGTTTTCTTCCAAGATGCTATGGTTTCACGACTGACATTTAAGTCTTTTATCCACTTTGAGTTTATTTTTGTGTATGCTGTAAGTTGGTGGCCTAGTTTCATTTTTTTTGCATGTATCTGTCCAATTTTTCCACCACCATTTCTTAAAGAGACTGTTTTTACTCCACTGTATGTCCTTACTTCCTTTGTCAAATATCAATAGGCAATAAAAGTGTGGGTTTATTTCTGGGTTTTCTGTTGTATTCCATTGATCTGCATGCCTATTCTTAGCCAGTACCAAGCTGTTTTGAGTACAATGGTCTTGTATTATAACTTCATATCAGGAAATGTAATACCTCCCACTTTATTTTTCTTTTTCAAGATTGCTGAGGTTATTTGTGTTCTTTTTGGTTCCATATAAATTTATGGAATATTTGTTCTATATCTTTGAAGTATGCCATTGGTATTTTAATAGGAATTGCATTGAATTTACAGATTGCTTTGGGTAATACAGGAATTTTTTAAATTAATTTTTTTTTTGTATTTTTCTGAAGCTGGAAACGGGGAGAGATAGTCAGACAGACTCCCGCATGCGCCCGACCAGGATCCACCCGGCACGCCCACCAGGGGCGATGCTCTGCCCACCAGGGGGCGATGCTCTGCCCCTCCGGGGCGTCGCTCTGCCGCGACCAGAGCCACTCTAGCGCCTGGGGCAGAGGCCAAGGAGCCATCCCCAGCGCCCGGGCCATCTTTGCTCCAATGGAGCCCTGGCTGTGGGAGGGGAAGAGAGAGACAGAGAGGAAGGAGGGGGGGGGTGGTGGAGATGCAAATGGGCGCTTCTCCTATGGGCCCTGGCCGGGAATCGAATCCGGGTCCCCCGCACGCCAGGCCGACACTCTACCGCTGAGCCAACCGGCCAGGGCCTTTAAATTAATTTTAATGGGATGACATTGATAAATCAGAGTACATATGTTCAGAAAAAACATCTCCAGGTTATTTTGACATTTGATTATGTTGCATTCCCATCACCCAAAGTCAAATAGTTTTTCATCACCTACTATCTGGTTTTTTTTTTGTGCCCCTTCCCCCCTTGGGTAATTTAGAAATTTTAATAATGTTTATTCTTTCTATCCATGAACAAGGTGTATACTTCCACTTCTTTGTATTTTCCTTGATTTCTTTTATCAATGTTTCATAATTTTTGGAGTACAAGTCTTTAACTTCCTTGGTTAAATTTACTCCTAGGTACTTTATTTTTATTATTGCAATAGTGAAGGGGATTATTTCTTTAATTTCTTTTTCAGAGAGTTTATTGTTGGTGTATAAAAATGCCACTGATTTCTGAATATTAATTCTATAGCCTGCCACCATGCGGAATTCGTTTATTAGGTCTAGTAGTTTTTGACTGAAACTTTAGGATTTTCTATGTACAGTATCATATCATCTGCAAATAATGATAGTTTTACTTCTTTTCCAATTTGGATGCTTTTTATTTCTTCTTCTTGTCTGATTGCTGTGGCTAGAACTTCCAGACGTATGTTGAATAAGAGTGGTGAAAGGGGGCACCCCTGCCTTGTTTCTGATCTTAAGGGGATTGCTTTTAATTTTTGCCTATTGAGTATGATGTTGGCTGTGGGTTTGTCATAGATGGCCTTTATCATGTTGAGGTATGTTCCCTGTATTCTCACTTTACTGAGAGTTTTGATCATAAATAGGTGTTAGATTTTATCAAATGCTTTTTTTGCATCTATTGATATTATCATGTGATTTTTCTTCTTCCTTTTTTTATGTGAAAAATCACATTCATTGATTTGCAAATATTGTACCGCCTTGTCTCCTAGAATCAAACCCACTTGATCATGATGTATGATTTTTTTCATGTATTGCTGGATCCAGTTTGTTAATATTTTTTCGAGAATTTTAGCATCTAGGTTCATCAGGGATATTGGCCTATAGTTTTCTTTCTTTGTATTGTCTTTGCCTGGTTTTGGAATGAAGATTATGCTTGCCTCATAAAAGGAGTTTGGAAGTCTTCCCTCCTCTTGAATTTTTTGAAATAGCTTGAGAAGGATAGGTGTTAGTTTTTCTTTGAATATTTGGTAAAATTCGCCTGTGAAGCCATCTGGTCCAGGACTTTTGTTTGTTGGGAGTTTTTTGGTAACTATTTTAATTTCATTTGTTGTTATCAGCCTGTTTAGGTTTTCTGATTCTTTCAGATTGATTTTTTTTTTGTATTTTTCTGAAGTTGGAAATGGGGAGGCAGTCAGACAGACTCCTGCATGTGCCAGACTGGGATCTACCTGGCATGCCCACCAGGGGGCGATGCTCTGCCCATCTGGGGCATTGCTCTGTTGCAACCAGAGCCATTCTAGCACCTGAGGCAGAGGCCATGGAGCCATCCTCAGCACCCGGGCCCACTTTGCTCCAATGGAGCCTTGGCTGCATGAGGGAAGAGTGAGACAGAGAGGAAAGAGAGGAGGAGGGGTGGAGAAGCAGATGGGCTCTTCTTCTGTGTGCCCTGGCCGGGAAACGAACCTGGGACTCTTGCACGACAGGCCAACACTCTACAACTGAGCCAACCGGCCAGGGCTCAGATTGATTTTTGAAAGATTATATGTTTCAAGAAATTTGTCCATTTCACCTAGGTTGTCTAGTTTTTTGGCATACAGATCTTCATAGTATTTTCTTAAAATCCTTTTTATTTCTGCAGTGTCAGTTGTTACTTCTCCACTTTCATTTTTAATTTTATTTATTTGAGTCCTCTCTCTTTTTTCTTGGTGAGTCTGGTTAAAAGTTTATCAATCTTAGTTACCTTTTCAAAGAATCAGTTCTTGATTTTATTGATTTTCTGTATTGTTTTTTTATCTTCTATGTCATTTATTTCTTCTATAATGTTTATTATTCTTTCCTTTTACTTCCTCTGGGCATTATTTGTTGTTTTTTTTTCTAGTTCTTTTAGATGCAGGGTTAAGTTGTTTATTTGAGCTTTTTCTTCTTAAGGTATGCCTGTAGTGCTATGAACTTCCCTCTCAGGACTGCTTTTGCTGTGTCCCATAGATTTTGAGTTGTTGTATGTTCATTTTTATTGTTTTAAGGAAACTTTTTATTTATTCCTTGATCTTATTGATAACCTGTTTGTTATTTAATAACATGCTATTTAAGCCTCTAGTGTTTGAAAGTTTTTCAGTTTTTCTATTGTAGTTGATTTCTAGTTTCATGCCATTGTGATCGGAGAAGACGCTTGATATGATTTTAATCTTCTTAAATTTATTGAAATTTGTTTTGTGTCCTAACATGTGGTGTATCGTAGAGAATGTACCATGAGCACTTGAAAAGAATGTATATTCTGCTGCTTTGGGATGAAAGGTTCTGAAGATATCTATTAAATCCAGTTGGTCTAGTGTGCCATTTTGTGTCCTAACATGTGGTCTATCCTAGAGAATGTACCATGAACACTTGAAAAGAATGTATATTCTGCTGCTTTGGGATGAAAAGTTCTGAAGATATCTATTAAATCTGGCTAATCCAATGTGTCATTGAAGGCCATTGTTTCTTTGTTAATTTTCTCTCAAAAGATCTATCCTTTGATGTTAGTGGGGTATTAAAGTTCCTTACTATTATAGTATTGCTGTTGATCTCGCCCTTTATGTCCATCAAAATCTGCTTTATATATTTAGGTGCTCCTATATTAGGTGCATAGATATTTACAATGGTTATATTCTCCTGTTGGATTGCTCCCTTTATTATTATGTAGTGACCTTCTTAATTTCTTACTATAGCCTTTTTTAAGTCTATTTTGTCATATATAAGTATTGCTACCCTAGCTTTTTTTTCATTTCCATTTGTGTGACATATTTTTATCTATCCCTTCACTTTCAGTCTATGTGTATCTTTTGTTTTGAGGTGGGTCTCTTGTAGACAGCATATGTATGGGTCCTGTTTTCTTATCCATGCAGCTACCATATGTCTTTTGATTGGAGCATTTAATTCATTTACATTTAAAGTTATTATTAATATGTAATTGTTTATTGCCATTTTATTCTTTAAATATACATTCATCTTTTTCTAGATATTTTTTCTTTTGCTCCGTTTACAGCAGGCCCCTTAACATTTATTGCAGTATTAATTTGGTTGTAATAAATTTTTTGAGGTTTTTTTTTTTTTTTTTTTGTCTCGGAAGCTTTTTATTTCTCCTTGAATTTTAAATGATAGCCTTGCTGGATATAGAAATCTTGGTTGTAGGTTCTTGTTTTGCATCTCTCTGAATATTTCTTGCCAATCCCTTCTGGCCTTAAGTATTTCTGTTGAGAAGTTGGATGTCATTCTTATGGGGTAATTACCTACCTCTGTAGGTAATTAACTGCTTTTCTCTTGCAGCTTTTAGTTGTTTTTTTTTTGTCTCTTAACTTTGGCACTTTAATTATGATGTGTCTTGGTGTAGGCCTCTTTGGATTCCTCTTTAATGTGACTCTCTGTGCTTCTTGATCTTGTGTAACTTTTTCCATCATCAATTTAGGGAAGTTTTCAGCTATAATTTCTTGAAACAGGTTCTCTATCCCTTGTTCTTTCTCTTCTTCAGGAATTCCTATTATTCGGATATTGTTTATCTTCTTGTTGTCACAGAGCTCTCTTAGAGTTTCCTAAGACTTTTTGAGCCACTTTTCTTTTTGCTGCTCTGCTTCTGTGCTTTTGTTTATCTTGCTCACTAAATCACTGATTCTGTCTTCTGCTTCATCCAGCCTGCTGTTAATTCCTTCTAGTGCAGTCTTCATTTCTAATATTGTGTTTGTCATTTCTGACTGATATTTTTTTATGATCTCAGTGTTCTTTTTGATGCTTGCTATTTCTTTATTTAGTTGCTCATTATGTCCATCCATTGTTGCTCTAAGATCCTTGAACATCCTGAAAAGCATCGTTTTAAAGTCTGCATCTTGTAGTTTGGTTACTTCCATCTCATTCAGTTCTTTTTCTGGGCATTTCTCTTGTTGATTCATTGGGATTGCATTTCTCTGTTTTCTCATTTTGTCTCTGTATAGAATCCTCCTTTGAGTGTGTTATTTGTGTAGGTAGCTGAGTCTAGGGTTGGTGTTGTCTGCCTCTAGCTTCCAGCTGTGTTGTTTCTAGATCTTTTTGGATTGGCATCAGCTGTTGTTTGTAATCCACTGTTGTCTACTGGTTTGCAGCTACTATTCTTTTTGCTGTTTGTGTAGGTGTTTTCTGTGCCTTAGCTGGGTCAGGTGTGAGGAACCCTTCCTCAAGATACCACTCTAACAAGGGTTGTTAGGTCCTGAACTGAGGCTCTCTGCATCTGGCTGCTGGATGTGCCAGCCCTGGACCCCCCTGGCCGGAACCAGGTGCAGACCATTGGGGTCACTGCTTATGACTGGCCTTTAGCACCCTTCTTGGAGCCACAAGCAATCCAGAGTTTGTGGCTGCCTCTGCTAGGCCCAAGTGCTGTTGTAAATATCAGCTACACTCCTAGGCTGGCTTTTATCTACTCTTGCCCTGGGGAAAGTCCATTTAAAAGTTCAAGTTCCCCTGAGTCCCGCTTTCTGCCACCTCTTATTGCTGGCTGCTTGTTGGGCTCAGTACCGTAATTCAGGGATTAGGAAGGATAGTGGGTTAGCTTGCCCCTTGGCCTCAGGTGTCATTCTATTCAGACTTTTTTTTCTTTTTTTTCAGACCTCAGTAGGGTGTGGCCACAGGAGTTCAGTGTGTGTGACCTCTGAGATCCAGAGGTGTGGTCTGCCCACTGGGTGTGCCAATGCTGCTGGGCGCACTACATGTTTAATCAATTTTGGGTTTATTCTTTAATAGGTGGTGAATTTTCTTTTTTTTTGCATGTATCTATCCAATTTTCCCAATGCCATTTATTGAATAGACTATTTTTACCCATTTTATGTTCTTGCTTGTATTGTCAAATATTAATTGACTATATAGGCATAGGTTTATTTCTGGGCTGTCTATTCTGTTTCATTCTGGGCTGTCTATTCTGCATGTCTTTTTTTTTGCCAGTACCATGTTGGTTTAATTACTATAGTCTTGTTGTAGAGTTTGATATCAGGTAGCACAGTATCTTCAACTTTTTTCTTCTTTCCAACATTGCTGTGGCTACTGAGGTTTTGTAGTTCCATAAAAATTTTTGGATTACATTTTCTAGTTATGTGAAATATGCCATTGGTGTTTTGATAGAAATTGTGTTGAATATATAAATTGTTCTGGGTAGTCTGGACATTTTTTTTTTTTAGTGAGAGACAGACAGACAAGAAGGGAGAGAGATGAGAAGCATCAACTCATAGTTGCAGCAACTTAGTTGTTCATTGATTCCTTTGACTGGCAATCCAGCTAAGCCAGGGATCTTTGCTCAAGCCAACAACCTTGGGTTCAAATTGGTGACCTTGGGCTAATGTCAGCGACCTCTGGGCTCAACCAGCGACCATGGGGTCATGTCTATGATCCCATGCTTAAGCCAGCAACCCCATGCTCAAACTGGTGAGCACATGCTCAAGCTGGCAACCTTGGGGTTTCAAACCTGGGTCCTCAATGTCTAGGCCAGTGGTCGGCAAACTCATTAGTCAACAGAGCCAAATATCAACAGTACAATGATTAAAATTTCTTTTGAGAGCCAAATTTTTTAAACTTAAACTATATAGGTAGGTACATTCCTTATTGAGGTAGTGCCTACACATGGTATTTTGTGGAAGAGCCACACTAAAGGGGCCAAAGAGCTGCATGTGGCTTGTGAGCCACAGTTTGCTGACCAGGGTCCTAGGCCAATGCTCCATTTACTGTGCCACCACCTGGTGAGGCTAGTCTGGACTTTTTTTTTCTTTACAGGGACAGAGAGAGAGAGAGAGTTAGAGAGAGGGATAGATAGGGACAGACAGACAGAAACGGAGAGAGATGAGAAGCATCAATCATCAGTTTTTCATTGTGACACCTTAGTTCATTGATTGCTTTCTCATATGTGCCTTGACCGCGGGCCTTCAGCAGACCGAGTAACCCCTTGCTGAAGCCAGCAACCTTGGGTGTAAGCTGGTGAGCATTTTTTATTTTGTTCAAGCCAAATGAGCCTGTGCTCAAGCTGGTGGCCTCGGGGTCTCAAACCTGGGTCCTCGACATCCCAGTCCAATGCTCTATCCACTGCGCCACCGCCTGGTCAGGCATGGACATTTTAATGATAGTAATTCTTCCTATTTATGAGCACAGTATATGCTTTCATTTTTATCTTCTTCGGTGTTATTTATATATTTATTTACTTGAGAAAGAGAAAGAGAAAGAGAAAGAGAGAAGCATCAATTCACAGTTTCATTTAGTTCCATTTAGTTGTGCACTCATTGATTGCTTCTCTTACATACCCTGACCAGGGATCAACCCCTTGACCTTGGCATGCGAAGATAATGTTCCATCCCTCAACCACCTGGTCAAGGCTTCTTAATGTCTTTTATTGGTTTGCACCTGGAGATCTTGCATATGTTTTATTTGATTTATTTCTAGGTATTTGGCATTCTCTGATAGTGTTGAAAATGCTGTCTTTGTTTTAATTTTATATTTGAGGTACTTGTCATTAGTGTGAAGAAATATAGTTGAGTTTTGTACAACAGTCTAATATCCATTCACCTCATTAAATAATCTATTTTTTTCTAAAAAAAAATTATAGATTTTTTTTGGTTTTCTACAGAAAGTATCAAGCCATCTGTTAATAGAGACAGTTTTATTTATTCCTCTGCAACCATTTTGGTTTCAATTTATGTTTTTAATTTTATATGCTATAGGACCTTCAACTTAGTGTCAATTATTTTTTGATTTTTAAAAAGAATGCTTTTAATATTTCCACATTTAGGATGATGTTTACCATAGGTTATTTAGAGATACTCTTCATGGAAATTCCTTCAAGTCTTACTTTTTTTCTTAAGACCTTTTATTATGAATTTAATAAAATGCTTTTTAGTATCTATTGTAATAATTATGAATTTTCTCTTTCCATCCATTGTCATAATAAATCAAATTTACAAATTTTTCTAATATTTCTTGTATTTATTGGATAAGTACAACTTGGTTATTTTTTTTATTGCTTTTAGCTATTAAGTGGACATCAAATTTCATTTTAAGGTCACGTTTGGCAGGAAAAGTGATTAAGTGATACAATACAAGATGAGGCAAAAGTAGGTTTACAGTTGTACATGAAACAGTTTATTTCTGTATTATTCTTTATTAATTATTGTGTTATTTTTTATGCTAACAACTGAAAACCTACTTTTGCCCCACCCTGTATATGCTTCATTTTATAAAAAGAATATAACCTTCAAAAGTAAGAAAACTAGAATTTTAATTACTGCTTTTACTTTTATTACTAGTTCTTTTTGAGCCAAATAAAGTTATGCTACAGATCAGAAGCAGTGTTAAATTTTGAGGGAGATTTTTTTGGCAACAGCTTTACTGGGATATAATTCATATACTGTACAAGTCACCCATTTCAAGTATACAATTCAGTAGGTGTAGTATATTCATAGAGTTGTGTATCCCCCACCACAATTCATTTTAGCACATTTTTATCACCACACAGAAAAATCCTAGACTCAATTCCAATCACTCCCCATTTGCTTCTAGTCTCCTCACCAGTCCCCCAAAGCAGCCACTAATCTACTTTCTGTCTCTGTCAATTTGCATATTGTACACCTTTATATAAATGAAATCATTAAATATGTGATTGTAACTCGCTTCTTCTGCTTAACATAATGTTTTCAAGGTTCATCCATGTTATAGCATGATATCAGTACTTCATTCCTTTTAATTGATGAATAGTATTCCATTGTATGGATATACTACATTTCATCCGTTATTCTGCAGTTAACAAACATTTAAGTTGTTTTCACTTTTTGGCTATTATAAATAATGCTGCTGTGAGCATTAATATAAAAGGTTTTATGTAGACATATGTTTTCCATTTATCTGAGTATTTAGGAGTGAAATTGCTGGTTCATAAACTATGTGTTTAATATTTTGAAGAACTACCAGGCTGTTTTCCAAAGTGGCTTCCCTATTTTACCTGCAGTGTATGAGGGTTCCAATGTCTTCACATTCTTGCCAACGCTTGTTATTGTATGTCTTTTTGATCATAGCCATCCTAGTTGGTGTGAACTGGTATCTCACTGTGATTTTGTTTTGCATTTTTCTGATAGCTAATGAAGTTGAGCATCTTTTCATGGTTAATCAGCCATCTGTTGTTCTTCTTTGGAGGAATGTTTAAGTCCTTTGTACATTAAAAATATTTTGTTCTAATATTGGTAAAATACATATAAAATTACCATTTTAACCATTTTCAGTGTAAAATTCAGTGGCATTTTGTCCATTCACAATGTTGTACAATCATTTGCACTATCCATTTCCAGAACATTTTATCACCCAAACAGAAACTCCATATCCATTTAACAGTTTCCCCTTTTGCCTAGCTCCTGGAAACCGCTATTTTACTTTCTGTTTTTATGAATTTGCCTATTCTAGGTACCTCAAATAAGTGAAATTATACAGTATTTGTACTTTGGTATCTTATTTTACTTAGTTGTGTCCTCAAGGTTTATTTATATTGTAATATGTGTCAGAATTTTATTTCATTTTCTGGTTTAATTGCCCTGGTTAGACCCTCTAGCACGATGCTAAATAAATGTGGTGAGAGTAGATATCCTTGTCTTGCCCCTGCTCTTTGAGGCAGATCTTTTCCGTCTTTCACCAGTAAGTATTTTTGCTTTACATGTTAGTTGTGGGTTTTCCAAATATGCCCTTTATTAGGCTGAGGAAAATTCCTTTTAGTCCTAGTTTGTTGGGTGTCTTTATCATGAAAGGGTGGAAAATATTTATATGCTTGGGACCTACAGAACTCTTAAGCAAGTATGTAAACATTTATATCTTTGATCAGAAGTATCAATGGATATTTAGAACTTATGCAGTTTTCAAGCCACATTTAGAGTAGAGAGGCCATTTCCCATTCAAAGGAAGAAAGGAGTATTGGTGCTCAGGTGTTGCTGAACAGCACCTCTGCCTCCAGTTTTTCAGTATCCTGGAAAGCCAATTTTTTTTTCAGTTTGTCTGCCTGACCATATTTCTTTTGCTCTTTATGGATGTGGACATTTCATCTCTTTTGTTTGTTTATGTAGTTAGGACCTTGAAGATTATCTGCTACATAATAGATGCTTGGTAATATTTGTAGATGACTAAATTATGAAATACAGGCTTATAAAATTTTTTAAATAAATAAATGTATAATAATAATAAACACTTGGTGTTTACTATATGCCAGGCACTGGAATAAATGGTTTTTTAAGTATTCTTATTCCTTTCAACCAACTGAGGTAGTACTGTTATCTGCACTTAGATGAGAAAAGTGGTGTAAATAAATTAACTTGTTCAAGTTCTGTGGCTAATTGTGTTACTTTTTAACTACATTACAAAATACAACTTCTCTTTGCAGGATACATCCCTACCTAACTGAATTCAGTCAATGTCATGTGACTTCATTTGATGATTTGATATTAGTGGAAGTGACATCAGTCATTTCTGAGCAGAAGTTTAATGTAGTAGCACACAGTTCACTGTGTTACCTGTCCTTTCTGTCATGAGACTTGTTCTCTGTTGGTCAGCATCTCAGAATGAAAATAATACCATAACACCGGAGACAAATAGATTCTTAGTTGTTTTAAAGAAAGCATGTTACCACAGTATATAACCTAAGCTGTCTCAAGTAAATACAAGTTCATAAAGTTATTAAGAATAGACCTGGAAATTAAAGCCCATGTTGTCTGTGCTTAAATTTCATATGTATACTGTGAGAAAGTTTACCATAGTCCCATTCTTCCAGTGATAACTACAGTTAAAATTTAATGTGTATAGTCTGATTCTTCTTCTGTATCTATGTCATAAAAATGGGACACACTATACAATGCATACTATTTTAGAACTTACGTTTTTCACTTGACAGGATAGGATAACTATGGTCACAGGTTAGGTTTTCTAAAAGAAAATACTAAAGTAGAGTTTAGGGTATAATATTGTTTTTAGGGACCAACAACTTTAAAAGAAGAAGTAAGGAAGCAGGATTTGGGAAAGCAAGAAGTGAAACCAAAAAAGCTTCCCATATTGCCTATCATAGTTATTCTAGTTCAGGCCCAAGTGGCCAGACCTGTATACCTGCTTCTTGCTCAGTTACTTGATGTGGGTTGCCCTGGGCAGGGTCACTTTCTGCAGCCAAGGTAGATGCTGAAGTTTTTTCAACTGAACTATCTTTCTGCTTTTGGACTGTGGATATACCACAGTCCATTCTTTGCATCACTTGAAAATCCTTCTCCATTCACATTTCTTTTGTTCTTAATGTATGTCAGCCTTTTTCATGTAAAATCTGAAGTGGTTGGTTCTTTAAATCTTCATAGCTATAGATTATTTTGTAATTATAAAACGAAGGAGGTATGAGTATAATCTATTCTAATTTTATAGTAATATTAAAAATATATCCTGACCAGGCAGTGGCACAGTGGATAGAGAGTCAGATTGAGATGTGGAGGACCCAGGTTTGAAACTCCGATATCGCCAGCTTAAATTCGGGCTCATCTGGTTTGAGCAAGGCTCACCAGCTTGAGCCCAAGGTCACTCGGTCTGCTGTAGTCCCCTGGTCAAAGCACATATGAGAAGGCAATCAATGAATAAGAAATCAATAAACAACTAAGATACCAAAATGAAAAATTGATGCTTCTCATCTCTCTCTCTCTTCTTGTCTGTCTGTCCCTATCTGTTCCTCTCTCTGTCCCTGTCACCAAAAAAATACACTATAATTGCAAATTTTAAAGACATCTTCTAAGAACTCTTTTGTTGTAACTTTTGTTTGGTAATGTTTAACAACTAAGGTTTCTTGAAATAGCAACCAATGAGTTCACCAGCACATTGAGCATACCAGAAATTCTCAAGCTCCATTGTCTCAAACTTGATTGATTAATTAATTTTAAAAATAATTTTATTTTATTTTTCAATTACAGTTGAAAATGTTATATTAATTTCATGTGTACAACATAGCGATTAGACATTTATATAACTTACTAAGAGATCCCCTTCAATATGTCTAGTACCCATCTGACACCATACACTGTTATTACATTATTGACTGTATTCCCTATGCTGTACTTTATATCTCTGTGATTTTTTTTTAATTTTAATTTTTAATTTTTTTACAGGGACAGAGAGAGAGAGTCAGATAGAGGGATAGATAGGGACAGACAGACAGGAACAGAGAGAGATGAGAAGCATCAATCATCAGTTTTCGTTGCAACACCATAATTGTTCATTGATTGCTTTCTCATATGTGCCATGACCGCGGGCCTTCAGCAGACTGAGTAACCCCCCACTCGAGCCAGTGACCATGGGCCCATGCTAGTGAGCTTTTTGCTCAAGCCAGATGAGTCTGCGCTCAAGCTGGCAACTTCGGGGTCTCGAACCTGAGTCCTTCTGCATCCCAATTTGACGCTCTATCCACTGCGCCACTGCCTGGTCAGGCTCTGTGATTGTTTTTATAACTGGCAGTTTGCATATCTTAATCCCTACCCTTTTTTTACCCATCCCCCAACCCCCATACATCTGGCAGCTATCAAAATGTTCTCTCTTTCTCTATCTATGAGTTTGTTTCTGTTTTGAGCGTTTATTTATTTATTTATTTATTTATTTATTTATTTATTTATTTATTACTGAATGTATTGGGGTGGGTGAGTCAGAGTAAGTCCAGGCCTTTTAAGAGGAACTGCCTGGGACTCCTGCAGCCCTCTCCATCTCACTCAGCCACAATCCTGGTTGGTTTTTACAGTCAGAAGTTATGGGGTCTTCTACTCCTGGCACTGGAACCTTGGGCTCAGGGACCTGGTGTGGGACTGGGACCCCTCACTCCTCAGGGGGGACTTCTGCAGCTGAGATATTTCTCCCCATTTTTATCCACCACACACGGGTGTGGGTTCAGCACATTCCACATCTCTACCCCTCCTACCAGCCTCCACGTGGCTTCTTGTTTAGCTCCCTAGTTGTAGGGCTTCCATTCAGCCAGATGTCAGGCAGTTCTACATGATGGTTGTTTTGTAGTTTTGCTGTAATTTTGACATGGTTGTGGGAGAAGGCGAGTGCCATGTTTACCTATGCCTTCATCTTGTCCAGAAGACTTCATTTCTATTTCAACCACCCTAGTCTAAACCACCAAAATGTCTTTCCTGGTCTCTCTGCTTGTATTCCTTTTTCCCCAAAGCAGCAGGATGATGATTCAAAACATTAATTTGAATAAAAATTTATCAGTGATTTCTCATTATACATCAAGTAAAACCTACACTCCTGTCTATGGCCTGTAAGGCACTAAATGATCTGCTCCTTTCAATTCTCTCTTGTACTCTTTAGCTTTAGACATGCCCCCATTTTTTTTCTTGTAATTCTCCAAGCTTATTCTTGTCTCACAACCATTTTGTGTGCTATTCTTCTGTTTAAAAACACTCTGGACGTCAAAGTAATGGTGGGGTAGGAAGCGATTCCGATAAATCTCCCCCAAAACTCAACAAGATCTTCAACCAGAAACAGAAAAACCTATACTTGGAGCCTCCAGATGCTTCGCAATACACCCAAAGGTATGGTTGAGTGAAAAATTGGCTAAATATATAACCAAACCCCGAAGGAAATAGGGAGTAAGAAATGCTCCGCCTTCCTCACTAACCTAAACAGGGCGGCTTTCTCTGGTAACTGTGAATATAGAAGAAACTGAGGCAGGCAAAGGGGGTGAATAGATCCAGGCCGCGGCACAAACGGCCGAACCAGGCTGTGGCACGGAGATCCAAGCCGAGGAAAAACTGATCCTGTGGCAACCCGGGCAATACAAGCTAACACTCGCACCAAACCCAAACAAAGAAAGACAAGCGGGGCGGCCATTTTACCCGGTCTCCTGGTCAGTGCGCAGTTAGTGGGCGAGAGATTTCTTCCTAGGCCCCGAGAGTGGGTGCCCGTGTTGCCCCACGGAGAGGCAGGGTCAGAGGCCTTTCTGTGGGCCGAGGGCAGAGTCTCTGGGAAGCCCCAGCGCCCTGGGAAAGCTACGCACGGGAGGGAGTGAGAACTAATTCCAACGGTGGAGATTTTCCGTGCTGGAGGGGATTTCACTCAGAGGAAAACGCGGCCGGCCTCATATCCTGGTTTGCGCGCGCAGATAGTGAATGAGAGATTCCTCCGAGTGCCTCGGCAGTGCGCGCCTGTGTTATCGCACAGAGGGGCAGAGTCAGGGGCCTTTGTGTGGGCCAAAGCGGAATCTCAGGCCACCCCAGCGCCTTGCAAAAGCTACGCACAGGGACGGAGCGAGACTCAATTCCAACGTTGCAACTTTTCCCTGCGGTTGGGAGTTTCACTCAGAGTGTGAGACTGCTGGCTGGATATCCTGGTCTGTGCGTGCAGCCAGTGAGTGAGAGTTTCCTCCAAGCGCCCCGGAAGTGGGCACCCGCCTGTGTTACCGGACAGAGTGGCAGACAGAGCCAGAGCTCTTTGAGTGGGCGGAAAGCCCGCCTGATTATGCTAGCAGCACTGACTGACTGAGCCTTACCCAGAGCCCTGTGCTGAGTGGAAATAGAGTGGGGAGTTGCCAGCTCTTTGAGCCTCTTACTATCCAGGCAGAGGCAGCAGCAACCCCATAGCTGGATTATCAGGCTACTAATTGAGGAAGGAAAGACTAGGAGAAAGGCTCCAGGAACACGGACTCTCTCACTGTCGGAGCCTATAAATGCTAATGAGCCTCAACTGCCAACGAGACTAAAGCACAATACATGACATCACCATAGAGACTTATCAACTGCAAACCTCTACCTGAGTGTGCCAAAGGGGCAGAACCCGGGGTACAGAGTCACCGACCAGGAAGAGGGAGAGAAAAGAAAAAGCAAGAAGATAACCTCTCAAAATCAAGAATAATCTGCAGACTTTATAACCTATCCCATTTTATTATATTTGTTCGTTTGTTTCTCTTATCTTCATTCTTGATACTTTTTTTCCTCCTCCAATTTGGCCGATTAACTCTCTGCCGGTCTTACTCTCTCCTCTCCTTGAACTACACTACCCATAAGTGTTACATCTCCCATTATCTTTTCTCTTCTCTTCCTTTCTCTCTATGAGGGTTGCACTCCAAAACCCTTAACTCTCTCTCTCTCTCTCTCCTTTCTTTTTTCTTCTTTTAGTGATTCCCTCTTTTTTTCTCTCTCTCTCTTTCTTTTCTCCCTCTCTATTAGTTTCTTCCTTTCTCCTTTACATCTCCTCTCATTCAAACCTCAATAACAAACAAATTATCTTATCTGGGACTCAAACTTATGTTTGTGGCATTTGGGGGGGTTTTTACTTCACCTTTTTAACTCACTAGCAGTGCTCCCATCCCTGGCTCTCCATTTTATCTAGTTCTTGTTCCACTAAATACAATAGTAATTTTTTAATTTGTCCCCCCATTTTTCCATTTTCCTCTTATTCCTCTCATCATAACTCTTAGACAACCAACACCTAAAAATAAATCATTTTATTCTTGACCCAAATTTTTTCCTTATTTTCTTTTTGTGGGTCCATACGCTCTTTTTTTTTCTTTTTCTTCTTTTTTTTTTTTCGTTTTTCTTTTTCTTTTTCTTTTTTTTCTTTTTCTTTTTTTTTTTTTGCCCCTTTATTACTTTTCCCCAATTCAGGCCCTCCATCACAGGCATTGTTTGTTATAATTCATAGTTCACCACAAGATTTTCTCAAGAAAGAGGGGAGAGGAGAGGAGAGGAAAAAAGGAGGGGGGGAATAATTTCCTTTTTTTAAAATTTTTATTTTATTTTATTTTTCTTTATTTCATTATTAATTTTTTTTAAAAAAACAACTCTTTTCGATTTTTTATATTTTTTATTATTTTTTTAAACTTTTTATTCTTTATTAAATCTCATTAATACTATCAACAAAACCACCCTCGATGCCATTAAGGAAGAGAAAATCGAATATCATGGATACAAAAGAAAGAGAGGTAACACAGCTAGATGAGGAAAAGTCTATGGAGAAAAAATTTAATATATTGGAAACCTTGGAGCTTAATGACAGAGAATTCAAGATAGAAATCCTAAAAATACTCAGAGATATACAAGAAAACACAGAAAGGCAACTTAGGGAGCTCAGAAAACAACTCAATGAACACAAAGAATATATGTCCAAGGAAATTGAAACTATAAAAACAAATCAAACAGAGATGAAAAACTCAATTCACGAGCTGAAAAACGAAGTAACAAGCTTAGCTAATAGAACAGGTCAGATAGAAGAGCAGATTAGTGAAATAGAAGACAAGCAACTTCAGGCACAACAGAGAGAAGAAGAAAGAGACTCAAAAATTAAAAAAAATGAGTTAGCCCTACAAGAATTATCTGACTCCATCAAAAAGAATAACATAAGAATAATAGGTATATCAGAGGGAGAAGAGAGAGAAAATGGAATGGAGAACATACTCAAACAAATAATAGATGAGAACTTCCCAAGCCTGTGCAAAGAACTAAAGCCTCAAGTTCAAGAAGCAAACAGAACTCCGAGTTATCTTAACCCCAACAAACCTACTCCAAGGCATATCATAATGAAATTGACACAAACCAACAGCAAAGAAAAAATTCTCAAGGCAGCCAGGGAAAAGAAGAATACAACATATAAAGGAAGGCCCAATAGATTATCATCAGATTTCTCAGCAGAAACTCTACAAGCTAGAAGAGAGTGGACCCCAATATTTAAAGTCCTGAAAGAGAGGAACTTTCAGCCACGAATACTATACCCATCAAAGCTATCCTTCAAATATGAAGGAGAAATAAAAACATTCACAGATACAGAAAAGATGAGGGAATTTATCATCAGAAAACCCCCACTCCAGGAATTACTAAAGGGGGTTCTCAAATCAGATACAAAGAACAACAACAACAAAAAAAACAGAGCCACAAGTAAAAGCTCCAAGAAGAACACAATAAAACCAAATTTAAACTGTGACAACAACAAAAAGAAAGAGGGGGAGAAGATGGAGATTAACAGTAGCAAAGGACGATGGAGTGCAAAAGTACTCACAAAATAGTTCGCTACAATGAACAGGGTAGGAACCATTTTCATTACTCAAAGGTAACCACCATTGAAAAAACCACCACAGAAGCACATGAGATAAAAAAGATAGCAACAAAGGAAAGATGTATGGAATACAACCAAATAAAAACAAAAGATAGAAAAACAAAAGAGAAGGATCAAACAAGACACAAAACTAAGAGAAAGCAAGATATAAAATGGCAATAGGGAACTCACAAGTATCAATAATTACACTAAATGTAAACGGATTAAACTCACCAATAAAAAGGCACAGAGTAGCAGAATGGATTAAAAAAGAAAATCCAACTGTATGCTGCCTACAGGAAACTCATCTAAGTAACAAGGATAAAAACAAATTCAAAGTGAAAGGCTGGAAAACAATACTCCAAGCAAATAACATCCAAAAAAAAAGCAGGTGTAGCAATACTCATATCGGATAATGCTGACTACAAGACAGGAAAAGTACTCAGAGACAAAAATGGCCATTTCATAATGGCTAAGGGGACACTGAATCAAGAAGACATAACAATTCTTAATATATATGCACCAAACCAAGGAGCACCAAAATATATAAGACAGCTACTTATTGATCTTAAAACAAAAACTGACAAAAATACAATCATACTTGGAGACCTCAATACACCGCTGACGGCTCTAGATCAGTCATCCAAACAGAGAATCAACAAAGACATAGTGGCCTTAAACAAAACACTAGAGCACCTGGATATGATAGACATCTACAGGACATTTCATCCCAAAGTGACTGAGTATACATTTTTCTCCAGTGTACATGGATCATTCTCAAGAATTGACCATATGTTGGGCCACAAAAACAACATCAGCAAATTCAGAAAAATTGAAGTTGTACCAAGCATATTTTCTGATCATAAAGCCTTGAAACTAGAATTCAACTGCAAAAAAGAGGAAAAAAATCCCACAAAAATGTGGAAACTAAACAACATACTTTTAAAAAATGAATGGGTCAAAGAAGAAATAAGTGCAGAGATCAAAAGATATATACAGACTAATGAAAATGACAATACGACATATCAGAATCTATGGGATGCAGCAAAAGCAGTGATAAGAGGGAAGTTCATATCACTTCAGGCATATATGAACAAACAAGAGAGAGCCCAAGTGAACCACTTAACTTCACACGTTAAGGAACTAGAAAAAGAAGAACAAAGACAACCCAAAACCAGCCAAAGAAAGGAGATAATAAAAATCAGAGCAGAAATAAATGAATTAGAGAACAGAAAAACTATAGAAAAAATTAATAGAACAAGAAGCTGGTTCTTTGAAAAGATCAACAAAATTGACAAACCCTTGGCAAGACTTACCAAAGAAAAAAGAAGAACTCATATAAACAAAATCCAAAATGAAAGAGGAGAAATCACCATGGACACCGTAGATATACAAAGAATTATTGTAGAATACTATGAAAAACTTTATGCCACTAAATTCAACAACCTAGAAGAAATGGATAAATTCCTAGAACAATACAACCTTCCGAGACTGAGTCAAGAAGAAGCAGAAAGCCTAAACAGACCTATCAGTAGAGAAGAAATAGAAAAAACCATTAAAAACCTCCCCAAAAATAAAAGTCCAGGCCCTGACGGCTATACAAGCAAATTTTATCAAACATTCAAAGAAGACTTGTTTCCTATTCTACTCAAAGTCTTACAAAAACTTGAAGAAGAAGCAATACTTCCAAACACATTTTATGAGGCCAACATAACCCTCATACCAAAACCAGGCAAGGAGGGCACAAAAAAAGAAAACTACAGACCAATATCTCTAATGAATACAGATGCTAAAATACTAAACAAAATACTAGCAAATCGAATACAACAACATATTAAAAAAAATAATACATCATGATCAAGTGGGATTCATCCCAGAATCTCAAGGATGGTTCAACATACGAAAAACGGTTAACATAATACACCATATCAACAAAACAAAGAACAAAAACCACATGATCTTATCAATAGACGCAGAAAAGGCTTTCGATAAAATACAACACAATTTTATGTTTAAGACTCTCAACAAAATGGGTATAGAAGGAAAATATCTCAACATGATAAAGGTCATATATGATAAACCATCAGCTATCATCATATTAAATGGCACTAAACTGAAGGCTTTCCCCCTTAAATCAGGAACAAGACAGGGTTGTCCACTCTCTCCACTCTTATTTAATGTGGTACTAGAGGTTCTAGCCAGAGCAATCAGACAAGACAAAGAAATAAAAGGCATCCATATCGGAAAAGAAGAAGTAAAGGTATCACTTTTTGCAGATGATATGATCCTATACATCGAAAACCCCAAAGAATCCACAAAAAGACTACTAGAAACAATAAGCCAATACAGTAAGGTTGCAGGATACAAAATTAACATACAGAAGTCAATAGCCTTTCTATATGCCAGCAATGAAACAATTGAGAATGAACTCAAAAGAATAATCCCCTTCAGGATTGCAACCAAAAAAATAAAATACTTAGGAATAAACATAACAAAGAATGTAAAGGACTTATATAATGAAAACTATAAACCATTGTTAAGGGAAATCAAAAAAGATATAATGAGATGGAAGAATATTCCTTGTTCTTGGCTAGGAAGAATAAATATAATCAAGATGGCTATATTACCCAAAGCAATATACAAATTTAATGCAATTCCCATCAAACTTCCAATGACTTTTTTTAAAGAAATAGAGCAAAAAATCATCAGATTTATATGAAACTATAAAAAACCCCGAATAGCCAAAGCTATCCTAAAGAAAAAGAATGAAGCTGGGGGCATTACAATACCTGACTTCAAACTATATTATAGGGCCACGACAATCAAAACAGCATGGTATTGGCAGAAAAATAGACACTCAGACCAATGGAACAGAATAGAAAGTCCAGAAATAAAACCACATATATATAGTCAAATAATTTTTGATAAAGGGGCCAACAACACACAATGGAGAAAAGAAAGCCTCTTCAATAAATGGTGCTGGGAAAACTGGAAAGCCACATTCAAAAGAAAGAAAGTGGACTACAGTTTGTCCCCGTGTACTAAAATTAACTCAAAATGGATCAAAGATTTAAACATAAGACCTGAAACAATTAAGTACATAGAAGAAGACATAGGTACTCAACTCATGGACCTGGGTTTTAAAGAGCATTTTATGAATTTGACTCCAAAGGCAAGAGAAGTGAAGGTAAAAATTAATGAATGGGACTACATCAGACTAAGAAGTTTTTGCTCAGCAAGGAAAACTGATAACAAAATAAACAGAAAGCCAACTAAATGGGAAATGATATTTTCAAACAACAGCTCAGATAAGGGCCTAATATCCAAAATATACAAAGAACTCATAAAACTCAACAACAAACAAACAAACAATCCAATAAAAAAATGGGAAGAGGACATGAACAGACACTTCTCCCAGGAAGAAATACAAATGGCCAACAGATATATGAAAAGATGCTCATCTTCTTTAGCTATTAGAGAAATGCAAATCAAAACGGCAATGAGATACCACCTCACACCTGTTCGATTAGCTGTTATTAGCAAGACAGTTAATAGCAAATGTTGGAGGGCTGTGTAGAAAAAGGAACCCGCATTTACTGTTGGTGGGAATGTAAAGTAGTGCAACCATTATGGAAGAAAGTATGGTGGTTCCTCAAAAAACTGAAAATAGAACTACCTTATGACCCAGCAATCCCTCTACTGGGTATATATCCCAAAAACTCAGAAACATTGATAACGTAAAGACACATGCAGCCCCATGTTTATTGCAGCATTGTTCACAGTGGCCAGGACATGGAAATAACCAAAAAGCCCATCAATAGATGACTGGATAATGAAGATGTGGCACATATACACTATGGAATACTACTCAGCCATAAGAAATGATGACATCGAAACATTTACAGCAAAATTGTGGGATCTTGATAACATGATACGAAGCGAAATAAGTAAATCAGAAAAAAACAGGAACTGTATTATTCCATACGTAGGTGGGACATAATAGTGAAACTAAGAGACATTGATAAGAGTGTGGTGGTTATGGGGGGGAGGGGGGAATGGGAGAGGGAAAGGGGGTGGGGAGGCGCACAAAGAAAACAAGATAGAAGGTGACAGAGGACAATCTGACTTTGGGTGGTGGTTATGCAACATAATTGAACGACAAGATAACCTGGACTTGTTATCTTTGAATATATGTATCCTGATTTATTGATGTCACCCCATTAAAAAAATAAAATTATTAAAAAAACAAAAACAAAAAAACCCCCCAAAAAAACCACTCTTTTTTTACATCTTTGTATGGTTCACATTTCCTGGCTTGCTTTCAAGTCTTACCTCAAAGGTCACGTTTTCCAGGATGTCTTAGACTCAAGTTGCCCCCCACCCATAACTCACAAGTTATCTTCATCACTTTGCCCTGTTTTATTTCCTTCCCACTACATAAGACTATATACAATTACCTTTTTTACTTAATAATTGTTCACTAAGTTAGATGTAAGTGCTATATAATTAGAGAGATGTCTCTTTTTGTTGGCACCTGTTTGGTTAGCACTCTACAGTGTTTACCATATGATAGGCATACAATAAATACAGGTATTTGTTGAATCAACAAATTAATTAATCAACTAATTAATTTGTGTTGTTAGTCCATACTCCAGCCTCTTTGGCAAAAGAGTGTTTATTATTATTGTAAGGTATTTTCCCGGCCAAGGAAGAAAGAAGGGTGTAGCCACCAAGTGTGAAATAGCTAAAGCTTTATTTAGTAGAGCGCTTCCCAGACGAGGTTCTCTGGTCCATGAGATGTGGGCCAGAGAAGTTGCACCACCTCCCCTGTTTGGGGGTAATTTATAGCCTCTGTAGGGTGGTCAGGTTGATATGACGTTTCAAAATTTCATTGGCTGACAGACAGTGGTTCTTTTCCAAAGTGTTCCTGGGAAATTTCTTTTGGCAGGCATGGGTGTGGGTGGTTCCAGCCAAAGTTCCTCGGCCTGGTTCCCCACGTGACTTTCTTCCATTGCCGACCGACCTTTTATGTTAGATAGGGGTGCCACTATTCATCTGGCTACTTCCTGCTGGTTAGGGGCATAATGGGGAAGGGAGGTTGGAGGGTGGTGGCTCTGAGGGGAGTCGTGTATATGGGTGTAGAAGCATCTGTTTGGCCATGACTCGAGAAACTTTGTGGATGCAGTCCTGTAAGGATTTTAAAAAGAGGAGTAAATATGAGTAATATGTTGATAATTAGAAGAGGATCTAGGATAGGGGCAGCCCAGGTGAGGATGGGTGGCTGCCATCAGGAGTCAAGCAGTTGTAGAAAGAGAGGTCCTTGTGCAGTCTCTCCTGCAGACGGATGGTGGAGGACATTGATGTTTTCTTTCATCAGGCCAGTCTCATTGAACAGCATTGCTCTCTGCTTTAACTCACTCTGGTGGCAGGTTCCCAGTGAGAGGGACATGAGCAACAGGAGGGTCTGCAGGGCCCAACATTTTAGTGAGCCGGAGACAGGTAGGGCCCAGTGGTTTCGACTGCCAGCGGTCCTGCATGGGGGCAAGCTTGAGGCGAGAGACATGGTACCAAATTGTTTGCCCTAGGAGCTTGGTTGCAGTAGGAGTAGTCAATATTAGTCTCCGGTAGACACCCCTGGTTCCCAAATTCAACAATTTGGACAATTCAGCAGAAAAATCAAGGAGGTAGGTAAAGCACCTCTTTTTGCTTTACTGAATGAATTTTCTGGCTTTCCTCTGAATTCTTGCTTTTGCTTTTCTGTCTGGGACTGTGTAAGGCCAGAATCCATGGCCACCATCACAGCCACCTGGCCCATGCAGATTCGCATTGGATTTGGACAGTCAGTAAAGAAACAACGGAGCCAAAAACTGGTGGGCTATCATCTTTAATCCTAGCTTGCATCTAGTGTGCAATTAAAAACACACACTAGACTCCAAAACCCACTCACATTCAGTGCTCACAAAGCTACTGACTTAGTTTCCTAGAATCAAATGTTTCTAGCTCACCAGACTTATTCACCTTTGTTCCCCATCTCCTTCCTTCTCCCTGCACAAACTCTGCACAACCTGGCTTCTCACTCAACACTTTGCCATCTTGGCTGCTTCCCCTGGTCTCCTCCATGTGGCCTTTCTCTGCTCTCCTCTCTAATGCTAGTCTCAGGAACCGAGAGAAAGCAAGCTCCTGGTCTGTCCCACTTTATAGTGCAGAAATCAAAACCTTTAATCCAATATACAAATAGGGAAGCCTCTAATACAAAGTCACTTATCTGAGGCATGATGGGATTGCACCACCCCACATCAAATAGGGTAGGAAAAGCTTAGTCCTAAAACCAAGCCCCAGGCTACGAGGATCCTGCCTGCCCACAGCCTTCCCCCAACACACATTAATATCACCTGGGCGATGAACTTCCATGTGGGCAGCACCATCTTTAACAAAGTGAGCATAATATATTTTATCTGCCCAACAGACTGGTACTGGTCAAATGTGTTTGGGACTAGAATGTAGGTAGGGAAGATTTGGAGGCTTTGCTGATTTGGGACACCGGGGATGTGGAACCCTGGAGGAGAAAGTAGGGCCTTCAAAGCTGCTTTGCTGAGCTGAAACTCCGGAAATCTGTAGGTAAGGTAGATCTTTTGTTTTGCTGAGCTGAAACTCCGGAGATGTGGAACTCTGGTGGTGTAGGTAGAACAGAGCATCTCCTTTGCTGAGTTGAAACTTCGAAGGTTGTTGGGCAGATAAAATATATTATGCTCACTTTGTTAAATATGGCACTGCCCACATAGAGACCAGTCACCCAGGTGATATTAATGTGTGTTGAGGGTGGGCTGTGGGCAGGCAGAATCCTTGTAGCCTGGGGCTTGGTTTTAGGACTAAGCCTTTCCCACTCTTTTTGATGTGGGGTGGTACAATCCCATTATGACTCAGATATGTGACTTTGTATTAGAGACTTCCCTATTTTGTATATTGGATTAAAGGTTTTGATTTCTACACTATAAAATGGGGGCAGAACAGGAGCTTGCTTTTGGTTCCTGAGATTAGCATTAGAGAGCAGAGAGCAGAAAAAGGCCATGTGGAGGAGGCCAGAAGAAGCAGCCAAGATGGTGGAGTGTTGAGTGAGAGGCCAGTTTGTGCAGAGTTTGTGCAGGGAGAAGGAAGGAGATGGGGAACAGAGGTGAATAAGTCTGGTGAGCTAGAAACCTTTGATTCTAGGAAACTCAGATAATTCAGTAGCTTTGAGAGCACTGAATGTGAGTGGGTTTTGGAGCCCAGTGTGTGTTTTTACTTGCGTGCCTGGTGCAAGCTAGGATTAAAGATGATGGCCCACCAGTTTTTGGCTCTGTTGTTTCTTTTTTTTTTTTTTTTTTTTTTTTCATTTTTCTGAAGCTGGAAACAGGGAGAGACAGTCAGACAGACTCCCGCATGCGCCCGACCGGGATCCACCCGGCACGCCCACCAGGGGCGACGCTCTGCCCACCAGGGGGCGATGCTCTGCCCATCCTGGGCGTCGCCATGTTGCGACCAGAGCCACTCCAGCGCCTGAGGCAGAGGCCACAGAGCCATGCCCAGCGCCCAGGCCATCTTTGCTCCAGTGGAGCCTTGGCTGCGGGAGGGGAAGAGAGAGACAGAGAGGAAAGCGCGGCGGAGGGGTGGAGAAGCAAATGGGTGCTTCTCCTGTGTGCCCTGGCCGGGAATCGAACCCGGGTCCTCCGCACGCTAGGCCGACGCTCTACCGCTGAGCCAACCGGCCAGGGCTCTGTTGTTTCTTTACTGACTGTCCGAATCTAATGCAAACCTGCATGGGCCAGGCTGCTGTGATGGTGGCCTTGGCCACTGGCTTTAGAGAGGTATGTAGGTAAAGCCAGCTTTCCAGCATTACTGAGTTGAAACTGGTCCCGCTGTGGACTCTCCGTTGGTCTTGATTAGGATTCTCTGGGATGCATTTAATTGTACTCTGGAAAAATGATTAGTAGGAGCTGAAGTGACCAGGTCCATCAGCTGCTATCGTGCCCGAGAAAGATAATTAAAGGGAACTGAGTAGAGACCCTGTACTTCCAGAGGCAGCTAGTTGTGTTATGTTCTCAAAGAAAAACCAGAGTTAAACACCTTTGTATTTATTGAGATCTCATTCTTCTTTGTTCTCCTTACTTTTTTTTTAATTTTATTTTTTAATGGGGTGACATCAATAAATCAGAGTACATATATTCAAAGAAAACATGTTCAGGTTATCTTGTCATTCAATTATGTTGCATACCCATCACCCAAAGTCAGATTGTCCTCTGTCACCTTCTATCTAGTTTTCTTTGTGCCCCTCCCCCTCCCCCTTTCCCTCTTCCTCTCCCTTCACCCCCCTTAACCACCACACTCTTATCAATGTCTATTAGTCTCGCTTTTATATCCCACCTACGTATGGAATAATGCAGTTCCTGGTTTTTTTCTGATTTACTTATTTCACTTCATATAATGTTATCAAGGTCCCACCATTTTGCTTTAAATGATCCGATGTCATCATTTCTTATGGCTGAGTAGTATTACATAGTGTATATGTGCCACATCTTCTTTATACAGTCATCTATAGATGGGCTTTTTGGTTGTTTCCATGTCCTGGCCACTGTGAACAATGCTGCAGTGAACATGGGGCTGCATGTGTCTTTACGTATCAATGTTTCAGAGTTTTTTGGGTATATACCCAGTAGAGGGATTGCTGGGTCATAACGTAGTTCTATTTTTAGTTTTTTGAGGAACCACCATACTTTCTTCCATAATGGTTGCACTATTTACATTCCCAACAACAGTAAATGCGGGTTCCTTTTTCTCCACAGCCTCTCCAACATTTGCTATTACCTGTCTTGTTAATAATAGCTAATCTAACAGGTGTGAGGTGGTATCTCATTGCAGTTTTGATTTGCATTTCTCTAATAACTAAAAAAGATGAGCATCTTTTTATATATCTGTTGGCCATTTGTATTTCTTCCTGGGAGAAGTGTCTGTTCATGTCCTCTTCCCATTTTTTTATTGGATTGTTTGTTTGTTTGTTGTTGAGTTTTATGAGTTCTTTGTATATTTTGGATATTAGGCCCTTATCTGAGCAGTTGTTTAAAAATATCATTTCCCATTTAGTTGGCTGTCTGCTTATTTTGTTATCAGTTTTCCTTGCTGAGCAAAAACTTCTTAGTCTGATGTAGTCCCATTCATTAATTTTTGCCTTCACTTCTCTTGCCTTTGGAGTCAAATTCATAAAATGCTCTTTAGAACCCAGGTCCATGAGTTTAGAACCTATGTCTTCTTCTATGTACTTTATTTTTTCAGGTCTTATATTTAGATCTTTGATCCATTTTGAGTTAATTTTAGTACACGGGGACAAACTGTAGTCCACTTTCATTCTTTTGAATGTGGCTTTCCAGTTTTCCCAGCACCATTTGTTGAAGAGGCTTTCTTTTCTCCATTGTGTGTTCTTGGCCCCTTTATCAAAAATTATTTGACTATATATATGTGGTTTTATTTCTGGGCTTTCTATTCTGTTCCATTGGTCTCAGTGTCTATTTTTCTGCCAATACCATGCTGTTTTGATTGTCGTGGCCCTATAATATAGTTTGAAGTCAGGTATTGTAATGCCCCCAGCTTCATTCTTTTTCTTTAGGATAGCTTTGGCTATTCGGGGTTTTTTATAGTTCCATATAAATCTGATGATTTTTTGCTCCATTTCTTTTAAAAATGTCATTGGAATTTTGATGGGAATTGCATTAAATTTGTATATTGCTTTGGGTAATGTGGCCATCTTGATTATATTTATTCTTCCTAACCAAGAACAAGGAATATTCTTCCATCTCATTATATCTTTTTTGATTTCCCTTAACAATGGTTTGTAGTTTTCATTATATAAATCCTTTACATTCTTTGTTATGTTTATTCCTAGGTATTTTATTTTTTTCATTGCAATCATGAAGGGGATTATTTTTTTGAGTTCGTTCTCAAATGTTTCATTGTTGGCATATAGAAAGGCTATTGACTTCTGTATGTTAATTTTGTATCCTGCAACCTTACTGTATTGGCTTATTGTTTCTAGTAGTCTTTTTGTGGATTCTTTGGGGTTTTCGATGTATAGGATCATATCATCTGCAAAAAGTGATACCTTTACTTCTTCTTTTCCGATATGGATGCCTTTTATTTCTTTGTCTTGTCTGATTGCTCTGGCTAGAACCTCTAGTAGTGGAGAGAGTGGGACAACCCTGTCTTGTTCCTGATTTAAGGGGGAAAGCCTTCAGTTTAGTGCCATTTAATATGATGATAGCTGATGGTTTATCATATATGGCCTTTATCATGTTGAGATATTTTCCTTCTATACCCATTTTGTTGAGAGTCTTAAACATAAAATTGTGTTGTATTTTATCGAAAGCCTTTTCTGCGTCTATTGATAAGATCATGTGGTTTTTGTTCTTTGTTTTGTTGATATGGTGTATTACGTTAACCATTTTACGTATGTTGAACCATCCTTGAGATTCTGGGATGAATCCCACTTGATCATGATGTATTATTTTTTTAATATGTTGTTGTATTCGATTTGCTAGTATTTTGTTTAGTATTTTAGCATCTGTATTCATTAGAGATATTGGTCTGTAGTTTTCTTTTTTTGTGCCCTCCTTGTCTGGTTTTGGTATGAGGGTTATGTTGGCCTCATAAAATGTGTTTGGAAGTATTGCTTCTTCTTCAAGTTTTTGGAAGACGTTCTGTAGAATAGGAACCAAGTCTTCTTTGAATGTTTGATAAAATTCACTAATATAGCCGTCAGGGCCTGGACTTTTATTTTTGGGGAGGTTTTTAATGGTTTTTTTCTATTTCTTCTCTACTAATAGGTTTGTTTAGGCTTTCTGCTTCTTCTTGACTCAGTCTAGGAAGGTTGTATTGTTCTAGGAATTTATCCATTTCTTCTAAGTTGTTGAATTTAGTGGCATAAAGTTTTTCATAGTATTCTACAACAATTCTTTGTATATCTATGATGTCCGTGGTGATTTCTCCTCTTTCATTTTGGATTTTGTTTATATGAGTTCTTTCTCTTTTTTCTTTGGTAAGTCTTGCCAAGGGTTTGTCAATTTTGTTGATCTTTTCAAAGAACCAGCTTCTTGTTCTATTAATTTTTTCTATAGTTTTTCTGTTCTCTATTTCATTTATTTCTGCTCTGATTTTTATTATCTCCTTTCTTCGGCTGGTTTTGGGTTGTCTTTGTTCTTCTTTTTCCAGTTCCTTAAAGTGTGAAGTTAAGTGGTTCACTTGGGCTCTCTCTTGTTTGTTCATATATGCCTGAAGTGATATGAACTTCCCTCTTATCACTGCTTTTGCTGCATCCCATAGATTCTGATATGTCGTATTGTCATTTTCATTTGTCTGTATATATCTTTTGATCTCTGCGCTTATTTCTTCTTTGAACCATTCATTTTTTAAAAGTATGTTGTTTAGTTTTCACATTTTTGTGGGATTTTTTTTTCTCTTTTTTTGCAGTTGAATTTCAGTTTCAAGGCTTTATGATAAAAAAATATGCTTGGTACAACTTCGATTTTTCTGAATTTGCTGATGTTGTTTTTGTGGCCCAACATATGGTCTATTCTTGAGAATGATCCATGTACACTGGAGAAAAATGTATACTCAGTCACTTTGGGATGAAATGTCCTGTAGATGTCTATCATATCCAGGTGCTCTAGTGTTTTGTTTAAGGCCAATACATCTTTGTTGATTCTCTGTTTGGATGACCGATCTAGAGTCGTCAGCGGTGTATTGAGGTCTCCAAGTATGATTGTATTTTTTTCACTTTTTGTTTTAAGGTCAATAAGTAGCTGTCTTATATATTTTGGTGCTCCTTGGATTGGTGCATATATATTAAGAATTGTTATGTCTTCTTGATTCAGTGTTCCCTTAGTCATTATGAAATGTTCTTTTTTGTCTCTGAGTACTTTTGCTGTCTTGTAGTCAACATTATCAGATATGAATATTGCTACGCCTGCTTTTTTTTTGGATGTTATTTGCTTGGAGTATTGTTTTCCAGCCTTTCAGCCTTTCACTTTGAATTTGTTTTTATCCTTGTTGCTTAGATGAGTTTCTTTTTTTTTTTTTTTTTTTTTTTTTTTTACATAGGCAGAGATAGACAGGGACACACAGACAGGAATGGAGAGAGAGATGAGAAGCATCAATCATTAGTTTTTCGTTGTGCATTGCGACTTCTTAGTTGTTCATTGATTGCTTTCTCATATGTGCCTTGACCGTGGGCCTTCAGCAGACCGAGTAACCCCTTGCTGGAGCCAGCGACCTTGGGTTCAAGCCGGTGAGCTTTTTGCTCAAGCCAGATGAGCTCGCGCTCAAGCTGGTGACCTCGGAGTCTCAAACCTGGGTCCTTCCACATCCCAGTCCGACACTCTATCCACTGCACCACCACCTGGTCAGGCTAGATGAGTTTCTTGTAGGCAGCATACAGTTGGATTTTCTTTTTTAATCCATTCTGCTACTCTGTGCCTCTTTATTGGTGAGTTTAATCTATTTACATTTAGTGTAATTATTGACACTTGTGAGTTCCCTATTGCCATTTTATATCTTGCTTTCTGTTAGTATTGTGTCTTGTTTGAACCTTCTCTTTCTTTTTTCTATCTTTTGTTTTTATTTGGTTGTATTCCATACATCTTTCCTTTGTTGCTATCTTTTTTAAATCATGTGCTTCTGTGGTGTTTTTTTCAATGGTGGTTACCATTAAGTAATGAAAAGGTTTCCTACCCTGTTCATTGTAGTGCACTATCTTGTGAGTACTTTTGCACTCCATCGTCCTTTGCTACTGTTAATTTCCATCCTCTCCCCAACTTTCTTTTTGTTGTTGTCACAGTTTAAATTTGGTTGTATTGTGTTCTTCGTGGAGCTTTTACTTGTGGCTTTGTTTTTTTTTTTTGTTGTTCTTTGTATCTGATTGGAGAACCTCCTTTAGTAATTCTTGGATTGGGGGTTTTCTTTTTCTTTCTTTTTTTTTTTAAATAAATTTTTATTTTAATGGGGTGACATCAATAAATCAGGGTACATACATTCAAAGAAAACATTTCCAAGTCATCTTGTCATTTAGTTCTGTTGCATACCCATCTCCCAAAGAGAGATTGTCCTCCGCCACCTTCCATCCAGTTCTCTCTGTACCCCTCTCCCTCCTTCCCTCCCTCCTTCCCTCCCCCCACCCCCCGTAACCACCACACTCCTGTCCATGCCTCTTAGTCTCGCTTTTATGTCCCACCAATGTATGGAATCCTGAAGTTCCTGTTTTTTTCTGATTCGCTTATTTCACCCTGCACAGTGCTACCAAGACTCCACCATTCCGCTGTAAGTGATCCTATGTCATCATTTCTCCTAGCTGAATAGTATACCATGATGTATATGTGCCCCATCTTCTTAATCCAGTCCTCTGTTTTTTTTTTACAGTGATTAAAAGCCTTTAAGCAAACTTTTGGCCAATACAGCAAAAATACATAAAAAAGTATTGTCCTTAACATGTTCACCAAGTCCAAGTTGGCCCCATCACCATGCCAAATCCCTGAAAAATGCAACCCAACCACAGTTCAGTCTGTTAAGAGCTGTCACAGAGAGCAGGAGTCCAGGAAAAGTCCACATCCAGGAAAAGTCCTCATGGCACTGGAATTGTCACCATTCTATACTTTGCAGCTCATGTCCAAGTCCCAATGACCGCTGCTTCTAGCTGGTAATGATTCAGATAGACTGGAAAAGCCATTTGCAGCATGCGTGGATATGGAGCTTCTGTTCTCCTCTGCCTGGAGAGTTGAGACCAGGTTGCTTTTCCCTGGAGCTCTGTGACTGTGGCATGGTAAGGAGGACCTTGAGATACTCTAAGCTGGGTGGCAAAGGTAAATTCATAATACAAGTTGGCAAAGGGGGGAAAGAGAGCTCTAAATTAGAAATAGGTCCCAGCCTGAAATATGAGTGGGGCATTGAGGTAGAAGGGATAAAGGAAACACTATATATTAAGCAAAGCAGCAGAAAATAGGACTATCAACACCCACAACAGAGATCTTTGAGGGAAGAATAAAAAACCTGACTATTCAGGCAAAACATAGTTAAGTGGCCCTTGTGCAAATGAGATCAGTTTACCTGCTTCTTGGAAGAAATACCCTATGCTCGTCCACAGTGTCGTCGATGGGGCCAATGGCCCTGGACACCTTCAGCCTTCAGTGGCAAACCCCAGCTTTCTGGGCAAGGTTAGGCCATAGGTGGCTGGAGCAGGACTGGAAGAGACTGAATCCTCCCTTAGAAGAGCAAGGGGGGAGCCCACCTTCCAGTGTCCCTGTTTTCTCACAGCAGAGGCATGTAAGCCTGGCAGGCTTTAGCTCAATGACCTTTCTTTCCACTTTTGAAGCAGGATCCAGATGGCATCCTATGAGACCCTTTTGGGGCATTAGAGCCTTTAAGGGTGTATCCTAAAAGCTGGTAGTTCCCCTGATCTCTATTGGGCTTTTTCTGCCTCTAGGTATCTTAAAAGCCATTCTCAGAAGATCTCGCTGAGGGGTTTGAGGATCCCCATCCGCCTATATAAATCTTTTCCATATATCTGGAGCTATTTGAAAAAAGGCAAAACAGTGTTATTAGCTAGATCTAATAAAGAAGGTAGTAGTTTGCAGTCGAAAAAGATTTGGTGCCTCCTGTTCATCAGCATTCAAAAGAAATGTAAAATTTTTTTTAAGTAAAAAGCATGATATGGTAGACCCATCGGAGTCATTGGCCAGGTGTGCAGGATTCCCGGGTTTGAGTCCCGGCTAGAGCATACAGGAGAAGTGCCCATCTACCTCTCCACCCCTCCCCCTCTCCTTCCTCTTCGTCTCTCTCCTCCTGCCCACAGCCAAGGCTCCACCGGAGCAAAGCCACCCCGGGCACTAAGGATGGCCCCATGGCCTCCACCCCAGTTGCTAGAATGGCTCTGGTTGTAACAGAGCAACACCCCAGGTGGGCAGAGCAGTCCCCCTGGTAGGCATGCCAGGTGAATTCCAGTAAGGCGCATACAGGAGTCTGTCTGACTGCCTCCCCATCTCCATCCTCAGAAAAATACAAAAAATAAATAAATAAAAGAAAAAATACTACAAAAAAAGGGGGGGCATTCCCTTGTGCTAAAGCTCCAGGGAGCATGGAGTGAGCTTGAGTATGTCCTATGAAACATGGAGCTCTATGGTGACATATAAGTCTTTGAAGAAGGAGGAACTGCTGAAATAGTTTATCAGCATTTGTCCCTAAGACAGCAGTCTTTATAGTGGGAACACCATACGTAAATATTTGCTGTCTGTCTATAGATTAAGGGGGGAATATGGCAAATGCTGAAAAGCCATGATCTTTGTGCCCCTTCCCTCCCTCAACCCCCTCCCTCACCTCCCCCCACCCTGTAATGCCAACACTGTTGTTCATGTCTCTGAGTCTCATCTTTATGTCCCACCTATGTATGGAATCATATAGTTCTTAATTTTTTCTGATTTACTTCTTTTACTCAGTATAATGTTATCAAGGCCCATCCATGTTGTTGTAAGAGATCCTATGTCATCATTTCTTATGGCTGAGTAGTATTCCATAGTATATATATACCAAAGCTTTTTAATCCACTCGTCCTCTGATGGACACTTGGGCTGTTTCCAAATCTTTGCTATTGTGAACAATGCTGCCATAAACATGGGGGTGCATTTCTTCTTTTCATACAGTGCTATGATGTTCTTGGGGTATATTCCTAACAGTGGCATAGCTGGGTCAAAAGGCAGTTCGATTTTTGATTTCTTGAGGAATCTCCATACTGTTTTCCACAGTGGCTGCACCAGTCTGCATTCCCACCAGCAGTGCAGGAGGGTTCACTTTTCTCCACATCCTTGCCAGCACTTATTCTGTGTTGTTTTATTGATGAGCGCCATTCTGACTGGTGTGAGGTGATATCTCATTGTGGTTTTAATTTGCATTTCTCTAATCATTAGTGATGTTGAACATTTTTTCATATGCCTGTTGGCCATCTGTGTGTCCTCTTTGGAGAAGTGTCTATTCATTTCTTTTGCCCATTTTTGGATTGGATTGTTTGTCTTCCTGGTATTAAGTTTTACAAGTTCTTTATAAATTTTGGTTATTAACCCCTTATCAGACGCATTGTCAAATATATTCTCCCATTGTGTAGTTTGTCTTTTTATTCTGTTCTTATTGTCTTTAGCTGTGCAGAAGCTTTTTAGTTTGTTAAAGTCCCATTTGTTTATCCTGTCTTTTATTTCACTTGCCTGTGGAGACAAATCAGCAAATATATTGCTGCGAGAGATGTCAGAGAGCTTACTGCCTATGTGTTCTTCTAAGATGCTATGGTTTCACAGCTTACATTCAAGTCTTTTATCCATTTTGAGTTTATTTTTGTGAGTGGTGTAAGTTGGTGGTCTAGTTTCATTTTTTTGCAGGTAGCTGTCCAGTTTTCCCAACACCATTTGTCTTTACTCCATTGTGTTGTCTTACCTCCTTTGTCAAATATCAGTTGTCCATAGAGCTGTGGGTTTATTTCTGGGTTCTCTGTTCTGTTCCATTGATCTATGTGCCTGTTCTATGCCAGTACCATGCTGTTTTGAGTACAATGGCCTTATAATATAACTTGATATCTGGAAGTGTGATACCTCCCGCTTTTTTCTTCCTTTTGAAGATTGCTGAGGCTATTCATGTTCTCTTTTGGTTTTATATAAATTTTTGGAATATGTGTTCTATGTCTTTGAAGTAAGTCATTGGTATTTTAATCGGTATTGCATTGAATTTATAAATTGCTTTGGGTAATATAGACATTTTAATGATGTTTATTCTTCCTAACCATGAGCACGGTATATGCCTCCACTTATTTGTATCTTCCCTGATTTCTTTTATCAATGTTTTATAATTTTCTGAGTACAAGTCTTTAATCTCCTTAGTTAGATTTATTCCTAGGTACTTTATTTTTTTGGTTGCAATGGTAAAGGGGATTGATTCCTTGATTTCTCTTTCTGACAGTTCATTATTAGTGTATAAAAATGCCTCTGATTTCTGAGTATTGATTTTATATCCTGCCACCTTGCCAAATTTATTTATTAGGTCTAGTAGTTTTTTGACTGAGACTTTAGGGTTTTCTATATACAATATCATGTCATCTGCAAATAATGATAGTTTTACTTCTTCTTTTCCAATTTGGATGCCTTTTACTTTTTTTTCTTGTCTGATTGCTGTGGCTAGGACTTCCATACGTATGTTGAATAAGAGTGGTGAAAGGGGGCACCCCTGCCTTGTTCATGATCTTAAGGGGATTGCTTTTAATTTTTGCCCATTGAGTATGATGTTGGCTGTGGGTTTGTCATAGATGGCCTTTATCATGTTGAGGTATGTTCCCTGTATTCCCACTTTGCTGAGAGTTTTGATCATGAATGCGTGCTGGACTTTATCAAATGCTTTTTCTGCATCTATTGAAATTATCATGTGGTTTTTCTCCTTTCTTTTGTTTATGTGATGAATCACATTGATTGATTTGCGAATATTGTACCAGCCTTGCCTCGTAAGAATAAATCCTACTTGATCGTGGTGTATGATTTTTCCATATATTGCTGGATCCGGTTTGCTAATATTTTGTTGAGGATTTTTGCATCTAAGTTCATCAGGGATATTGGCCTATAATTTTCTTTCTTTGTGTTGTCTTTGCCTGGTTTTGGAATCAGAATTATGCTCACCTCATAAAAGGAGTTTGGAAGTCTTCCTTCCTCTTGAATTTTTTGAAATAGCTTGAGAAGGATAGGAGTTAGTTCTTCTTTGAATATTTGGTAGAATTCGCTTGTGAAGCCATCAGGCCCAGGACTTTTCTTTTTGGGGAGTTTTTTGATAGCAGTTTCAATCTCATTTGTTGTAATTGGTCTGTTTAGGTTTTCTGATTCTTCCAGATTAATTTTTGGAAGATTATATGATTCAAGGAATTTGTCCATTTCATCTAGGTTGTCTAGTTTTTTGGCGTACAGTTCTTCATAGTATTTTCTTACAATATTTTGTATTTCTGTTGTGTCACTTGTTATTTCTCCATTCTCATTTCTAATTTTATTTATTTGAGTCCTCTCTCTTTTTTTCTTGGTGAGTCTCGTTAAAGGTTCATCGATCTTGTTTACCTTTTCAAAGAAGCAGCTCCTGGTTTCATTGATCCTCTGTATTGTTTTTTTAGCCTCTATGTCATTTATTTCTGCTCTGATCTTTATTATTTCCTTCCTTCTACTAGCTCTGGGCTTTACTTGCTGTTCTTTTTCTAGTTCTTTTAGATGTAGGGTTAAGTTGTTTATTTGAGCTTTTTCTAGCTTCTTGAGGTATGCTTGTAATGCTATAAACTTCCCTCTCAGGACTGCTTTTGCTGTTTCCCATAAATTTTGAGTTGATGTATGCTCATTATCATTTTTTTCTAAGAATTTTTAAATTTCTTCTTTGATCTCAATGTTAACCCATTCATTGTTTAATAACGTGCTATTTAGTTTCCAAGTGTTTGAATGTTTTTCAATTTTTCTATTGTGGTTGATTTCTAGTTTAATGTATTGTGATCAGAGAAAGTGCTTGATATGATTTCAATCTTCTTCAATTTCTTGAGCCTGCTTTTGTGCCCTAACATGTGGTTTATTCTAGAGAATGTACCATGAGTGCTGGAAAAGAATGTATATTCTGCTGTTTTAGGGTGAAAGGTTCTGAAGATATCTATTAAATTGAGTTGATCTAATATGTCCTTTAAGTCTGCTGTTTCTTTGTTAATTTTCTTTCTTGAGGATCTATCTAATGATGTAAATGGGGTATTGAAATCTCCTACTATTATAGTATTGCTGTTGATCTCGCCCTTTAAGTCCATCAAAGTCTGCTTTATATATTTAGGTGCTCCTATATTAGGTGTGTAGATATTTATAATGGTTATATCTTCCTTTTGGATTGCTCCCTTTATCATTATGTAGTGACCTTCTTTATCTCTAACTATGGTCTTTGTTTTAAAGTCCATTTTGTCTGATATAAGTATTGCTACCCCAGCTTTTTTTTCATTTCCATTTGCGTGAAATATTTTTTTCCATCCTTTTATCTTCAGTCTGTGTGCATCTTTTGATTTAAGGTGTGTCTCTTGTAGACAGCATATGTATAGGTCCTGTTTTCTTATCCACGCAGCTACCCTATGTCTCTTGATCGGATCATTTAATCCATTAACATTTAAGGTTATTACTGATATGTAATTGTTTATTGCCATTTTTTTTCTTTAAAACTGTTTTTCTCTTTTGCTATATATATTTTTCCTTTGATCTGTTTACAACAGGTCCCTTAGCATTCCTTGCAGCCTTGGTTTGGTTGCAGTGAAATTCTTGAGTTTCTTTTTGTCTGTAAAGCTTTTTATTTCTCCTTCAATTTTAAATGATAGCCTTGCTGGATAAAGTAGTCTTGGTTGTAGGTTCTTGTTCTGCATTACTTTGAATATTTCTTGCCATTTCCTTCTGGCCTCAAGTGTTTCTGTTGAGAAGTCAGAAGTTATCCTTATGGGGGCTCCTTTGTAGGTGATAGTCTTTTTTTCTCTAGCAGCTTTTAATATTTTCTCTTTATCATTTAACTTTGGTAATTTAATTATGATGTGTCTTGGTGTTGGTTTCTTTGGGTTTCTCCTTAATGGAGTTCTCTGTGCTTCCTGAACATGTGAAATGTTTTCCTGCCTTAATTGGGGGAAGTTTTCCACTATAATATGTTTGAACAAAGTCTCTATCCCTTGTTCTTTCTCTTCTTCTTCAGGAACCCCTATGATGCAGATGTTATTTCTCTTCATGTTGTCACAGAGCTCTCTTAGAGTTTCCTCAGACTTTTTGAGTCTCTTTTCTTTTTTCTGCTCTGCTTCTGTGCCTTTATTTATTGTGTCCTCTAACTCACTGATTCGATTCTCTGCTTCATCCATCCTGCTTTTAATTCCTTCCATTGTATTCTTTATTTCAGATATTGTATTTGTCATTTCTGACTGATTCTTTTTTATTATTTCAATGTCCTTTTTTATATTTGTTATCTCTTTATTTAGGTTTTTGTAATGGCCATCTATGGTTGTTCTAATATCTTTGAGCATCCTAACAGTCGTTATTTTAAACTCTGCATCTGGTAATTTGGTTATATCTGATTCACTTAGGTCCTTTTCTGGGGATTTCTCTTGGTTTATTTGTGTTGTATTTCTCTGCCTCCGCATTTTTTCTTCACAGGAGTGGCTGTGATCACGTGCTCGGGTGCACAAGGGTTGGTGGCCTTGGCCTTTGCCCCGCCCCTGTGTGTGACGTTATGCTCGGTCCTGAGGGCACTGGCGAGCACCTTTGCTCAGCTGCGGGTCTCCGCCTGTTTCCGAGCTTTCGCCCTGCCCTTGCAGGAGGATCTCACTCAAGGAACAGCTGCTAGCCTTGGCTCTACCACCAGGCAGGGCTGCGTGCCCAAGCTCAGCTCCGTAGTGGAACTCCGCCGCTTCTGGGCTTTTGGCTCCACCCCTGCGGGAGGAGCTGGCTACCAAGTCAGACTGCAAGCCTGGGTTGCACGGGTGGGGCAGGGCTGTGCTCCTCTGCCCTTTCTCCGGGGCTGGTCTCCACCCTTTCTGGGGTTCCCGCCCTTCTCCCGGAGGCTGGATTGCAGGCTGCCGGCAGCTGAGCTTGACCACTTTTGCACACCCCTTCTCCCCAGGCGGGCAAGATTGAGCTCACACCTGAGCCCAATGGTGGCCAGCCGGCTTCCGCCCCTGCCAGCAGAACCGCGCTTTTGTCTCCCGCTGCCGCCCGCTCTCCGGTGCGCCCTCAGCCGCGTGGGTGGGGGCGTTGCAGCTCGGACCCTAAGACTCACTACTGTAGACCCGAAAGCTCCCTCTTTCTATGCGACTCTGCTCTGAATGCCGGGGGGGAGCTTGTTTGGCTGCTCTCCTGCTTCCCTTTGCTGGTATTGCTGTTTCCGGGGGAAATATTTACTTCAGCTTTGGGGAGTGACTCGGCCCAGGGGTTAGGGTGGCTATCTCCCAAAATGTTTCTCCCTATGCCTCCTAGATTACACTCTCTTCCTGTTACTGTGGTCCTCTCCTCTCTCCCTCCACCCCCAGGAACCCCAGGTGATTGTTTTTGAGAGAGATGTTCTGCGCGGTCCCTTTAAGAAGGATCCTGGGTCTGAGAAATCAGACTCTCTCACAAACAGTATCCTGACTTGTTTCCAGATGAATACTGTCCTTACGCCTCTTCTGGGCTCTGGGGCTGCAGGCTGGGGTTTTGTTCCTGGGGCCCTTTCCCCTCTGCTAAACTCACTTCCCGCCATGCGAGTCTCTCCCTGCTGCCGTTCACTCTGGGGAGCTGGGCAGCCCTCTCCGCATTTCCGCTTTTCCTACCAGTCTCGGTGTGGCTTCTTCAGTGTTCCTTGGTTGAAGAGTCCTCTTAGTTTAGTCCAAAGTTGGTTTTTCCAGATGATAGTTCATAAAATTAGTTTGTAATCCACTTTGGTTCTGGGAGGTAGATGCTGGTACGTCCGCCTACTCCAGCGCCATCTTGTCTCTCCTCTGGGGGTTTTCTGATGATAAATTCCCTCATCTTTTCTGTATCTGTGAATGTTTTTATTTCTTGTTCGTATTTGAAAGATATCTTTGATGAGTATAGTATTCATGGCTGAAAGTTCCTCTCTTTCAGGACTTTAAATATTGGGGTCCACTCTCTTCTAGCTTGTAGAGTTTCTGTTGAGAAATATGATGATAATCTAATGGGCCTTCCTTTATATGTTGTATTCTTCTTTTCCCTGGCTGCCTTGAGAATTTTTTCCTTGCCATTGGTTTGTGCCAATTTCATTATGATGTGCCTTGGAATAGGTTTGTTGGGGTTAAGAAAACTCGGTGTTCTCTTTGCTTCTTGGATTTGAGGCTTTAGTTCTTTCCACAGGCTTGGGAAGTTCTCATCTATTATTTGTTTGAGTATGTTCTCCATTCCATTTTCTCTCTCTTCTCCCTCTGATATACCTATTATTCTTAAGTTATTCTTTTTGATGGAGACATATAATTCCTGTAGGGCTATCTCATTTTTTAAAATTTTTGAGTCTCTTTCTTCTTCTCTCTGTTGTGCCTGAAGTTGCTTGTCTTCTATTTCACTAATCGTACCTTGTATCTGGCCTGTTCTATTAGCTAAGCTTGTTACCTCGTTTTTCAGCTCGTGAATTGAGTTTTTCATCTCTGTTTGATTTGTTTTTATAATTTCAATTTTCTTGGTAATATATTCTTTGTGTTCATTGAGTTGTTTTCTGAGCTCTCTAAATTGCCTTTCTGTGTTTTCTTGTATATCTCTGAGTATTTTTAGGATTTCTATTTTAAATTCTCTGTCATTTATTTCCAAGGTTTCCAATATATTAAATTTTTTCTCTATAGATTTTTCCTCATCTATCTGTGTTACCTTTCTTTCTTTTGTATCCATGATATTCGATTTTCTCTTCCTTAATTGCATCTGAGGGTGGTTTTGTTGATAGTATTAATGAGGTTTAATAAAGAATAAATAGTTGAAAAAAATTTTAAAAAAATTTAAAAAAATAATAAAAAAAATTAAAAAAAAACTTATTCCCCTCCCTCCTTTTTTCCTCTCCTCTCCTCTCCCCTTTTCTTGAGAAAATCTTATGTTTAACTGTGAATTATTTTGTACTAAATAGAACAAACAATGCCTATAATGGAGGGCCTGAGTTGGGGAGAAGTAATAAAGGGGCAAAACAGGGGGGTATGGACCCACAAAATGCAAATAAGGAAAAAATTTGAGTCAAGAATAAAATGATTTGCTTTTAGGTGTTGGTTGGCTAAGAGATATGATGAAAGGAATAAGAGGGAAACAGGAAAATGGGGGGACAAATTAAAAAATTACTATTGTATTTAGTGGAACAAGAACTCCATAAAATAGAGAGCCAGGGTTCGGAGCACTGCTAGTGAGTTAAAAAAGTGAAGTAAAACCTCCCCAAAATGCCACAAACATAAGTTTGTGTCCCAGATAAGATAATTTGTTCGTTATTGAGGATTGAGTGAGAGGAGACATAAAGGAGAAAGGAAGAAACTAATATAGAGGGAGAAAAGAAAGAGAGGGGGGAAAAATGAGGGAACCACTAAAAGAAGGAAAAAGAAAGAAAAGGAGAGAGAGAGAGATAAGGGTTTTGGAATGCAACCCTCATAGAGAGAAAGAAAGAGGAAAGAAAAGGTAGTGGGAGATGTAACACTTATGGGTAGTGTAGTTCAAGGAGAGATGAAAGTAAGGCCGGCAGAGAATTAAACGACCAAATTGGAAGAGGAAAAAAAAAATCAGGACATGAAGATAAGAGAAACAAATGAACAAATATAATAAAATGGGTAGGTTATAAAGTCTGTGGATTATTCTTGATTTTGAGAGGTTATCTTCTTGCTTTTTCTTTTCTCTCCCTCTTCCTGGTCGGTGACTCTGTACCCCGGGTTCTGCCCCTGTGGCATGCTCAGGTAGAGGTTTGCAGTTGATAAGTCTCTATGGCAATGTCATGTATTGGGCTTCAGTCTCGTTGGCAGTTGAGGCTCAATAGTATTTGTAGGCTCCGACAGTGAGAGAGTCCGTTTTCCCGGAGCCTCTCTCCTAGTCTTTCCTTTCTCAATTAGTAGCCTGATAATCCAGCTATGGGGTTGCTGCTGCCTCTGCCTGGATAGTAAGAAGCTCAAAGAGCTGGCAACTCCTCACTCTATTCCCACTCAGCACAGGGCTCTGGGTAAGGCTCAATCAGTCAGACCTGCTAGCATATTCAGGTGGGGCTTCCACCCACACAAAGACCTCTGACTCTGCCACTCTGTTTGGTAAAACAGGCGGGTGCCCACCCCCGGAGTGCTCAGAGGAATCTCTCGCCCACTATCTGCGTGCACAGACCACGATATCAGGTCGGCCATCTCTCACTCTGAGAAAGCCCTCCACCTGCATGGAGAAGTTCCAGCATTGGAATTAGCTCTCACTCCCTCCCCGTGCACGGCTTTTCCAGGGCACTGGGGCAGTCCCGAGATTTTTCTTTTTGGCCCACACAAAGGCCTCTGACTCTACCTCTCTGTGGGATAACACGGGTGCCCACTCCCGGGGCCTTCGGAGGAATCTCTCGTCCACTATCTACGTGCGCCTACCAGGAGATCAGGGTGAATGGCTGCCCCACTTGTCTTTCTTTATCTGGGTTTGGCACGAGTCTTAGCTTGTATTGCCTGGGTTGCCCCAGGCACAGTTTTTCCTTGGCTTGGATCTCCATGCCACAGCCTGGTTGGGCTGTTTGTGCCGCAGCCTGGATCTATTAGCCCCCTTTGCCTGCCTTAGTTTCTATACTCTCAGTTCCCAGTGAAAGCAGCCCTATTTAGGTTAGTGAGGAAGGCGGAGTATTTCTTACTCCCTTTCTCCTTCGGGGTTTGATTATATATTTAGCCAATTTTTCACTTGACCATACCTTTGGGTGTATTGTGGAACATCTGGCAGCTCCAAGGATAGATTTTTCTGTTTCTGGTTGAAGATCTTGTTGAGTTTTGGGGGAGATTTATCGGTATCGCTTCCTACCACGCCATTACTCTGACATCATCTGTTCTCCTTACTTTTGTCTAAAAAAAATTTCCTGGGTTCAAAGTCTAAAGTCTTTGCAGGACACAGCCTGCAATGCACCTAAGAGACCACGAGGGGAAGCCTTTCCTTCATCTATGAAAGTGCACTCGTGTGTGTGTGTGTGTGTGTGTGTGTGTGTGTGTGTGTGTATGTATAAGTACTTTGTTTAATGTCTAAAATGTGTCTGTTTTTGTCTTTTCTTTCCTCTGAACTCTTGCTTTCACTTTTTTGTTTGGGACTAGAAATAGGTAGAGTGGATTTGGGGGCTTTTGCTGAGTTGTGACTCTGGGGATGTGGAACCTTAGTGGAGTAGGTAGGGCTTTCAAAACTGCTTTGCTGTTTGTAACTAGTCTATAGTCTTTATGTTTTGGGGTACAGTGAAATAGGTCAGACATGGTCAGCATGTTCACAGTATGCTCTCCAAGCCTGAGATGTCGCTGGAGGGTTTCTAGGTCCTGCCTTGGACTCTAGTGGATATCTGCTTGTACGCTGGAGGGACATTAGTGAGAACTGAGCAGACCAGGTCCACCAGTTCTGCCTCAGGCCTTCAGAGACGTTGGGCTCTCTAGAGAAATAGATGTGGGGACAATGTGTCTATCTCTAGGAAGGCTAATGGAGGTTAAGTCCATTCAGGATTAGTCAGTCTAGCATAGCACTCAATCAGTGGAGACTGAGCTAACCTGGATTGATTAATCTTGACTCAAGACTTCCAGAGACATCTCTGTGTTTGTTGAGATCTCATTCTTTGTTTTTATTGTTTATCCAAAACCCCTGAGTAATTGGAGTGTGAATGGGGATCTCTGGTGCCTAAGCCTAAGTTCCAGGATAGTAACAGAAAAGGCAAATAGAGCCTGTTGGTCAAATAAATTTTTAAATATGATATATATGTTTGCTTTCTTATGGTTTGTATTGGGTGTGGGGGACAGGCTGTAAGCAGGCCGGGTTGTTATAGCCTAAGGCAATGGTAGTCAACTTTTTATACCTACCGCCCACTTTTGTATCTCTGTTAGTAGTAAAATTTTCTAACTGCCCACCGGTTCCACAGTAATGGTGATTTATAAAGTAGGGAAGTAACTTTACTTTATAAAATTTATAATGCAGAGTTACAGCAAGTTCAAGCATATAATAATAATTATTTACCAAGTACTTTATGTTGGATTTTTGCTAAGTTTGGCAGAATCAATCTTTATAGAACAACTTATTATAGTTAAATCTATCTTTTTATTTATACTTTGGTTGCTCTGTTACCGCCTACCATGAAAGCTGGAATGCCTACTAGTGGGTGGTAGGAGCCAGGTTGACTGGCTAAGACTTAGTTTTAAGAATAAGCTTTTTCCCACACCCTTGACTGATTGCATGATGTGGGGTGGTGCACTTTCATGAGGGATCCAATTATGCCTCAGATAAGTGACTTTGTATCAGAGACTTTCTTATTTATATATTGGATTAAAGGTTTTGATTTCTATGCTATAAAATGGGGGCAGACCTAGAGCTTGCTCTTTCGGTTCCTGAGATTAGCATTAGAGGAAAGAGCAGAGGAGAGCAGAGAGAGGCCATGTGGAGGAGGCCAGGAGAAGCAGCCAAGATGGTGGAGTGTTGAAGGAGAAGCCAGTTTGTGCAGGGAGAAGGGGATGGGGAACAGAGGTTAATAAGGCTAGTGAGCTAGAAACCTTTGATTCTAGGAAACTCGGATAAGTCAGTAGCTTTGCGAGTGCTGAATGAGTGGGTTTTGGAGCCCAGTGTGTGTTTTTACTTGCCCTCCAGGTGCAAGCTAGGATTAAAGCTAATGGCCACCAGTTCTTGGCTCTGTTTTTTCATTACCATCTGTCTGAATCAAATGCGAACCTGCATGTGAATGGCCACGATGGTGGCTACTGGCTTTACAGATCTCAAAAGAGATCAGGAAAATACCAGCTCTTGGCATATGCCCTTAAAGGCTCCAGTGCCCCAAAAGAGCTTCATAGAATTCCATAAGGGCCCTGCTTCAAGAGTAGAAAAGAAGGTCATTGAGCAAAAGCCTGCCAGGCTTCTTGGCCCCATTGGGGGACATGCCTTTGCTGTGGAAAAAGTGACACAAGAAGGTAAGCTGCCCCCTTGCTCTACAAAGGGAGTTTTCAGTTTCTTCCAGCCCTAATCCAGCTACCTGTGACCTGACCTTGCCCAGCTTGCTGGGGCTTGCCACTGAAGGCTAAAAGGTGCCTAAGGCCATTGGCCTCATCTCACAACACCATTTACAAGCCTAAGGTATTACTTCCAAGTAGCAGGTAAACTGATCTCATGTCTTATAAACATGAGGGCCATTTATTATGCCTTGCCTGAACATTTAAGTTTTATTTATCCCTAGAAGATCTCTACTGGGGGTAATGACAGTCTGATTTTTTTTGCTTTATTTAATGTATGGTGTCTCCTTTATTCCTCGTGTCTCAATGCCCCATGCCTATTTTAGGCTGGGACCTGCTTCTAATTCCAGCTAGAAACATTGATCATTAGGACTTGGACGCTAGCTGAAAAGTGTAGAATGTGACCACAACTCCAATGCCCAAATGCCTTGTGGAATTTTCCTGAATGTGTGTAATTTCTGCTCTTTAGGACATTTCTCAGACTGAAAGAAATTAGGTTACATTTTGTATATAATATAAAACAGCAATAGTGTCAACATGGACTTAGTGAAATTATATTAACATGTTAAGGACACTTGTGACTGCAAGAATTTTGTTTTGGATCCTGTTATATTAGTTAGAACTTTGTTCTGTTTAATAATCTAATAGGCTTTAGTCATTTTATTGTATTAGAACACTTGTTATAGTATTTGTTAACTTTAGTTGTCTTAATTTTATTGTTTATTTTATATTTTTACAGTCTGCCTTAAAATTGGAATGTAATAATTCAAATGAATAAATGCCACCCAAAGCCAGTGGGGTTTTAGGACCCTTATTGCCAAAGGTTTGCTCAAAGCCAATTAGAGAAAGATTTTGCCAACAAGAAAGAGATAATTAGAAAAGCCAAACTTAGAATTTATTGCAGAAGACATAATATCTGAGTGTTCAGTTTGTGTCCAAATGAATGCTAGGCAAATTACTGTATGTGATTACTGTATGAAATTACTGTATGTAATTCTTTTCAGGTTTAGCTTGCCCATTCTAAGTATTGGACCTGTATCTGTGTCCACAGTCTCAAAGCTAGTAGGAAAGTAACTCAATATTAATTAGAAGCTAATTTGAAGTTACATTGTGCCTACAGGCACCAAAAAGTTCCAGGCAAGTAAAATGCATGAATTAAATAGTAAAAAGAAATGTAACCACCCTTCTCCTAAGTACTTGCAGGATTTACAGGTTACTCAGCAAACTGTTCAAAAGACTGTCTAAGAGGTGCTTCCAACATTACCAGGAGATCAAGTACATCACCCACGGACTGGCTATCACATGGATGGGCCCACACACCATGATCCTGACAACTCCCACTACTGCTAAGGTAGAAAATTGGTGTGCCTTACTCCAACCACAAACCAGAAGCTGGTTGGTTTACGTACAACAAATGCATGAAAAAACTTACTAAGGACTCCCTTTTAATCTGACTTTGAGAAAAGGGAAAATATTTTACTAGGGTAAAAAGAAAGCCAACTTAATTGTCACTAAAGGTTAAGAGTTTTAAAATTAAGAGTTCTGACTAAAAGTAAATTGTTATAAAGGCCAAGTAGTTTTATATAAGTTGCAAAAGGTTTGTACAATTTATAGGGAATCAATTAGTAGCATTTGTTTCTCTAGTGAACTATATTGCTATTAATCCTGTCTGTTAAATATTTGTTACATGTTATAAGTTAAAATGCTACAGGACAACCTCATGCATTTTAGTAAATTAAGTCAAAGATTTGACTTGGGACATAAAGCCAGTGGGGAATGTTGTAAGGTACCAAAAAGCTGCAAATTAATATTGATATTCTAGGAAGAAAATATCAGACTTTCCTGTCCTTTCCTTGGAAAGTGGAGGAAAAAGAATGTAAGTCTCCTGACTTACAAGGACGACTAGGGTCATTTGGTTTTAAATTCTCTGAAAGGATTAAGGTTAACTGAGAAACTTCTTCTCTTTCAATAGGAGGCAGAATTTACATACCACCTTGCATTGATTGTAGCTCCTCCCTTTCCTGGAATCTTGAGAGTAAAATACCTCTAGGCTAGTGAGGGAAGAGGAACCCTGAAAGATTTGTAAATGTCTTTGATTGTGTTACCTTGAGAGTCTTAATGTTTCTAGACAAATTCTATAATCTTGTTAATGATTGTGCCATAATGTCATGCTCTCCCCTGCCCACATGTGATCAAGGGTATATAAGCAACCCCTGAACTATTTTTGGGAACTGCACGATTTGGGCCTGATGCCCCATGTCAACCATGTGGCTGACATATTTAAAATTTCCTCCTTTAATAAAACTCTTCAAAATTTATCTGGACTGGGTGTCTCTACGTGGACTTGATGAAGTGAGGTACAGTGCCTTTCAGAATCTGGGGTGCAATACTTTATGACAGTTTAGGAATAAATGACTTGGATTGCAAATAAAACAAGGGAATGACCTGTATTATGTTAATGGTCTGAACTCCATGTAAGATTAATTTAAAAGTACAGTATATAAAAGGAGAGATTGTTTCAGGGCAAAACTAAATAGCAGCTGTGGGCAATAATCACACACATATGTGAAGAATCAATGTATTCAGAAAGACTTGTGTTTAAAAATAGTGTTCCATTTTTTAAATGTAAAACTTCATGTCAGTATATTATAACAAACATATGCACTTTTACTGATATGGAGGAGTAAAGCTCACTTTTCCTTGGAACAATTTATTGCTGTACCACTCAAGCCTAGCCAAACAATGCACATTTCAAGCACTTTTCAGAGTCTTGCAAAACATTTGCACAGACATGTTTAAATTTATACTTAAGAGATCATTTTAAGTAAGATGACGTGTGGTAAGCTGTCAAGGAACTGCAAAACTGTTGATACTGGTATTTCAAAAAGAAGAGCCAGGCTCCACCTTACCCCTCCCTTCTGAGGAGAAAAAAAACCCCCAACAAACAAACAAACAAACAAACAAACAAAAAAAAAACAAGAGAAAGTGTCCCAGTATGTTGTAATGTACCAAAAAGCTGCAAAATTAATATTGATATTCTCGGAGGAGAAGTCAGGCTTCCCTATCCCATCCTCCCTTTGGAGAGGGGAGGGAGAAGAATGTAGAAGTTTCTGGCTTGCAAGAATAATGGGTCATTTAGTTTTAAATCTAAAATAAAGGTTAGCCAAGAAACTTCTCTTTCAATAGGAGACAGAATTTACATTCCACCTTACACTGATTGAAGTTTCTCCCCCTTTCTGGAATTTTGAGAGTAAAATACTTCTAGGTTAGTAAGGGAAGATGAACCCTAAAAGATTTGTAAACATCTTTGATTGTGTTACCTTAAAAGTCTTAATGTTTCTGTATATCCCCTAAACAAATGTCATAAGCTTGTGCCATGCTCAAGGGTATATAAACAACCCCTGTAATATTTTTGGGGCACATGATTTGGGTTTGCAACAACTGCCCCATGTCAGCCATATGCAGCTGGCATATTTAATAAATCTCCTTTAATAAAACTCTTCAAAATTCATCGGGACTTGGTGTCTCTACATAAACCTGCAGAATTGAGGTGCAGGTACTTTACAACATTTGTCACTCAATGTGGGACTGTGGTGTTTTGTATCACCAGGTAGAGACACCCCGAATCTGATGGACTCTCAGGGGAGCTGCCTGGCCCCGCTTGAATCTCGAGGAAAGGCACCACCTGAGATGTTTTCAGGGCTCCCGGTCTTTCTGTTGCGTCCAGAAATTTCTCTGGTAGATGCCTCTCAGTTCCCAAATTCAACAGTTTGGACAATTCGGCAGAGAAATCAAGGAGGTAGGTAAAGCAACTCTGTCTGGCTTTACTAAATTTTAGCTTTCCTCTGAATTCTTGCTTTTGCTTTTCTGTTTGGGACTGGTACTGGTCAAATTTGTTTGGGACTAGAATTATAGGTAAGGTAGATTTGTGGCTTTGCTGAGTTGTGACTCCAGAGGTGTGGTAGGTAGGGCCTTCAGAGCTGCTTTACTGAGATGAGACTAGTCTCGTTGTGGACTCTCCAAAGATGGAGACATTGATAGGAGGTCTGTTGGTCCTGCCTTAGGATTGTCTGGGATAAATTTAGTTGTACTCTGGAAAGCAGGCTTACTGAGCTGAGACCCTGAACTCCTGGAGGCAGCTAGTTGTGTTATGCTCTCAGAGAAAAACCTGAGTAGGGACACCTTTGTATTTGTTGAGATCTCATTCTTTGCTTCCCTTGCTTTTGTCTGAAATCCCTAAGTTTAGTCTAAAGCCCTTACAGGGATGTGGCCTGCATGCACCTGAAAGGCCACTAGGGGGAACCCTCCCTTGTCTATGAAGCTTTGATTTTGTTTGTCAAAAATATCTGGTATTATTTTAATTGAAATAAAGTGCACTAATTATTTGTTTGTGTTATGTGAAGTCTTTGTTTAATGTCTAAATGTGTCTGTTTTTAAGGCCTGGCTTGATTTTCTGTGTCAAGAATTGGAGGTGTCTGACTAGAAAGCAATCTTAAATGATGAATTGTTATTCTCTTTCTCCTTGAATTCTAGCTTCAGGGTGCCCTGTTAGATTTCTCCCCTGAAGAAATTATTCTCTTCTGTTGGTTCCTTCCCCTTGTCTTGTGTAATAATTAATACCTCTATAGTCATCCTTTATTCTGGGTGCTAGTTAATTATCTGTCTTATCTTTCTTGATTTTATTAGTGCACTGATTCTTAGAATCTCCTGGAACAAGTTTCAATTTTGTAATAGGTAGCAGTGATTGGAACTTTTAATTTCCAGCTAGTAAGGGCAGTTTGGAACATCATAACTGGGAATCCAGGCTGTCCCAATCAGTTTCCACACATTGATCAATGGTTAAATTTAACAATGAATCCACCACAGCGGCTTAAAACACACTCTATACAGAATGGGTACCATGACTTAATCAAGCCAGAATTGAGTAGGAAACAGAAAAAAAAAATAGCTAAAGTAGTAGTAGCAGCGCTCCAAGACACAAACTTTTTTAAGGATAAGGAGCCTCCAAGGGAGCAAAATAAAGAAGGAGAGGAAAGAAATGATTTAAGAGGGACTATGGCTCTATTGGGAAAGAATCAATGTGCCTATTGCAAGAGAGAAGGGCACTGGAAAAATAAATGTCCCAGGGTACAAGCAGCCAAGGGGGTGAGAAAAAAGCAGAGCCCACAAATTGAAAGTGTTTCTCTAGCCTCTGGAGCCGAAATGGCTGGCAGGTAAGCGATTTAAATGAAAAAAAAAAGTAAAAAGCTGAGCAGGGACGCGTGGTGTGCGGGGCGACGGGAAAGGCACTAGAGAAAGGGTGAGGTAACTGGAGGAAATATAGACTAGAAACTAGTTTCAAATATCCACCTACTGACCAAAAGAGGTTTTACCCATTTGGAAAATACAGGGTAGGAATAGTATTAAAAATTAAAATTTTGCTTTAGAAAAATCTTAGGGAAAAGAAAAAAAATTTAGAAATTAACAAACCAAGGGTGTGGACCTTTCTAGTTATCAGTTCCTTGAAATAAATTACAGCTCCAGAAGGAGTAACAGGATCATAAGTAACAGGATTAAAAAGGAATAGGATTATCAGAGATAGGCCCTCTGTGGGTTAAGGCAGTGGTCCCCAACCTTTTTTGGGCCACGGACTGGTTTAATGTCAGAAAATATTTTCACGGACCAGCCTTTAGGGTGGGATGGATAAATGTATCACATGACTGAGACAAGCATCAAGAGTGAGTCTTAGATGGATGTAACAGGAAATCTGGTCATTAAAAAAAAATAAAACATCATTCAGACTTAAATATAAATAAAACGGAAATAATGTAAGTTATTTATTCTTTCTCTGCAGACCGGAACCAAATGGCCCACAGACTGGTACCCATCTGTGGCCCAGGGGTTGGGGACCACTGGGTTAAGGGTAGTGGCTTATAGCCCTCCACTAGTGTAAAAAATTAGAAAAAGGTTCCAACACTCTACTGTGAAGCTGAGGTGGGTGTTGGGTTTCCTCCAAGTCTCTCAGTTACATAGAAGGCGTGGAGTTCATAAGGGAAACCCACTGCATTAGCCATAGTAGTAAAAATCATAAAAAGAATTTTCAGGGAATTGCAGAAAAAATTGGAAACCTAATATAGGCTAAAGCAACCCACTATTGAGAAAGTAATTTTGTGAAAATTGTATTTAACTGTTCAAAGCATGGCAGTTAGTGACAGGTAGTGGATTGGATTATACAATACAAACAGTAGGAGAAAAAAAAAGATATAAGCAGCAGACTCCACTCCCAGTTCTTGGGATCTGCTTCCCCCTTAGGCATCCCGCCCCTCATATTGACTTCATAGTGTAAATTACTGTGGGTCAAAAGAGTTAGTATCTCTTTGCCAGCTGATATCAAAAATCCCTTATTGTGTAAAAGGTATTCTTGTATCAAGAATCCCTTATTGTGTAAAAGGTATTTTTCATGTTAAAAATGTATATATTATTTCAAAGGTCTTTTATTAATTCTTTTTATTTACTGTTTTATAGCCATGTAATATTGAAATCTTGGTTTAAATATTAAGAATTGTTAATAATGTCTTTTTATATAATGTTTAGTTTATTATCATTTTGAAATAGTATTGCTTAATGCTAAATAATATAAGAAAGGGAGTCATATCCTGGAACTCCTGTGAATCTATTTTTATCATGCTCTTTCCTTAAAATTTCTTTTGAATGCTAATGTACTGAGTTATTCAGCAGTGGAGAGACTCTGGAATTCTAAAGGAGACACCAAATTTATTTCTCCTGCAAGCTTTTACCCTCTTTTATTTGATCCAGCTAATAACACTATTTTTGTCTTTTTCCAAGAGTTTATATAGACAAGAAAGGGCCCTCAAACCCCTCAGTGAGATCTTCTGAGTGTGGCTTTTAAGGTCTATCATGACCAAGATCGGAACAGAAAAGGCAAGTAGAGCCCAAAAGAGACCAGGAAAATACCAGCTTTTGGTATATGCCTTTATAGGCTCCAGCACCCCAAAGGGGCTTTATAGGATTCCATCAGGGCCCTGCTTCAAGAGTGGAAAAGAAGGTCATTGAACTAAAGCCTGCCAGGCTTCTCAGCCCCATCAGGGGACATTCCTTTGCTGTAGGAAAAAGGGACATGAAAAGGTAAGCTGCTCCCTTGCTCCATGGAGGGAGGGTTCAGTCTCTTCCAGCCCTAATCTAGCCACCTGTGACCTGACCTTGCCCAGCCTGCTGGGACTTGCCACTGAAGGCTAAAGGTGCCCATAGCCGTTGGCCTCATTTCACAGCACCGTGGATGAGCCTAGGGTATTTCTTCCAAGTAGCAGGTAAATTGATCTCATTTCTTGTAAACATGAGGGCTACTTACTATGCCTTGCTTAATATTCAAGTTTTGTTTATCCCTCGAAGATCTCTACTGTGGGTATTGACAGTCTTATTTCTGTTGCTTTGTTTAATGTATAGTGTCTCCTTTATTCCTCTTGTCTCAATGCCCCCATGCCTATTTTAGGCTAGGACCTGCTCCTAATTCCAGTTAAAAGCAGTAATCATTAGGACTTGGACTCTAGCTACAGATTGTAGAAAGTGACCACAACTCCAGTGCCTTGTGGACTTTTCTTAAATATATGTGACTTCTGCTCTTTGAGACATTTCTCTGACTGAAGTAAAATTGGGTTACATTTGCAAATAATAAGAAGTAGTAATGGTGTCAACATAGATTTAGTAAAATTATGTTAACATGTTAAGGACATTTAAGACTGTAAGAATATTATTTTGAATTCTATTATATTGGTTAAGACTTTGTTTAATAATCTAGTAGGCTTTAGTCGTTTTATTGTCTTAGGACGCTTGTTATAGTATTTGTTAACATTAGCTGTTTGAATCTTATTGCTTATTTATATTTTTCCAGTCTGCCTCAAAATTAGAACATAGTAATTCAAATGAATAGATGCCACCCCAAAACCAGTGGGGTTTTGGAACCCTTATTGCCAAAGGTTTATTTGAAACCAATTAGAAAGAATTTTTGCCAACAGGAAAGGGATAATTAGGAAGGCTAGATTTAGAATCTATTAGAGAAGGCATAATATCTAAGTATTTAGTTTGTGTCCAAGTGAATACTAAACTAAATAAAGAAATTATAAGAAAGAAACAGGGAGAAGGGAAACTTCCCAGGTAAACATTTAGAAATAGACTTTAATAAAATAATTGAAAGTAAATAAAAGCTTTTCCTTCTAAAATAGAGCACAGTGACAGTTGTTAGGAAGTTACTATATAGAATTCTTTCCAGGTTTAGCTTGCCCATTTTAGTGTCGGGTCTGCATTTGTGTTCACCATCTCAAAGCTGATAGGAAAGAAACCCAATATTAATTAGAAGAAAGCTAATTTGAAGTTACATTGTGCCCACAGGCACCAAAAGGTTCAGGGTGAGTAAAATGCATGAATCAAATTGTAAAGAAAATGTAACCATTCTTTCCTTAAGTATTTGTAGAATTTACTGGTTACTCAGCAAGCTGTTCAAAAGACTGTCTGAGAGGCACTTCCAACATTGCCAGGAGATCCAGTACATCACCCAAGGACTTATTCTCATGTGAACAGGTCTGCGCACTGTTATCCTGATCACTCCCACTGCTGCCAAGGTAGAAGGCGTGCCCTACTCCAACCACAAACCAGAAGCTGGTTGGTCTACATACGGCGAATGCATGAAGAAGATTACTAAGGACTCCCTTTTCAATTAGACTTTAGGAAAAAGGAAAAATAGGGTAAAATTAAAGCCAACTTAATTGTCACTAAAGGTTAAAGGTTTTAAAATTAAGAGTTCTGACTAAAAGTAAATTGTTATAAAAGCCAATTAGTTTTATGTAAGTGGCAAAAGGTTTGTACAATTTATAGGAAATTGATCAGTAACATTTGTTTCTTTAGTGAACTGTATTGCTATTAATGCTGTCTGTTAAATATCTGTTACATGTTATAAGTTAATATTCCTACACAACAGCCTCATGCTCTTTAGTAAATTAAGTCAAGGATTTGACTTAGGAAAGAAAACCAGTGGGGATTGTTGTAAGGTACCAAAAAGCTGCAAAATTAATATTGATATTCTAGAAGGAAAAGTCAGGCTTTCCTGTCCTGTCCTTCCTTTGAGGAGGGGAGGGAGAAGAATGTAGAGGTTTCTAGCTTGCAAGAACAATGGGTCATTTGGTTTTAAATCTAAAATAAAGGTTAACTGAGAAATTTCTTTTCTTTCAATAGGAGACATATTTACATACTACCTTGCATTGATTAGTTCCTCACCCTTCCTGGAATCTTGAGAGTAAAATATCTCAAGGCTAGTAAGGAAAGATGAACCCTAAAAGATTTGTAAACATCTTTGATTGTGTTACCTTGAAAGTCTTAATATTTCTGTATATCCCCTAAACAAATGTTGTCAGCTTGTGCCATGATGTCATGCTCTCCCCTGGCCATGTGTAATCAAGGATATATAAACAGCCCCTAAAATATTTTCGGAGCACACGATTTGGGTTTGTAGCAATTGCTCCGTGTCAGCCATATGCGGACAGAATATTTAATAAATCTTCTCCTTTAATAAAACTTCAAAATTCATCTGGACTTGGTGTCTCTATGTAATCCCAAGGAATTGAGGTACAGGTACTTTACAACAAATAGAGACCAAGATCCTCTACGTGGATCAGGTGTCCCTGATTCAACTTCCTCATGCGGTGGGACACTCCTGCTTGTCAGAAGGACTGGCAGCCTCTTTGAGTCTACTCTTGAGGGGGTGTTGGTCAAAGAAGTTTGCAAATACAGTGGTACCTTGAGATATGAACAGACCAATATACAAATTTTTTAAGATACAAGCTGCGACTTGGTTTGCATATTTGAGGTCCAAGCGAAATTCCAAGATATGAGTCGTGATTCAGGAAGCTGCCACTAGTTGGCGCGTTGGCACATGGGTCCAGTATCAGCAGTTTGATATACAAGTTGACTGACTTATGAGCTCGGTTACAGAACAAATTAAATGTGTATCTCAAGGTACAACCGTATAATGTATAATATATAAATATATGTTTTCTTGCTTATAGTTTGCATTGGGTGTGGGGGACAGGCTGTAAGCAGGCAGAGTCGTTATAGCCTAAGGCTTAGTTTTAAAACTAAGCTTTTCCCCACACCCTTGACTGTTGCATGATGTGAGGAGGTGCACTCTCATGAGGAATCCCATTATGCCTCAGATAAGTGACTTTGTATCAGAGACTTCCTTGTTTGTATATTGGATTAAGAGTTTTGATTTTTACACTATAAAATGGGGCAGAAGAGCCCATGCTGGAAGAGAGCAGAGGAAGGCCACATGGGGGAGAGGAGAAGCAGCCAAGATGGCAGAATGCTGAAGGAAAAGCTAGTTTGTGCAGAGTTTTTGTAGAGAGGTGGTGATGGGGAACAGAGGTGAATAAGGCTGGTGAGGTAGAAACTTTGATTCTAGGAAACTCGGATAAGTCAGTGGCTTTGGGAGCCCTGAATGAAAAGGGAAGTGTTTTCCCACTGTGTGTATTTCTTGCTCACTGGGTGCGAGCTAGGATTAAAGCTAATGGCCCACCAGTTCTTGGCTCCATTGTTTCATTACTGTCTGTTCGAATCAAATGCAAACTTGCACAAGCCAGGTGGCCCTGATGGTGGCCGTGGCTACTGGCCCTACAGGGGGCTATGAAGATGCTAATGTTAAGTACTGACAATAACTGCCACATGAGGAAAAACATGACCCACACAGAGTTAGTTGCAATTATCACAAAAACAGTTTATTACTCACAAATTCTTTTGGTGTGCCTGGGTAGAGCTAAAGGGGGCCCCGTCAGTGTGCTTCTCTCGGCTGTCTTTGTTCAGAGCTCAGAGTGGTGTGGAGACAGTCCACATCAATGTTGGAGTCTGAACGACTACCATAGGAGAGGGTCCCTCAGCTCTAGTACCTTTTCTGGCCAATGCCTTCTAACAGGTGTCAATTTACAGGATTATCACCCCAAACCATCTTTTTTGGAGTTCCTCACAGGGAACCCCTTTTATGTTAATCTACTAAAATGTTTACGTCAAACCACTTTTTAATATGTTCTTTTTTATGTTAATTTAAAAAGTTATGACATCAAGTCACTTCTTATCTATGTATAACTTCACACACACACACTAACTGGGCCCTGCTTGAGAGTCAGAGTCTGTTTATCACATCTGCACCCACTATATTAATTCCTATCCATATGGCATAACTTTAATTTTTTAATTATTTTTAATATTATGTTTTAATTACTTTTACACATCTTCCACACTTTTTACACTTCTATATATTTAACCACTATAACATTATATTACTACAACAGAAAGATGGTAAAGCCAGTAGCTGCAGCCACCATCACAGCCGCCTGGCCCGTGCAGGTTCACATTTGACTCAAACAGACGGTAATGTAACAACAGACCCCAAAACTGATGGGCCATTACTTTTAATCCTAGCTTGCACCTGGCGGTCAAAAAATATACACAGTGGGAAAACACTTCCCTTTCCATTCAGGGCTCTCAAAGCCACTGACTAATCCGAGTTTCCTAGGATCAAAGGTTTGTACCTTACCAGTCTTATTCACCTCTATTCCCCATCTCCTTCTCTCTGCACTAACTGGTTTCTCCTTCAGCATTCCACCATCTTGGCTGCTTCTCCTCTCCTCCACATGGCCTTTCTCTGCTCTCCTCTCTAATGCTAATCTCAGGAACCGAGAGAGAGCAAGCTCCCGGTCTGCCCCATTTTATAGTGTAGAAACCAAAGCCTTTAATCCAAAATACAAACAAGTCTCTGATACAAAGTCACTTAGGGTGGGAAAGGCTTAGTCTTAAAATTAAGCCTAGAGTATAACAACCCTGCCTGCTTACAGTCTGTCCCCCATACACAATGCAAACTATAAGTGAGTAAGCCTATATATCATATTTACAAACTTATTTGACCAACATTCCACTCCTTTTGCTCACTTCACAATCTAAAGCACAGGTATTTCTGCACAAGAAAATTAAGGACATTACACAAATTACAACATGACAAATTATACAATTTTAATAATTACAAAGGTACATTTTACCAGTCTTTGAGCACTTTACCAAAAGCACAAAATGTCCTCAGAAATCTTTCTAGCCATGGGAAAAGATTCCTAGGGAAGGGTATGGCCTCCAGCTAAGCCGCCCCACACACCTATCAGGTTATTTCACATTGTCCAAAATCCATAAGTCCGTTCAGCAAAGGAGTCAGTTCCCACTCTGGTCATAGTCCAGGAATCAGTCCAAGCACATGGTGCCTCAGCCACCCCCCTCATCCCTGCCATCCTGGCAGGTTTTACACTGTCCCAAAGAGGAGCACATGGCAATTGCAGTCAGCATTTTCATCTCTGCTCTGGAGAGCATGATGGCATACACCCTATGATGCAAGATCACAGACCTACCAGGGGCATAGTAGGTACTCCTTGCTGCTGGACTCTCACCTTCTGTAGATTGCAGATTGCAACTCCAGCCCAGTTCTCCTCATCATCCAAAGAGGAACTGAAAACACCAGCTCCCACCACTGGGCTCGAGTCCCAGGCTGCTGCCGCCTTCTGCACTGTGGGCCTTGCATCCCCAACACCGGCCTCAGCCCTAGCTTCAGCCCTGGCCTCCCACTGCTGCTGGCTCTCCACAATGTCGAGGGCAATCTGCAACTCACAAACTTGTAATTCCTTCTCCAGAAGCTGCTCCATTTCCAAGCGAATTTCACAAACCTGGTCAGCCTTCTCTGGTGCTTGCTCCAGTTCCAGGGTCGGCATCTCTTTCTCCCACATTTGCTCCAACTCCTTCCACTGCTCGGTTTGCAGGTCCCAGACAGCCTCTTCCACAGAGCTCTCAGTTTCCTGACACATGGCTGTAAAATTCAGCCAGCCTATGGTCCCCAAGAGGACAGCCACGGGAAACATAAAAGCAGCCAGTCCTCTACTCCACTGCTCAAAGGTGGTGGTGGCTCCATACTGATCTGTATTGAATCCTGCCACAGACTATGCCAAATGTAAAGCCAGTAGCCACGACCACCATCACAGCCACCTGGCTTGTGCAGATTCACATTTGATTCGGACAGATGGTAATGAAACAATGAAGCCAAGAACTGATGGGCCATTACCTTTAATCCTAGCTTGCACCTGACAGGCAAGAAATACACACAGTGGGAAAACACTTCCCTTTTCATTCAGGGCACCCAAAGCCACTGACTTATCTGAGTTTCCTAGAATCAAAGGTTTGTACCTTACCAGCCTTATTCACCTCTATTCCCCATCTTCTTCTCTCTGCACAAACTCTGCACAAACTGGCTTCTCCTTCAGCACTCTACCATCTTGGATGCTTCTCCTCTCCTCCACGTGGCCTTTCTCTGCTCTCCTCTGTAATGTGAATCTCAGAAACCGAGAGAGAGCAAGCTCCCTGTCTTCCCCATTTTATAGTATAGAAATCAAAACCTTTAATCCAATATACAAACAAGGAAGTCTCTGATATAAAGTCACTTAGGGTGGGAAAGGCTTAGTCTTAAAACTAAGCCTTAGGGTATAACAACCCTGCCTGCTTACAGCCTGTCCCCCACACACAATGCAAATATAAGCGAGCAAACCTATATATTATATTTACAAACTTATTTGACCAACAGAGATTAAAGGGGCAAAGTTAGTAGTTAATCATAATTTAACTATAGTTCTCTGGAAGGAGTGAAGCAACTACTTGCTAGATAAAGCAAAGAAGGTAGGCCTTATCTTCCTCTTCCTTAAGAGCCTTTAGGAAACAATGTTTACATATCTTAATTAAAAATTCCTATAACTCTTCCTCCCCTTCTGGAGTCAGAAGAGGCATGACATATACCTCTAGACAAAGGGATCATGAGACCACTCCTCTTGTTTGAAAAACCTGCATTCTGTAACATTTTATATGCTTTCTAATAATCATTCTTTTTGAAATTCTATATATGTATAAAACTTGTAAACTAAACAAGGTGGTACTAGCTTAACTTGTAGCAAAGTTAATTTCATTTAGCTTCTCTCCTTATCCTAAGCTAAAACATTTCATTTCCCACTGTTGTGGCAACAACGATAACTGTAAACCTTGAAAAATTTGGGAATGTCTTTGATATGTAAAAGAACATTTATTGCCACTGTGTTGAAATGTAATGATGGATACATGAATTTAACAGAACTTCCAAGCTGCCTCTTTGCTGTTCCGCTTGTCTATGTGACCCCACCCTTACTTACTGGACTATTACCCCTGAAACAGAAAAGTTCTAGGAAGCTGGTCAGCCGCCCCGAGTAGGAGCGTTCCAAGAAACCAATATTATAAAACTGCAGAAGGAAGCGTACCTGGACTTTTGATTCAACACCCACTTGCTTGAGACTCTCCTTTTAACCCTATAAATTCATCTCCCTAGCTTGTACTGAGGCTCTTCTTTTGGAGAAGTGCCCCAGCAGGTCTTTCTCCTCTAATAAAGCCTGCACACCTGGTGTTTGAGTGCCATCTCATTCTTACATCTGGTGCCGAAACCCGGGACAGAGCACCGGCTGCCTGGATGATCCCCCTGCCAGCTGAACTTACAACCAGGGAAGCAGTGGACAGCAGCAGTTTGTCTGAGCTAACTCCCTGATTCTGTTTTGCTGTGTGAGCGCAGTTGAGTGACCGGCAGTCCGACACTGTCCTGAACCCTGCCGGACCAGGAATGTAAGGAGTTTCTCCCTTCCCCTTTCCCGGTTGGCCTCCAAATTTCTCTCTAAAAACACCTCTTCCTGGTCAGACGGTTTTGACTTCGGACCCCATATCTATGGGTGGTCTGCCTCTACTCCTCTACTGGACTTCTACTAAAGTCTAGGCGCGCCTAGCCAGGCCACTCTCCTACGTCTTGGGATCTCGGCCTTGGGGTGACGACCTCTTTTCTGAGACTCTCTTTCTATGGAGATTTTCTTTTCTCAGAACTGTGACTGAAGGTGGGGATGCCCCCTTCTCTCACCAGTCTCCTCTACTATGGGCTCCTCCCAATCCAAATCGTCCGGCCAGACTCCCCTCAGCTGTGTCCTCAAAAATCTTGCCAAAATTGGCCTGTCTGACCTCAGACCAAAAAAACTCATCTTTCTCTGTAATACCGCCTGGCCTCAATATAAATTAGACAACAACTCCCACTGGCCAGAGAATGGAACCCTTGATTACAATATCCTAAGAGATCTTGACAATTTTTGCCACCGGATGGGAAGGCATCAGAAATCCCTTATGTGCAGGCCTTCTTCAATCTCCGGTCTAGACCTTTTCTTTGCTCTTCATGCTCTACCTATCAAGTTCTTCTGGCCAGAACTTCTTCCTCATATTCTATCCACTATCCTCTCTCTGACCCTCCATCTGATACTTTTGACCTCAAGACCACTCTGCTATCCCTTCCACACCTACTGCTCCACCTCCTATCAAACACAATCATCTGAAAACACTCCATTACCTCCTCCTAATTCCTCTCCTCCAATTTCTCCCCCTCACCTACGCCTGTGTAAGCCACCCCAGCCAGGCATGTACCCTCTCTGGGAAGTCACAGGAGCTGAGGGAATTGTTAGGGTCGCTATCCCTTTCTCCCTCTCTGATCTTGCCCAAATTGAGTGCCACATAAGGTCGTTTTCCTCAAACCCGGACACTTACATAAAGGAATTCAAATACCTTACTCACTCCTATGACTTAACCTGGCACGATTTAAGTATTATTCTCACCTCCTCTCTGTCGGCCAGCAACAAGGACTGCATATGGACCACTGCCCAACAAATTGCAGATGAGGCAACCAGTAAGAACAACAACCTCCCCATGGGTCATCTAGCCATTCCCTCTGACGATCCCAATTGAAATTACTAGCTCAATCATGCCAATCGAAAATTAAGAGATCAAATGATTGATTACCTACAATAGGCCCTCACCCAACTTGCCAATAAGGCTGTCAATTATGACAAGATTAAAGAAATCATCCAAAGGCCCCAAGAGAACCCTGGAGAATTTCTAGAACGCCTTTCACAGGCCTTTCAAAGGTACACTCGCCTAGACCCAACAATTCCAGCAGGGACCACTCTCTTACACTCACACTTTATCTCCCAATCTGCTCCAGACATCAGGCGCAAGCTTAAGATACTTGAGAATGGGCCTGAGACTTCCCAGAAAGACCTCTTAAATCTAGCTTTTAAGGTCTTCAATAATCGGGAAGACACGGAGAAGGAGGAACAACAAAAGAGGAATCAGGAGAATTACCTAATGCTAGTGAAGGCCCTAAAAGGGAACCCCAAGGGTTTTATGGGCTCAAAAACCAAACCCTGTTTCTTGCCCTGGCCGGTTGGCTTAGTGGTAGAGCGTCAGCCTGGTGTGCAGGAGTCCTGGGTTCGATTCCCGGCCAGGGCACACAGGAGAAGCGCCCATCTGCTTCTCCACCCCTCTACCTCTCCTTCCTCTGTCTCTCTCTTCCCCTCTCGCAGCCGAGGCTCCATTGGAGCAAAAGTTGGCCTGGGCTCTGGGGGTGGTTCTGTGGCCTGTGCCTCAGGCGCTAGAATGGCTCTGGTTGCAGCAGAGCCATGCCCCAGATGGGCAGAGCATCACTGCCTGGTGGGCGTGCCAGGTGGATCCCGGTCGGGTGCATGCAGAAGTCTGTCTGACTGCCTCCCCATTTCCAGCTTTGGAAAAATACAAAAAAAACAAAACAAAACCCAAACCCTTCTGGGGTCAATATTCCAAATTCGAACCACTGGGTCCCTGCTTTAAGTGCTGCCAACCTGGACACTGAGCTAAGCAATGTCCTAATCCCTGTCTACCGGCAGGGCCTTGCCCACATTGTCACTAGGAGGGTCATTGGGAAATCGATTGCCCCAGTCACCAGAGAGGGATCGGGTCAAACCTTCCCACTAATACCCAGTCAGTGACTGATTTCCTAGGCCTGGCAACAGAGGACTGAGGAGGCCCTGGGACACTGGCCTCGGTACGAATTGCCAACAGTGAGCCCAGGGTAAAACTTTGTGTAGCAGGTAAGGAAATCTCCTTCCTCATTGACACCGGGGCCACCTACTCCACCCTCCCTGAATTCGGAGGAATACTTTCATAGTCGGGGTCTCAGGTCTACGCACTAGCCCTCTTATAACTCCACCACTTACTTGCATAGTAGGACAGACATCAGTCACACATCAATTTCTAGTTATTCCACAATGTCCCACTCCATTACTAGAATGGGATATCCTAACTAAATTCAATACTACACTCTAATTATTTCCATTTAGCTCTACTCAAAGATCACAACAAACTCTTCCAATATTCTTCTTTTGTTGGCCAGTGGTTTATCACCTCACCTTACCGACTCCCTGTTTCTCTCCCCTCCTCTTTCTCCTCTCTAGTAGACCCGTCGGTTTGGGACATTCAACACCCATCCATAGCTAGACATCATATTCCTGTCCAAATCTCCCTTAAGGATCCCTCCCTCTTTCCTAATGTACCCCAATATCCCATTTCCCACAAACACCTCCAAGGACTAAAACCACTCATCACAAAATTCCTTAATGCAGGACTTCTTATCCCTATCAATTCGCCATACAACACTCCTATCCTTCCGGTAGTCAAACCCAACGGCACCTATAGGCTAGTGCAGGACCTGTGAGCCGTTAACTCAGCAGTTCTTCCCATCACTCCCGTAGTTCCTAACCCCTACACTATCCTATCTACCATACCCACCAATACTACACACTTTACAGTGTTAGATCCTAAAGATGCTTTTTTAACTATTCCCTTACATCCTGACTGTCAAAATCTCTTCTCATTTACTTGGACTGATCCTGACACTTTACATTCACAACAGCTAACTTGCACGGTCCTACCTCAGGGCTTCCAGGATAGCCCCCACTTTTTTTGACAGGCATTATTAGCTAATGACCTCAAATCACTAACTTTGTCCCAGAGCACCATCTTACAGTATGTTGATGATCTCCTTCTTTGTAGTCCATCCTTGGAAACTTCTAAATCAGACACTATTTAACTACTCAATTTCTTAGCTCACCTAGGCTACCGGGTAGCTCCTGCTAAGGTACAGCTCTCCCTATCACAGGTCATATATTTAGGGCTACAGTTGACCCCAGGACAAAAGGCCATCACCACTGATAGAAAACATCTAATATCCTCCATACCAACACCCTCTATCAAAGAGGAGCTTCTCTCCTTCCTGGGAATTGCGGGTTTCCTCAGATTATGGATCCCTAACTACAGTCTGTTAGCAAAACCTCTCTATGAGGCCACTAAAGGGGACCTCACCAAACCCCTAGATCCTAAATTCCCAATACAAACACCCTTCATTAAACTCATACAGGCTCTCCTTCAAGCACCTGCCTTACAACTTCCAGACTTAAACTCAGAATTCATACTCCATGTTACAGAATAACAAGGGCTTGCCCTTGGAGTCCTTGAACATCAAAAGGGACCCTCCTTTGCACCAGTCGCTTATCTCTTTAAACAGCTTGACCCCACTTGTAAGGGATGGGCACCCTGCCTCAGAGCTCTGGCAGCCGCCGCCCTGTTAGCCCTTGAGAGCAAAAAGCTCTCATTAGGACAAAAGGTCATCATCAGGTCTCCTCACAACCTACAGGACCTTGTTACTCATAAGGCCTTAGCCCAATTATCACCCTCTCGATTACAATAAGTTCATGTCATCTTTCTTGAAAATCCCGAATTCTCTTTCCAGCCCTGTTCTAGTCTAAATCCAGCCACACTCCTCCCTACTTCCTCCTTACCCCCAGCACATTGTTGCATCGAAACTCTCACATGTTTTGCTACCCCCTTCCCTCACCTCTTTTCTACACCTCTTCCCACTTCAGATCTCACCCTCTTCATTGACAGGAGCGCACTTAAGACCAGACAACAGTCCACTCAGGCAGGCTATGCAATCATCACTGATCAACACCTCATCGTCGAAGCTCAGCCCCTACCACACAGTACTACCTCACAACAGGCTGAACTTATAGCTCTTACAAGAGCACTGACTCTCAGCTCTAACAAAAAGGCTAATATTTACACAGATTCAAAATATTGCTATTATATTCTTCACTCAGCTGCAGCTATTTGGAGGGAGCGCGGATTCCTTACTACCAAAGGCAATCCCCTCCAAAACCACACTTACATACAAAATCTTTTAAATGCAGCTCTACTTCCCAAGCAATCAGCCATTATTCATTGTAAGGGACATCAGAAAAGCACCTCTCCTATATCCACTGGAAATAACTTAGCCAATCAGGTAGCCAGGAAGGTTGCAATCCAGTCTCCTGTGTTGGAAGCCGATCAATGACTGCTGGCTGACAAGGTCACAGCAGAGAAGACCAATGGCTACTGGTTGACAAAGTCACAGCAGAGAAAAGGCATAACGATACTTCCCCCTTTGACCTTTTGAATTAATTTGGCCTTATATCTCCCCTTTTCTAGGTGTGTGTGTTATCATTTATGGCACAGGGATAATAGTACCGTGCTTTCCCTGTAGATTCATAGTAATTTCTTTGGAAATAAGACAGAAGGTGTGAGTTCCACAGAAAAGCCTGTAAGCCCCTTTGCCTGGGCTCATAGACATAAAAGGCTGGCTATGATATCCCTCTAAAAGGGTTAAGTTTGTAGGAGAATTCCTTCTTATTAATCATGTTAGAAAAAATAGATTGTGACTTATGAATAGGTAGGAAACAGTAACTATACACAGAAGCACCTTTCAGCCTTCACTTAATTCATCACTTTACCTCCCTAGCCTTTTCATGTGGTAGAGTAGAGAAACTTTCCTTTCTTCTTGCATACCTGACCTGCAGGTAGTGGAACACTCTGAGAAAAATAAGTTAGAACTTAACTAGTGTATGAAATTAGTAGATAAATAAAATTTGACTAGACAATAGGACATTAGCTAAGATAGAGTTATTAATAAGTACTGACCTTTTAGAAGTTTGTACCAATATTGTTATTGCTGTTCAAGTTATTGTATAACTGTACCTTGAACCACTTACCACCTGATTTATAGCTTATAGAAATGAATTAACTGTTACCTAGAAATATATAACCATAATGAAACAAAAACAATGATTAATCAATGTATTCTGAATACCATGTGATTGTAACTTAGTGTGTGTGTATAAAAATAAAGCTAGCCTGACTGGGTGGTGGTGCAGTGGATAGAACGTTGGACTGGGATGCGGAAGACCCAAGTTCGAGACCCTGAGGTCGCCAGCTTGAGCACGGGCTCATCTGGTTTGAGCAAAAAGCTCACCAGCTTGAGCCCAAGGTCGCTGGCTCCAGCAAGGGGTTACTCAGTCTGCTGAAGGCCCACAGTCAAGGCACGTATGAGAAAGCAATCAATGAACAATTAAGGTGTTGCAATGAGCAACGAAAAACTAATGATTGATGCTTCTCATCTCTCTGTTCCTGTCTGTCTGTCCCTGTCTATCCCTCTCTCTGACTCTCTCTCTCTCTCTCTCTCTTTCTCTCTGTAAAAACAAAAACAAAAACAAAAACAAAACAAAACAAAAAAAGCTAGACCAGCATTTGGCAGAGATGCCTGGCAGTAAATGCTAAAGAGAAAAAAGAATTCGGCTCTCTCACTCAATTTGCGCAGATGCCGTCTCTTCCTGTGGGACCCCTGGGTTCCCCCTGGGGCTGGACCCCGGCACTCCTGATTCACAAATTTACTTCCTCACCTCTCTTACTCCACAATATTTCACTAAGGAGAAAACTATCTACTCCTCTCTCCCACAAAAGGAGGAATGGTTTCTCAAGGATGGAAAACTCCTCCTTCCACAATCCGCAGACTGAGACCATCTTACAGTCCATACACGAGTCTTTCCACGTAAACTACCAACCTCTTCTAATCTACATCTCCTCCTTCCTCACAGGTAATAGTATTTCTACAATTCTTAAATGCATAACCTCATCTTGCCATATCTGTACCTCTTGTACCTCACATGGAGGAATACATCCCAAATCTTTCCCTGCCCACTAGGCTCGGGAATGACTACCAGCCCAAAATTGGCAAATAGACTTTATACATATGCCTAAATATAAGGGATTCAAATATCTCCTCACCATAGTAGATACCTTTTCAGGATGGATTGAGGCATTTCCCACTAAACAGGAAGATGCTAGCACCGTTGCCACCATCTTAACTGAACACATTATTCCCCAATTTGGTCTCCCTTCTATGCTTCAATCTGACAATGGCCCCACCTTCATTCCTCACATCACTTAATCTCTCTCATCCTACCTAGGACTCAAATGGCAGTTACACATTCCATACCACCCTCAATCCTCAGGGAAGGTCGAACGAGCAAACCAGGTCCTCAAAAATCATCTCACAAAATTTATCCTAGAACTACACCTACCTTGGCCCCAGCTTCTTCCCTTAGCCCTTATAAGAATTCGAGCTATGCCCAGGAAACCATTGAACCTAAGCCCCTTTGAGATTATGTATAGTAAACCCTTCATCTTAGACTCTAGTCCCCTTACACCCTCTGATCCGGCTATAGGGTCCTACTTTCCTGCCCTGGCTCACATGCGAGCCAACCTACACACTGAGGGCAACAAACTGCTACCCCAATCTTTCCCCACAACTAAAATACATTTTTTCCTTCTGCCCGGAGACCAGGTATACAAGAGGACCTGAGGAAAAACACCACTCCAACCAGTTTGGACGGGACCCCACACAGTCATCCTGAGTACTCCCACAGCTGTTAAAATAGAAGGAGATACCCACTGGACTCACCTCTCTCATATCAAACCTACATTAGCAAACCTCCTAAATCCTATCCGTCCACCCCTACAGGACCTCTAACTCTCAAACTCTCCTCTCTTCCAGAGGAATGAGCCCACTTCTGTGCAAGTCAGCTTAACTCTCTACACTTTTCTGTCATTCTCTTGCTCCCAATCATATGGCCAACAGCATGTCTGGAGATTCTTTATAAATGAAACTGTTGAGCCTTCATATTCACCACAACCTCCACATACAGTTGGAACTGCGGATTGTTCCCGCGCTGGGTGCCAATCTTCCATAACTGTCCCAATTTTATTACAAAATCTCCAATCCCTACAAAAATCTACCTCCTCAGATCCTACCTTATGTTTTCTTCATCTACAAAGTAAACTTTACTGCTCTGCCAGGAAATCTGGACCCTGGGGGACATGCCCTGGGGGACCCAAAGAGGCCATAACCACTATCTGTGAATTCTCACCCCTTCTCTCTACAGACTATTTCAATTTCACTATAAATGACCCCTGGGCCCCATTTTGGGAGAGAGGCATAACAGCTTCTATCTTCCGATCCTCATCATCGCAGAACCCCTCTGGAATACTTTCTTTAAACCGACAATGGGTGAGGAAAAAATCTCCTACAAAACTTCTAGAGGAGCTAACTAATTCTATCCTTACCCATGAGGATAAACTTAAAACACAAGCATCTAACCCCTACTCCCAACCCTTCTCATGGCTAGGACTCATTAAGCAGGGTTCCCAAGTTCTCAATCTCACTTCTGTATACAACACTTCTCACTGCTTCCTCTGTGCCTTTTTTTTTTTTTCAGGAACAGAGAGAGAGTCAGAGAGAAGGATAGATAAGGACAGACAGACAGAACGAAGAGAGATGAGAAGCATCAATCATCAGCTTTTCATTGCAACACCTTAGTTGTTCATTGATAGCTTTCTCATATGTGCCTTGACTGTGGGCCTTCAGCAGACTGAGTAACCCCTTGCTCGAGCCAGCGACCTTGGGTCCAAGCTGGTGAGCTTTTTGCTCAAGCCAGATGAGCCCACGCTCAAGCTGGAGACCTTGGGGTCTCAAACTTGGGTCCTTTCGCATCCCAGTCCAACACTCTATCCACTGCGCCACCGCCTGGTCAGGCTCTCTGTGCCTTTTTAAACAAACCTCCCATCACCACAGTTCCTTTACCATATCCACTCAACACCACCAAAATTCAAGACCTTTTTTCTCTCTCTGGAGTTCTTTTTTTAGGAGACCCCACTTCAACCCTGAATGTCTGCTACACTAATCGGCTCACCCCATTATGTAATAATATTATCCCAATCAAAACTTCTCTAATGGAACTCACTTCTGGTGCAATAGAACTATTCTAAAAACTGTGAACGCCCTTTCCCCCTCCCTTGTGTCCAGGTAATAACTGCACCACAATTAACATATTATGGAGAGGAAGAATTCTCAAACCAGCTGAGGACAGGTAGAAATAAATGGGCTGCCTTCTACCCAGTCCTCCTTGGCCTTACCCTTGCCACCTCTATAGCGGCTATAGGAATAGGTGGGGCTGGCCTGGGCCATAGTATATGGACTACTAACCAACTAAAGGCAGACCTGGAACAGGCCCTTCATAATTCAGCCACCTCTCTAGCCTTCCTCCAGAGACAACTGACCTCTCTAACTCAGGTCGTCCTACAAAACCGAAGGGCTTTAGGTCTACTAACAGCAGAGAAGGGTGGTACTTGTCTCTTTTTACAGGAAGAGTGTTGCTACTACATCAACATCAATCTGGCCTGGTTGAGGAGAATGTCAACTCTCTCCAAAAACTTCAAGAACAAATCTGCAGTGGTCAGGCCAGAACCAACCCCTACTCTGAACAATGGTGGAAAAACCCCTTGTTCTCCATGCTAGTACCAATTATAGGACCAATCCTAATTCTGTGCCTAATATTAATACTGCCCCTTTCTTTATCAAGTTTCTACAGACCCGAATGAGAGTAATCTCCAGGGAGATCAAATGCTTTTACAACCCCTACTCCAACTGCCCCAGGGAGAGGTCCATGAAGGAGGCCCCAATAGGGATAACAGCAGGAAGTAGCTCCAGAAGATAAGCCTGCCTGAGACAAACCTTCTTCCTGGACCTAATACCCTTTTTTTCTTCCCCTCACCTCTTTTTCTTTTATCATACCACAGAGTTGAGAAATGATGGATACATGAATTTACCAGAACTTCCAAGCTGTCCTTTTGCTGTTCCACTTGTCTATCTGACCCCACCCTTACTTACTAGAATATCGCCCCTGAAACAGAAAAGTGTAGGAAGCTGGTCAGCCGCCCTGAGGAAAAGCGTTCCAAGAAGCCAATATCATAAAACTGCAGAAGGAAGCATACCAGGACTTTTGACTCAACACCCATTTGCTTGAGACCCTCCTTTTAACCCTATAAATTCATCCCCTAGCTTGACTGAGGCTCTTCTTTTGGAGAAGTGCCCCGGCAGGTCTTTCTCCTCTAATAAAGCCTGCATACCTGGTGTTCAAGTGCCGTCTCATTCTTACATGTAAAACAGCATTTACCAACAGCATTTACCTGCTATTGTGTCGGGTATGTAAAACATTTATCACTACTGTGTTATTTTGTAGTCTTGATATGTAGGAATGTTTTTCCTTTTAATAGATTCTATAGATAAATGTTGTAAACTTATCAGTAAATGACTTTTGTCATTTCCCCCAACCAGTATGTGATCATGTCTATATAACCAACCTCAGGACTATAATCAAGGCTGCACAATTTGGGTTAACTATACCCCCTGTAAGTCATATGTAGCCGGCTTATTTTATTTTATTTTATTTTTTGTATTTTTCTGAAGCTGGAAACGGGGAGAGACAGTCAGACAGACTCCCACATGCGCCCGACCGGGATCCACGCGGCACGCCCACCAGGGGCAACGCTCTTCCCACCAGGGGACGATGCTCTGCCCCTCTGGGGCGTCGCTCTGCCGCAACCAGAGCCACTCTAGCGCCTGGGGCAGAGGCCAAGGAGCCATCCCCAGCGCCCGGGCCATCTTTGCTCCAATGGAGCCTTGGCTGCGGGAGGGGAAGAGAGAGACAGAGAGGAAAGAGGGGGGGTGGAGAAGCAAATGGGCACTTCTCCTATGTGCCCTGGCCGTGAATCGAATCCGGGTCCCCTGCACGCCAGGCCAACGCTCTACCGCTGAGCCAACCGGCCAGGGCTTGTAGCCGGCTTATTAATAAATCTCCTAAAATTTCTCCTGCCTTAGTATCTCTATGTAACTCACGGATCAAAGTGCAGTACTTTATAACAGAGGGAGCTAGCTCCTTCAAGGAATTAATGCAAAGTCTCAGTTAAGAAAAAGCAGTGTAGCATTTTTATTTTTGAGTTAAAGTAGTGGTTAACTTGTACTGCATTTCTTAACAAGTATATGAAAATTTTAATTTGAATATTAACTTTGTTATGCAGACAGCTTGGCTGAAAGTTTATTTTCAAGTATTAAAAATGACTTTTTTGCCCTGCCTGAGTAATTCAGTTAGTGTAATACCCTGATACACCAAGTTGTGGTTTTGAACCCTGGTCAGGGGACATACAAGAATCAACCAACGAATGCATAAATAAATGGAACAACAAATCAATGTTTCTGTCTTTGTCATTGCCTCTGTCTCTGTTTCTCTCTCATCCTCTCTCCCTCTATCCCTTTCTTTCTCTCTCTTTTCTCAAAAATATAGTAAGATAAAATAAAATGACTTCTGCAACCTGGTGTCTGTCTGTTTTCATTTTGCTTGAGTTTTAAGTTCTATCTCTTTTCCTTATGAAAGACCCACTGATGCTATGGTATCTTTTCTCTTCTCCCAATTTATCTCAATTATAAATTGTCACTAACATGTAATTACTATTAATTTATAAATGCTTGTGGTTTTGTTGTAAGGTACCAAAAGCTGCAAAATTAATATTGTTATTTTAGGAGGAAAGATCAGGCTTTCTTGTCCTGTCCCTTCTTTGGGGAGGGAAGGGAGAAGAATGTAGAGGTTTCTAGCTTGCAAGAACAATGGGTCATTTAATTTTAAATCTAAAATAAAGGTTAACTGAGAAACTTCTTCTCTTTCAATAGGAGACAGAATTTACATACCACCCTACATTGGTTGAAGTTTCTCTCCCTTCCTAGAATCTTGAGAGTAAAATACCTTTGGACTAGTTAGGGAAGATGAACCCTAAAAGATTTGTAAATATCCTTGATTGTTTTACCTTGAAAGTTTTAATGTTTCTGTATATCCCCTAAACAAATGTCATAAGCTTGTGCCATGATGTCATGCTCTCCGCTGCCCGTGTGTGATCAAGGGTATATAAACAGCTCCTGAAATATTTTTGGGGCTCACACATGATTTGAGTCTGCTGCCCATGTCAGCCATATGTGGCCGGCATATTTAATATATCTTCTTTAATAAAACTCTTCAAAATTCATCTGGACTTGTTTTCTCTATGTAAACTTGCAAAATTGAGGTACGGGTACTTTATAACAGTTTAAACATAAAAAGAACACTTAAAGGGACAAAGCCTCTGTAATCTTTGATAGATATGTGTATTCCAAACTGCCCTCTTGATGTTCCATTTATCTGTCAGACCTCACCTTTACTGGACTATAGCCCCTGAGACAGAGGAATTCCAAAAAGTTGACAAGCCGCCCCAAGAAGGGGATCCGGACATACCAGGACTTTTAATTCAACACCCACATGCTCGAAGCCCCCCAAGGAGGAGCATTCTGGACATACCAGGACTTTTGCCTCAGTATCCCTTCAGGCTCTCCCAAACACTATATAACTCGCCCCTAGTCTATAACCAGCGCTCTGCTCCCCTGGGAGAAGTGCCCAGCAGGGTTCCTTTCTTCCTTTCAATAAAGCCTGTTACTCTGGTCTTTCAGACTCCAATAGACTCCAACATTTGATGCTGAAACCCAGGACAGGGTACTAACTGCCTGGATGATCCCTCTTTCCCGTCCCAACTAACAACCAAGGAAGCAATGGGCAGAGGCAGCTCATACCGGGCTTACTCCCTGATTCTGTTTGGACGTGTAATTGTAGGTCGATTGGCCAGCAGTCTAACCCTATCCTGAACCCCTGCTGGACCAGAAAGGTAAGGAGTTTCTCCCTTCCCCTTCCGTGGTTGGCCTCCAAATTTCTTTCTAAAAACACCCCTTGCTGGTCAGACAGTTTTCTTTGACACGCCTCACATTTTGAGCGTTTGACTTTCAGTCTCAGTGGACTGCACAGAAGACTAGGTGCCTAGCCAAACTTCTCCACTCTCTCGGACTTCTCATACTTGGAGCTCTCTGACAGGTGGTGACGACCTCTATCAGGGACAACTTTCCCACACGGAGATTCTTTCCTCTTGGGACAGTGACAAAAGGTGGGGACACCCCCTCTTACTCACCTGTCTCCACTCCTCTAAGATGTCTCATAAAAAAACCTCACCAAACTCCGTCTCTCAGATCTCAAACCAAAGAAATTAATCTTCTTCTGTAACATGGCGTGGCCCCAATACAAACTAGACAATGACTCCCATTGGCCTGAAAACGGGACATTTGATTACAATATCCTAAGAGATCTTGACAATTTCTGCCACCAGATGGGGAGGGCATCAGAAATTCCTTACATGCAGGCTTTTCTTCTCCCTTCTCTCCTGTCCTTAATTTCTGTGCCTTCTATTCTACACGCAGGCTGTTTTGGCCAAAGAAACCTCACCTAAAACCTTTGCCTCTAATCTTTCCTTCTCTGCGAACTACCAACTCTCTCCTTCCTGCCTGACCCCCGGGGGCACCCCTCTCTTGGGACCCCTCTCTAGTCCCTCAGCAAATCTTTTTTGCTGGAGTCTCTTCCCTCCAGAAAACCCCCTCCCTTCACTAAATCCTGTTTTCTCTTTCTCCTTCCCTGCTGGTTGGGGGCCTCTCCCTTCTCCACTGTGTTCTTCATCCCCTCCCCCCTCCTTAGAAGCTGTGGCTCTGGCTTTGGTGCCTGTCTCATCTCTGACCTCTCTTCCCTCCTTACAAAATGCAGTTCTGTCTGTCTCCTCTCCAACCCCTCCTCTCTCCTTACAAACTATAACTGTGCCTCTTTCCTCCTTGCCCCCTCCCCTCTCCTCAAAGCTCTAAATCTTTTTTGACTCCTCTGACCATGTGGCACCACACCAGTACTTTACCCTCCTCCTCCTCCTTCTGCAGATTCTGACCCTCTTTCTTTTCCATCCAGCTACTCACACTGTCCATCCGTCTGCTTTCTCTCTTCCTCCCCTCTATGCTGGCAACTCTCTGCCATCTTGAAAAGCTTAAAAAAAACTAAGTTGTCTATTGAACTGTGTGAATGAATAATCTGTCTTGTCTCTTTGTTTTGTCAGAAAATACCTCTAGTATAATTTTAATTAAAACAAGTAAAGCATGCTCATTTAAATTTCTTAATTGATAATATGTGAAGTCTTTGTTTAATGTGTAACAGTGTCTGTTTCTAAGGCCTTAAACCAATAATTACCCACCTCTTAAACCAGGCTTACTCATCCTCACGGACTCTCCCTGCAATACCCCCACCCTTCCTTTTTGAAAACCTTCAGGGTTTTATCGCCTTGTACAAGCCTTACACCTAATCAATGAGGCAGTAATTCCCCTCCATCCAGTAGTCTCTAATCTCTATAAGTTACTATCACACATTTTCTCAAACACCACTCACTTCAGGGTTCTAGACCTCAAGAATGCCTTCTTTACCATTCCTCTACACTCTGACTCTTACTTTCTGTTTGCCTTTACCCAGACACTAATGCAGCCTAGCACTTACATGAACTGTCTTACCCCAGGGGTTCAAAAACAGTCCACACCTGTTTCGGCAGGCACTAGCTCAGGATTTAGCAGCATGCAATCTCAAAACTAGTTCTCTCTTACAATATGTAAATAACCTACTCCTCTGCAGCCCCTGACTGCCTCAAGGAGACACACTGCCACCCTTATTAACTTCCTCGCTATGGAGTGATATCATGTCCTCTGTGCTAAGGCTCAACTTTATTCTCAGTCCATAGTCTATCTAGGCATCACCTTAACCCCCACCACCTGAAGTCTCATCCTAGATCAAACTCAGACCCTCCACAGTCTCCAACCATCTACCACCAGAGATCAAATCTTTTCTTTCCTCTGTCTAATAGGCTTCTTTAAACACTGAATTCCCAATTTTGCTCTTAGTCAAGCCCCTCAGTGAGATCTTCTGAGCATGGCTTTTAAGGTCTATAATGACCAAGAAAGTACAGAAAAGGCAAATAAGGCCCAAAAGAAGTCAGAAAATACCAGCTTTTGGCTCCAGTGCCCTAAAGGGCTTTATAAGATTCCATCAGGGCTCTACTTCAAGAGTGGAAAAAAGGTTATTGAACTGAAGCCTGCCAGGCTTCCGGCCCCATAAGGGACACACCTCAGCTGTGGAAAGAGGGGCATGAGAAGGTAAGCTGCCCCCGTGCTCCATGGAGGGAGGGTTCAGTCTCTTCTAGCCCTGTTCCAGCTACCTGTGACCTGACCTTGCCACTGAAGGCCCAAGGACATCATTCATGAGACTAAGCTATTTCTTCCAAATAGCAGATAAGCTAATCTCATTTCTTGTAAACACAAGGGCCATCTACTATGCCTAGCTTGAATATTTAAGTTTTATTTATCCCTCAAACCTACTGTGGGTATTGACAGTCTAATTTTGTTAATTTATTTAATGTAGAGTATCTCCTTTATTCCTCTTGTCTCAATGCCCTATGCCTATTATAGGCTGGGACCTGCTGCTAATTCCAGCTAGAAGCAGTAGTCACTAGGACTTAAACTCTAACTGCAAAGTGTAGAAATGTAACCACCCTTTCCCTAAGTACTTGCAGGATTTATAGGTTACTCAGCATACTGTTCAAAGACTGTCCAAGAGGCACTTCCAGCATTACATCACCCAAGGACTGACTTTCACATGGAAAGGTCCACACACCGTGATCCTGACCACTCCCACTGCTGCTAAAATAGAAAAATGGCATGCCTTACTCCAACCACAAACCTGAAGCTGGTTGGTCTACATATGGCAAATATATATAAAAAACTAAGGATTAAAGGTTTTAATCACTGTAAAAAAAATAGAAGACTGGATAAAGAAGATGTGGCACATATACACCATGGTATACTATTCAGTCATAAGAAATGATGACATCAGATTACTTACAACAAAATGGTGGGATCTTGATAACATTATACGGAGTGCAATAAGTAAATCAGAAAAAAACAAGAACTGCAGGATCCATACATTGGTGGGACATAAAAACGAGACTAAGAGACATGGACAAGAGTGTGGTGGTTACGGGGGGAGGGAAGGAGGGAGAGGGGGAGGGTGTGGGGGAGGGGCACAAAGTAAACTAGATAGAAGGTGACGGAGGACAATCTGACTTTGGGTGATGGGTATGCAACAGAATTGAATGACAAAATAACCTGGACATGTTTTCTTTGAATATATGTACCCTGATTTATTGATGTCACCCATTAAAATAAAAAATTATTTATATAAAAAACAAAACAAAACAAAACTAAGGACTCTTTTTTTTTAAATTATTTATTTATTTATTTATTCATTTTTAGAGAGGAAAGAGAGAGGGCGAGAGAAAGACAGAGAGAGAGGAGAGAGAGACAGAGAGAGAGTACTGGGGAGGAGCTGAAGCATCAACTCCCATATGTGCCTTGACTAGGCAAGCCCAGGGTTTCGAACCGGCGACCTCAGCATTTCCAGGTCGATGCTTTATCCACTGCGCCACCACAGGTCAGGCACTAAGGACTCTTTTAATCAGACTTTGGGAAAAGGGAAACTAGGATAAAAAGAAAGTCAACTTAATTGTCACTAAAGGTTAAAGATTTTTATTTTTTTTATTACTTTTTTTAATAAATTTTTATTAATGATAATGGGATGATATTAATAAATCAGGGTACATATATTCAAAGAAAACATGTCTAGGTTATTTTGTCATTAAATTATGTTGCATACCCCTCGCCCAAAGTCAGATTGTCCTCCGCCTCCCTCTATCTAGTTCTCTGTGCCCCTCTCCCTCCCCCTAACTCTCTCCCTCCCTCCCTCCCATGCCCTCCCTCCCCCCACCCCTGGTAACCACCACACTCTTGTCCATGTCTCTTAGTCTCATTTTTATATTCCACCAATGTATGGAATCATGTAGTTCTTGGTTTTTTTCTGATTTATTTATTTCACTCCGTATAATGTTATCAAGATCCCACCATTTTGCTGTAAATGATCTGATATCATCATTTCTTATGGCTGAGTAGTATTCCATAGTGTATATGTGCCACATCTTCTTTATCCAGTCTTCTATTGAAGGGCTTTTTGGTTGTTTCCATGTCTTGGCCACTGTGAACAGTGCTGCAATGAACATGGGGCTACATGTGTCTTTACGTATCAATGTTTCTGAGGTTTTGGGGTATATACCCAGTAGAGGGATTGCTGGGTCATAAGGTAGTTCTATTTGCAGTTTTTTGAGGAACCACCATACTTTCCTCCATAATGGTTGTACTACTTTACAGTCCCACCAACAGTGGATGAGAGTTCCCTTTTCTCCGCAGCCTCTCCAACATTTGCTATTACCCGTCTTGTTGATAATAGCTAATCTAACAGGGGTGAGGTGGTATCTCATTGTAGTTTTGATTTGCATTTCTCTAATAACTAATGAAGCTGAGCATCTTTTCATATATCTGTTGGCCATTTGTATTTCTTCCTGGGAGAAGTGTCTGTTCATGTCCTCTTCCCATTTTTTTATTGGATTGTTTGTTTGTTTGTTGTTGAGTTTTATGAGTTCTTTGTAAATTTTGGATATTAGGCCCTTATCTGAGCTGTTGTTTGAAAATATCATTTCCCATTTAGTTGGCTGTCTGTTTATTTTGATATCAGTTTCTCTTGCTGAGCAAATCTTTTTATTCTGATGTAGTCCCATTCATTTATCTTTGCCTTCACTTCTCTTGCCATTGGAGTCAAGTTCATAAAATGTTCTTTAAAACCCAGGTCCATGAGTTTAGTACCTATGTCTTCTTCTATGTACTTTATTGTTTCAGGTCTTATATTTAGGTCTTTGATCCATTTTGAATTAATTTTAGTACACGGGGACAGGCTATAGTCGAGTTTCATTCTTTTGCATGTGGCTTTCCAGTTTTCCCAACACCATTTGTTGAAGAGGCTTTCTTTTCTCCATTGTGTGTTGTTGGCCCCTTTATCAAAGATTATTTGACCATATATATGTGGTTTTATTTCTGGGCTTTCTATTCTGTTCCATTGTTCTGAGTGTCTATTTTTCTGCCAATACCATGCTGTTTTGATTATCGTGGCCCTATAATATAGTTTAAAGTCAGGTATTGTAATGCCCCCAGCTTCATTCTTTTTCCTTAGGATTGTTTTGGCTATTCGGGGTTTTTTATAGTTCCATATAAATCTGATGATTTTTTGTTCCATTTCTTTAAAAAATCTCATAGGAATTTTGATGGGAATTGCATTAAATTTATATATTGCTTTGGGTAATATGGCCATTTTAATTATATTTATTCATCCTATCCAAGAACAAGGAATATTTTTCCATCTCATTGTGTCTTTTTCTATTTCTCTTAATAATGCCTTGTAGTTTTTGTTATATAGGTCCTTTACATTCTTTGTTATGTTGATTCCTAGGTATTTTATTTTTTTTGTTGCAATCGTGAAGGGGATTATTTTTTTGAGTTTGTTTTCTAATATTTCATTGTTGGCATATAGAAAGGCTATGGACTTTTGTATGTTAATTTTGTATCCTGCGACCTTACTGTATTGGTTTATTGTTTCTAATAATCTTTTTGTGGAGTCCTTCGGGTTTTCGATGTATAGGATCATATCATCAGCAAAAAGTGATACCTTTACTTCTTCTTTTCCAATATGGATGCCTTTTATTTCTTTGTCTTGTCTGATTGCTCTGGCCAGAACTTCTAGCACCACGTTAAATAAGAGTGGAGAGAGTGGACAACCCTGTCTTGTTCCTGATTTAAGGTAGAAAGTCCTCAGTTTTATGCCGTTTAATATGATGTTGGCTGATGGTTTATCATATATGGCCTTTATCATGTTGAGATATTTTCCTTCTATACCCATTTTGTTGAGAGTCTTAAACATAAAATTGTGTTGTATTTTATCGAAAGCCTTTTCTGCATCTATTGATAAGATCATGTGGTTTTTGTTCTTTGTTTTGTTGATATGGTGTATTACGTTAACCGTTTTGCGTATGTTGAACCATCCTTGAGATTCTGGGATGAATCCCACTTGATCATGATGTATTATTTTTTTAATATGTTGTTGTATTCGGTTTGCCAGTATTTTGTTTAGTATTTTAGCATCTGTATTCATTAGAGATATTGGTCTGTAGTTTTCTTTCTTTGTGCCATCCTTGCCAGGTTTTGGTATGAGGGTTATGTTGGCCTCATAAAATGTGTTTGGAAGTATTGCTTCTTCTTCAATTTTTTGGAAGACTTTGAGTAGAATAGGAACCAAGTCTTCTTTGAATGTTTGATAGAATTCACTAGTATAACCGTCTGGGCCTGGACTTTTATTTTTGGGGAGGTTTTTAATAGTTTTTTCTATTTCCTCCCTGCTGATTGGTCTGTTTAGGCTTTCTGCTTCTTCATGACTCAGTCTAGGAAGGTTGTATTGTTCTAGGAATTTATCCATTTCTTCTAGATTGTTGTATTTGGTGGCATATAATTTTTCATAGTATTCTACAATAATTCTTTGTATATCTATGATGTCTGTGGTGATCTCTCCTCTTTCATTTTGGATTTTATTTATTTGAGTCCTGTGCCTTTTTTCCTTGGTGAGTCTTGCCAAGGGTTTGTCAATTTTGTTGATCTTTTCAAAGAACCAGCTCCTTGTTTTATTGATTTTTTCTATAGTTTTTCTGTTCTCTATTTCATTTATTTCTGCTCTGATTTTTATTATCTCCTTTCTTCAGCTGGTTTTGGGTTGTCTTTGTTCTTCTTTTTCTAGTTCCTTAAGGTGTGAAGTTAAGTGGTTTACTTCGGCTCTCTCTTGTTTGTTCATATAGGCCTGAAGTGATATGAACTTTCCTCTTATTACTGCTTTTGCTGCATCCCAGAGATTCTGATATGTCGTATTTTCATTTTCATTTGTCTGTATATATCTTTTGATCTCTGCACTTATTTCTTCTTTGACCCATTCATTTTTTAGAAGTATGTTGTTTAGTTTCCACATTTTTGTGGGTTTTTCCCCATCTTTTTTGCAGTTGAATTCTAGTTTCAAGGCTTTATGATCAGAAAATATGCTTGGTACAATTTCAATTTTTTTTAAATTTGCTGATATTGTCTTTGTGGCCCAACATATGGTCAATTCTTGAGAATGATCCATGTACACTAGAGAAAAATGTATATTCTGTCGCTTTGGGATGAAGTGTCCTGTAGATGTCTATCATATCCAGGTGTTCTAGTATTTCGTTTAAGGCCACTATATCTTTATTGATTCTCTGTTTGGGTGACCGATCTAGAGCTGTCAGCGGTGTATTGAGGTCTCCAAGTATGATTGTATTTTTGTTAGTTTATGTTTTAAGGTCAATAAGTAGCTGTCTTATATATGTTGGTGCTCCTTGGTTTGGTGCATATATATTAAGGATTGTTATGTCTTCTTGATTCAACTTCCCCTTAATCATTATGAAATGACCATTTTTGTCTCTGAGTACTTTTTCTGTCTTGTAGTCAGCATTATTAGATATGAGTATTGCTACACCTGCTCTTTTTTGGGTGTTGTTTGCTTGGAGTATTGTTTTCCAGCCTTTCACTTTGAATTTGTTTTTATCCTTGTTGCTTAGATGTGTTTCTTGTAGGCAGCATATAGTTGGATTTTCTTTTTTAATCCATTCTGCTACTCTGTGTCTTTTTATTGGTAAGTTTAATCCATTTACATTTAGTGTAATTATTGACACTTGTGGGTTCCCTACTGCCATTTTATAAATTGCTTTCTGTTAGTTTTGTATCTTGTTTGATTCTTCTCTTTTGTTTTTCTATCATTTGTTTTTGTTTGTTTGTGTTCCATACTTCTTTCCTCTGTTGCTACCTTTTTTAAGTTAAGTGTTTTTGTGGTGATTTTTTCAAGGGTGGTTACCATTAAGTAATGAAAAGGGTACCTACCATATTCATTGTAGTACCCTATCTTATGAGTATTTCTGCACTTCATCGTCCTTTGCTACTGTTAATCTCCATCCTCTCCCCCCTTTTTTTCCTTTGTTGTCACAGTTTAAGTTTGGTTTTATTGTGTTCTTGGTGGAGCTGTTACTTGTGGTGTTATTTTCTTTTGTTCTTTGAATCTGGTTGGAAAACCCCCTTTAGTATTTCCTGGAGTGGGGGCTTTCTGCTGATAAATTCTCTCATCTTTTCTGTATTTGTGAATGTTTTTATATCTCCTTCGTACTTGAAGGATAGCTTTGATGGGTATAGTATTCTTGGCTGAAAGTTCCTCTCTTTCAGGGCTTTAAATATTGGGGTCCACTCTCTTTTAGCTTGTAGAGTTTCTGCTGAGAAATATGATGATAATCTAATAGGCCTTCCTTTATATGTTGTACTCTTCTTTTCCCTGGCTGCCTTGAGAATTTTTTCTTTGTCATTGTTTTGTGTCATCTTTATTATGATGTGCCTTGGAGTGGGTTTGTTGGGGTTAAGAAAACTTGGTGTTCTGTTTGCTTCTTGAATTTGAGGCTTTAGTTCTTTCCACAGGCTTGGGAAGTTCTCGTCTATTATTTGTTTGAGTATATTCTCCATTCCATTTTCTTTCTCTTCTCCCTCTGATATACCTATTATTCTTATGTTATTCTTTCTGATGGAGTCAGACAATTCCTGTAGGGCTTTCTCGTTTTTTATTATTTTTGAGTCTCTTTCTTCTTCTCTCTGTTGTGCCTCAAGTTGTTTGTCTTCTATTTCACTAATCCTATCTTCTATCTGGGCTGTTCTGTTAGCTAAGCTTGTTACCTCGTTTTTCAGCTCGTGAATTGAGTTTTTCATTTCTGTTTGATTTGTTTTTATAGTTTCAATTTCCTTGGTAATATATTCTTTGTGTTCATTGAGTTGTTTTCTGATCTCCCTAAATTGCCTTTCTGTGTTTTCTTGTATATCTTTGAGTATTTTTAAGATTTCTATTTTAAATTCTCTGTCATTTAGCTCCAAGGCTTCCAATATGTTAAGTCTTTTCTCCATAGATTTTTCCACATTTATTTGTGTTACCTCTCTATCTTTTGTATCCATAATATTCAATTTCCTCTTTCTTATTGGCATCTGAGGGTGGTCTTGTTGATAGCACACAGGCGAACTCCCTCTGCGGCTTGAATGAACGTCCCTATGGTAGTTAGCTTTCTCCACACCCTCGTCTCTCAGATTCAAGTGATAACAGTCCTTTCGCTTTCAGTTTGTGTGGAACTCCGGAATGCTCCAAGGATAAATTTTTCTGTTTCTAGTTGATAAATTTGTTGTGATTTTGGGGAGATCTGTCGGACACGCTGCTCACAGTGCCATTTCCGTGACGTCACTTAAAGATTTTTAAATCAAGAGTTCTGACTAGAAAGGAATTGTATGGTTTTGATAATAGAAGGTATAAGGTATGGAAATACTTTTGAAAGAAAAAGGGAAAGCAAATTGTTATGAATGTCAGTTATTTCTGGATAAGAAAGTGCATGAAAGCTGAAGGTTTAAGTAAGTTGTAGAAGGTTTGTGCAGGCTATAGGTTTGTACCGAGAAAAAAGAAGTTGTACAGTCAGAAAACTGGTTTTCAAAAAATGTTTAATCAGTCACCCTAGCTAACAATCCTCTACTCTCCCCACTTATTGGGATGACTCTTTCCTCTACCCTGACCATCTGGAGCTCAGAAACAGAGAAACAAAACCAATCCCTTGTCCTTCTATTCTCTGTTCACCTCTCAGCCTACCTCACCCAATCAGGTGTTTTCTACTCATATGAGACCAACACCTATATGTGTCTCCTTACTAATTGTACATAAACCTGTACCCTAATCTGTCTCACCCCAAATATTAACCTAATCCCACCCCACGAGCCTCTTCCAGTTCCTAATACACTATCCATCAATCTAAGGACCAAACGAGCTATACAGGTAAATTCTCTCCTTGTTGCTTTAAAAATTTCTATAAAAGTAGATCTAGGGACAAGGGGACTAGCCACACTGCCCTGTATTATTCCTACTCTCTCTCTCTCTCTCTCTCTCTCTCTCTCTCTCTCTCTCTCTTTGAAGCCCAGCGAATTCGTAAACATGTAGTCAGTGGTTTCGCACAACTTGGGTATCTTGACAATTGCCTTTCATTAGTCCACTCACTCTCCTATTTATTTTTCTAACTTTTAGACCCTGCCTCTTACTTTTGTTCACTAGTTTCTTACAGAACTGCATGCAGACCTTTGCCAATCAGAAAATTGGAAAAATCTACCTAACCCTACACACCAACCTTGAAACCTGCCCTCGCGAAACAAAAAATCTGAAACCCTATATCAGCACCTCCTAAATCCTATCTTTCAACCCCTACAGGTCCCCTAACCCTAAAGCTCTCCCATACCCTTGAAGAAGTAGGAGAATGAATAGCATTCACCTCTTAACGCTTCTCAGTCTTTTTACCCTTCACATAGTAAGGGGACAAGATTGCTGGGTCTTCTTGGCCGAAGAAGAACCTACAAACGGACATGAAACATTCTTTTAGCTCAAACTAACTGTTCTCTCCAGGGCTGCCAGGAAAGAATATCTCTAACTTTACCATGGAAGAACTTTCACCCCCGCTATACAACCCTCCTTATCTCTGCATTCCTAATCTCCAAATACTTGCCTCTTTTTTTAAAAAAAAATCAAATTCCTACAGGCCCGGATGAGAGAAATCTCTAGGATTACCTACAATCAAATGATCCTACACTCCTATTCCCCAATACCCCAAGGAGAACTTCACAAGGGAAATATTAAATAGGTAGGGATGACAGCAGGAAGAAGTTGCCCATCAGCCTGAGAAGTTCCCTCCTGAATGTTTTCCAAACTCCCTTCCTTTTCAACCTCACATATTCAGTCCTTCTAAAAACTTACACCAACAGGTTCCCTGTCTCTAAAAATCTCCACATGTCCTCCCATTTGAGAGGAACCAGACCAGCACGTCTCATGAGGCTCATCCAGGAGACCATGTATCACCATGTCACTCTGTCCACTTGGCACTCACAGCAAGGAATTCACAATTATTTCCTCACAAAATTTTTTTACTTCTTCACTCAGGTTTTCGAGGACATCTCTTGGTTCAGACCTCACAGCATGGAAATTGATGTCTTCCTTAACTGGATGAGGAACTGGCTTGGCAAGGTTCTTTTCTTGAGTTCTCTCCAGAAGAAGCAATAATTTTCCAATTTTTTCTTTCCTTTCTCCTCATCACCCTTTACCATATATTATAAAATTAATTACTGCCTTTCTTTTATATGTAACCACAGAGTTGAGGAATGATAGATATGTGTATTCCAAACTACCCTCTTGATGTTCTGTTTATCTGTTAGACCTCACCCTTACTGGACTATAGCCCCTGAGACAGAGGAATTCCAAAAAGCTGACAAGCTGCCCCAAGGAGGGGCTCCGGACATACCAGGACTTTTGATTCAACACCCACATGCTCGAAGCCCCCCAAGGAGGATCATTCTGGACATACCAGGACTTTTGCCTCAGTATCCCCTCAGGCTCTCCCAAACACTATATAACTTGCCCCTAGTCTGTAACAGGTGCTCTTCTCCCCAGGAGAAGTGCCCGGCAGGGTTTCTTTCTTCTTTTCAATAAAGCCTGTTACTCTGGTCTTTCGGACTCCCATGGGTTCCAACAATCTTAACCTCTAGAGATGGATATTTTTATATGTATTTACATATATGCCATCAGGGTAATCATAATATACAAATTACTGTGCAACTTGTTTTTGTACATATCTTGAATTTCCATGATAGTATTTATAGATATTCTTTATTATTTGTAATTTTGGTTTATCTGTATCCAGCATGTTATCCCAAGAAATTTAATAAAAATACAGTGATGTAGAGCATTCAGAGATACAAGTGAAAAATTGAAGTTATAATTCAAAAAACAAAAAATTAATATAAATTTAGAATTTGAAATTTAGGGTTGCTGAGTTACTCTAACAGTTAATGTCGGCCAGTCATGCAAGTGAATGTTAGGACGTAGAATTAAGAAAAACCAGGCCCTGGCCGGTTGGCTCAGCGGTAGAGCGTCGGCCTAGCGTGCGGAGGACCCAGGTTCGATTCCCGGCCAGGGCACACAAGAGAAGCGCCCATTTGCTTCTCCACCCCTCCGCCGCACTTTCCTCTCTGTCTCTCTCTTCCCCTCCCGCAGCCAAGGCTCCATTGGAGCAAAGATGGCCCGGGCGCTGGGGATGGCTCTGTGGCCTCTGCCCCAGGCACTAGAGTGGCTCTGGTCGCAATATGGCGACGCCCAGGATGGGCAGAGCATCGCCCCCTGGTGGGCAGAGCGTCGCCCCATGGTGGGCGTGCCGGGTGGATCCCGGTCGGGCGCATGCGGGAGTCGGTCTGACTGTCTCTCCCCGTTTCCAGCTTCAGAAAAATGAAAAAAAAAAAAAAAAAAAAAAAAAAAAAAAGAAAAACCATAGACATTGGCAACAGTATGGTAATTACCAGAGGGAAAGGAGAATGAGGGGGAAGTAGCAAATGGTAAAAGAAAATAAAGGGCAAAGGGAGTCAAATATATGGTGACAGAAAGACTTTTGGTGTTGAACACACAATGCAATATACAAATGATATATTATAAAATTGTACACTTGAAACCTATATTATTTTATTAGCCACTGTCACCCCAATAAATTTAATAAAATTTTATAAAAATTAAAAACACTGAAAATTAGAATGGGACACTTAAGAGGGTATAGAGAACTGCATGGAGGGCTCTGAATTCTAACAGCATGAGCCTTCTCTACTTGTCAAAGAAACCCTTTCTTTCTTCTAATCCTGCTGACTACCCTTCCTCTCCAACTATCAAGCACAGGGTGTCTTTTTCAACCCTAACCAATTCTCCAAATCCCAATTGGGTATCCAACAGTTCAATTTAATTCTGACTCTGTCTACCTGGAGTTAGCGTCAAATTCCACAAATTAAAGACTCAGTCGCACAAGGCTGCTCCCAGTTCAGATGCCAACCATGTAACGGGTGCATAGACTACCCATATATCTGCAAAGCTGATAACAAGTTCAGGAGTTCCTTAACCCACCCCCTCATGTTCACTAGAATGACTCACAGAACCTGGGAAAGTGCTTCACATACTATTACCAGTTTATTATAAAGGACAGGACTTAACAATAGTCAGTGGGAAAAGATGCATAAGGCCAGGGTAGAAGGAGGGGTATAGACCTTCTATGTCCTTTCTGGGCAACCCACTCTGCTAACACATTGTTCACATTGGTGCACTCTGAACCTCGTCATCTAGGAGATTTTATGGAGATTTCAATATATTTGATAAAATTGATTAAATCATTGGCCATTGGTGATTGAACTCAATCTCTGGGTCCCCTCTCCTCCCTGGAGATTGGGGGGTAGGGTTAAAAATTCTAGTCCTTTAATGATGCCTTGGTCTTACCAATCATCTTGTTAGCACAAAGTAAATACTCTTATTACTCAGGAGATTCCAAGGGTTTTAGGAATTTTGTGCCAGAAACCAGGAACAAAGACCAAACTGTAAAGCCAGTAGCCAGGGCCACTATCACAGCCGCCTGGCCCATGCAGGTTCGCATTGGATTCGGACAGATGGTAATGAAACAACAGAGCCACAAACTGGTGAGCCATTATCTTTAATCCTAGCTTGCAGCTGGCGGGCAAGTAAAAACACACACTGGGCTCCAAAACCCACTCATTCAGTGCTCACAAAGCTACTGCCTTATCTGAGTTTCCTAGAATCAAATGTTTCTAGCTCACCAGACTTATTCACCTCTGTCCTCCATCTCCTTCCTTCTCACTGCACAAACTTTGCACAAACTGGCTTCTCACTCAGCATTCCACCATCTTGGCTGCTTCTCCTGGCCTCCTCCACATGGCCTTTCTGTGCTCTCCTCTCTAATGCTAATCTCAGGAATCAAGAGAGAGCAAGCTCCCGATCTGCCTCACTTTATAGTGCAGAAATCAAAAACTTTAATCCAATATACAAAATAGGGAAGTCTCTAATACAAAGTCACTTATCTGGGGCATGATGGGATTGTACCACCCCACATCAAAAAGGGTGGGAAAGGCTTAGTCCTAAAACTAAGCCTTAGGCTATAAGAATCCTGCCTGTTTACAGCCTGTCCCCCATACCCAATGCAACTATAAGTGAGCAAACATATATATCATATTTACAAACTTATTTGACCAACACCAAACCATACCTCCCTTTTAAAAAGATATTGTAATGCCTTGTTTGCAGGTTGAATTGTAAGCCCTCAATCCCCTAAATTCATGTTAAAGACTTTAAATTTTTTTTTTGATTAACTGGGATGACACTGGTTAATAGTTGGACTTGTATATGGAGGCCTTAACCCGAAGTAATAGTGTGATTTTATTTTGAGACAGGATCTTTACAGGTGTCAGGGTACAATGAGGTTATTGGAGTGGATAGAATTACAATATGACTGGAACATCTGGAATATCTTTTGTATGTGGACATCCAGTTTTCCCAACATCATTTATTGAAGAGACTATGCTTTCCCCATTGTATATTCTTGGCTCCTTTGTCATAAATGGATTGCCCATACATGTGTGGGTATTTTTCTGGGCTCTCTATTCTGTTCCATTTATATGTGTGTCTCTTTTTATGCTAATACCATATATTTTCATTACTATGCTTTGCAAGATAGTTTAAAATTAGGAAACATGATGTCTTCAGTATTGTTCTTCTTTTTCAAGATGATTTTGGCTACTTGAGGTCTTTTGTGGTTCCATACAAATTTTAGGATTTTTCTATTTCTGTAAAAAATGCCATTGAAATGTGGATGGCAGATCATATGATTTAAAATATATTTGTAACAGAACCCCTCTCATCACCCATCTGGGTAAAACCTTCCATTGTTAGAAACTTTTCAATGTAGCTACCCCTGATTGAAGCTTTAGTCATTTCAGTTGGGCTCTGGTGTGGGTGCCAGATCACCTTTGTTAACTTTGCAATTGTTGGGCAAACAAGTTTGTAACAGGTGTGCTCACTTGTATTTTGCCTAATTGTTCCATTGGCACAGGGCAGCGCCTTGTGTGTCTAGTCTATGGAAGGCTGTGGGTGCTTGTCCTCAGGGCGGCAGATTGCAGATTGCGTTCTGCCTTCCTGCTTGGGAGGGGCCGTTGTTTGCTATTGTTTGCTGGAGAAGGGCTTTCCCTTCCAGCCTGTTTTGCAGGGGAGTGTAGAGAGAGCAGAGCGAGCTAAGGGGCTTGGGAGCCCTGCTAAGGCTGGGGGTGGGGAGGCTATGAGTCCGCTGAGTCCAGAGTGCTAAGGGGCTTGGGAGCCTTAAAAGAAAGGGAAGCGGTCTTCCCTGCCTGTTTGCTTGTCCACCATTACGAGACTTTAATAAGTAAAATTGCCCACTATTTTCTGACAACACTGTTCCTTTACTGTCTGCCCAAATCCAATGGGAAAGTGCACGGCCAAAGCTGTGGCCACTGACCTCACAGCAGCCACGAACCCCTTGATGTAAAATGTATTTACAGCTTTAACTCCAAGGCCCAAGGCAAGTGAATCAGTTTTTATATAATACCACAAAGAGCCACAAAAACAAGACTTAAGTCAACTCAAGTGATATCCACTTGGAAGGCGTACCCTGGTCCCAGATCTCAGTTGACATTGTTGTGGTCTGAAGGCCTGCTGCTGAAGATGACATTACCTCGGATGGCATCACTTCAGCCCAAGATCTCACTATTAGAGATTACTTTGGCCTTTGCACCAGAGATAACTTTACCCGAGACACTCAAACCTTTACCCCAGCAATGCCCATAGAATGTCTCTCCTAAGCTGCTAAACAGTTTGGATATGGGACATTTAATGATTTTCTTCCTTTGATGTTAAGAATTGCATTATGATTATTGAGATTACTCTCTGGCTTAGCTCATGGTCCTGGTTTATTCTTTGCTCTTTGCTAAAATGTACACCTTATTCTCCCATATCTAAAGGGAAATCTGGTAGAGTGACTACTCTCAGTGTCACTCTAAAATTAGTGGAGATGATTGCTTTCCCCAGGAAGCACAAACCTCATATCAGTCAACTGCTTGACCCTTTTAAGAGAGAACTACCCACTCCCTAGTGCCTTCCTCTACTTTCTTCTCCAGCCTTCCACCAAGGCTTTGACAGAAGATGTCAAAACATCGCAAGGCCAATTGTATCAACTAGGTCTTTTATTTTCTGTACTTTGATGCTTTGACATCTGGAGCTTGCTGAGTTAGAAGTACTGTCCTTCCCAAGGGTTAGCCAATCCCTGGAGATAATAACTTATTCCAAGAGCATACCTTTCAAATACATATTAAACAATCCAGAACCCATACCCCAACCATCTACTTTATTAAAGTCTCACACTCTGGGCCACTATTTCCCTACCCTAATCACCCCAGAACCAGGTACCAGACAATCTGCTAGATACCAGATCATTCCTATGTCCCAGAACCTGTTGAAATGATTCAATCTAGCCAATCCTAAATCTGCTTTCCCTACATCACCCATTTCTTCTCACAGAAACCACAACAGAGGCCCTTACCACAGTTTCTTCCTGCCCTCTGGCTTCCTGTGGTGTGGCAATGTGAGTGTAATTAGCTTTCTTTTAAATGATAATGTAAAATACAGTCCACCTTCTGGTCTGTTTGCCTATATTTTAAAACAGCCCTGTGCTTATCTTTATCTTTGATCTGACTACTTGCATGGAAAGTGAATAGTTTTCAGTCTGTATCCCCCACTAGGCCAGGGATTCTATCTAGACCCAAGTTGTAGGTATATGTATAGTAAGCTTACAACACATGTATTGTTTTTTATCTCAACTAAAATTATATTTAGAGTTGGTCCACCTTTTTAAATATTTGGCATTGTTTCCCCATCTCTGACCCCATTTTTAAACTACAGTGGCCAAAACTCCATGTGGTATTCCAACTTTGAGCCTACAGCATGAGGCGGCATACAGGAGTGGAAATGAACTATTCTGATTTCCAGTTGGTTCTGCCATGAACTCTCACTTTCTCTTTGGCTAGGTTATTTTATACATCCTCTGGGACTTAATTACTCATCTACATAACAAGGCCTGTGACCTAGGTATTTCTGAGACACTGCTATCTTGTAGGATTTTCATGTGGTGACAGAAATGTTCTGTGGCTGGAAGTAAAGGGATGGAAATATATATATATTTAATGAAAAAAAAAGAAAAGCAAAGACAGCAATGCTTGTACCAGAAAAGATAGATTTTAAAACAAAGGCTACAAAAAGAAACAAAGAAGAACCCAGAAATTCCACTTCTGGGTAATTATCAAAAGAAACCTAAAACATTAAATCAAAAAAGAATATGCATCCATATGTTCATTACAGCATTATTTACAGTAGTCAAGATATGAACATGACCTAAATGTCCATCAATAGATGAATGGATAAAGAAGATGTGATGCATATATACAAAGCAATATGACTTAGCCATAAAAAAGAATGAAATCTTGCCGAATCATGTTGTCTGCAACAACATGAGTGGATTTAGACGGTACTGTGCTGAGTGAATTAAGTCAGACACAGAGAGACAAATAACATGATTTCACCTATATGTGAATCTAAAAAACAGAATAAATGAACAAGCAGAACAGAAACAGATTCACAGATACAGAGAACATTCTGACAGTTGCCAAGTAAGAGGTGGGTTGAGGGACCTGGGTGAAAAAGGTGAAAGAGTTAGAATTACAAACTGGTAGTTACAGAATAGTCATGGGGATGTAAAGTACAGCATAGAAAATATTTTCAGTAATAACTATGTATGGCATCAGATGGATACTAGATTTAGTAGGGAGATCATAAGTTATATAAATGTCTAATCACTGAGCTGTACACCTGAAACTAATATATGTATTTTTTGCTCCATAAGACACACTTGACCATAGACATACTTAGGGTTTTAATGAGGAAAATAAGAAAAAAAATATTCTGAACCAAATGATGTGTTAAAATATTTAATAAATTAACCATATTTTTCGCTCCATACAATGCACACGCATATTCCTCTCCACTTTTGGGGGAAAAAAGTGCATCTTATGGAGAGAAAAATATGGTAATACAGTATGTCACCTGTAGTTGAAAACATTTTTAAATTATTTAAAAAATTAAGTGGGGGCCCTGGACGGGTAGTTCAGTGGATAAAGCTTCATCTTGGTGCACTGAGGTTGCTGGTTCAATCCCCAGTAGGGCATGTATAAGAGATGATCAATGAGCGAACGACAAAATGGAACAACTAAGTGGAACAACCAGTCCATGCTTCTCTCGCTCTCCCAATTAATGACAAAAAAGTTTTAAAAAGTAAAGTGGGGCCCTGGCCAGTTGGTTTAGTGGTAGAGTGTTGGCTCATTATGTGGATGTCGTGGGCTCAATTCCCGATCAGAGCACACAAGAGAAGTGACCATCTTCTTCTCTATCCCTCCCTTTCCCACTTCTCTCTCTCTCTTCTTCTGTAGCCATGGCTCAATGGTTCAAGTGCATTGGCCCCAGGCGCTGAAGATGGCTCCATGGAGTTTCTGCCTCAGGCACTGAAAATAGCTTGGTTGCAAGCTTGTCCCTAGATGGGCAGAGCATCAGCTCCAGATGGGAGTTGCTGGGTGGATACTGGTCAGGGTGCCTGCAGGAGTCTGTCTCTCTATTGCCCCTCCTCTCACTTGGAAAATAAGGGCAATAAAATAAATAAAGTGGGTTTCTTGCAGACAGAATACATTTGAGTCATGATTTTTGGTCCACTTTGGTAATCCTTTGTTTGTTTGTTTGTTTGTGACAGAGAGAAAGACAGAGAGAAGGACAGATAGGGACAGACAGACAGGAAGGGAGAGAGATGAGAAACATAAATTCTTTGTTGTGGCTCCTTAGTCTCCTTAATTGTTCATTGATTGCTTTCTCATATGTGCCTTGACCTGGGGTGAGGTGAGGGCTCCAGCTGAGCCAGTGACCCCTTGTTCAGGCCAGCAACCTTGTGCTCAAGTCAGCAACCTTGAGCTTTAAGCCAGCGACCTTTGGGCTTCAAGCCAGTGACCATATGATCATGTCTATGATCCTACACTCAAGCCAGCGACCTCGTGCTCAAGCTGGTGAGCCTGTGCTCAAGCCGGAGACCTTGGGGTTTCGAAACTGGATCATCCACATCGCAGTTCGATGCTCTATCCACTGTGTCACTGCCTAGTCAGGCGGTAATCTGTTTTTTTAATTGGTGCACGTAGACCATTGACATGGGCCTGTGGTTTTTATGAAGTTCTGGCAGATCTCAATAGCAAATAGTCCTGCTTGGATATATTTTAATCATTGGTGAAATAAGGTAAATACTGCACCTAGCACAGTGTCTAGGATGTAATAAGTACTCAATAAACATTAGGCATCATTGTTAGAATTATGATTTTCACTTGTCAGCTTCAAAATTTACTCTTTTTAAAAAATTTTATTTATTCATTTTTAGAGAGGAGCGAGAGAGGGAGAGAGACAGACAGAGAGGGAGAGAGAGAAGGGGGGAGGAGCTGGAAGCATCAACTCCCATATGTGCCTTGACCAGGCAAGCCCAGGATTTTGAACTGGCGACCTCAGCATTTCCAGGTTGACGCCTTATCCACTGCACCACCACAGGACAGGCCAAAATTTACTCTTTGAACATCCTTCAAGGTGCTTCAGTATGACTGAAGAGGTTATTATTATTTGCCCATTTTGTTCCATTCATACGTTGTGACTTCCAAATTCTGTTTTAAGTCACATCAAAGTAAGCATTCATTTAGCTGACAACCTATAACAGGGCATATCTCCACATAAAACAAACCAATTATAGTCATTGCCAATAGCATTTTTTTTAAGGAACTGTCATTTTCATTAGTTGATTGCAAAGAACAGTGGTTAATTCCTCTCATCAGCCTGTAGCAGCAAATGTTAAAAAGGGCCTTATTGTGTGAAGCTCCTTCAGTATTTTAAAAGCTACGTTTCTTAATTTGTCAAAATTTCCTGTGCCTAGACTAGATTTCCAGAGGCTACTTAATCCACTCTTCTGCCTCCTGCACTATTTTTAAGAACCTCTAAACAGAGCTTGTTTTCCTTGGCCACAGGCCATCAGGAGAGGTGAATTTGGCAGCATCTGTGGTTCAGGATTCTATTAGAAAGGGAGCCATGCAGTGGTGGGATTCAGCTGATTTGCCCCAGTTTGGCAGAACCAATAACCTAAAATTTTTTTTGTATTTTTCTGAAGTGAGAAGCGGGGAGGCAGAGAGACAGACTCCTACATGTGCCTGACCGGGATCCACCAAGCAAGCCCACTGGGGGGCGATGCTCTGCTCCTCTGGGGCATTGCTCCATTGCAACCAAAGCCATTCTAGTGCCTGAGGCAAAGGCCATGGAGCCATCCTCAGCGCCCAGGCCAACTCTGCTCCAGTGGAGCCTTGGCTGCGTGAGGGGAAGAGAGAGATAGAGAGAAAGGATGAGGGAAGGGTAGAGAAGCAGATGCATATTTCTTCTGTGTGCCCTGACTGGGAATCAAACCTGGGACTTTTACACGCTGGGCCGATGCTATACCACTGAGCCAACCAACCAGGGCTTGATACCTAATTTTTTGAGTTCAGTAAACAAGTTGTTAAAATGGCACTTGTAAACAGGGTTCTCTTTAAAGTGGGTGCCTGGGCAGCCACCCAACGTGGAAATCACAAATTTACGTTCCTTACTCTTTTTTTTTTTAATATGAATGCTTCACAAATTTGCGTGTCATCTTTGTGCAGGGGCCATGTAATCTCTGTATCATTCCAATCTTAGTGTATGTGCTGCCGAAGCTAGGGCTCCCTACTCTTTTTTAAGGTTCCTCTGCACAACCGCGTATTCTAAGCACCCGTAATAATTTTCATTCAGTCCATAGGTGAAAAAAAATTGACAGAACTATGCTTGTAATATTTATTTATTCATTTCATAAAACGCATTATACCTTAGATGAAATACTACATTTTAATTCCCTTGTGTTTGTTACTTCAGTAAACAAATATATAACATAAAGAGAAAAAGTGCCAAACAACCAGGGGGGTGACAAGCTGTCTTTGAAAATATCTCTCTTTCTTTTTTTTTACAGGGACAGAGAGAGAGGGATAGATAGGAACAGACAGACAGGAACGGAGAGAGATGAGAAGCACCAATCATCAGTTTTTTGTTGCGACACCTTAGTTCATTGATTGCTTTCTCATATGTGCCTTGACTGCGGGCCTTCAGCAGACCGAGTAACCCCTTGCTCGAGCCAGAGACCTTGGGTTCAAGCTGGTGAGCTTTTTGCTTAAGCCAAATGAGCCCGCGCTCAAGCTGGTGACCTCGGGGTCTCGAATCTGGGTCCTTGGCATCCCAGTCTGATGCTCTATCCACTGCACCACTGCCTGGTCAGGCTGGAAATATCTTAACCATTTTATTGTTTTTTGTCAGGTATTATTTAATATTTTTTCATTCATATTTTTATTTCTTATAACAATCTAGTTTTGTGTATCTCTTTTATTATTCTTATTTAAGTATTAAATGCATGAAATAACAAACTATCTTTTGATATATCATTTTTTTTATACTTAAAATGGTCATTAGGACAGAGAACCAGTTGTTAAATTATTGTAATTTCACCACTGGAGCCCTGCCTCAAAAAGTGATTTGCCAGTGCCCCAAAGGGGACAAGTCTGAAGCTACAATTAATTATAGGGCATGTTTAAGGAGCATATAGTGGGACTTCTCCCCTCATTGCATAAACTGGTGAGAGGAGGCATGTAGTCAGATGAAGTTGAGACAGAAACTTTGTTAATATAATCCAAAGGGATTTTCCTACAGGAGCAGCACAGAAAAGATTCTGTGCTCCTCTTCCTGATGTTCTACTATGAGGAAAGAATTTGAGGACCATATTCAACATGACCTTCAGGACCTTGTTTTGGACCCCCTGGTGGTGTCAGGACTCTAGAAGAAAAGAGAGGTGGTAGAGACCTAGGAAAATGTAGAGGAAGGAAGAATCACGAGCAGGAGCAGAGAGATGGGGACTTCCAATCACTGTTCCCTGTGGAAGAGATGTCAACTGGAGGGGATGAGACAAGTGTTGGACTGTGTCCTGGACTCTGGTCATTTGACTCTGAGGGCACTTTCTTCCTACTAGCAACCAGACCTGTTCACTGGGCCAGACATTGTGAACACTGATGAGTAGCTTCCAGGAATGGAATTTGCCCTTCATTTGCAGGGTAGACTTTGACTGAAGCATCTGAGCCAACTGCAGAGCAGGAACCATGGGAAAGGGAGCAGGTGGTGTTGTTTGAGGGAGATCCTTTCTCAGGTATGCCCTGTAGTCTTGTCGGCAGCCTGCCACTGAAGTCTGCCTCCCGCTATCCGGGACTCAGCACTGTGCCCCACTGCTGAGCAAGGCTGCAGTTTGCTGAGCAGTTAAGGAGAAAGATGAAAACACATCCTCCATTTTGGCCTTGATAAAAATTTGGGAACTGAACTTGCTTCCTGTCATTCATTTTCCAGGAATTGTTTCTAATCTGAGTTATGCTTAATCTTTTTGTTATGCTTTTGCGTTGTCTTAAACTCCTTTATTCTAGATTTTCCTTCTTTATTTTTCTTAAATTAACAAAAATTTTACTACTTCCCACCATAGTGGGAACTAGTCAAAAGTTTTGAATCTTTTATGTATCAATTTCTGTGAGTTGTTTATTATTTATGGAAACCATAGTAACAGGTTGGTAACAATCACAGTGGTCACCTTAATTCAGCACAAGAGTAATTTACATCTTTTTGGCTGAATTTATAGTTTAGTAGTGTTGTAAAGTACCCATACCTCAATTGCGCAGGTTTACGTAGAGACACCAAGTCCAGATGAATTTTGAAGGGTTTTATTAAAGGAGAAGATTTATTAAATATGCCGGCCACATATGGCTTATATGGGGCAGTTGCAAACCCAAACCATGTGTGCCAAATACATCTTAGGGGCTGGTTATATACCCTTGATTACACATGGGCCGGGGAGAGCAAGACATCATGGCACAAGTTTACAACATTTGTTTAGGGGATACACAAAAACATTAAGACTTTCAAGGTAATACAATCAAAGATGTTTACAAATCTTTCAGGGTTCATCTTCCTTCCTTTGCCTAGAGGTATGTTACTCTCAGGATTCCAGGAAGGGGGAGGAACTTCAATCAATGTAGGGTGGTATGTAAATTATGTCTCCCATTGAAAGAGAAGAAGTTTCTCAGTTAACCTTTATTTTAGATTTAAAACTAAATGACTCATTGTTCTTGCAAGCCAGAAATGTCTACATTCTTCTCCCTCCCCTCCCCAAAGGAAGGATGGGACAGGAAAGTCTGACCTTTCCTCCTAGAATATCAGTATTAATTTTTCAGCTTTTTGTTACCTTACTACAGTAGTGTAAGGCCAGCGGCCACAGCCAGGGTTACCATCACAGCTGCCCGGCCCAGGCAGGTTCGCATTGGATTTGGACAGTCGGTAAAGAAACAACGGAGCCACAAACTGGTGGGCCATAGTCTTTAAGTCTAGCTTGCACCCGGCGGGCAAGTAAAAACACACACTGGGCTCCAAAACCCACTCACATTCAGTGCTCACAAAGCCACTGACTTATCCGAGTTTCCTAGAATCAAAGGTTTCTAGCTCACCAGCCTTATTCTCCTCAGTTCCCCATCTCCTTCCTTATCCCAGATACAAATTCTACACAAACTGGCATCTCACTCAGCACTCCGCCATCTTGGCTGCTTCTCCTGGCCTACTCCACGTGGCCTCCTTCTGCTCTCTGCTCTGCTCTCTCTGCTCTCTCCTCTAATCATCCCAGGAACCAAGAGCGCAAGCTCCCGCTCCGTCCCCATTTTATAGTGTAGAAATCCAAACCCTTAATCCAATATACAAAATAGGGAAGTCTCTAATACAAAGTCACTTTCTGAGGCATGATTGGATTGTACCACCCCACATCAAAAAGGGTAGGAAAGGCTTAATCCCAAAACCAAGCCCCAGGCTACAAGGATTCTGCCTGCCTTTAACCCACCCCAACACACATTAATATCACCTGGGCGACGGCCTCCTCGTGTTATCTTTAACAAAGTGAGCATAATACATTTTATCTGCCCAACAATCCACCCCTATGCTCACTTTACTACCCACAATCTATACCACCGGCATCCCTGTGCAAGGAAATTAGAACATTACACAAATTACAACAGCAAAAATAATACAGTTTCAACAATTACAAAGGTACACTTCACCAGTCTCTGAGCACTTTGCCCAAAGCACAAAATGTCCTCAGCCTATGGGAAAAGCTTCCTGGGGCAGGGAGTGCTTCCAGCAAAGCCAACCCCCACCCCCATCAGGGTATTTCACATTGTCCAAAATCCGTAATCCGTACATCCATCCAACAAAGGAGTCAATGCCCACTCCGGTCGTAGTCCAGGAAATCAGTCCGTGCACATGGGCGTCAGCCACCCCCCTCATCCCTGCCATCCTGGCAGGTCTTACACTGTCCCAAAGAGGGCCACATGGCAATGGCAGTCAGCATTTCCATCTCTGCTCCGGATAGCATGTCCAGCCCTATATCCCAAAATCGCAGACCTACCAGGGCCGCAGTAGGTGCTCCTTCCAGCTGGGCTTCCATTTTCTGGAGACTATAGATCACAACTCCAGCTCGATTCTCCTCATCTTCCAAAGAGGAACTGAAAACACCAGCTCCCACTGCAGGGCTCGAGTCCTGGGCTGCCGCAGCCTTCTGCTCTGCAGAACTTGCAGCTCCAGACCTGATCTCAGCTTCAGCCTCAGCCTTCAGCCCCAGCCTCCTGCCACTGCTGGCTCTCCACCACATCCAGGGCAATCTGCAACTCACAAACCTGTGAATCCTCCTCCAGCAGCTGCTCCATTTCCAGGCGAATCTCGTGAACCTGGTCGGCCTCCTCCTCCAGCACTTCCTTCAGCTTCAGGGTCAGCATCTCCTTCTCCCACGTTTGCTCCAGCTCCTTCCACTGCTCGGTTTGCAGGTCCCGGGCAGCCTCTTCCACAGAGCTCTCAGTTCCTTGTGCATGGCTGTAAAAGTCAGCCAGCCTACTGTCCCCAAAAGGACAGCCATGGGGAACCATAACAGCAGCCAGTCCTCTACTCCACCACTCAAAGGCTCCTTGCCAATCTGTATCAAATCCTGCCACAGACTACGCCAAATGTAAGGCCAGCCGCCAGGGCCAGGGCCACCATCATAGCCGCCACCTGGCTCATGCAGGTTCACATTGGATTTGGACAGTCGGCAAAGAAACAACGGAGCCACAAACTGGTGGGCCATAGTTTTTAATTCTAGCTTGCACCCGGCGGGCAAGTAAAAACACACACTGGGCTCCAAAACCCACTCACATTCAGTGCTCACAAAGCCACTGACTTATCCGAGTTTCCTAGAATCAAAGGTTTCTAGCTCACCAGCCTTATTCTCCTCAGTTCCCCATCTCCTTCCTTATCCCAGATACAAATTCTACACAAACTGGCATCTCACTCAGCACTCCGCCATCTTGGCTGCTTCTCCTGGCCTACTCCACGTGGCCTCCTTCTGCTCTCTGCTCTGCTCTCTCTGCTCTCTCCTCTAATCATCCCAGGAACCAAGAGCGCAAGCTCCCGCTCCGTCCCCATTTTATAGTGTAGAAATCCAAACCCTTAATCCAATATACAAAATAGGGAAGTCTCTAATACAAAGTCACTTTCTGAGGCATGATTGGATTGTACCACCCCACATCAAAAAGGGTAGGAAAGGCTTAATCCCAAAACCAAGCCCCAGGCTACAAGGATTCTGCCTGCCTTTAGCCCACCCCAACACACATTAATATCACCTGGGCGACGGCCTCCTCGTGTTATCTTTAACAAAGTGAGCATAATACATTTTATCTGCCCAACAAGTAGTATGATAATATATGGGTTTTGGAGTTTCTAAGGTGGTCTCCCATACCTGTTTTAATATATTTTTTATGCATTGCCTTCTCTGAAGAAGGTATTTTTAGGGTCCCCATGTTATAGATATGGGAACCAGAGCTCAGAGAAGTCGTCAGCTTGTTCATGGTGGCGAGGAGCAGCGTCTCTGATTTCACCTGCTCTCACGCTCATGTTGTTCCTTTTAAACACTGTGATGGGGTAACGAGTTCTATTGTCTCGGAGAGAACTATTACATTTGTGTGGGTTAAACATGGATATCCCAACAGCTGTCGTTTTCTGCAAAAGTGGACAAGGTGTTGACTAATAAAGTTTTGGGTCACCTGTGGGGTGGAAGCATGAGCTGGAAGGCAGGCTGGTTGTCTCTTACGATGCAGGAATGTTGGCGTGTCTGTGCTGTGCATCTCCACAACCACAAAACCTATCAGAGGGTCAGCTTTCCAGAACCTCTTGCAGAATCGTGCTTCATATTTCCCAGAGAGCACGCTCTGCTGGGGGAGTGGGAAGGGAAGGAGAGGGAGGAAGGGTTGTTCTTTGCAACTTCTTATCTATTAAGAAGCACGAAGCTGTACCTCCAAGGCGCAGCGCTATCAGGGCACAGCAGGACCCCTCCTGAGTGCACAGGAGGAAGTTGACCGATGTCCCTGCTCTAACTCACAAGGTTGCTCTGCCCCTGGTGGTGCTGGGCAGTGTTGCCCAGAGAAGCCACAGGCTCCAAACAGAAGATGGCATTATAGGTGCACTCAGGATTTGTCCCCAGGAGCACAGATCATACTGAGCATGGTCCAAGGAGACATAGTGCTGCACCACACAGAGCAAAGCCACATGTTCCTATCATGGGACATGAGTTAGGAATGAACAATAAGCCTTTTAAAAGAAAAACGCTAATGTGACTGGAAGTAATTTTCCAAAGCCCATGGAGGAGGTACATGTCAATAACTGGCTGTCTGGTTGTTATTTACGGGCTGTTTTTTGCCACTAGGGTAGTGGCAATTAATAAGCAGCACGCAGTGGCTCAGGCACCAGGCCCAACACTGCATAGAAAGTACCATCCTGCAATTTATCCAGCAAGCATATGGGAGTTGAACCTTGAATCATTCACTTGATGGATTTTTTCTTTCCCTGGAAACAGGAAAAAGAATCTCAGCTTTCTCCGTCAGCCTCAGGCAATAGGAGCCGTGCAGGAAGTTCCCTTCCATTCTGTGTCTGGACACAAAAATGCATGTGTGTTCCCCAGAGCCACACACACAATGCTGCATACACAGCGCTGCTGTCCATGCCGCTGAGACTGGGATCTGAGTTCCCCTCCCTGCCCCCAGGGCTGGTCCAATGTAAATCAAAACATCTGAGGTTCACACCTTCTTATCATACAGGCATCTTTGTGAGTGGAAGAAAGAATCCATAGAACCTTAAACCAAATCCCCACAGGAGCTGGGAGGTGGAGGGGAGGCTGCTGTGTGTCCACACACAAACCTGTACCTATCACTGACCAGCCTGGAAAGATGGTGGTGACCTCCCAGACACACAGAGACTTGCCAGCAATGCTGTGAGCTTCATAAAACTTCAGTTAGTTACCCTGATAGAACAAAGTGTCCTCTTCATACCTGGTGATAGGACGGGGCTGAACATTGTCACAGTACAGCTGTGCCATTCACCTTTTGTGGGCGGGGCAGGCTCTCTAAAATGCCTGCATGAAAAACTGCCAGCTCTGCCCAGGAGCCGCTGACTCACAGCCTCAGCAGAAGGTGGATGCAGGGCACCCACAGCAGTCGCTGCCTTTGTGACAACATGGCTGCGCCTTCACCACCTCTTCCTGCATTCAAGGAGAGCTCAGAGGCCAGGAGAAAAGCCACCAATTGTCTCTGGAAATGGCCAGCCTGGCCTTGAGTGTTTGCTAAAATAGCATCTTAGAAGTGTGTTAAGAACTCTGCCACCGAGCGTCGGCCTAGCGTGCGGAGGACCCGGGTTCGATTCCCGGCCAGGGCACACAGGAGAAGCGCCCATTTGCTTCTCCACCCCTCCGCCGCGCTTTCCTCTCTGTCTCTCTCTTCCCCTCCCGCAGCCGAGGCTCCATTGGAGCAAAGATGGCCCGGGCGCTGGGGATGGCTCTGTGGCCTCTGCCCCAGGCGCTAGAGTGGCTCTGGTCGCAATATGGTGACGCCCAGGATGGGCAGAGCATCGCCCCCTGGTAGGCAGAGCGTCGCCCCCTGGTGGGCCTGCCGGGTGGATCCCGGTTGGGCGCATGCGGGAGTCTGTCTGACTGTCTCTCCCTGTTTCCAGCTTCAGAAAAATGAAAAAAAAAAAAATAAAAAATAAAAAAAAAAAAAAATTAAAAAAAATAAAAAGAACTCTGCCACCACAGCTTTGGTTGACAGGAGTATATGACTACTGTTTTAAAAGAAGAAAGCTGAGTTGGGAATCTGTATTGCTATCCCTCCTGGCAATGTGATTCCCAGCAGTTCCAACAGCCTTGTTATTGAAACCACATCCTCTCTTTTCTATATTCTCCATTCTCTTTCTCCCTGTATGACTCTTTTTCTTTTTGGGAGTAATTTCCAAATACCTCAGTTAAGTTTTCAGGGTGCTTTTGATTTAGTAAGTCTTGTTAAGTAAACCTTGTAATTGAGCATAGCATTCATACAGAAAAGTGCACATACCCTGAGGCTGCAGCTTCAAGAGTGTTCAGGAAGTGCACACAGGAGTGCAGCAAGCACCCTGGATGGGAAACAGAATGTCACCAGCATCCCAGAGGCCACCTTGGGGTCCCCTCCACTCACTGTATGTCCACAAGGGTAACTCTCTACTGACCTCTGTTACTATAAATTGATTTTGCTAATATTTGAACTTTCCTTAAATGGACTCATGCAGCACCATGTCTCTGAGATTTGTCCCTGTTTTTGAGCGTGGAATGGGTGGAGAGCACTTACGTGAATGGTTTGCTTCGAAAGAACACTCAAAAACTAACAAAGGAAGGAAAACTACTTCCGAAAGGAATTTTAAAACTGGCCTGAGTATGAATGGAAGATCACTGAGCCTTGGCCTTGCAAGCTGAACCAAGCTAGAGGAGGAAGTGAGGTAAGACAACCCAGCACCCTGCTCCCAGGCACTCCCAGCTTCTGCTCTTTTCTGATCCCTGGTATGATGGTTTACAGAATAAATATTATTCAATACTTGTCTGCTTAAGTGAGTTTGCATACCAGCCTATGTACACCTCATTGAAAGACTGCTCAACTGAGGTTTGGATTCAGAGTAAAGTGGATCAGTTGAGAGTCTAATTCCAAGGGGTGTTGGGTCAGAACCAGCCAACCCATGAATCAATCAACAAGCGGAAAGGGTCTCTGTGTTGTTTTTCACTCTTACATGGCCACAGGCTCTGAACTTGTTTCTTCACTTTTTCATTTGCAGATAAGATCACTGTGTTATAGAGTCAAAGATTCAAGCAATGGTTTTACGTAGTGGTGTTTTATAAGAATTAAGAAATAAAAGATTTATAAGATGTGGAAGACCCCCCCCCCCCAGACAGCTAAGACCACAAAGTCATCTTCCGTGTAGGAGTGAAAAGAAAGAAGTACCATGCACAAAGTCCGGTGAGAAAGCATGCCTGCTTCTACCTAGGCACACAGGGGAGAAAATAAAATAAAACCCCCAACGGGATTTGAATCACAAAGCAGTATTCTGATCAGCTAGTGAACAAAAATGTATACAGGCAGGCACAGAATTCATTTGAAAGTATCAATAGCTTCTGTTTGATAGTGCACCCAGGTTCTGACAGATGCAAATGCACATCTCTCTGGGAGAACTGGACTTCTACCCAGGCAACTGCAGTTATAAGATGCCATCAAGTTAAGATGCTTCAACTCTTAGAGATTTTAGAATGCATATATGTGGTAACAATATCTACTGCTCAGACTTGTGGTGGAAACACACTCCCTGCTTAGTACATAGTAAGTTCAATAACTTGTAGTCATCACTGAGTAGAATGTCCAATCTTTCTGTGTTTATGACTAGGTAACCTGGAGACCACCAGTAACTCTAGTAAAGAAAATATAAATATAATAAAAATATTTTTAAAATAAAAGGAGAATCCTGGGCAGTGAGGGCTTCATGAATAAAAAAGCTTTTTGAGTCTGGTTGTGAAAGATTGAACAAATCAAGGGAGAGAATATTCCAAGCTGTGGAAACCATCTGAGCAGAAGTTTGGAAGTGGGTACAGACGTGGTATACAAAGGAGAAGAAGGAGCTGGGCCCAGGGAGATGAGTCTAATGGGTGCAGGCTGAGAAGGAATGCATCAGGGGAGGTGCTTTGGAACTCTGTTGTGGAACAGAGTGATGGTCCCTGGAAAAGGAGAGCTGTCACCTATGTTGACCAGGATTAACTTTCATAAGGCAGAAAATACAGAAAGATGAAATTTGGGGAAGGTCTTGAGCTATGACGTGTGTACTTTGGTAAGACAGCTGTGGTAAGGCAGTGTGCTGGGTGACTAGGGGCACAGGCCATCTAGGAGACCGCAGCACTGGCCCACTCGCAGGAACAAAAAGAGTCCCTTGGCCAACATGGCCAACATGGGATGAGGAGGAGAAGGGGTACCTATGAATGATGGGAGAAAGGATGAGCAAGATTTCAGTCTATTGATTTGATGGATAAAAGAGATGAAGAAGAGGGAGGAATTAACAGTAAGGAGCCCTACCCTTCTCCCAGCATGGGATCCTGAGCCAGGAGTCAGGGAAGGAGACTGTGGATCAAACTGAGACTACTTTATGAGAACCTCCCTGGAGTGTGGCTCAGGTCAGCTTTCCTGCCTCCTGAATTACCTCTGAGCCCCTTTCCATGCATGGTCCTATTTTCTACTCCTCCTAATCCCCAAATGAATTAATTTATAACTTCCTTAATTTTCTCAACTTCTCAAAGTCAGCTTGGACCTCACTTACCCAGACTATATCTTGGCCAGGTCTTTGATAAAACTGGCACAGAGCCCCCCTCCCAAAAGACTGGTTCCCTTTATCTGTCCTTTTCAGTATCACTGTTGAGGCTGCCTCTCCAATGCTTTTCTCCATTCTGGGACAGTTTGGGTTGGTTAGGTTGGCAGGAACACACCCTCCAGACAAAAACAGTTGAAATCACAGGTCTCCCACTGGTGTGCCAGCTGGGCCCCTGCCACCACACAGACAGAGCATGCTTTGATCGCTTCTAAAACTCTCCAAACTCATCCTCACCACCCCTACATGTAATCAATGAGAGACAAACAATACAATGAAAAGCAATATGAAACTCAAGGGTCAATGAACACAAAAAAGACTCACAGCCTTATCATGATTGGAAAAATGAATGTCTGATATTAGCAAGTATTGGCGAGAATAAAGGATAAAAATGGGAGTGTACATCATATCAACACTCAGGAAGAGATCTGTCAGTTTTTCTATAGATGAAGGTGTGCATACTGTAGAATGCAGTAATTGGTCTATGTAAAAGGAATCGAAGACACCTGTGCAACATGTTTGTAGCAGCAACAAAATGGCAAAAAGTTAATCCTCCTTCCACAGGAGAACGAATAAACTAGATTATTCAGTTAATACTGCAGTAAAAATATGTGAATTAGGTCTGCCAGAGTTTCAATAGTGTAAGTTAAAAGGAAAAATAAAGAGTAAAAAGATACTCTAGGTTAACTTGTATATTTCAAAAACACTCAAAACAATAGTAGATGTTTAATATGCAGTAAAAAAATACAAAAGCAGACTTCAAACTAAGGCCCACTGCCTTCAACACAATGGTGGCCTAAGCGCTTGGGCGTGTGTGGGTGGAGGTGACCCCAGGGTGGGAGCTTTTCCTTTGCCATGTTTCATTTATTTAAAAAAGGAGGGGTCTGGCCCTGGCCAGTTGGCTCAGTGGTAGAGCATCAGCCTGGCATGCAGGAGTCCCGGGTTTGATTCCCGGCCAGGGCACACAGGAGAAGCGCCCATCTGCCTCTCCACCCCTCCCCCTCTCCTTCCTCTCTGTGTCTCTCTTCTGCTCCCGCAGTCAAGGCTCCTTTGGAGCAAAGTTGGCCCGGGCACTGAGGATGGCTCTGTGGCCTCTGCCTCAGGCGCTAGAATGGCTCTGGTTGCAACAGAGCGACGCCCCAGATGGGCAGAGCATTGCCCCCTGGTGGGCATGCCGGGTGGATCCTGGTCGGGCGCATGCGGGAGTCTGTCTGATTGCCTCCCTGTTTCCAACTTCAGAAAAATACAAAAATAAAAATAAAAAATAAAAATAAAAAAGGAGGGGTCTGCAATTGTACAGTAAAATGCTAGCATATTTTTTATTTTAGTGGTGAGTATATAGGTGTCTGTTGTTTTCTATATGTTTGAAAGATTTAATAATTTTATTAAAAAGAAAATGAAACAAAAAAGTTCAAAGCAATATATCAAAATGTGTATAGCAATGTATTACAGTATTCACAGTTGCTTGTGCCATTATGGGAGGATTGTGTGATCCTTTTGTCCTTTGATTTTGCAAGTTTTGTGACTGTAATATATTTATAAAGAAAAAATTACAGATGATGATTTCAATTTTTAAAAATATAATTATATGGAAAATAAAAATGAAGAGCAAACTATGGTATAGTTCTTGAAGCCTGCATCTTTGCTTCAACGTCTTATCAAACAGGGACTCCGTTGTAAGGTATGATTATAAACTCCACTGGGAAGGGGATTAGCTGTCTAGTAGAGAGCTTCTGTTGTACAAAGAGCACTGTGTTGCTGATTCTGACACCAATATTGCCACAGGACTGAATTGATAGGCTCTTTCTGAATGTGTTATTTGTAGCACCAAATGAAAAAGATTTTGTTCACCAGCCAGACTCTAGGCCATATTTGTATTCAGGTTATTGCTCAACTTAAAACCAACATCTTCATAGTAACCAAAAAATTTAGCAGTAATTTTGCTGAGTGAGGTCTTGGGTCTACAAGAGAGGATGCATAGAGTGGCCCAATGTTCTAGCTGCTGGGATGACTACACCCTTTGGAATGTAAACTTTAGGAGATACACTTTATTATGGAAAATTTTATACAATTTTCATAAATATTTAGAATAAAAGTACTATAGTAAGTCTTCACATACCCATCACCCAGCTTAACAATTATCAACTCATGTCTAATATTTTTTTCAAATGAATCTACTTCCTTTCTCTTATTTTGAAGTGAACTTCAGATACCACATTTTTTCATCTTTAAGTATTAATATTTTATTATGGCTCTCTGAAATAGTAAAACTCTTTTTAAAGGAATCAAATCAAGGGCCCTGACTGGTTAGCTAACTTGGCTACAGTGTTGTCTAGAGACACCAAGGTTGCAGGTTTGATCTTTGGTCAAACAGGAAGAGACCAATGAATGCACAACTAAGTGGAACAATAGATAAATGCTTCTCTTTTTCTCTCCCTTATTCTCTCTCTATCTCTTAAACCAATCAATAAAAAAAACAGTTTAAAAAATAACCAAATCAATATCAAGTTACAAAAATTAACAATAATTACATCAAATACCCATTCATTTGAAAAATTTTTATAATTATCTCATAAATTTTAATAGTTCAAATCAAGATTAAAAGAAGATCAAGTCATTATAATTGGTTGATATGGCTTTTACGTCTCTTCTGATTTCTAATTGCTCCCTTTCCTTCACCCCTCTTTGGGAATGTATCTGTTGAAAACACCAAATTATTTGTCTTATAAGACCTGGATTTTGTTAATTGCATTCATGTGGTTTCTTTTAGCTTGTGTCTCTGTTTTCTGAATTTCTGGTCATTAAATATTAGGTTAAATTTTCCTTTTTTATTTGCCAAAAATACTTCACAGGTGGCACTATGTACCTCAGTTGGGGACCACAGAATGCCTGCTTATTTGTGATCGTTGAGTAGATTATATCATATGAGGTTGCAAAATAATGATTTTTTAATTTTAATTTTTTAATTTTAAAAAATATTTATTTTTGGTAATTTTTTAAATTTCTTTTTTAATGCAATTTTCTAATTTTTAAATAATTTTTTCTTAATTTTGTTTGTTTGAATGCTTTTATAAAGAGAAACTTTCCCTCATCAACTATTCACTAGGGAACAAAATTTTCATTGCATCCACAAAAATACTTGTTCTTACCTAATTTGAGTGTGCTGATCTCAAATGTAACATTAGTTTTTCTCTGTAAGCTAGTTTTTTTTGCAATTCAAGATTTTAGGTTTTCATCTTATTGTAAAATTTTCAATATTTAGTTTAACATATTGAAGTAAAATGTCTTCTTGGGCATCATCTTTGTGAAAATATAATAATTTATATAATACAGTAAATACACTAATACACTAAAATATATGATTGCATTAGAATTTGTCTATAATTTCAAAATAAAACATATTAAAACACTTATTTTAATCCTAAAATTTGTGCAAAACTTATTTAAATTCTATTTGGGCAAAAATTTGCATTTGTAGCTCTTCGTTTGTGTACTTGTTTGATCTCGTTTGATGCTCCAGCAGTAGTCTGCTCATTGCTAACAGTTCTGAGATTTTCAGGAAACTTATCAAGGTGACTGTTCAGGAAGTGAATCTTAACACTCATGTTACATCCAATGTCGTGGAAAGCCAACAGCCTCCTTTGAACCAGAAGTTCATAGTTTTCTGCTTTTTTGTTGTCCAGGAAGTTCTTTGTAACTGCCACAAAAGACTGCCATGCTGCTTTCTCCTCCTTATTCATCTTCACGGAAAATTCTTTGTCACATATCAGGGTTCGAATTTGAGGTCCATCGAATACACCTGCTTTTATCTTCTCAAAAGATAAAGCAGGAAAAGCAGAAATAATATGTTGAAAGCATTTATTCTCTATTCAAAGCCTGAACAAACTGCTTCATTGAGCCAAGTTTGATGTGAAATGGGGGAAGAATTATCCTGTCTCGATTAACTACGGGTTCATTCACAATATTTTGCATCCCTACTTCCAGAGCTTCACGTTTCAGCCACTCCTTCTGTGTCCAGTGTTTCTCCCAAGCTCAGCTATCCCACAAACACAGAAAGCAAGGATACTTCATGAAACCTCTCTGTTGTCCTAGCAGGAAATTTACCATTTTGTGATCCACACAAATGATCCAGTTATGCTCCTCATACTTCAGAACATCGAGGACAATTTTTATGTCATTATAATCTTCTCACAGATGAGTTGAATAACCAATTGGAACCCCTGCGTAAACATTACCATTGTGTAGGAGAACGCATTTCAGACTCCCTTTAGAGCTGTCAAGAAATAGCCACCATTCTGTTGGACTGTAAGTGGTAACACCTAGCTGGCTGAGAAGACTACTGATATCATGACAGTAAACAAAGTGTTTGTCTTCGGAAAAAAAGTCCACAAAAATTTGTTCACGCTTTCTGAAATGGGATACTTTTGCTGACCATTGAAGTACATTCTTTTCTTGAAGCCTGGAGGCCCATAATTCAGCTGCTTTCTTTGATAGGCCCAAATCTCTTACTAGGTCATTTAATTCGGGTTGGCTAAACTGCTGAGGGGTTAATGAGTGCTTGGCATCAGAAGAAGACCCTTCAGATTCTACAACCATTTCCTCATGCATCTTATCAAAATACACTTGATCACCATGTTTACTTTCTTTGTCCTTAGAAGAAATAAAACTATTGAAAACTGGAACTGGGAGTGTCTCAGAGTGTGGGATAGGTCGTATTGCTGAAGGAATATTAGGCTATGTGATCATATGCCATTTTTTCTTGCCGATGCCGTTTGTATAGATCAGAAAGAAATAACAGTCACTGCTGTGGTCCTTAAGTTCATGCCAAACCATGGGAATACTAAAAGGCATTCCTTTGTGTTTTTCTTTTGTCCACTCACGAAGCATTTTCTCATAATTATGATACACAATATGAGGAGCCCAATTCTTGTCTTAATCGCCAAGGGGAACTTGAAAATAGGCAATATATACACGTGTCACAAATGATGAAATATTGTGCCTTTGATGTTAAAATGTGTAACAGCCACATATATAACAGAAGTTTTCAGGACTATTCTTATATTTATGCCTACTCGAAGAAGCCACGATTCAATCTTAAAACAAAATAAGAGGGTATTTTATTCAGATAATAATTTTTTACATTTAAAAACAACTACAATGATGTAAAAGTGATGTTTGTAAAACATTAATTGCCTTGTGGTTATGTTCAATCCAAGAGTCCTTGCCCTTTAACTCCAACTTAAAAATTAATGCATGCCATTAACTGTAACAAAAAGAAATTAAAATTTCATAAAAACTAGAGCATGCGCCTAAAAAAATTTTTTTCAGATTTGGAATCAGCGATGCAGAAATATATAGAAACAGTTCTAAAATCTCATGCAACAGAAAATGAAAAAAAATTTGTTCCCAGTATTAACATTTCATACAGATAGATGTTTCATTGTTTTGTTTTATTTATCAGTTTTCAAAATATTATGTTAGTTTCCTAGTATATACTAATTAGCAAATTGTTGTAGTTGTTGGTCCTACTATTTCTGAGAATCAGGATGGACAAATGGATTTGAATGTAGAGATATGTTTCAGTTCACCACTGTTTTTATTCTCAAAAGTGCTCAAATGGTTGCATCTTTGTGAAATGGCAGCCTTAGAAATATGACATTAATGATGCCTTCCATCATGGAAGTTACAGTTCTAGCTGGGAAGACTGTCAATAAACCAGAAACAAAATAAGTTAAGTAGATGCTGTTAAACAATGATAATAGTATGACATGCTGAATAAAATAGAAAAACTTGAGTCAGGAAAGAAGATTGTGTATGTGGGGGTTTGCAGTGTTACATAGAAAGGTCAGTGGTGTTATTTTAGCAAAGATCTGAAGTAGGGGAGGTAGTTAGCTATGCAAAAATCTGGGAGATGGATGTTCTGGTAAAGGGAATTACCAGAGTCAAGCTCTAAGGTGGGAGTGTGCTTGCTTTGAGTGTTAGTTAAAATGGTGTCATACTGTGTATCACTGTGACTCATTTTTAAAACAACATTGTGTTTCTAAAATTCACTCATATTTTGGATGTATGTCTGTGGTTTATTAATTCTTATGCTGTATAACATTCCATTATATGAATATATTACAATTTAATTAACCAATTAACATTTGGGTGGTTTCTATTCTTTTGCTATTATCTATATACAATGCTGCTATTAATGTCTTTTCTTCCAGGGCACGTGAGCAAGAGATTCTCTAGGACAGTGCACCCAGCTTTTTATACCGTGGTCCACATAGATAATGATCATCTGTGTCACACATAGGGATACACTGAGGTCATGCAGGACTATCTTTAGGGATTTGGTGAAAAAAATTCATTATGTTTCCCATATATTATATAATTGCAATGCATAATTATCTTTCTTTTTTTCTTAATTTTTTTTCCTTTTTCACACTTCTCTATAGTCACCAAAAAAATTTCCATTCCCAGAATATCTGATCACAGGTAGAATATAATAAGTGCAAGGCTATCTAAACCACTGTTTCTTAAAAGGTAGTCTGTAGGTGCCTGACCAGTGGTGGCGCAGTAGATAGAGCATCAACCTAGGACATTAAGGTCTCAGGTTCGAAACCCTGAGGTCACTGGCTTGAGCACAGGCTCATCTGGCTTGAATGCAGGCTCCAGCTAGAGTATGGGGTCGCCAGCTTGAGCATGGGATAATCAACATGATTCCATGGTCTCTGGCTCGAGCCCAAAGGTCGCTGGCTTGAGCCCAAGGTTGCTGTCTTAATCAAGGAGTCACAGGCTCAGCTGGAGTTCCCCCATCAAGGCACATATAAGAAGCAATCAATGAACAACTAAAAGTGCCACAACTATGAGTTGATGCTTCTCATCTCCCTTCCTTTCTCTCTCTCTCTCTCTCTCTCTCTCTCTCTCTCTCTCTCGGAAAAAAAAGGTAGTCTGTGGATATCAAGTAACACTAATTCGTGTTCACTAGCTAACAGATGTAGACCTGTTTGTGCCAACTATAAGCTAAATGGCATCACAGTATCAAGAATGAACAAAGCTCCAAAGTAGTATGAATGACAGAACAGTGCACAGAGAATTGACTTATCCTACCAAACATACATCTGTAGTAGATACTGAGCAACCTATTTGTGTTGAGAGTAACTGTTGGTTTCAACGAAACAATGTCATTTGTCTGTCACTTTAAATTGATTTTGAAAATTAAATTTTATTGGTTTTGTAACTTTATCCATAATTTATAAATTGGTGTTAGTTTTATAGCTATAGAAGAACTACATACAGAATATTTCATTTAGAAGTCCATTATTCAAGTTTTGACAAAGTGATTACAGTAGCTACTCGACATCCATTATCTCTCCTTTTCTACTTTCTACAGAGCCTCAGTTTTATTAGATAGTCTGCCTCCTATGCAGCCATGTGTTTAGGGGAGATCGGCACCTTCACCACCCCAAGGTCCTAATGGGTCTGAGCTAATCATCGGACCTCATTACTTTGCCAGTGATAGGTTTAACCATGAGCATGGGATTCAATCTTGTCCAAAAAGACCCAAGGGATAGTTTGGTGGAGAGTTCTAAGAAAAATTTCTTTGTTCTTAACAAGAAACAAGAGGAAGAGATAGCTCCTTTCTTCTTTCTGTGAAATAGTCTTACTTGAAACTGCTTCAGCCCTCTTGTGAGCACAGGAGATAGCCCCAAGAGGAAGCCAGGGGGAGGAGAAGAAAGACAAAAATGACCCATGTCCATGGCGCTCTCTTAAATTTTTGTTTCATGAGCCCTAACTCCTGACTTTTTATTTTAGGAGATGATCTGTTTTCCTCGCTGTTGATCCATTGCGAATGGGTTTCTGTTACCTGTACCTGGAAGTGCTCTAACCAGTCAGGGACCCCAGGGGATCAGGAGGATGGGCTCCTGGGCCTTGGCAAGGCTTGCTGTGGTGAGTGGCTTTCCTGACCCAACATGCTCACCAGACTGCGAGCCTGAGAGCCAGTGGACATTCAATTAATAGTTGCATGATGAGGGCATGAATAATGATTAGAGGATAAGAACCCTAGCCCTCTGGGCCACCCAGAATGTGGGCAGAAGAGGCCATTGCTGTGTCCCCTTCAGAGCAGGACTGATGCTGGGAATCTGAGTTGTCTCATGCTGCACCAACTAAAAGGAAGCTGTGTCTGCAAACTGGTACTAACCACTGGAAATCAGCTGTGTGGAGACCCAGAACTGAATGGAAAGTAGTTGGCATAATGAGGAACAAATTAGAACAATTAATAAGAATTCAATCAGAACTCCTACAGGAATAATGGGGAATAATAGCTCATAAATGAGGGACAGGATTGGCTCTCTGGGTGTATTTCCAGCCCAGCAGGCAACAATCCATAGTCATGCTTCACATTAACAATAGTCAGAGAAAATATATGATTTTACAAAACAATAGACCTAACTAAACAGGCATATTTAGTTTTCTTCAAAGAGGAAGGAGGAAGTCACAACTGACTAAAACAATCTGACATTCTCCTTTTCCCAATGACGATTTTATAATGAAGCAAAAACAAATTTTTATCATTTTCATGTTGAGTTGGTAAAACTTGATCTTATTCCTTGTGTTAGGCTTGATCGCGGGGTTAACAGCTGCAAGCACTTTGCCTGATTCGTAAGTGAGTGTGTGGCTGTGCCACGTGTGTATGGCCTACATAAGGCTTGCGTTCAAGAGAGTCGCAGAATTGTGGGTGGCAGATTGCTTGCCCACCACTATGAGGGGCCATTCTTGCTGTTTGTTTGCTTGAGAAGTGGTTTTTCCCTGTCTGTGTGTTTGTCCGCTGTTGTGAGACTTTATTAAATGGAATGGGTCAACGCTTTCCGGCTCTGCAGTTTCTCTACTGTCTGCCCGAATGCAATGTTAACCTGCCTGGCCTCAGCTACTGGCATTACATTCCCTAAGTTGGTGACAATTGTAACAGGTGTTGCCACTGTAACTAAACATGTACAAGTAGGCATTATAAGAACTGAACTGGTTAATATGTTTTATAAAGTATTAAGCAGGCAAATGATATTATTACTTTCTTTTCAGATAACATATGCAAAGAGAAGGTGCGAAAGTCCACTGATGGGCCTGTAGCTTCACAACCATAAATAAACTAGTAGGGCACAGAGATAAAATAACCCAACGCAGAGCATCTTGGCCTCCACACGGGCGATGGAACAAAGTGTGCCAAGAAACAAAATCAAGCATTTCCTCTTGGAAGTATTGGGTCTTTTTTATTTAAAAAATAAGTGATGTAAGCAAGTTTGTGCAAAGCACATTTCGAGACTTGCAGACAAGACTTTGGCAGGAAACCTGAGTGAGGGCGGGCCCTGGAGCCAGCTGGATATCGTCTGTCCTGCTTCTGACCAGCTTCACCACCACTGCCCCATCACCTCCTCGCAGGAGCCAGGGTCCTGCCCTCATCACTGGGCCAGCCCAACTGGCTGATGACCAGAGTTAGAACATTACCAGTCAGTTCTGAAGAGTGGTCAGAATGTTTGGACCTGGAAGTCTCAATATTTGAAAGTCAATGATTTGGACAGTTGCCTGGTGTGCTGGAAAAAAACTACTTGACTCAGATTAACAGAGAGCGTTATGATTAAGAGTTCTGGGTCTGAAGCTCTCGGCCTGGGCCTGAACCTGGATCTACCACACTGACCAGCTGTGTGACTTTGGACATGTTGCTTAAACTCTGTGCCTCAGCTTACTCATCTATAAACTGGGATTAATAAAAATACTTGATAGGGATGTTATGAGAGTTAAATGAGTTAATAATTGCACAGACTTAGAACAGTGCTTGGCACATAGTGAGTACTTATAATGTTATGTTACCAGGGCCAGCAGGTACACATTGGATTCAAGCAGGTGGTGGAGAAACTGTAGAGCCGGAAAGCATTGGGCCATTCCGTTTAATAAAGTCTCACAATGGCGGTCAAGCACACAGGCAGGGGAAACCTCTTCTCAGGCAAACAAACACCAAAAGTAGCCCCTTGCTGTGACAGACAGGCAATCTGCCATCCACAGTCCCCAATTTCTCATGCACAAGCACCCATAGCCTTATATAAGATATACACACGTGGTGTTGCTCTGCACCTACGCACCAATCAGGCAAAGTGCTTGCAACCAGTAACCCTGCGAATAAGTCTAACACAGCTGCCCCACACACCAGCATACCCTTATCTGATTTATGGGACATGAAAGAGTGTTCTAATTCAGGAGTATCAGATCTGCATGGTGTGTCCCTTAGAGACCCCTGCCAGGGCTGTAGGCATCATGGTGATGATCAGCGTATAAAGGACAGCAGGGTATGTCTGCAGTCATCACCCCCTTCAGGATCTATCATCCTACAGCACAGAGAGAAGGTGAAATAAAGGAACATGGAAAACGTCATGATTGTTTACCAGTTAGGAAAGCATGTGACTACAAATAGCAGAAACCCTTCCCACACTGGCTTAAGCGGGCCAAGTGTATCCGTATCCCGAAGAGCCTGTGCGGACCTTGTGGGTATGCTCAGAGGCCACCAGGGCCGAGCCTCATTCTACGTTTTCTTCCCCCTCCCTTAGGTATCGGACTTCCTCTGTGTGCTTTTCACCCCCTGGCCACAAGAGAGCTGCTGTTCTTCCAACTGTTGCAATTTTATCTCAGACTGGAAGAGTGAGAGTTTCCAGGAGAAAAGAAAGTGCTTTTTCCTCAGGATATTGTATTTTATTTCAGAAGGAACAGCCTCTCTAGGGGTTTCCACCTGAATCGCATTGACTAGAATGCTGTGGCACATGCCTTGCCTCACCCCTCCCCTCACACAGCCCAAGCCCCACCTGTAAGGGAGACTGAGAAATGGAGAATTTGGGTTCTTCAGCCTCTAGAGTAGAGAAGGGCAAGGGGGACAGTGTTATGAGTCACTTTCAGGGCTCTGTTCCACAGAATTGACCATTGTGACAATGCTACAGAGAAAAATACCTGCCTATATTCCCATAGGCTTTTGCTGTTAGGGATTTTCTGGTTGGAAATGGTTTACATCCTGGGAAAAGGGCTTATAGTGTTATCTTTGTGAACCCATCATGGAATCCTTTTGTTAGAAAATAATTGCTTCTTGTCATTTTATTCCACAGTGAAAGATTAAACTTAAAAGTGCAAATTTCTCTGAAACAGGCAATATAGACACCTAAATTTAGACAGAACAAAACAGAAAATGTCCTGAGACCAGGTATTGGTGAGAGGATCTGCTCTATGTGTGGGTGGGAGGTGTGGATGGGGGGGTACCACTCTATAATTCTGCCCAAGTCCAGACATCTTCAACAGCTTGGCACTAATAATGTGAATTTTTTCTAGTAAACTAAAGGAAATCATTTACCAAAAAATAGTGGATTAAAAACAAAACACCCTTTTCTAAACCAGATTTCACAGGGGACACTGGTATACCTAACAGTTAAGTGTTGGGCACTCCTGCCTGAAACAGATTGGGGTGGGAGCCATGCAATACTTGCCTTCCACACCAACCTTGCACCTGGAAGTTTCTGTCTTAGAGGTGTTTATGTCACAAGTGAATGGTGCTTATGGGCATGGAAAGGGTGTTTTGAAGGACTTTTTCTGGCCATTTTTCATGATAATTTTATTTTTTATTGTCTACACAGATGAAGCAGTGAGCGATTTGTGTTTTCCTGGGATCACAGGTCCAAAAGTGATAGGCTGCAGGGTTTGCAACTCATCTTCGGAGCCTGAAAGAATTGGCTGAGTGCTGTTCAAAGCCAGCGTTTGGGCCTCACCAGCTTCATAATTCTTTCACGGGACCTGGAAATCTCTCGTTTTTACCAAGTGACTTTTTACTTTGCTGGTGCGGGAATCAGAGTTTTGAGGAACTTTGTTCTCTAGCCAGATAATTCCAGTTGCTTCATTTCCCCAGCATATGGTCATGATCATCATAACAAAATGCACTGTCTGTCCCTTCTGTTAGTGAGCTAGGGCTGCCCCAGCAAAGCACTTCAGCCCAGGTGCTTCCAACAGCAGAACCCACTCCCTCCCAGGTCTGGAGGCTGGAAATTGTTGGCAGCATGGCTCCTCCTCCAAACTGGCTGCAAGCAGCACGGGGCCTGGGCTTTGGGCTCCTGGTAATGGCAGCGAGGTAATTCATACCAACCTGTTTAAAAAAGCAAAACAAGAATATCTGTCCAAGACTTCAAGGAGAGAAGAGGGTATTAAAGAACCAGGAAAAAGAAACCCAGAAAAGTGAGCCTGGTTTGAGGGCTGCTTCTCCCTTAGAGGCAACAGTTATCTCTGCAAGGAGGACCACCCTTGGTCCTCTGGGTCCAGATGAGTCTATTTCTTGACCTCCTGCTGGTTCCACAGTGTGTTTACTTTGTGGTGATTTGTTGAGCTGGATACTTATGGTTTGAATACTTTTCTCTATATGTTTTTGCCTCAAAAAAGAAAAATTAAAAAGTCCTTTAGAAAAGACTTTGGCAATGAACAGACTAGTGTTGAGGTCTGGCTCTGCTACTTAGAAATGTGTCCTCACAAAAGTTCATTTTTCCCCCCAAACCCAATCTCTTTATACTAAATGCAGAGTGTAAGTCTAATTCATAGGATTATTCTGAGAGGTAAATGGGAACTTGTCTAGTGCCTGAAAGCTCGTAGGTTCCCAGTTAATAGCAGCAGTAAAGATTTATTGAGAACCTGTTATCTGCCAGGCTCTCGATACTAAGCTGTATTGAGCTCTTTATTTATGCCTAAGTAAGCTCTTTACCTATTCCTATACTAAACTCTTTACTTATGCCTCAGCCTGTGCAGCCTGGTATTGCATAGACAGGAACACCAGGCTCCTCAGGGGCCCTGCTCTAGACAGGCAGAGCTAATAAGTAGCAGAGCTGGACTGCAGATTCAGGCTTCTCCCACAAACAGGGCTGGGAGCCTCTGCTTGTCTGGCCTGCTGATGACTCTGCCTGGAGAGCACCCCTCCAACTCCAGATTTGGCCCTGTGTTTTTAGTATGTGAATACAATCTCAGGATTAACTTCTCTAATTCAGCATTGGTAATTTCCAGTTTTCCTAGAATAAACTTACTTGTTGCAATGAACTCTGCTGAAAAGGAAAGCATTTTGACTTTCCCACATCTCCAGGTGAGATAGAGACAGGCACTAAATTAGAAAACAGACTCTATCCTAGGGTAACCAAAATAAACATTTGCCAAGCTGAGGTGTAATTCCAATGTTCATTCATCTCGGTGGGGGTTCGGGGAGAAGGAGGAGGAGAAGGAGGAAAAGGAGGAGGAGGAGGAGGAGGAAGAAGCAAAGGAGGAGGAGGAAGAGGAGGGGGAAAAGCCCTTAATTTTTCAGGGCAGGAGTGGAAGCAGGGGAAGTGGATCCCATGAGCCATCCAAGAACAGAGTTTTAGAAGGCAGATTCTAGAATGTACTGCAGATACCAGCAGGCCCAGAAGTGACATCAACCCCAGTTTGCATCAGCTTAGCCCTGCTCTCCTGGAGACATGTGTGGGGTGCAGAAGCCAAAGGGGCTCGTGCACTCACTCAGCAGCGGCTTTCGCCAGCTGGCCTGCGCTGTCACATTGGGTGAGGCTCCTTCTCTGAGCAAGCTCGTCTTCACATTTCCTGTGCTTCATTTTTTGTTTTTGTTTTTTCCTTCAGTTGCCTAGTAAACATTTTTCCTGGAAAGTTCCAACCTTGCTTTGGATGGACAAAGAGGAAAAGCAACATGCCCACACCCAGGCCAGCCTTGCCAGGGAGAAAAGAGAGCCCCAGAAGACAGGCTCTGTCCACCTGGTCACAGCTGCAGCTCCGGCCAGAACTCCGATGGGTCCAGAGAGGTGCACCAAGGAAGGTGGACACTGGGGTGTTGACAGTGTCTGTAGACTTCTCTTCTTCCTTCTCCAATGTTTTTCACTTGTTGATCTTGTACACAACCATAGTGTTAGATAGGACAAGGGTCTTAAGGTCTGGGAAGTTCTTGCTAAATGCTATTCTTTTTTAAGTTTATTTTTATTTATTGATTTTAGAGAGAGAGGAAAAAACCCACCAATTTGTTGTTCCACTTATTTATGCAGTCAATTGCTGATTCTTACATGAGCTTTGACTGGAGATCGAACCCTCAACCTTGGCATATGGGATGACAATCTGACTGAGCTACTTGGCCAGGTCCCCTAAATGCTCTTCTTGCTAATTGTTAAAATGTAGCACAGTACAGTGGTACCTTGAGACACGAATTTAATTTGTTCTGTAGCCGAGCTCGTAAGTCAGTCAACTCATATATCAAACTGCAGATACTGGACCCATGCACCAATGCGCCAACTAGCGGCAGCTTCCCAAATCACGACTCGTATCTTGGAATTTCGCTCAAATCTCAAACAAAAATACGCACTGAGTCACAGCTTGTATCTTAAAAAATTTGTATGTTGGTCTGTTTGTATCTCAAGGTACCACTATATTTTGCAGATGCAGCTATAAGCAGGATGAGCTTGACAGAAACTCAAGGGAAAATTTAACCAACTGCAAAGAAGAAACAACATATACTTGACCAAATATATAAGCAATGACTAAGCCTCCTTTCCGGGAGACAGAGCTTTTGATATGAATCTGCCATCTCCCTTACTTGCTGCAACCACATCTTATCTCATTCTTGAATAGAGTATCCTAGGCAACAACACTTCTTGAGTTTGGTAACAATAGTGGCTATCACTTAGATGTATGTCTGCTGACTCCTCCCTGGACAGGCTCTCAAAGCCAGAGGCTATTCCTGTTTATTTGGCTATCCCCAGTGCCTACATGGTATTTAATACATAATAAATATATCTTGCATGAAAATATATGGTGTGACATGGGATAGGGGCTGCATAAGCAACATAACTGTTACTCCCTTCCTAACAACTGGGAATCCCAACAAACTGAGGATAAAAGCCTCTGTGGGAAGACGAAGGCGTCATAATGCAGCCTCCCTGGAGAGCAAATAGGCACACAGCATCTGATAGACCCTGGCAAGGGGAGTTAGAGTTATTAGCTTTTAAATTATTATTACTTTGAAAAAGTTGAAAGGCTGTTGTCAAATATATGTTCACAATGTCTTGAGTCAGATGATGGTGAAGATTGAGTGAATTTATCACGTTTCCATTAGGAAGCGATGTTGGAAGCAGGAACAATACCACCAGTACCTGTGGGTCTGTCCAGCAGAGGGCGCTCACCACTTGTTCCTAGTTCCTAACAATGACAAATTTGTCATTTTTAAATTGCTGCATAACAAACAGGATGGTAATTTGTATTTCCTGTGTCTGGTTTCATGAACCATTTTATCACCAGTTCAGTAACATTTCAGACACCCACGTGTTATTTTATTTCCCTGGGATCCTGGGACATCACAAGGGTAGCCATATCCGATACTGCAGTCTGATGTGCCCTTACAGGGCACAACTGCTATTCAGCCCCACATGGAACCTAGAACCTAAGTTAGCTCAAGCACAGGTGTTTGGGGGTGGTGACAGGGTGACTGGCTAGAGTATCTTACTTTATTCAACACTGTGGCTTCAGTGGGACCATTGCCATTTACATTGGAAACATACCTGGGCTTTTACTGCTCACGAGCCTCAATACACTAGAGAAAGATCTAAGGCAGGGGTCCCCAAACTTTTTACACAGGGGGCCAGTTCACTGTCCCTCAGACCATTGGAGGGCCAGACTATAAAAAAAACTATGAACAAATCCCTATGCACACTGCACACATCTTGTTTTAAAGTAAAAAAACAAAACAGGAACAAATACAATATTTAAAGTAAAGAACAAGTAAATTTAAATCAATAAGCTGACCAATATTTCAATGGGAACTACGGTCCTGCTTTTGGCTAATGAGATGGTCAATGTCCGGTTCCATATTTGTCACTGCTAGATGTAACAAGTGATGTGACGTGCTTCCGGAGCCGTGAGGCGTGCATCCCACGTCACTGGAAGTAGTACTGTATGTGAGCGATGCTATGCTTTGCGTCTCTCACTGACCACCAATGAAAGAGGTACCCCTTCCGGAAGTGCGGCGGGGGCCGGATAAATGGCCTCAGGGGGCCGCATGTGGCCCGCGGGCCGTAGTTTGGGGACCCCTGATCTAAGGGCTCTGAAATTCATGAGAGAAATTAAAAAAAAGAAAAGAAAAGAAAGAAAAAGCAGACTGAACAAACCAGTATAAACAATGGGGAGAATCCTTCTGAACCACTTTTATACCATCCCTTTGAACACAAGGCGCTCTTAAAGTATTGCTCTACTGTCAGAGGCAAGGCAGTTTTTATTCATCAAGTTTTCTCTCTTCATACAGTTTTTTAACCCCCCCCCCCCCACAAGAATGTTGTGCAGGGAGATTAGGTAAGAAGGGTGAGCTAGAGACAGAGATGTCTGGCACGACTGTCAAGGTGGGCCTGGTTGTATATTTGCCATGTCATTGTCTTGCAAATATGCTGGTTCACAGTCCTGAGCCCCTGCATTCAGTTATGTGATACCTCCTGCTTTCTGCCAGGTCTCTGTATCACATGACTGGATTTTACAATGCTATTTCAGGCTTAAGTCTATTCTAAATTCTTTCCATATTTTACAAATTTGCTGCAGCTCTAACTTACAGTTGTGTTAGTGATGTTGGATTATATATTTCCTGCTCTCCAAGGCTTTGTGGAACCCTGATCACAGCTCTGACGTCAGACCCATGATGAGACCCAGGCTGGTGTGGAAGGCAATGACTGTGGGAAAGAAAACAGCAGATCTGAGAGCCTCGATGAAAGCGGAGCGGAGGCCGTGTGTGTGTGTGTGTGTGTGTGTGTGTGTGTGTGTGTGTGTGTGTGTGTGAGAGAGAGAGAGAGACAGAGAGACAGAGAGACAGAGAGACGACAGAGTTGTGGGGTCAGGCACAGCTTGCTGAATGTTGCCATGGCTCTTCTCCTTATTTGCCTTTGGGATACACAAGAGGAAATTGTACAAACAGGACACGTGTACATCCGCAGAGCCGCGCCCTGGGAAAGATCTGGCTAGGGCAGTGACATCATGAAAATGGAATTTCTTTCACTCCGGAGGACATGCGAATAGCGGCGAAGGAATCCTTAGGGTGTGATAGTTTTATTTCTCTAAGTTTATGGAGTTTTATTTCACCTTAAAACACGTTAAAATATTGACAATAGCAATAGAAACAAATCTTATTTTTTTAAAACAAAAAGACAAGTCTTTTGAATCTATATTTGTTGTGCTGTTTAAAATCAAACCCCTGCCTGGCCTGTGGTGGCACAGTGGATAAAGCATCAACCTGAAAAGCTGAGGTCATGGGTTCAAAATGCTGGGCATTTGCCCTGGTCAAGGCACATACAGGAAGCAACCACCATGACAGGATGCTTCCTGCTCCTCTCTTCACCTTTCTCTCTATTTTCTCTCTAAAATCAATAAATAAAATCTTTTTTTTTAATAATTTTATTTTTTTAATGGGGCGACATCAATAAATCAGGATACATATATTCAAAGATAAAAAGTCCAGGTTATCTTGTCGTTCAATTATGTTGCATACCCATCACCCAAAGTCAGATTGTCCTCTGTCACCTTCTATCTAGTTTTCTTTGTGCCCCTCCCCCTCCCCCTTTCCCTCTCCCCCCCCCCCCTAACCACCACACTCTTATCAATATCTCTTAGTTTCACTTTTATGTCTCACCTATGTATGGAATAATGCAGTTCCTGGTTTTTTCTGATTTACTTATTTCACTTCGTATCATGTTATCAAGATCCCACCATTTTGCTGTAAATGATCCGATGTCATCATTTCTTATGGCTGAGTAGTATTCCATAGTGTATATGTGCCACATCTTCTTTATCCAGTCATCTATTGATGGGCTTTTTGGTTGTTTCCATGTCCTGGCCACTGTGAACAATGCTGCAATGAACATGGGGCTGCATGTGTCTTTGAGGAACCACCATACTTTCTTCCATAATGGTTGTACTACTTTACATTCCCACCAACAGTGTATGAGGGTTCCTTTTTCTCCACAGCCTCTCCAACATTTGCTATTACCTGTCTTGTTAATAATAGCTAATCGAACAGGTGTGAGGTGGTATCTCATTGCAGTTTTGATTTGCATTTCACTAATAACTAAAGATGAGCATCTTTTCATATATCTGTTGGCCATTTGTATTTCTTCCTGGGAGAAGTGTCTGTTCATGTCCTCTTCCCATTTTTTTATTGGATTGTTTGTTTGTTTGTTGTTGAGTTTTATGAGTTCTTTGTATATTTTGGATATTAGGCCCTTATCTGAGCAGTTGTTTGAAAATATCATTTCCCATTTAGTTGGCTTTCTGTTTATTTTGTTATCAGTTTCTCTTGCTGAGCAAAAACTTCTTAGTCTGATGTAGTCCCATTCATTAATTTTTGCCTTCACTTCTCTTGCCATTGGAGTCAAATTCATAAAATGCTCTTTAAAACCCAGGTCCATGAGTTGAGTACCTATGTCTTCTTCTATGTACTTAATTGTTTCAGGTCTTATGTTTAAATCTTTGATCCACTTTGAGTTAATTTTAGTACACGGGGACAAACTGTAGTCCACTTTCATTCTTTTGCATGTGGCTTTCCAGTTTTCCCAGCACCATTTGTTGAAGAGGCTTTCTTTTCTCCATTGTGTGTTGTTGGCCCCTTTATCAAAAATTATTTGACTATATATATGTGGTTTTATTTCTGGGCTTTCTATTCTGTTCCATTGGTCTGAGTGTCTATTTTTCTGCCAATACCATGCTGTTTTGATTGTCGTGGCCCTATAATATAGTTTGAAGTCAGGTATTGTAATGTCCCCAGCTTCATTCTTTTTCTTTAGGATTGCTTTGGCTATTCAGGGTTTTTTATAGTTCCATATAAATCTGATGATTTTTTGCTCTATTTCTTTAAAAAACGTCATTGGAAGTTTGATGGGAATTGCATTAAATTTGTATATTGCTTTGGGTAATATGGCCATCTTGATTATATTTATTCTTCCTAACCAAGAACAAGGTATATTCTTCCATCTCATTATATCTTTTTCGATTTCCCTTAACAATGGTTTATAGTTTTCATTATATAAGTCCTTTACATTCTTTGTTATGTTTATTCCTAAGTATTTTATTTTTTTTGTTGCAATCGTGAAGGGGATTATTCTTTTGAGTTCGTTCTCAATTGTTTCATTGTTGGCATATAGAAAGGCTATTGACTTCTGTATGTTAATTTTGTATCCTGCGACCTTACTGTATTGGCTTAATGTTTCTAGTAGTCTTTTTGTGGATTCTTTGGGGTTTTCTATGTATAGGATCATATCATCTGCAAAAAGTGATACCTTTACTTCTTCTTTTTTGATATGGATGCCTTTTATTTCTTTGTCTTGTCTGATTGCTCTGGCTAGAACCACTAGTACCACATTAAATAAGAGTGGAGAGAGTGGACAACCCTGTCTTGTTCCTGATTTAAGGGGGAAAGCTTTCAGTTTAGTGCCATTTAATATGATGATAGTTGATGGTCATATATGGCCTTTATCATGTTGAGATATTTTCCTTCTATACCCATTTTGTTGAGAGTCTTAAACATAAAATTGTGTTGTATTTTATTGAAAGCCTTTTCTGCGTCTATTGATAAGATCATGTGGTTTTTGTTCTTTGTTTTGTTGATATGGTGTATTACGTTAACCGTTTTGTGTATGTTGAACCATCCTTGAGATTCTGGGATAAATCCCACTTGATCATGATGTATTATTTTTTTAATATGTTGTTGTATTTGATTTGCTAGTATTTTGTTTTGTATTTTAGAATCTGTATTCATTAGAGATATTGCTGTAGTTTTCTTTTTTTGTGCTATCCTTGCCTGGTTTTGGTATGAGGGTTATGTTGGCCTCATAAAATGTGTTTGGAAGTATTGCTTCTTCAATTTTTTGGAAGACTTTCAGTAGAATAGGAACCAAGTCTTCTTTGAATGTTTGATAAAATTCGCTGGTATAGCCATCAGGGCCTGGACTTTTATTTTTGGGGAAGTTTTTAATGGTTTTTTCTATTTCTTCTCTACTAATAGGTCTGTTTAGGCTTTCTGCTTCTTCTTGACTCAGTCTAGGAAGGTTGTATTGTTCTAGGAATAAAATACTTTTTAAAAATAGAAAAGAACATTCTAAAAAACCCCAACAAATGCAAATACAAGTTTTTTAGTACTCAATACATTTCTATGGTCACTCAACAGAGACACCATGCTCCCACCCAGGTTTCCCACCCTGGGTGCTGGCAGACCACTGATCCTTTCTTCTGTCAGCAGAGGGCTAGGGACAGGGTAACACATTGTCACCATTCTTCAAATTATCAGGACCCAATGCTGCTCGCACTCTGCTGTATTGTACAGTTACCTGAAGGGCTCAACACAGATGGGTCACTGAATATTCCATCATTGCCTCTGGGCACAGGGACATTTCAAAAGCAGAAGCCATGGACCCAGTTTCTCTCATTCTGTTTATTGAAGAGTTGCCATCCATACAGAAAATTGTAGTTTTTCCATATGTGGGTTTGGAATATTGAGCAAGTTATTTTATTCTGGGAACACTTTGTCATAGCTTAAAAGTACGATGTCTTAGGCCCTGGCCGGTTGGCTCAGCGGTAGAGCGTCGGCCTGGCGTGCGGGGGACCCGGGTTCGATTCCCGGCCAGGGCACATAGGAGAAGTGCCCATTTGCTTCTCCACCCCCCCTCCTTCCTCTCTGTCTCTCTCTTCCCCTCCCTCAGCCAAGGCTTCATTGGAGCAAAGATGGCCCGGGCGCTGGGGATGGCTCCTTGGCCTCTGCCCCAGGCGCTAGAGTGGCTCTGGTCACTGCAGAGCCATGCCCCAGAGGGGCAGAGCATTGCCCCCTGGTGAGCAGAGCTCCCCCCCTGGTGGGCATGCCGGGTGGATCCCGGTCGTGCGCATGCGGGAGTCTGTCTGACTGTCTCTCCCCGTTTCCAGCTTCAGAAAAATACAGAAAAAAAAAAAAAGCACGATGTCTTGTACAGTTGTGGTTTCTCTTTGCCATGTTACCAGGCTGTGCAGAAGGCACAGTGAGAGGAAAGATCTGAGCTTGCTGCTTACGAAACTCAAAAGCTACATTAGGAATGAGGCAGTCATTGCACCAGCATCTTGTCTGGAAATAATTGTGCCTAGTGAACAAAGCTGTGGAAACCTGCAGTGCACAAAATACAACATCCATACCCAGATGAAGGGAACAAAACTCCATTATGCATCAGACACAGCTATGCCTAAGACTCCCAGGGTATAAAAAGCAGTTTTGCCCATGACCCACTGTTGCAATTAGAAAATTTGGAATCCAAGTGACATTTATTACCCCATTAAATAATGACCCGTTTATGAGTAGGGAAGCTCCCAAAACAAAACCTGAAGAGTTATCTTTTATTGTGCAGTCTGAGACTAGACTTAATGTGGGTACGTGGAAAAGAACCAGTGCACGGAAACGAAGGTGGGAGATCAGAAGGAGCTTGGGCATGTGTGCACACAGCAGTGAGAAGGCCTGGGCAGCTTTGCAGACAGTGTAGGGGGCCAGGAGGGAGCTTCTAGACAGTGATGAGACTCAGAGAGAGACATTGAAGAGAGACCAGGCAGGATCAGAGCTACAAAAGTGGCTCCAAAATGTCTCACAGCATTAAAATCATGCCAACTCTTCTAGTATGTCACCTCTGCCTATACAAGGAGCATGTGATTTAAAAACAAATGTTGACTTTGCAGACATCATTCATTAGTTGGGAAATTGAGACAAGAAAAGAGGCAGGAGGTTTCTCATTTGGTCTTGGCTCAGTTCCTTTCCCAAAGCTAGAAGCAGGCCCCATACTGCTGACTTGGTGAGAAGTGCTGCTATGTTTGATGTGCAGTATGAGATCAGGCAGCCTGTCCTCTTTCCATTCCCTGACTATTCCCTTCCTTGCTGTTCTGCCCAGCTCACTGGGGAAAACTATCTGTCTGTTCAAGAACAAGCCCAGATAGGTATTTAATTTTGAGTAGCAGAAAAAAACTAGGCTCTAATAAAACTGCAAACATTAGAAGTGAGAGAGGAGAATTTTGTTTTATTTGAGTCTACTCTTGCCATCATTTGCATTCAAAAACACAAATACACAAGAAGTTGGGGGAGGGTGGGGTGGGCAGGGGGAGTCAGTGTTTAATGAGTTCAGAGTTTCAGTTTCATAAGATGAGAAGAGTTCTGGAGATGGGTAATGGGGAAGGTAATTAATGCCCCAAACATGGTTAACCTGGTCAGGGCACATACAGGAACAGCTCATTGTTCCTAACTCTTTCTCTATCTCTATCTCTCTCTTTTTCTCTCTCTGTCCCCTTCCTCTCTCTCACTAAAATCAATAAATATGGCGTGAATGAATAAAAAAAACAACAACATGGTTAAGATGGTCAATTTTGTATTATGAATATATTACCACAATTAAAAAATAAATTTAAAGAAAGCTAGGAGGGAAGTCTAACTCTAGCAATCTATTCTAAGATGGCCAGTAACCCTTTCCCCACACACATATTCTGTATCAGTCTCCTGAGTGCGCCAGGACTTGTCAGAATGAGGGCATTTCACTCCTATGGTTAAGTTGCTTATATGATAAAGATAAAGGAATCCATATGTGCAATTAAGGTCTCTAATCAATTGACACTGAGTTCATGAAAACAAAGGTCATCCTAAGTGGGCCTGAACTAATCAGGTGAGCCTTTTTATAAAGGCTTCCTGAGAAGAGAGATTTGAAGCAGCAGCACTCTTGTTGGCCAAGAGGACTCCATGTAGTGGAGTGGGCCATGTGGCATGGAAGGGGTGGGGTGCGGGATTCTAGGAGGTCTAGGGCTTCACTTATACAGTCGTCACAAAGACTTAAATTCTACCAATGACTGAGCTTGGAAGGGGACCCTGGGCTCAGCGTTATCATAACCCCTGGTCTGGATTTCAGCCTGGAGAGGCCCTGCTAGGGACCTTGCTACCTTCTGGTTGGACTTCTGACTCGCAGGAGCAGTAGTTAATAAGTTTGTGATGTTATAAGCAGCTAAGTTTGTAGGAAGCAGAAGATGAATACAACCATCTCCCTGGCTGGGATATTTTCCTGATAGAAACATCAGGAGTCCGTCACAGGGGACTCTCCATGCCAGGACTCTCACTGACTCCCACGTGCCATGGTGGCTTCCCTGCTCAGGGGAGAGACAAAGTGCAAATGACCTTTTATTTTGATTAAATAAATTTAAAATTGAGGCGACCCAGATGGAGAGGAATAGGGAAAGCAGAGCTTGTGTTCTACAAAACGCATTAACCTCTCCAATGAGACAAAGGCATGGGTTTTAATAAATATACTAATACGTTACAGTAACTCTTCCAAGTGTGGATCCTGGGGATTATATGTAGATCTCTTCTTCTCCTGTGGCCAGGCGTGTTACTTTAATTTTACATTTTCATAAAGATGCGTGCCCAGAACGGAAGAGAGCTGGGTTGGAAGGGTGTGAAGCTGGGGGGCCCTGAAATAAAGGGTGTACACAGTCATTAGACTGAGATTCTGGAAGATGCCTATGACCACAGGCAAGTCACCAACTTCTTTGTTTCTGCACTTAGGAAATAAAAAGATCACACCAAAGCATCAGTTGAGGTTTTGTCCAGACTGTTGGGGAAGGGCTACGTCCAGGCAGCTGTGGTCCTCTTACCAGAGACTGGAAGCTGCATCAGCACTGTCCTCCTAAGAACTTTGTCCCAGATCTGAATTGCAAAGGGTCAAACAGCTCTGAGGTGTCCACGGTCATTTATGACTGATCAGCATTCACTGGACCAGGAGCTAAGAGATGGATGCTGGACATAGAGTCCCTGTGAATGTCACCTGACAGTATCTCATACAGAATAGAAGCTGCATGAAGGAGCAAGTGAGTAAATGAGCACTATCAATTTAATCAGCTGTGTAGCTAGGAGTGAACATTGAAATAAATAAAAGATGTGAGGAGAACTGGTCCATGACTCACTGGGAGAATGCATGGCATGCTACCTTCCTGACTGCTGTCTGCTTCCATTCTTGTCATATCACCATCCACCTTCTGCACCATAGCCAGAGTGATGCTCTAGATCTATCAATCAAGTCATGTTACACCCTACTTGCAAGTCTTTTTTAAAGTTATTTATTGATTTTAATTTATTGTGCTTACATAAATTTAAGTGTCCCACCAAACATATCTCCCTCCCCAGACCCCTGTGTTCCCCTTGATACCCTCTTAGACTCCTCCCTGCAACGCCCTCTCCCCTTCCCTCCAGGATTTGCTTTTCTGCTCTCTAAAATCCTGTGTTATGTGTACATAATTTCACCAATCTCTTTCTCTTCTCTGATCCTATGCTCTCATCCCCGTTCCTTCTGTCCGCTTTCCCTCTGGTCCCTTTGATCTCACTTCTTTCTCTATTTTGCTCCTCAGTTCACATTGTTCATTAAATTCCTCATATGAGTGAGGTCATATGATATTTTTCTTTCTCTGCCTGGCTTATTTCACTTAGCATAATATTCTCCAGGTCCATCCATGCAGTTCCAAAAGGTAAGATTCCCTTCTTTTTCAATGCCCCATAGTATTCAATTGTATATATGTACTACTGCTTTTTAATCCACTCATCCACTTGGGCTGTTTCCAGATGTTGGCTATTGTAAGCAATGCTGCAATAAACGTGGGGGTGCATTTCTTCTTTTGAATCAGTGATTTAGTATTCTGAGGATATATTCCTAAAAGTGGGATAGCTGGGTCAAAAGGCATATCCATTTTTTTTTTTTTTTTGTATTTTTCTGAAGCTAGAAACGGGGAGAGACAGTCAGACAGACTCCCGCATGCACCCGACCAGGATCCACCTGGCACGCCAACCAGGGGGCGACGCTCTGCTGTGACCAGAGTCACACTAGCGCCTGGGGCAGAGGCCAAGGTGCCATCCCCAGTGCCCGGGCCATCTTTGCTCCAATGGAGCCTCGCTGCGAGAGGGGAAGAGAGAGACAGAGAGGAAGGAGAGGAGGAGGGGTGGAGAAGCAGATGGGTGCTTCTCCTGTGTGCCCTGGCTGGGAATCGAACCCGGGACTTCTGCACGCCAGGCCGATGCTCTACCACTGAGCCAACCGGCCAGGGCTGGCATATCCATTTTTAATTTTTTGAGGAATCTCCATATTGTTTGCCACAGTGGCTCACCAGTCTGCATTCCCACCAGCAGTGTAGGAGGGTTCCCCTTTCTCCACATCCTCACCAGCACTTACTATGTGTTGTTTTATTAATGAGCGCCATTATGACAGGTGTGAGATGGTATCTCATTGTGGTTTTAATTTGCATTTCTCTAATGATTAGTGATGTTGAACATTTTTTCATATGCCTATTAGCTATCTGTATGTCCTCTTTGGAGAAGTGTCTATTCAGTTCTTTTGCTCATTTTTGATTGAGTTGTTTACTTCTCTGGTGTTGAGTTTTACAAATTCTTAATAAATTTTGGTTATTAACCCTTTATCAGACTTATTGTCGAATATGTTCTCCCATTGTATGGTTTGTCTTTTTATTTTCTTCATATTGTCTTTAGCTGTGCAAAAGCTTTTTAGCTTGATATAGTCCCATTTGTTCATCGTATCCTTCATTTCACCTGCCCGTGGAGATAAATCAGCAAATATATTGCTGAGAGAGATGTTACGTAACTTACTGCCTATGTTTTCTTCCAAGATGATTATGGTTTCATGCCTTACATTTAAATCTTTTATCCATTTTGAGTTTATTTTTGTGAATGGTGTAAGTTGTTGGTCTAGTTTTATTTTCTTGCAAGTACTTGTTTAATTTTTCCAACACCATTTGTTAAAGAGACTGTCTTTATTCCATTGTATGCTTTTACTCCTTTGTCAAATATTAATTGTCCATATAGGTGTGGGTTAATTTCTGGGTTCTCTGTTCTGTTCCATTGATCTGTATGCCTATTCTTATGCCAGCACTAAGCTGTTTTGAGTACAATGGCCTTGTATTATAACTTGATATCAAGAAGTGTGATACTACCCACTACCCACTTTATTCTTCTTTTTTAAGATTGCTGAGGCTATTCATGTTCTTTTTTGGTTCCATATAAATTTTTGGAATATATTTTCTATATCTTTGAAGTATGCCAATGGTATTTTAATAGGAATTGCATTGAATTTATAGATTGCTTTGGGAAGTATAGACATTTTAATGTTTATTATTTCTATCCATGAACATGGTATATGCTTCCACTTGTTTGTATCTTCCTTGATTTCTTTTTTCAATGTTTTATAATTTTCCAAGTACAAGTTCTTAACCTCCTTGGTTAAATTTACTCCTAGGTACTTTAATTTTTTTGTTGCGTTAGTGAAGGGGATTGCTTTCTTAATTTCCCTTTCAGTCAGTTCATTGTTAGTGTATGATTTTTGAATATTAATTTTATATCCTGCCACCTTGCTGAATTCATTTATCAGGTCCAGCATTTTTTTAACTGGGACTTTAGGGTTTTCTATGTACAGTATCATGTCATCAACAAATAATGATAGTTTTACTTCTTCTTTTCCAATTTGGATGCCTTTTATTTCTTCTTCTTGTGTGATTGCTGTGGCTAGGACTTCCAGAACTATGTTGAATAAGAGTGGTGAAAGGGGGCACCCCTGCCTTGTTCCTGATCTTAAGGGGATTGCTTTTAATTTTTTCCCATTGAGTATGATGTTCGCTGTGGGTTTGTCATAGATGGCCTTTATCATGTTGAGGTATGTTCCTTGTATTCCCACTTTGCTGTGAGTTTTGATCATGAATGGGTGCTGAATTTTGTCAAATGCTTTTTCTGCATTTATTGAAATTATCATGTGGTTTTTGTCCTTCCTTTTGTTTATGTGATGAATCACATTGATTGATTTGTGAGTATTGGACCAGCTTTGCCTCCCCAGAATAAATCCCACTTGATCATGATGTATGATTTCTTTCATATATTACTGGATCCGGTTCGCTAATAATTTTGTTGAGAATTTTAGCATCTAAGTTCATCAGGGATATTGGCCTATAGTTTTCTCTCGTTGTAGTGTCTTTGCCTGGTTTTAGAATGAGAATTATGCTTGCCTCATAAAAGGAGCTTGGAAGTCATCCTCCTCTTGAATTTTTTGAAATAGCTTGAGAAGGATAGGAGTTAGTTCTTTGAATATTTGGTAAAATTCGCCTGTGAAGCCATCTGTCTCAGGACCTTTCTTTGTTGGGAGTTTTTTGATAACTGTTTCAATCTCATTTGATGTAATTGGTCTATTTAAGTTTTCTGATTCTTCCAGATTGATTTTTGAAAGATTATATATTTTGAGAAATTTGTCCATTTCACCTAGGTGGTCTAATTTTTTGGCATATAGATCTTCATAGTATTTTCTTACAATCCTTTGTATTTCTGCTGTGTCTGTTGTTACTTCTCCACTCTCATTTCTAATTTTATTTATTTGCATCCTCTTTTTTTCTTGGTGAGTCTGGTTAAAGGTTCATCAATCTTGTTTACCTTTTCAAAGAACCAGCTTTTGGTTTCATTGATCTTCTGTATTATTTTTTAACTTCTATGTCATTTATTTCTACTCTGATCTTTTTTAGTATTTCCTTTCTTCCACTTCCTCTGGGCTTTACTTGCTGTTCTTTTTCTAGTTCTCTTAGATGTAGAGTTAGTTGTTTATTTGGGCTTTTTCTTGCTTCTTAAAGTATGCCTGTAATGCCATGAACTATGCTCTCAGGACTGCTTTTGCTATGTCCGATAAATTTTGAGTTGTTGTATGTTATGTTCATTTTCATTTGTTTCAAGGAAAATTTTATTTCTTCCTTGATCACATTGTTAACCCATTTGTTATTTAATAACATGCTATTTAGTTTAAGTGTTTGAATGTTTTTCAATTTTTCTGTTGTAGTTGATTTTCTAGTTTCATGACGTTGTGATCGGAGAAGATGCTTGATATTATTTCAATCTTAAAATTGTTGAGACTCATTTTGTGTCCTAGCATGTGGTCTATCCTAGAGAATGTACCATGAGCACTTGAAAGGAATGTATATTCTGCTGCTTTAGGGTGAAAGGTTCTGAAGATATCTATTAAATCCAGTTGATCTAGTATGTCCTTTAAGGCTGCTTTTTTTTTGTTAATTTTCTTTCTTGAGGATCTATCCATTGATGTTAGTGTAGTAACAAAATCCTCTACTATTATAGTATTGTTGTTGATCTCACCCTTTATGTCCATCAAAATCTGATTTAAATATTTAGGTGCTCCTATATTAGGTGCATAGATATTTATTATGGTTGTATCTTCCTGTTGGATTGCTCCCTTTATCATTATGTAGTGACCTTCTTTATGCCTTACTATAGCCTTTGTTTTAATATAAGTATTGCTACACCAGCTTTTTTTTTCATTTCCATTTGTGTGAAATATTTTTTGCCATTTCTTCACTTTTACCCTGTCTGTCTTTTTTGTTTTGAGGTCTGTCTCTTGTAGACAGCATACATATGAGTCCTATTTTCTTATCCATGCAGCTACCCTATGTCTTTTGATTGGAGCATTTAATCCATTTACATTTAAGGTTATTATTGATATGTAATTGTTTATTGCCATTTTATTCTTTAAATATACGTTCTTTTTTTCTAGATTTTTTCCCCCTTTGTTCTGTTTACAACAGGCCTCTTAACATTTCTTGCAGTATTGGTTTAGTTGTAATAAATTTCTTGAGTTTTTTTTGTCTGGGAAACATTTTATTTCTTCTTAAATTTTAAATGATAGCCTTGCTGGATAAAAAAGTCTTGGTGGTAGGCTCTTGTTTTACATTACTTTGAATATTTCTTGCCATTCTCTTCTGGCCTCAAGTGTTTCTGTTGAGAAGTCGAATGTCATCCTTATGGGAGCTCCTCTGTAGGTAATTAACTGCTTTTCTCTTGCTGCTTTTAGTATTTTTTCTTTGTCTCTTAACTTTGGCACTTTAATTATGATGTGTCTTGGTATAGGCCTCCTTGGGTTCCTCTTTAATGGAACTCTCTGTGCTTCTTAAACGTGTGTGACTTTTCCCTTCATCAATTTAGGAGTTTTCAGCTATGATTTCTTCAAACAGGTTCTCTATCCCTTGTTTGTTCTCTGCTCCTTCAGGAACCCCTATTATGTGGATATTGTTTCTCTTCATGTTGTCACAGAGCTCTCTGAGAGTTTCCTCAGAGTTTTTGAGCATTTTTTCTCTTTGTTGCTCTGCTTTTGTGTTTTTTTTTTTATCTTGTCCTCTAAATTGTTGATTTGATCTTCTGCTTCATTCCACGTACTTTCAATTCCTTCTAGTGTGGTCTTCATTTCTGATATTGTATTTATTATTTCTGACTGGTTCTTTTTTATGATTTCAATGTTCTTCTTGATGCTTGCTAACTCTTTATTTAGGTGCTCATTATGTCCATCCATTGTTGCTCTAAGATCTTTGAGCATCCTAACAATCATTATTTTAAACTCTGTGTCTGGTAATTTGGTTATTTTCATCTCATTGTTATTTTACTGGGGATTCCTCTTGTTGATTCATTTGGATTGCATTTCTCTGTCTTCCCATTTTGTCTGTGTATAGACTTCTCCTTTGGGTGTGTTGTTTGCAAAGATAGCTGAGTCTAGGGTTGGTGTTGTCTGCCTCCATTTTCCGGCTGTAATGTTTCTAGATCTTCTTGGGTTGGCATCAGTTGTTGTTTGCAATCTGCAGTGGGCTACTTGTCTGCTGTCACTGTTCTTTTTGCTATTAGTGTTGGTGTTTTCTATGTTTTAGCTGGGTCTGGTGTGAGGAGCCCTTCCTTAAGATACCACTCTAACAAGGGTTGTTAGGTCCTGAACTAATGCTTTCCGTATCTGGCAACTGGATGTGCTTGCCATGGACTTCCCTGGTTGGAGCTTCATGCAGATCAGTGGGAGTCACTGCCTATGACTGACCCTTATCAACCTTTTTGGGAGCTACAGGCAACCCAGATCTTGTGGCTGCCTCAGCTGGGCCTAGGTGCCATTGTAAATATCAGCTGCACTCCTAGGCTAGCTTTTATCTACTCTTGGCCTGAGGGAAGTTTGTTAAAAGTTCAAGTTCCCGAGATCTGCTTTCAGCCACCTCTTATTATGGGCTATTTGTTAAGCTCAGTACTGTAATTCAGAGATTAGGTACGGTACTGAATGTGGCTTGCCCCTTAGCCTCAGGTGTCATTCTATTCAGACTTTCTTTTTTCTAATTTAATTTAATTTTTTTCTCCTTTTTTTCAGCTCTCAGAGGGTGTGGCCACAGGAGTTCAGTGGGTGTGGCCTCTGTGTTCCCTATCTGTGTGATCTGTCTGCCAGCCCTCTGCCACTGCTCCAGTCACCTTGGGTGTTTGGGCTCTAGCTCTGCTGGTGCCAGCCCGCCACCATGTCTGCCATGGCTTTTGCTGCCATGGGCGGGCTTGCGTGCATGCACTTGAACTGCCCGGCCCCTGCCACACAAGCCCCTGCCACCATGCCCTGCTGCTGCCAGCCTGCCTGCCCCCCAGTGAGTACTCAGCAGTGTAGGGGGTCAGTGTAGCTCAGACTTCAGCACTCACTACCTGTGTGCCTGATGTGCTCCTTGCTTCTAAGCACCTTTTTGCTCTGACTGGAGCAGGAGAGCCTCCGGTGGGTGAGGTAATTTCTTCCCTTTGCCCATGTTGCTGCTCCCAGGAAAAATGGTCACTTTAGATTTGGGGAATGACTCAGCCCAGGGGTTAGAGTGGCTGTGCCTCAAAATGTCTCTCCCATGCCTCAGAGGTTACATTCTCTTCTGGAAACTCCAGTCCTTTCAACGCTCCTTGCTCCTGGAGCCCCAGGTAAGTGGCTGTGAATGAGGTTTTCTATGTGGTCTCTTTAATATGAAGCCTGGGTCTGAGAGTTTTGTCTCTTTCTCGCAAACAGTATCCCGGCTCTTTTCTCAGGTAAATACTGTCCATATGTCTCTTCTAGGCTCTGGGGCTCTAGGCTGGGGCTCCAGTCCTGGGGCTGAGGATCCACAACTCTCTGGGCAACCCACCCTGCTGCAAGAGTCCGTCTTGGCCGATGCTCACTCCTGGGAGTGGGGCAGCCCTTTCTTCATCTCCGCCTTTCCTACCAGTTTCAGTGTGGTTTCTTCAGTGCTCCTTTGTCATAGAATTCTCTTGGTTTAGTCCAAAATTGTTTTTTAAAGATGACTGTTCTTAAAATTAAGTTGTAATCCACTTTGGTTTTAGGAGGTGGGAGTTGGAACATTGCCATCTTGCTGCCCCCCCCACACACACACACACTTGCAAGTCTTCAGTATCTTTCCTTCTCACCTAACACAACCCACAAACTTCTTACCTGGTTTGTGGCAGCAACCAAATCAGCCTCTTCTCATTGGTTCCTGATCAGACTGAGCCTGCCCATTCCTGAAACATTGTCCTCGCTACCCCTCTGCCTGGGATCCCCTTTTCTCATTTCTTGTCATTCAGGTTCACCTCCTCAGAGAGGCCTTCCCTGACCAAACAATCAAAAGTAGTCACCACACTTCCCCAAGATTCTTCATCACGTGTAGCTGAGGAGGGTTTACCAACAAATTAAAAAGAAAAACTAGAGGGAATTTTGAGATGTTGGGTGAAATTAGAAATATTGGTATAAACTCGTGTGTGTGTGCATGTGTGTGAGTACATGTGTGTGCATTGGACAGGATTACATACACACTACCAACCGCTGTCAGCTGAAAGGACTGAGCAGCAATGACATAGCAATGAGCAGCAGGAATGAGCACAACTAGCACTCAGATCATGGTTGGAGAAATAAGGCTGATTCCAGAGGTAGGGGGGAAAGATTATGTGATAATCTTGGAACATTGTTTTGTGTCATAAAATAAGGAAGCACCCAAGAGTGATGGAAACATTTCAAAAAGACACAAGAACAGCTTGAATGGGGCTCTTACTGGCCGATTTTAGAATAATTTAAGTATCAAAATAAATAAGTAGAAAACAACCCAGTGTATGAGATAAGAGTCCATGAATCCATTCTGATAAAACTAAGTAAATAAATAAGTAAATGAAGAGAAAGGAAGGCACCTCCTTACAGTAGAACTGCAGCTAATAAATGTAGAAGGAATAATGGAAACAAACAATTACTATTGGACAATGATAATAACAGTAGTGGATACATGTATGTGTCACTGGTGGGTGGAGGTTTAATGAACAGAATATTGGCAAAATACTGGACTATTTCTCCACAAAATGTTAATCAAATATAAGGGAGAAAGTGGCAGACACAGCTTGACTAGGTGATCAAGGTAATAGCACCACAGGTGGGACAGGTAGGCATCGTGAGCTTTCTGATTTAACAGGCTAAGAAGATCACAGCAACATTCTGGTGGTACTCCCATCAGTGGAATGTCAGCTCACACCATGAAAAGCTGGTGCCTTTGAAGACAGTCAAGGGCACTAGAGACAGGGGAAGACTAGAAATTGTTTCAGAGGGGAGGAGACCGATGGGACTGACAGCTCAGTGCAACACTGGTTCTGCAGAGGAGCTCATGTCGGAAAGGAAGAAGAGACACAGTTGAGATAGTTGGTGAAATGTGAACAAGGATGTGCTGTGTCACTGTGGATTTCCTGACTTGAAGTTGTATCATAGGGATATAGGAGAGTGTCCCTGTTTGTATGAGATACATGATAGAGTACTTAGGGGTGCTGGGATATGATGTCAGAATCACATCTACTTATCTATCATCTATCTATCTATCTATCTATCTATCTATCTATCTATCTATCTATCTATCTATCTATCATCTATCTATCTATCTATCTATCATCTATCATCTATCTATCCATCAGAGATGAGAGAGAAGGGGACGAAAGAATGCAGTACGAGTTAATAGTCATTACCATTAACTACATAATTGATCATTGTATTAAAAACTGGGGAATCTTACCTTCCTATACATTAAAAAATGCTTCAAAATTAAACTTTCAAAAGTGGATATGGTAATCCCTTCTTTATCCACCTTCCAGGGTTTTTGAATGCACCAGATGAAATAACGGTAATACTGTAAAGATGTTTTAATGCAAAAAAACGTAATTGTTTTGATAACATGTCTGTTTGTTTGTTTATTACCCATCTTTCTAAATAAGAATGAAAGCTCTGTGAGAGTAGGGACCTGGTCCTTTTACTTTCTGCTGGGTCACCTGTGCCTAGAACATCATAAATGTCTACTGAATAAATAAGCAAATCACAGAATTTAAGTCAATTTTACATTTTCATCGTTATAGCATCATGTTCTATGTGTTAATAAAAAAGGTTTTCTCTTACAAACATTTATAATCTCATAGTCAGTATATTACTCAAATAATTACTGATACATAACAAAGTATATATTGATATATAATTAAAAGTATTTATCTGCATGACAGTTTGATCTCTCTCTTAACATGGGAGCTGAAGGTAACTGCTATTTAATCAGAGCAGATAAAACCCGAGGGACAAGTATGCATTTTCTGTTATAGACACATACTCCAAAGGACATTAAAAAAAAAACTAGGATAATATAGGGCATTACTCTGCTCAGAACTGAGTCTTGGGTTTTGTATTGTTGCACGAGCTGCCACTGTCTGTCTCAGAGTAAAAAAGTGGTCTGTAAAGACTTTTTCAGCAGACCAGCAGATAGAATACTGTCTTTGGATCATAGTTTGGGTGAGTTTTTAAGTCTGGGGCAAAGTCACAGCAAAGCCAGTGAAGGGAGGGAAGAAAATGAGGAAACATTTGTTCATATCAGAGCCAAAACAATGTGAATGATTTTCCAGTTTGTCACTCCAACTGCTACAACAAAACATTCCAGGGAGATGGAATTGGCCCCATGACTTAACTGGAAATAGTGTGGGCCGGATGAGAATGTTTTTTATAAAGAGACAACTTCAGGTCCTTAAGACCTAAGACATAGTTGGAACATTTAAGAGTGTGTCTGATACAGTCATAAATAGCATTAGATATCTCTTTTATTCTCTTTTAATAAAAATACACCCTACAGAACTAGTTCTTTCCTTTTTTTTTTCTATTTCTCTTCAAGGTAACTTCATAAATTTCCACTATCTCATGAGTCAAAATCCACCCCTGGGATTCCTCTATTTTTTTTCTTTAACTGAGGAAAATGTCTTAATTCACCACTTTCAATTCCTGTCTTTCAGTCCAAAAATTGTTGTTTTAATCTTGGCATATGAATTTAAAGTAATCTTAGGGGAAAACTAAGAAAGAATTTAGCAGTACAGGGGCATAAAATCTCAAACATGCTCAAACACCACTATTTCAAGATTAAATAGAATCATGGATTCAAGAAACTTCTGGAGCATAAAAACTCTAACATGTCATTAACAAGACTCAAATCTTTATATATCTGGCTCCATTTTATATATCTATGCTTATCTGGCTTTTTCTCTCTCACCCGCATCTAATCTATGTCATCTTGCTAAATTTCATATATGCCTCTAGTTCACCTTAAATTCTATTTACATAATGTAATACATCACCAGTCAGTTTGTGAGCAATCCTAGTTACATTTTATTTATTGCAGAATCATCAATAGATGTACTGCAATATCGAAATCACTTTTATAAGTCACTTGTAGACAATATTCTAGATCTTCTTGGAAGTCATATCTTGTTAAAAATCTAATTTATACAAACAAGATGTCCAACAATAAAAATGACTTAAGAAATTATGTTACATCAAGAACATGGAATATATGCTTCCATTAAATTTATAATTATGTTCTCTATTTTAAAATATAGAACAGTGTAATATTTTCTGTAAAATATTATAGGTAAAAGATATATACATTCTGATTACAACTATTTGAATATTGATATGTTGGGTTAAATGGTGAGGATATGCATTTAATGTTTTTAAAAATTATTTAATCTTAGCCCTGGCCGGTTGGCTCAGTGGTAGAGCGTCGGCCTGGCGTGCAGAAGTCCCAGGTTCGATTCCCAGCCAGGGCACACAGGAGAGGTGCCCGTCTGCTTCTCCACCCCTCCCCCTCTCCTTCCTCTCTGTCTCTCTCTTCTCCTCCCACAGCCGAGGCTCCATTGGAGCGGGGATGGCCCGGGCGCTGGGGATGGCTCCTTGGCCTCTGCCCCAGGCGCTAGAGTGGCTCTGGTCACGATGAAGCAACGCCCCGGAGGGGCAGAGCATCGCCCCCTGGTGGGCATGAGCGTCGCCCCCTGGTGGGCGTGCCGGGTGGATCCCGGTCGGGCGCATGCGGGAGTCTGTCTGACTGTCTCTCCCCGTTTCCAGCTTCAGAAAAATGCAAAAAAAAAAAAAAAATTATTTAATCTTCACCTGACCTGTGGTGGCACAGTGAATAAAATGTCAACCTAAAATGCTGAGGTTGCTGGTTTGAAACCCTGGGTTTGCCTGGTCAAGACACATATGGGAATTGATGCTTTCTACTCCACCCTCCCTTCTCTTTCTCTCTCTTTCTCTTCCTCCTCTCTAAAATAAATTTAAAAATTATTTAATCTTGATGATACATTATCTTTAACTAAATATTAAGAAATGTGAATTGTGAAATTTCTGAAAGAACGTGTAACCCATAAGGTAGATTCTTTACTGCTTATGCCCTGATTGGCATTTGGCCTTAACACTGCCTGAGAACAGTAGGGACTTTTCATTCTCTATAGTTATAATATTTTAAGTCTGTAAAGAGAGTAAATATATCTAATTTTGTCCAATACTATAAGTTTTGTGCTCATGAATGAAGTAATGGGAGAAACAGTGAGCAAAATTCACTCATTCATTGAAGAAATATCTATGAACACACTCATCAGGTACCAGTCTTAGAGAGATACCATGACAGACACGGTCCCTGCCCTCATAGAGTGTATGTTCTAGCCAGGAAGACATGTTGATCCCAGGTAGATTCGTCATTATTACATTGTAAGTCTACAGTTTTGTTTTGTTTTGTTTTCACAAGAAAAGACATTTAGTTTTTAAGAATTTGCTGGACATTTCACATGCTTAACTGCCTGGCATCCATGACTTTGATGGTCTCCTACTATATGAAGATTTGTGGGAGGACAAATTCAGAAGCCTCTCTTCCAGTGTGGAAGCTGAAGAAGTTGGATCATCCTCCTTCCTTTTGCGAGCTATCTGCAGAGGCGAGCATGAGCCCTATGGTTGGCCAATCACACATGCCATCTGAGACTCTGACCCTTGAGTGAAGACTTGGAGAGAGGGCTGGGTTGTTCTCAGGAACAGAGACAGCAGGCCTGGCTACCTATCTTTGTAGAGAGACTGTTGCTACATCTTAGGATTTCAGAGATCGCTTGTTTCTGTTGGCTTCCAAATTTCTTCTACTTGTCCTATGAGCCACACTCACAGCCTCCCACATACCCTCAACCCTCTTTTTTATCCAATAGAGTCCTCTTTGCTTTATCTTTTCCAGAGTTGTTTTCTTTTACTCCTTTTTCTCTAATATGTGTATTCATATTGAGTTATAATCAATATATAACATATTTGTTTCAGATATACAACATAATGATTTGATATCTGTTTATATTGAGAAATGATTACCACAATAAGTCCAATCAGCATCCATCACCAGTCACAATTTTTTTCTATGATGAGAAAGGTTAAGATTTATTCTTTTAGCAACTTTCAAGTATGCAACCCAGTATTAACTATAGTCAACATGTTGTATATTATATCCCCATGAGTTATTTATTTTATAACTGGAAGTTTGTACATTTTAGCCATCTCCAACTATTCCATTCACATACAGCTCCCACTCACTGCATCTGGCAACCACTTACCTCTTCTCTTTATCTATGAATTTGAATGTTTTTTTTTTTAAGAATCCACATATAAGTGAAACATTACAGTACAGTATTTTTCTCTGTGTGACTCATTCCACTTAGCATAGTACCCACTCATGTTGTCAAAAATGGCAAGATTTCCTTCTTTTTCATGGCTGAATGCTATTCTGCCATGTATATTTATTGCATTTTCTTTATTCATTCATTGGTAGACACTTAGGTTGCTTCCATGTCTTGGCTATTGTAAATAATGCTGCAATGAATATGTGTGTGCATATATTATATCTTTTAAAGTTAGTGTTTTCATTTTCTTTAGATTAAATACTCAGAAGTGAAATTGCTGGATCATATGGTAGTTCTATTTTTAATTTTTTGTAAGAACCTCAAGACTGTTTCCCAGAGTAGCTGCACCAATTTACATTCCCACCAAGAGTGTACAAGTGTTTCCTTTTCTCCACATCCTTGTTATACTCGTCTCGTCTATTTCAGAGTTGTTTTACGTTGTCTGCAGTTAAGAACTCTAATGGATATGAAGAGAAGTGTTGTCTATATGTTTTAACATAGTGGTTAGGAATAAGGTAGACCCAGATTCAAATCCTGCTTCAATCACTTAGAAATTTGAACAAGTCGTAGCTAAAGCTACGAATGCCTCAATTTCCTTATCTGCAGTTAAGAGAGAATAGTACCTCCCTCCTTAGTGGAGGCTAAATGAGAACATGCAAAAAAGTTGGGCAGAGTGCCTGGCTCATTCTAGGGTATACAGGTTTTCTTATTCTCTTTCTTTCCTTTCTGTTCTTTTCCTCAACTTAGTGATCTGTTGGCTGGAAAAACTTTCAAACCAAACCAAGAAAATAGAATCTGTTGTTCTTTGCACCCAAGTTTCCAGCTTCATCTCCCCTAATAAATTTTTGGAATGATCTCTGAGTGACATTTACATTTCTAGAAATTGATAACTTTAGCAATTTGCTAATGTAGTAATGCACGTATTTGTTGACCTAAGTATAAGAAGGAATAATACATATTTATTGACAATAGTAAAAAAAAAGGAATAATATTATTTTTTCCCTCCTGCCTCAGGTTTATTTGTACAAATAGCATAGGAGGACACCAGCCCCATGCAGACAGCAGTCCAGGGATCATATCAGTCTTTCCGTCTTCACATCGGTGGAGAGGGACCTCTACTCTGGAGCCTTTGTGGGGGTCAGGGCACCTTTGGGAACCTGAACCAAAGTGGTAGTAGCCACAGTGGCAGCACAAGCCTTGGTTTGAACCTTGGCCTTGGACTTTAGCCAACAGAGACTGAGACCCTTGGCAATGCAGCCACCACATCAAGCTTGGAGTGAGTAATGCAGACAGACTAGTAAACTGAGCTAGTGGCTGCCACCCTTTGGGATCTTGGGTTTGATCTCATCAGGCTCTACAAGAGCCTTGATAGCCTCAGCACATGCACTCATGACCTCAGCATTTTTGGCCTGCATCTTCTTAGGGTTCTTCTTCTTGTGCTTTTTGGCAAAGTGCATGTTCCTCAGCAACTTGAGGTCTATCCCTTTAAGAGATTCATATCTTTGTAGTTGGGGTTTCTTGATGCTGTTTCTGTGCCATTTTAGGAACTGGTTGTTTGTGGTGTGGTTCCTGGACTTGACCACATCTGCACATGGAGGATGACAGTGGAGATCAGTGCTGAGGGCTGGCCAGACAGGGTCTCGCTCTGCTGCCCTGACTGAAGCCCATGATCCCAAAGTGCCTGGGGCTGGAAGAGAAAGAGAAAAACGGAGTAATACATTTTGATAATAATATTAAAAACCAAAGATGAACAACACTTTCAGCCCATTATAACCAAAAACAGGGAGATAATTTAATCCATTGTCAAATGACAATAGTAATTCTCAACAAAATATTAGCAAACCAGATCCAGCAATACATCAAAAAAATCATATACCATGATCAAGTGGGATTTATTCTGGGGTGGCAAGGTTGATACAATATTAGCAAATCAATCAATGTGATTCAACACCTAAACAGAAGAAAGGATAAAAATCACATGATAATATCAACAGATGCAGAAAAAGCATTTGATAAAATCCAGCACCCATTTATGATCAAAACTCTAAGTGAAGTGGGAATACAGGGAACATACGTCATCATGAGAAAGGTCATCTATGACAAACCCACAGCCAACAACATCATACTCAATGGGAAAAATTAAAATCAATCTCCTTAAGATCAGTAATAAGGCAGGGGTGCCTCCTTTCACCACTCTTACTTAACATAGTTCTGGAAGTCCTAGCCACAGCAATCAGACAAGAAGAAAAAATAAAAGGCATCCAAATTGGAAAAGAAGAAGTAAAACTATCATTATTTGCTGATGACATGATACTGTACATAGAGAACCGTAAAGTCTCAGTCAAAAAACTACTAGACCTGATAAATGAATTCAGCAAGGTGGCAGGATATAAAATTAATACTCAGAAATCAGAGGCATTTTTATACACCAACAATAAACTGAAAGAGATTTTAAGGAAACAATCCCCTTTACTATTGCAACAAAAAGAAATAAAGTACCTAAGAGTAAATTTAACCAAGGAAGTAAAAGACTTGTACTTGAAAAATTATAAGACATCAAAAAAAGAAATCAAGGAAGATACAAACAAGTAGAAGCATATACCGTGTTCATGGATAGGAAGAATAAACATCATTAAAATGTCTATATTAGCCAAAACAATCTATAAATTCAATTCAATTCCTATTAAAATATTAATGATATATTTCAAAGATATAGAAGAAATATTCCAAAAATTTATATGGAACCAAAAAAGAACACAAATAGCCTCAGCAATCTTGGAAATGAAGAATGAAGTGGGAGGTATCACACTTCCTGATATCAAGTTATACTACAAGGCCATTGCTATCAAAACTGCTTGGTACTGGCATAAAAACAGGCATATAGGTCAATGGAACAGAACAGAGAACCCAGAAATAAACCCATGCCTTTCTGATCAATTAATATTTGACAAAGGAGGTAAGAGCATACAATCGAGTAAAGACAGTCTTTTTAATAAATGGTGTGAAAATTGCACAGGTACATGCAAAAAAATAAAACTAGACCATCAACTTAAGACATTCACAAAAATAAACTCAAAATAGATAAAAGACTTAAATATAAGTCAAGAAACCATAAACCTCTTGGAAGAAAACATAGGCAGGAAACTCTCTGACATCTCTTGTAGCAATATTTTTGCTGATTTATCTTCACAGGGAAGTAAAATAAAAGACAAAATAAACAAATGGGACTATATCAAACTAAAAAGTTTTTCACAGTAAAGGACACCAAGAACAAAATAAAAAGACAACCCACACAATGGGAGAACATATTTTCCAATATGACTGATAAGGAGTTAATAATCAAAATTTATAAAAAACTTCTAAAACTCTACACCAGGAAGGTAAACAATCCAATTTAAAAATGGGCAAAAGACCTGAACAGACACTTCCCCAAAGAGGACATACAGATAGCCAATAGGCATATAAAAAAAATGTTCAATGTCACTAATCATCAGAGAAATGCAAATTAAAACCACAATGAGATACCATCTCACACCTGTCAGAATGGTGCTCATTAACAAATAAACACACAATAAGTGCTGGCATGGGTGTGGAGAAAGGGGAACCCTCATGCACTGCTGGTGGGAATGCAGACTTTTGCAGCCACTGTGGAAGACAGTATGGAGCTTCCTCAAAAAATTAAAAATGATGGTTATTAAGTGGGGTTGTGGAGGAAGTGGCAATATAAAATTACAGATGTGCCTTACAATTACTGACCATCCTCACAAGCTCCCCAACCCTACACTTATGTATCTTTCAACTATGGAATCCTGTATGGTAGAATTGTATGTTTAGGAATAAAGTTTTCTTTGCATAATAAAAAAAAATAAAAAATGGAACTACCTTTTGGCCCAGCTATCTCATTTTCAGGAATATATACTAAGAATGTCAAATAACTGATTCAAAAGGAGATATGCACCCCCATGTTTATTGCAGCATTGTTTACAATAGCCAAGATCTGGAAACAGCCCAAGTGTCTGTCAGTGGACGAGTGAATTAAAAAGCTTTAGTACATATACACAATGGAATACTACACAGAAGTGAAAAAGAAGAATATCTTACCTTTTGCAATGGCATGGATGGACCTGGAGATTATTATGCTAAGTGAAATAAACTGGGCAGAGAAAGAAAAATATCAGATAATCTCACTTATGTGTAGAATCTAATGAACAAAGTGAACTGAAGAGCAGAGTAGAGGCAGAGAGAGGCAGGTTCACAGGGACCAGAGACACAGCTGTTAAAGGGAAGGGGGTTGAGGGTGAAGGTTCAGGATCAGAGGTGAAGAGATCAGTGAAATTACATATATATAACACATAGATACAGATAACAGGACAGCAAATCTCAGAGGGAAGGGGGATGGAGTTGGGGAGGAGAGAAAGGGGGTATAATGGGAGACACAGGGGTGGGAGGTGAGAGTGGTATATTGAGTGGACACTTGAATCCATGTTAACAAAATAAATTAAAATTAATTTAAATAAAATTTTAAAAATGATAATAGTATTTAAAACACACAATAAAGGCCCTGGCCAGGCAGCTCAGCTGTTGGTTAGGGCAGCATCCAGATACACCAAAGTTGCAAGTTCAATCCCTGGTCAGGGTACATACAAGAATCAACCAGTGGCCCTGGCTGGTTGGCTCAATGGTAGAGCATCGGCCTGGCGTGCAGGAGTCCCGGGTTCGATTCCTGGCCAGGGCACACAGGAGAAGCACCCATCTGCTTCTCCACCCCTCCCCCTCTCCTTCCTTTCTGTGTCTCTCTTCCCTTCCTGCAGCCAAGGCTCCATTGGAGCAAAGTTGGCCTGGGCGCTGAGGATGGCTCCATGGCCTCTGCCTCAGGCGCTAGAATGGCTCTGGTCGCAACAGAGCAACACCCCAGATGGGCAGAGCATCACCCCTTGGTGAGCATTCTGGGTGGATCCTGGTTGGGCACATGCGGGAGTCTGTCTGACTGCCTCCCCATTTCCAACTTCAGAAAAATACAAAAAAAAAAAAAAAAAAAAAAAAAAAGAATCAACCAGTGAATGCATAAATAAGTGGAACAAGAAATCAATTTTTTTTCTCTCTCCCTCTTTCTCTCTCTAAAATCATTCAACTAAGATAGATAGATAGATAGATAGATAGATAGATAGATAGATAGATAGATAGATAGATAGATAGATAGATGATAGATAGATAAAATAGAAACAAAACTCCCAGCTACCTTGCCAAAATCTCACAACAAAACATTTGGCTCCACAGTTTGGTATCAGAGCAACAGGACTAGCAAGAGCAGGAACCTCTGATTCATTGTTCTTAGGACTTAGAATTTTTTTGGTGTGTGTGACAGAGACAGAGAGAGAAACAGATAGGGACAGACAGACAGGAAGGGAGAGAGATAAGAAGCATCAATTCTTTGTTGTACCTCCTTAGTTGTTCACTGATTGCTTTCTCATATGTGCCTTGACCGGGGGGCTAGAGCAGAGAATGACCCCTTGCTCACGCCAGCAATCTTGGGCTTCAAGCCAGCGACCTTGAGCTCAAGCCAGTGACCATGCAGTCATGTCTATGATCCCGCGCTCAAGCCAGCCACCTTGCGCTCAAGCTGGTGAGCTCGTGCTCAAGCCAGCTACCTCGGGATTTTGAACCTGTGTCCTCTGCATTCCAGTTCGATGTTTTATCCACTGCACCACCGCCTGGTCAGGCAGAACTTAGAAATGTGATTTCCCACATCAATAAGGGCCTCACTGCAGGAGCAATGCATTTATCCTGTTTAGGAAAAAAACAATCTAGATTCTGTTTTTTAAAGGGTAAATGATATTCACATTCTCCTTAAGTGAGTGGAGGTAGTTAGACCCATAAATATATTTAGCCTGAATTAACATAATTTCCTGGGGTGCTATTATTCTTCAGTTTATTCTGTTATATATGACTGAGCAAGACACTGAGACCCACTACAATACATTTTTACTTCTATGGACCCAGCCAGGTCAAGAGGGTCAGGTTTCTAAGGATTATCATCTCATTGCTTTGGAAACAGGAGCTTGGTGCATAGAATTTAGAGCATGATAGCTGAGACTCACTTTGGGGACAGCATCTCACTTCTCCTCACACTTCAGGCGAGTGTTTCAATGTTTTCTACCCACTAATAAAATTATTATAAATGACTTAATTTCACAGGATAATTTTATGTAATAAGTTAGCAATCATGCTGATCTTCATTTTTCACTCATTGACCTGGACCCTAAGGAAATGTTCTTACAGAAAAAAAGGGGGATTTGCATATCTACTCCATATGTACTCAGTATCACATCAAGAATAATTAAACAAAGAAATTACCTAAGCAAGTTACCTTCAAACATAGTGGCTTTTAAAACATGATAGTTATTATCTTTCATGGTTTCCATGGATTTGGAATTTGGGAGTGGTCCATCAGGGCGGTCCTGGTTCCCATGAAGTTTGCCATCAATTTTTGGTCAGGCCCACAGCCGTTTGGTGGCTTGGTCCACCATCCAGGTGGCACCCTCACAATGATGGAAACCTAGTGTCAGCTATTGGCTGGGGCCTCAGTTTTTCTCCACTTGCTCTTCTCCACAGTGCTGCTGTCACACTCAGTGTATCACATGCCTTGCTGACTGGCTTCCCACAGAGCTAGCAACTCAAGAGAGTCTAGGTTAATGCCCTCAGCTGGAGACAGTTTTGCCCCCTCATCCCAGGGAAATTAAGTAATTTTTGGAGACATTTTTTAGTTTTACAATTGAGCAGGAGGTGGTACTGGCATCTAATGTGTGAAGGGCAAGAATGTTACTTAACACAGCACAGAGAATAGCCCACAACCATGAATTATTTGGTCTAAAAGGTTAACACTTATGCTATTAAAAAGGTCTGGTGAGTAGTAGAAGCTGAAATGTATTTTATGACAAGCCTGTGAAATCAACACATTGTCATTTTCACCATGTTGTATTAGTCATGCAGGGCCAGCCCTGAGTGCTTGTGGTAAGGTCTATGTTGGGCAGATAAAATATATTATGCTCATTTTGTTAAAGATGGTGCTGCCCATGTGGAGGCCTGTCACCCAGGTGATGTTAATGTGTATTGGGGGCGGGCTGTGGGCAGGCAGGATCCTTGTAGACTGGGGCTTGGTTTTAGGACTAAGCCTTTCCCACCCTTTTTGATATGGGTTGGTACAATCCCATCATGCCCCAGATAAGTGACTTTGTATTAGATACTTCCCTATTTTGTATATTGGATTAAAGGTTTTGAATCTACACTATAAAGTGGAGCAGACTAGGACCTTGCTCTCTCTCTCTCTCGATTCCTGAGATTAGCATTAGAGGAGAGAGCAGAGAGGAGAGCAGAGAAAGGCCACGTGGAGGAGGCCAGGAGAAGTAGCCAAGATGGTGGAATGCTGAGGGAGAGGCCAGTTTGTGCAGAGTTTGTGCAGGGAGAAGAGAGGAGATGGGAAACAGAGGTGAATAAGTCTGGTGAGCTAGAAATATTTGATTCTAAGAAATTCAGATAAGTCGGTAGCTTTGTGAGCACTGAATGAGTGGGTTTTGGAGCCCAGTGTGTGTTTTTACTTGCCCATCAGGTGCAAGCTAGGATTAAAGATGATGGCCCACCAGTTTTTGGCTCTGTTGTTTCTTTACCAACTGTCTGAATCCAATGCGAACCTGCATAGGCCAGGTGGCTGTGATGGTGGCTGTGGATACTGGCTTCACAGTCTATATAAGGGTGTCAACACTGGGAGGAAAGGATTATTGAGGGTCTCTCAGATTATTTACCATAGCAACCAAGTCTTATAAGTGGTCATCTTTGTATGGCAAGATTATAAGTGACTTTCCCTCCTTTCTGCTTGTTTGTATTTTCTGAATTTCTTGAAATAAGAATGTGCATTTATATCATAATATAAACACATAACTTTTATATGATTCAAAGTAAATATTAAAAACAATGTATTGGCCCTGGCTGGGTTGCTCAGTGGATAAAGCATTATCCCAGCACATCAAGGTCACAGGTTCCATGATTAGGGCACATACAAGAAGCAATCAGTAAGTACACAACTAAGTGGAACAATGAGTTGATGCTTTCTCCCTCTCTCTCACTCTCTCTTCCCCACACTCTCTTTCTCTCCCTGTATCTCTCTCTTGTAATCAATGAAAAAATTAAAAATAGCCTGCCTGGTTGTGGTACAGTGGGTAGAGCATCAACCTGGGACACTGTAGACCCAGGTTTGAAACCCCGATTCACCAGCTTGAGCCTGGGATCATCGACATGATCTCATGGTGACTTACTTGAGCTCAAAGGTTGCTGGCTTAAAGCTCAAGGTTGCTGACTTTTAGTTTAAGGTTGCCAGCTTGAGCAAGGGGTCACTGGCTCTACTTGAGCCCAGCTAATGCACATGTGAGAAAGCAATCAATGAACAACTAAAAAAAATTTGACACAACTACGAGTTGATGCTTCTCATCTCTCTCCCTTCCTGTCTGTCTGTCTGTCTCTCCCCACCTTTAAAAAAAGAATAAATAAATAAGAATTAAAAAGTTAAAAATAAATAAATAAGAACAATGTATTAAATCAATTTAATACTGCCTAATGCTCTGTAAAATATAATCCATGGAGACTACTGGGCCATTGGCCTCAAATAAATTACAATCTAACTAGTGACCACTGGTTTTTGGAAGCTAGAACCATTTGAGCTCTGACAACTAGAGCTTTTCTGGTATACATTTTCTCTCAACTCTCTTTCCCTATTTCAGCACTTCAAGTAAGACTGAACTGTTGGAATCCATGAGAGTCTGAAAGAACAGAGTAACAGGCTTTATTGAAAAGAAGAAAGGAACCCTGCTGGGCACTTCTCCCAGGGAGAATTATATAGTATTTGGGAGAGTCTGAGGGGATACCGAGGCAAAAGTTCTGGTATGTCCGGAATGCTCCTCCTTGGGGGGCTTGCCAGCTTCTTGGAATTCCTCAGTCTCAGGGGCAATAGTCCAGTAAGAATGAGGTCTGACAGATAAGTGGAACATCAAGAGGGCAGTTTGGAATACACATATCTATCATTTCTCAACTCTGTGGTTACATATAAAAGAAAGGCAGTTATTAATTTTATAATATACAGTGAGGGCTGTCAAGGAGAAAGAGGAGAAAAAATTGGAAAATTATTGCTTCTTCTGGAGAGAACTCAAGAAGGGAACCTTGCCAAGCCAAGTCCCTCATCCAATTAAGGAGGTTGTCAATTTCCATACTGTAAGGTCTGAACCAGGCAACGTCTACAAAACCTGAGCGAGGAAGTAAAAAAATTTTGCAAGGTAATTGTGAATTGCTTGCTGCAAGTGCCGAGTGGACAGAGTGACATGGTGATACATGATCTCCTGGATGAGCCTCATGAGACATGCTGGTCTGGTTCCTCTTGAATGGGAGGACATGTGGAGATTTTTATCAGGGAACCTGTTAGTGTAAGTTTTAGAAGGACTGAGTATGTGTGGTTTAAAAGGAAGGGGGTTTAGAGAACATTCAGGAGGGAACTTCTTGGGCTGAGGGGCAGCTTCTTCCTGCTGTCATCCCTACCTATTTGATATTTCCCTTGTGAAGTTCTCCTTGGGGTATTGGGGAATAGGAGTGTAGGAGCATTTGATTGCATGTAATCCTAGAGATTTCTCTCATCCGGGCCTGTAGGAATTTGATAAAGAAAAGGGCAAGTATTTGGATAATGAGGGTTATATAGAGGGGGGGAGGGAGGGTGAAAGTTCTTCCATGGTAAAGTTAGAGATATTTTTTCCTGGCAGCCCTGGAGAGAGCAGTTAGCTTGAGCTAAAAGAAATGTTTCATGTCTGTTTGTAGGCTCTTCTTCAGCCAAGAAGACCCAGCGATCTTGTCCCCTTACTATGTGAAGGGTAAAAAGACTGAGAAGCGTTAAGAGGTGAATGCTATTCATTCTCCTACTTCTTCAAGGGTATGGGAGAGCTTTAGGGTTAGGGGACCTGTAGGGGTTGAAAGATAGGATATAGAAGGTTTGCTGATATAGAGTTTCAGATTTTTCTGTTTCGCTAGGGCAGGTTTCAAGGTTGGTGTGTAGGGTTAGGTAGATTTTTCCAATTTTCTGATTGGCAAAGGTCTGCATGTGGTTCTGTAAGAAACTAGTGAACAAATGTAAGAGGCAGGGTCTAAAAGTTAGAAAAATAAATAGGAGAGTGAGTGGACCAATGAAAGGGAATAGTCAAGACACCCAGTTTGTGTGAAACAACTGATTCCATGTTTACGAATTTGCTGGACTTCAGAGAGAGAGAGAGAGAGAGAGAGAGAGAGAGAGAGAGTAGGAATAAGACAGGGAAGTGGCCAGTCCCCCGGTCCCTAGATCTATTTCTGTAGAGATTTCTAAAGCAACAAGAAGAGGGATTACCTGTACAGCTTGTTTGGTCCTTAGATTGATGGGTAATGTATTAGGAACTGGAAGAGGCTCATAGGGTGGGATTAGGTTGATATTTGGGGTGAGAAAGATTAGGGTATAAGTTTCTGTCCAATTAGTAGGGATACACATATAGGTGTTGGTTCCACATGAGTAGAAAGTCCCTGATTGGGTGAGGTAGGTTGAGAGGTGCAGTGGGAATTATCAGGATTACAGTGTGTGGACCTGTCCATGTGAAAGTTAGTCCTTGGGTGATGTAATGCTGGAAGCGCCTCTTGGACAGTCTTTGAACAGTTTGCTGAGTAACCCGTAAATCCTGCAAGTACTTAGGGAAAGGGTGGTTACATTTCTACACTTTGCAGCTAGAGTTTAAGTCCTAGTGATTACTGCTTCAAGCTGAAATTAGCAGCAGGTCCCAGCCTACAATAGGCATGGGGCATTGAGACAAGAGGAATAATGGAGATATTATACATTAAATAAAGCAATGAAATTAGACTGTCAATACCCACAGTAGAGATCTTTGAGGGATAAATAAAACTCAAATATTCAAGTAGATGGCCCTTGTGTTTACAAGAAATGAGATCAGTTTATCTGTTACTTGGAAGAAATAGCTTAGTCTCATGAACGATGTCCTTGGGCCTTCAGTGGCAATTCCCAGCATGCTGGGCAAGGTCAAGTCACAGGTAGCTGGAGCAGGGCTAGAAGAGATGGAACCTTCCTTCCATGGAGCAAGGGGGCAACTTACCTTCTTGTGTCCCTCTTTCCACAGCACAGGTATGTCAACCGGTGGGGCTAGGAAGCCTGGCAGGCTTCATCAGCTCAGTTCAATGACCTTTCTTTCCACTCTGGAGCAGGGCCCTGATGCAATTCTATGAAGCCCTTTAGGGTGCTGGAGCCTTTAGAGCATATGCCAAAAGCTGTTTTTTCCTGACTTCTTTTGGGTCTTATTTGCCTTTTCTGTTACTTCCTTGGTAATTATAGACCTTAAAAGCCATGTTCAGAAGATCTCACTGAGGGGCTTGACTAAGAGAGCAAAATTGGGAATCCAGTGTCTAAAAAGCCTATTAGACTGAGGAAAGAAAAGATTTGATCTGCGGTGGTAGGTGGTTGGAGACTGTAGAGGGTCTGAGTTATATCTAGGGTGAGACTTCAGGTGGTGGGGGTTAAGGTGATGCCTAGATAGACTATGGACTGAGAATGAAGTTGAGCCTTAGCAGAGAAGACACGATATCCCTTTACAGCAAGGAAGTTAAGAAGGGTGGTGTTGTGTCTCCTTGAGGCAGGCAGGGAGGGGCTGCAGAGGAGTAGGTTATTTACATATTGTAAGAGAGTACTAGTTTTGAGATTGCATGCTGCTAAATCCTGAGCTAGTGCCTGCCCAAACAGGTGTGGGCTGTTTCTGAACTCCTGGGGTAAAATAGTCCATTTAAGTTGCTGGGCTGCATTAGTGTCTGGGTCAGTTTAAATAAAGGTAAATTCAAACAGAAAGTAAGAGTCAGGGTGTAGAGGAATGATAAAGAAGGTATTCTTGAGGTCTAGGACCTGTAGAGATTAGGGACTACTGGGTGGAGGGGAATTAGATGTAAGCCTCTGACAGTTTTTGAACAGGAAGGATGGGGTTATTGCAGGGAGAGTCCATGCGGATGAATAAGCCTTGATTTAAAAGGTGGGTAATTATTAGTTTAAGGCTTTAGAAACAGACACAGTTACACATTAAACAAAGATTTTACAAATTATAAATTAAGGAATTTAAATGAGCATGCTTTACTTATTTCAATTAAAATTATACTGGAAATATTTCTGACAAAGAGACAAGACGGATTACTTACTCACATAGCTTAATATACAATTCTGCTTTTTTTTAAAGTTTTTTGAGATGGCAGAGAGTTGCCAGCATAGAGGGGAGGAAGAGAGAAAGCAGACAGATGGACAGTGTAAGCAGCTGGATAGAAAAGAAGGAGGATCAGAATCTGCAGGAGGAGGAGGAAGAGGAGGGTAAAGTACGGGTGTGGCGCCAGGTGGTCAGAGGAGTCAAAAAAAGATTTAGAGCTCTGAGGAGAGGGGAAGGGGTGAGGAGGAAAGAGGCACAGTCACAGTTTGTAAGGAAGGAGAAGGGGTCTGAGAAAAGACAGACAGAACTTCAGTTTGTAAGGAAGGAGGAGGGGTCAGAGATGAGACAGGTGCCGCAGCCTGAGCCACAGCTTCTTTTTTTTTTTTTTTTTTTAATATGACAAAATTAAATTTATTCTGACATTAAAAAACATTTTTATGTTACATTTTTTTTAATAAATTTTTATTAATGGTAATGGGATGACATTAATAAATCAGGGTACATATATTCAAAGAAAACATGTCTAGGTTACCTTGTCATTAAATTATGTTGCATACCCCTCGCCCAAAGTCAGATTGTCCTTCGCCACCCTCTATCTAGTTCTCTGTGCCCCTCCCCCTCCCCCTAACTCTCCCCCTGTCCTCCCTCCCCCCACCCCTGGTAACCACCACACACTTGTCCATGTCTCTTAGTCTCATTTTTATGTTCCACCAATGTATGGAATCATGTAGTTCTTGTTTTTTTCTGATTTACTTATTTCACTCCTTATAATGTTATCAAGATCCCACCATTTTGCTGTAAATGATCTGATGTCATCATTTCTTATGGCTGAGTAGTATTCCATACTGTATATGTGCCACATCTTCTTTATCCAGTCTTCTATTGAAGGGCTTTTTGGTTGTTTCCATGTCTTGGCCACTGTGAAAAGTGCGCAATGAACATGGGCTACATGTGTCTTCACATATCAATGTTTCTGAGGTTTTGGGGTATATACCCAGTAGAGGGATTGCTGGGTCATAAGGTAGTTCTATTTTCAGTTTTTTGAGGAACCACCATACTTTCCTCCATAATGGTTGTACTACTTTACAGTCCCACCAACAGTGAATGAGGGTTCCTTTTTCTCCACAGCCTCTCCAACATTTGCTATTACCCGTCTTGTTGATAATAGCTAATCTAACAGGGGTGAGGTGGTATCTCATTGTAGTTTTGATTTGCATTTCCCTAATAACTAATGAAGCTGAGCATCTTTTCATATATCTGTTGGCCATTTGTATCTCTTCCTGGGAGAAGTGTCTATTCATGTCTTCTTCCCATTTTTTTATTGGATTGTTTGTTTGTTTGTTGTTGAGTTTTATGAGTTCTTTGTAAATTTTGGAAATTAGGCCCTTATCTGAGCTGTTGTTTGAAAATATCATTTCCCATTTAGTTGGCTGTCTGTTTATTTTTATATCAGTTTCTCTTGCTGAGCAAAACCTTTTTATTCTGATGTAGTCCCATTCATTTATCTTTGCCTTCACTTCTCTTGCCATTGGAGTCAAGTTCATAAAATGTTCTTTAAAACCCAGGTCCATGAGTTTAGTACCTATGTCTTCTTCTATGTACTTTATTGTTTCAGGTCTTATATTTAGGTCTTTGATCCATTTTGAATTAATTTTAGTACACGGGGACAGGCTGTAGTCGAGTTTCATTCTTTTGCATGTGGCTTTCCAGTTTTCCCAACACCATTTGTTGAAGAGGCTTTCTTTTCTCCATTGTGTGTTGTTGGCCCCTTTATCAAAGATTATTTGACCATATATATGTGGTTTTATTTCTGGGCTTTCTATTCTGTTCCATTGGTCTGAGTGTCTATTTTTCTGCCAATACCATGCTGTTTTGATTATCGTGGACCTATAATATAGTTTAAAGTCAGGTATTGTAATGCCCCCAGCTTCATTCTTTTTCCTTAGGATTGTTTTGGCTATTCGGGGTTTTTTATAGTTCCATATAAATCTGATGATTTTTTGTTCCATTTCTTTAAAAAATCTCATAGGGATTTTGATGGGAATTGCATTAAATGTGTATATTGCTTTGGGTAATATGGCCATTTTGATTATATTTATTCTTCCTATCCAAGAACAAGGAATATTTTTCCATCTCATTGTATCTTTTTCGATTTCCCTTAACAATGCTTTGTAATTTTCATTATATAGGTCCTTTACATTCTTTGTTATGTTTATTCCTAAGTATTTTTTTGTTGTTGTTGCAATCGTGAAGGGGATTATTCTTTTGAGTTCATTCTCAATTGTTTCATTGTTGGCATATAGAAAGGCTATTGACTTCTGTATTTTAATTTTGTATCCTGCGACCTTACTGTATTGGCTTATTGTTTCTAGTAGTCTTTTTGTGGATTCTTTGGGGTTTTCGATGTATAGGATGATATCATCTGCAAAAAGTGATACCTTTACTTCTTCTTTTCCGATATGGATGCCTTTTATTTCTTTGTCTTGTCTGATTGCTCTGGCCAGAACTTCTAGCACCACGTTAAATAAGAGTGGAGAGAGTGGACAACCCTGTCTTGTTCCTGATTTAAGGTAGAAAGTCCTCAGTTTTATGCCGTTTAAAATGATGTTGGCTGATGGTTTATCATATATGGCCTTTATCATGTTGAGATATTTTCCTTCTATACCCATTTTGTTGAGAGTCTTAAACATAAAATTGTGTTGTATTTTATCAAAAGCCTTTTCTGCATCTATTGATAAGATCATGTGGTTTTTGTTCTTTGTTTTGTTGATATGGTGTATTACGTTAACCGTTTTGTGTATGTTGAACCATCCTTGAGATTCTGGGATGAATCCCACTTGATCATGATGTATTATTTTTTTAATATGTTGTTGTATTCGGTTTGCCAGTATTTTGTTTAGAATTTTAGCATCTGTATTCATTAGAGATATTGGTCTGTAGTTTTCTTTCTTTGTGCCATCCTTGCCAGGTTTTGGTATGAGGGTTATGTTGGCCTCATAAAATGTGTTTGGAAGTATTGCTTCTTCTTCAATTTTTTGGAAGACTTTGAGTAGAATAGGAACCAAGTCTTCTTTGAATGTTTGATAGAATTCACTAGTATAACCGTCTGGGCCTGGACTTTTATTTTTGGGGAGGTTTTTAATAGTTTTTTCTATTTCCTCCCTGCTGATTGGTCTATTTAGGCTTTCTGCTTCTTCATGACTCAGTCTAGGAAGGTTGTATTGTTCTAGGAATTTATCCATTTCTTCTAGATTGTTGTATTTGGTGGCATATAATTTTTCATAGTATTCTACAATAATTCTTTGTATATCTATGATGTCTGTGGTGATCTCTCCTCTTTCATTTTGGATTTTATTTATTTGAGTCCTGTGCCTTTTTTCCTTGGTGAGTCTTGCCAAGGGTTTGTCAATTTTGTTGATCTTTTCAAAGAACCAGCTCCTTGTTTTATTGATTTTTTCTATAGTTTTTCTGTTCTCTATTTCATTTATTTCTGCTCTGATTTTTATTATCTCCTTTCTTCAGCTGGTTTTGGGTTGTCTTTGTTCTTCTTTTTCTAGTTCCTTAAGGTGTGAAGTTAAGTGGTTTACTTCGGCTCTCTCTTGTTTGTTCATATAGGCCTGAAGTGATATGAACTTTCCTCTTATTACTGCTTTTGCTGCATCCCAGAGATTCTGATATGTTGTATGTATCTTTTGATCTCTGCGCTTATTTCTTCTTTGACCCATTCATTTTTTAGAAGTATGTTGTTTAGTTTCCACATTTTTGTGGGTTTTTCCCCCTCTTTTTTGCAGTTGAATTCTAGTTTCAAGGCTTTATGATCAGAAAATATGCTTGGTACAATTTCAATTTTTCTAAATTTGCTGATATTGTCTTTGTGGCCCAACATATGGTCAATTCTTGAGAATGTTCCATGTACACTAGAGAAAAATGTATACTCTGTCGCTTTGGGATGAAGTGTCCTGTAGATGTCTATCATATCCAGGTGTTCTAGTATTTCGTTTAAGGCCACTATATCTTTATTGATTCTCTGTTTGGATGACCGATCTAGAGCCGTCAGCGGAGTATTGAGGTCTCCAAGTATGATTGTATTTTTGTTAGTTTTTGTTTTAAGGTCAATAAGTAGCTGTCTTATATATTTTGGTGCTCCTTGGTTTGGTGCATATATATTAAGGATTGTTATGTCTTCTTGATTCAGTGTCCCCTTAATCATTATGAAGTGACCATTTTTGTCTCTGAGTACTTTTTCTGTCTTGTAGTCAGCATTATCAGATATGAGTATTGCTACACCTGCTTTTTTTTGGATGTTGTTTGCTTGGAGTATTGTTTTCCAGCCTTTCACTTTGAATTTGTTTTTATCCTTGTTGCTTAGATGTGTTTCTTGTAGGCAGCATATAGTTGGATTTTCTTTTTTAATCCATTCTGCTACTCTGTGTCTTTTTATTGGTAAGTTTAATCCATTTACATTTAGTGTAATTATTGACACTTGTGGGTTCCCTACTGCCATTTTATAAATTGCTTTCTGTTAGTTTTGTATCTAGTTTGATTCTTCTCTTTTGTTTTTCTATCATTTGTTTCTGTTTGTTTGTGTTCCATACTTCTTTCCTCTGTTGCTACCTTTTTTAAGTCATGTGTTTTTGTGGTGGTTTTTTCTAGGGTGGTTACCATTAAGTAATGAAAAGGGTACCTACCATATTCATTGTAGTACCCTATCTTATAAGTATTTCTGCACTTCATCGTCCTTTGCTACTGTTAATCTCCATTCTCTCCCCCCTTTTTTTTCCCTTTGTTGTCACAGTTTAAGTTTGGTTTTATTGTGTTCTTGGTGGAGCTGTTACTTGTGGTGTTGTTTTCTTTTGTTCTTTGAATCTGGTTGGAAAACCCCCTTTAGTATTTCCTGGAGTGGGGGCTTTCTCGTGATAAATTCTCTCATCTTTTCTGTATTTGTGAATGTTTTTATATCTCCTTCATACTTGAAGGATAGCTTTGATGGGTATAGTATTCTTGGCTGAAAGTTCCTCTCTTTCAGGGCTTTAAATATTGGGGTCCACTCTCTTCTAGCTTGTAGAGTTTCTGCTGAGAAATCTGATGATAATCTAATAGGCCTTCCTTTATATGTTGTACTCTTCTTTTCCCTGGCTGCCTTGAGAATTTTTTCTTTGTCATTGGTTTGTGTCATCTTTATTATGATGTGCCTTGGAGTGGGTTTGTTGGGGTTAAGAAAACTCGGTGTTCTGTTTGCTTCTTGAATTTGAGGCTTTAGTTCTTTCCACAGGCTTGGGAAGTTCTCGTCTATTATTTGTTTGAGTATATTCTCCATTCCATTTTCTTTCTCTTCTCCCTCTGATATACCTATTATTCTTATGTTATTCTTCCTGATGGAGTCAGATAATTCCTGTAGGGCTTTCTCGTTTTTTATTATTTTTGAGTCTCTTTCTTCTTCTCTCTGTTGTGCCTCAAGTTGTTTGTCTTCTATTTCACTAATCCTATCTTCAATCTGGGTTGTTCTGCTAGCTAAGCTTGTTACCTCATTTTTCAGCTCGTGAATTGAGTTTTTCATTTCTGTTTGATTTGTTTTTATAGTTTCAATTTCCTTGGTAATATATTCTTTGTGTTCATTGAGTTGTTTTCTGATCTCCCTATATTGCCTTTCTGTGTTTTCTTGTATATCTCTGAGTATTTTTAAGATTTCTATTTTAAATTCTCTGTCATTTAGCTCCAAGGCTTCCAATATGTTAAGTCTTTTCTCCATAGATTTTTCCACATCTATTTGTGTTACCTCTCTTTCTTTTGTATCCATAATATTCGATTTCCTCTTTCTTATTGGCATCTGAGGGTGGTCTTGTTGATAGCACTAATTAGAATTAATAAAGAGTAAAAAGTAAAACAAAACAAACAAAAAAAAAAACCAAAGGGTAAAACACCCCACAAAAAAAAGCAGTAATAATTTATTATTTCCCCCTTTTTTTTCTTGCTTCTCCTTCCCTCCTCTCCCTTCCTCAGGGAAATATCGTGCCTATAATGGAGGGCCTGGTTTGCGGTGAAGAGTTCAAGGGGCAAAAAAAAAGGGGAGTAGGGACCTACTAAATGCAAAAAAAAAAAAAGCAAAAAAAAAAAAAAAAAGGAAGAAAATCTTAGACAAGCATAAGTTGATCTGCCTGCGGGTGATGGTCAACTAAGAGATATAATGAGAGGGATAAGAGGGAACCAGAAAAAAGGACAAAAAAAGGAAAAATAAAGAAGAAAAAAATAAAAATAATAAGTAAAAATCTGTTGTATTAAGTGGAGCGAAGACCAAATACAATGGAGACCTTGGGTTGGGAGGACCCAAAATGCCACAAAAATAAACTAACAAGAAAAAAACAAAAACAAACACAGCTTCTAAGGAGAGGGCAGGGGATGAAGGAGAGACAGGCAGTGCTGGAGCTTGTGGGGAGGGGGAATGGGTCAAAGAAGAAAAAGAGACAGAGCTGCCGGTCTGTCAGGAGGGAGAAGGGGTTTAAGAACACAGTGGAAAAGGGAGGGGGCTTTCTGGAGGGAAGAGACTCCAGCAAAAAAGATTTGCTGAGGGACTAGAGAGGGGTCCTGAGAGAGAGGTGCCCCCAGCGGTCAGGCAGAAGGGGGAGAGAGTTGGGAGTCCATGGAGAAGGAAAGATTAGGAGCAAAGGTTTTAGGTGAGGTTTCTTTGCCCAAAATAGCCTGCGTGTAGAACAGAAGGCATAGAAATTAAGGACAGGAGAGAAGGGAGAAGAAAATCCCGCAGGTAAGGAATCTCTGATGCCCTCCCCGTCTGGTGGCAGAAATTGTCAAGATTTCTTAGGATATTGTAATTGAATGTCCCATTTTCAGGCCAATGGGAGTCATTGTCTATTCTGTACTGAAGCCATGCCGTGTTACAGAAGAAGATTAATTTCTTCGGTTTGAGGTCTGAGAGACCGAATGTAAAGCCAGCAGGCAGGGCCGGGGCCACTATCACAGCAGCCCGGCTCATGCAGGTTCGCATTGGATTCGGACAGTCGGTAAAGAAACAGCGGAGCCAAAAACTGGTGGGCCATAGCCTTTAATCCTACCTTGCACCCGGCGGGCAAGTAAAAATACACACTGGGCTCCAAAACCCAGTCACACTCAGTGCTCACAAAGCCACTGACTTATCCGAGTTTCCTAGAATCAAAGGTTTCTAGCTCACCAGCCTTATTCTCCTCAGTTCCCCATCTCCTTCCTTATCCCAGATACAAACTCTACACAAACTGGCATCTCACTCAGCACTCCGCCATCTTGGCTGCTTCTCCTGGCCTCCTCCACGTGGCCTCCTTTAGCTGCTGGCTCTACTCTCTCCGCTCTCTCATGCTAACCTCAGGAACCAAGAGCCCAAGCTCCCACTTCGTCCCCATTTTATAGTGTAGCAATCCAAACTCTTAATCCAATATACAAAACAGGGTAGTCTCTAATACAAAGTCACTTCTCTGAGGCATGATTGGATTGTACCGCCCTACAGCAAAAAGGGTAGGAAAGGCTTAATCCCAAAACCAAGCCCCAGGTTACAACAATTCTCAACACACATTAATATCACCTGGGCAATGGCCTCTTTAACAAAGTGAGCATAATACATTTTATCTGCCCAACACCAAGTTTGGTGAGGTTTTTTACGAGACGTCCTAGAGGGGTCTGGTTGGAAGGCTTAGACTCTGAAAAGCCATGGAGACAGGAGAGCAAGAGGGGGCGTCCCTGCCTTTTGTCACTGTCCCAAGAGGAGAGAATCTTCGTGTGGTAAAGTCGTCCCTGATAGAAGTCATCACCACTGTTGGGCAGATAAAATGTATTATGCTCACTTTGTTAAAGATAACACGAGGAGGCCGTCGCCCAGGTGATATTAATGTGTGTTGGGGTGGGCTAAAGGCAGGCAGAATCCTTGTAGCCTGGGGCTTGGTTTTGGGATTAAGCCTTTCCTACCCTTTTTGATGTGGGGTGGTACAATCCAATCATGCCTCAGAAAGTGACTTTGTATTAGAGACTTCCCTATTTTGTATATTGGATTAAGGGTTTGGATTTCTACACTATAAAATGGGGACGGAGCGGGAGCTTGCGCTCTTGGTTCCTGGGATGATTAGAGGAGAGAGCAGAGAGAGCAGAGCAGAGAGCAGAAGGAGGCCATGTGGAGTAGGCCAGGAGAAGCAGCCAAGATGGCGGAGTGCTGAGTGAGATGCCAGTTTGTGTAGAATTTGTATCTGGGATAAGGAAGGAGATGGGGAACTGAGGAGAATAAGGCTGGTGAGCTAGAAACCTTTGATTCTAGGAAACTCGGATAAGTCAGTGGCTTTGTGAGCACTGAATGTGAGTGGGTTTTGGAGCCCAGTGTGTGTTTTTACTTGCCCGCCGGGTGCAAGCTAGGATTAAAGAAAATGGCCTATCAGTTTTTGGCTCCGTTGTTTCTTTACCGACTGTCCGAATCCAATGTGAACCTGCATGAGCCGGGCGGCTGTGATAGTGGCCGTGGCTTCTGACTACAACCACCTGTCAGGGAGCTCCGAGGACAAGAAGTCTGAGAGAGTGGAGAGGTTTGGCTAGGCGCCTAGTCTTCTGTGCAGTCCACTGAGACTGAAAGTCATACTCCTCAAAATGTGAGGCGTGTCAGAGAAAACCGTCCGACCAGGAAGGGGTGTTTTTAGAGAGAAATTTGGAGGCCAACCGGGGAAGGGGAAGGGAGAAACTCTTTACCTTTCTCTCGTCCAGCAGGGGTTCAGGATAAGGTTAGACTGCTGGCCAATCGACCTACAATTACACGTCCAAACAGAACCAGGGAGTAAGCCCGGACGAGCTGCTGCTGCCCATTGCTTCCCTGGTTGTAAGTTTGGACGGCAAAGAGGGATCGTCCAGACAGTTAGTACCCTGTCCCGGGTTTCGGCACCAAATGTTGGAATCCATTGGAGTCTGAAAAACCAGAGTAACAGGCTTTAGGAAGAAATGAACCCTGCCAGGCACTTCTCTAGGGAGAACAGCATTGGTTACAGACTAGGGGTGAGTTTTATCATGTTTGGGAGAGCCTGAGGGGATACCGAGGCAAAAGTCTTAGTATGTCCAGAACGCTCCTCCTTGGGGCGGTGTAGAGCCAGGAGGCACGGCCAGGGCCACTATCAAAACAGCCCGACTCATGCAGGTTCGCATTGGATTCGGACAGTCGGTAAAGAAACAGCGGAGCCAAAAACTGATGGGCCATAGTCTTTCATTCTAGTTTGCACCCGGCGGGCAAGTAAAAATACACACTGGGCTCCAAAACCCAGTCACATTCAGTGCTCACAAAGCCACTGACTTATCCGAGTTTCCTAGAATCAAAGGTTTCTAGCTCACCAGACTTATTCACCTCTGTTCCCCATCTCCTTCCTTATCCCAAATACAAACTCTACACAAACTGGCATCTCACTCAGCACTCCGCCATCTTGGCTGCTTCTCCTGGCCTCCTCCACGTGACCTTTCTCTGCTCTCCTCTGCTCTCTCTTCTAATGCTAATCTCAGGAACCAAGAGCGCAAGTTCCTGTTCTACCCCTATTTTATAGTGTAGCTTCACAACCTCTAATCCAATATACAAAATAGGGAAGTCTCTAATACAAAGTCACTTCTCTGAGGCATGATTGGATTGTACCACCCCACATCAAAAAGGGTGGGAAAGGCTTAATCCCAAAACCAAGCCCCAGGCTACAATGATCCTGCCTGCCCCCAACACACATTAATATCACCTGGGCGACGGCATCTTTAACAAAGTGAGCATAATACATTTTATCTGCCCAACAGGCGGCTTGCCAGCTTCTTGGAATTCCACTATCGTCCAGTAAGAGTGAGGTCTGACAGATAAGCGGAACATCAAGAGGACAGTTTGGAATACACATATCTATCACGAACTACCAAGCAACACTGTTATAGAAACTTAGATGACACCATCCATCTATTTCCTCTTATCTCAAAAGGTTATTATTAAGATTGTTTTCTGACTCAAAAGATAAAGTTCCTTTCTCCTCTGCAAAACTGTTTGTTCACCTATTGGGGGTACATTGGATCTTAAACTTTCTCACCTTCTCTAGGACCTAGGCTCATTAGTCATCTTCTAGCCTCTCACTATCATCAACTTCTCCCTACTGGTCCTTTCATTACAGCATATAAGTGCACTTAAAGCTTTTCATTCTTTAAAACTAAAACCTAAAAAAACTCAGTATGTAGTATCTTCCTTCTGTCCCACATCTACCACTTAATTTCTTCTCTTCCTTTCCCAAACTTCTGAACAGGGATATCTGTACTTACTGTAAGGTGTTTTTCCCCGCTGAGAAAGAAGGAAGGGGTCGGAGCCACGAAGTGTGAAATAGCAAAAGGCTTTATTGAGTATAGAGCGCTTCCCTTCCGAAGGTTTCCCTAGCCCTGGGGACAGAGGCCAGGGAAGTCGCATAGGGTGACCCGTGGGGGATATTTAAAGGGTCTCTAGGGTGGTCGAGCTAATATGATGTGGCAAAATCTCACTGGCTGACGGTTGCTTTTTTCCAAAGGGCTCCTGGGAAGTTTCTTTTGTTGCGCCTGGATGTGGGCGATTCTAGCCGAAGTTCCAGGGTCCAGTGTCTCACTTGACCGTCCCCCATTGCTGACCACCCCACACTTGCTGCCTATATTTCTTCACCTCCTAGTCCCTTTCTCCTCACTTAAGTCAACAGGCTGCTCAAGCCAAAGATTTTCTGTCTAGTGTGTCTCAAAGGGTTGGATCCTCTTATTTGCATTAAAATCGCCTAAATGTTTAGGGAACTAAATCTTGGGGTGGGGACCTGGCAGCACTCTACAGTTGTGAGGAGCTCCCTGTCACTCTTGCTTACAGAGCCCCAGGCTCATCCTTCAACTGTGGCATCACAAAAGAGATGCCCCTCCTTCCCACAAACTGTTTTGGTACCTCTTTCAAAGGCAGACTTGTAACACGAGTCTGAGTCTCCAGTTGTGAAATCATATACAAGAGAAAGGAAAAAGGGAATACAAACACACATATTATCCAGAAGAAAAAATTTAAAGTTTAATCTCATTTCCTTTTTCTTTTTTTGCTAGCTCCTTGCAATTGAAATTGAGATTAGTTTTTGGTTTTTCAGACTTTCAGTATGAAGGTGGTGGTGAAGATTTGAATCTCCACCTAATGACCCAGATCAGAGTGACCCATCTAAATATATGTCACAAGGAGGTGTGAGGGAGGGAAATGATTGTGCAAAGGCAGAAGTAGGTTTGGAAGCTCAAAGCGTTTATGTCTAACTCTGTCACTTTTATACCCTACAGCCTCAGATTTTATCAGCGACCATAGATGGTTTACACAGTTAGACATGAGTTGTCTTGAAAACCATAACTTCCTTAAGAAGACAAAACTAAACTAATGTGTCAAACCAAACCAGCACCCTTATCTCCTGATTAAATATTTGCATGTCTTAAATCTGCAGGTTGTAGACTTGTGGCTGACACAGCCCTGGGCTGCAGTGCAGGGGAGACACATGGGGTGGCGGAGGTGGCTGAGCAGCCCTGGACCTCAGCGTCAGTGGGAAAGCATTAACAACTGACCAATCTAAGTGAATGGTAAATGGATATTCATTGTACTTTTCTTGAGACCTCCCTATAAATTTGAAAAATTTCAAAATAAAGCATTAAAGGGGGAAAAAAAATTTCTTCCCCCCTTCCATCTTTCACCCCCAAGTGGAAATTAAAATTTTCCCCCCTAATAAAGTCAGTTCAGTCCAGAACTTCCATTTGATAGTTATTGGAGAGGGTTCCAGAGCCTTCTATCTGCATGTTTGGGAAGGCTGTGCCTCGGGGTTAAGCAAACTGTGACTACAAATTGTGTTTTTAACGTTCTTGGAGAGAAACTTAACCCACAATTATTGGATTTGCAGTGACTTGCTACTTTCTCCCTTAAAAAAAATTAGTGTTTAGATTATTAGACTTTCAACTGTTTAAAAACTAAGAAAGGGCCTGACCAGGCAGTGGTGCAGTGGATAAAGCATCAGCCTGGGATGCAGAGGACCCAGGTTCAAAACCCCAAGGTTGCTGGCTTGAGTGCAGGCTCATCAGCTTGAGTGTGGGGTCTCTGTCTTGAGCTTGGGATCATAGACATGACCTCAAAGTCCCTGGCTTGAGCCCAAAGGTCGATTGCCTGAAGCCCAAGGTCGCTGCCTTAAGCAAGGGGTCACTGGCTCAGCTGGATCCCCCAGTCAAGGCACATATGAGAAAGCAATCAATGAACAACTAAGGTGTTGCAACAACAAGTTGATGCTTCTCATCTCTCTCCCTTCCTATCTGTCTGTCTCTCTTTCTTGCTTAAGGAAAATAAACAAAAGTAGGAAATGATTGTAGGCCTCTTTCCCAGGATGGATAGATGCACATCTAAGTTCCCACATACAAGTCATTGGGAGAAGCTGTCACCATAGAGAAAAGGCCTAATTTCAAAGCCATTGTGGAAAAATAAGAAAGAGGCATATGTTTTCTTTATTTTGCTCTTTTATTACAGAGGACACTAATTTAAAAAATCAAGTACACTAAAAATTGCATCTTTTAAATCTTTATAATAATACATTTGAAGACATATATGGAGTATACATATAATTTTAAGTGAATAAAAGGGAGACATTAAGATGAAAAGTTTTTGTGGGTTGTTTTTGAAGACAACAAGGGAAATACTTCAACATAATGATAACTTTAAAACACAGATTACAAAACTGCAAATGTAGTTTATGATAAAATATATATCTTATACACACATACATGCAAAAAAAATTCTAAAATATAAAAATGTCAACATAACAGTGGTCTTCTCTTAGTATGATTATGAGTGATTTGTTTTTGTATTTTAAAAAATTCTCCACAATAAATGTGTTGCATTTATAATATAAAAAATAGCATTTAAAAATTATATACAAGCTCTAGAGAAGGCAAATTAATCCAAATTTAAAAATATTCCAGAAAAATTATATTAAGATTTTATTTTATTTTTTAAATACCCATGACTTCAATAATTTTTCTTGTGCTGTGATGTGATGTAATTCATACTCCAGCAATGCCCGTGCTTCTCTCTGTCCTGCATGGGGCAGCAGGTTCCCAGCAGTCTTGAAGTTACTCAAGTTCCATAAACACACAAATGAGCATGCCTCATTTGTAACTGTGCAGATGTTAGACATGGCCCATTAGAAGTAAGATGATGCCATAGCAGTTTTACCCAGGGAAGAATAAAGACAGTATAAAAGCCATATGCTTTTCTAGAATAATAAAGAACATCTGTCTTCAAATTCACCAGGCTGGGTATGCATCTAAGAACAAAGCCCTTTGCCATCTTTTCTGGAACATGTTTGTTTCTTCTAGACAGAATCCCTTTCCAATGTTAGAATAGGACCCCCTTCTCTGTCTATGTTCACATCTCTAGAGATTACTGTAGTGATCAACCTGCCAGCTATTGGTGCCAGGTGGTGGGGTCATCCAGACTTGGTGATGTTGGCCTTCTCAAGACTAGTCAGAGTATTCAGGGTAGTGATGCAAATGGAAGTGGGGGGGGGCACAGGGACATAAGTACAAACTTTAGGGCAAGTATGGGACTAATATAATTATTGGACAGTATTTTGGATCCCTAAAACAGGTGACTTCCTATAACCGTATTGTCAGTAGTTCTGTGAGGGAAGACTTGTCTGAAAGGGCCATAGTCATTCCTCTGCCATCATCTGTTCTCATTCTGCTTTATATCTGGATGGATGACACTACTGAGCTCTGCTCTCTTACATGTTTGCATCTCTATTTGTTAATCCAGGAGGTGACTCTGCTTTGCAGAGGGTGTCTTCATATTTCTCTCTTACTTATAAAGTCTCACAGAGGAGATATAATGCATCTTGGCTACTAATTAATTATGGTACACCTTTATATTCTTAAAATGATATGATAAAAATAATATTTAGAGTAAAGCATGTCAACATTCATTATAAGAATGCAAAAACAAAACAAAACAAAAAAACCCAAACAAACAGTAGAGTCTTATCCATGCACAGGAGAAAGAGCAAGCAATAAAAACTGCCTTTAAGAAGCCCAGATTTGGAAATCACAGACAAAAATATTAATGCAGCTATTTTAAATATGTTCAAAGAACTAAGACACTAAGTCTAAAGAACTAAAGTAAGATATAATGATGATGTCTCATTAAATAGAAAAAATAAATAAGGAGCTAGAAATTACAAAAAACAAAGAGTTGTAAAGTATAATAACTAAAATAAAAGATACATTAGAGGGACTCAACAACAGATTTAGGGTGGCAGAAGAAAGAATAGGCAAATTGGAAGATAAATAAATAAACAAGCAAGAAAGCAAACAAACAAACAAAGACTATGCCACAGAAAGGACAGATAGAGAAGAAAATGAAAAAAAACAACAACAAATTGAGTCTCAGAGAAATGTGGAACATCATTAAACACACCAATATATACATAATGGGTATACCAGAAAGAGAGGAGCACAAGAAAGAAACAACAACAACATTTAAAGAAATAATTGCTGAAAACTTTCTAAATTTCTTAAAAATAATTAATCTATACAGTGGTACTTTGAGATACGAACAGATCAACATACAAAATTTTTAAGATACGAGCTGCGATTTGGTCCATAATTTTGTTCGAGATCCAAGTGAAATTCCAAGATATGAGTCATGATTCAGGAAGCTGCTGCTAGTTGGCATGTTGGTGCATAGGTCCAATATTGGCAGCACAACACCAGCATCTTGTTACTTCTCATATGTTACTCAAAGAATCAAGTTGAATCTCATGTGCTATACTCATTCTTGCATCACTTTTGCATTTTTTACTAACTTATTTTGTGTGCTATCATGGGACTGAAGAAAGTGAGTGTAAAGGACAGTGGTGAGAAGAAGAATGTTGATAGAAGTAAAGCAAGAAATAATAGAAAAACATGAGTGGTGTATGAGTGATTGAACTGGCAAGGCTGTATGACCACAATGCACCTACAATTTGTACCATCCTTAAAAGGGATGCCATCAAAAGCGCAAATCCAGCAAAAGGAATTACAATTCTGTCCCATTTAAGGACAAATATCCATGAAGAAACGGAGAAGCTTCTGCTGGTGTGGGTGAAAGAGAAAGAGCTGGCAGGAGATACAGTGACAGAGACTGTAATATGCAAAAGGCACATATTATTTACGGCGACTTGAAGAAGAAGGAACCATCAACCTCAAAAGAGGCAGCAGAAGATACATTTAAGGCAAGTCATGGCTGGTTTGAAAATTTCTATAAGAGATCTGGCGTCAACTCGGTAGTGAGACATGGTGAAGCTGTGAGTCAGACGTTAAGGCAGCTGAGGAGTACATCGCACATTTTGCTGCACTTATCGCAAAGGAAGGCTACATCCCCCAACAAGTGTTCAACTGTGACAAAGCAGGATTGTTTTGGAAAAAAATGTCCCGGAGGACTTTCATCACCGCAGAGGAGAAGAAGCTGCCAGGCCATAAACCCATGAAGGACTGTCTGACCCTTAAATTGTAAATGTTAGCGGTGACTGTAAAGTAAAGCCATTGCTATGTATCATTCCGAAAATTCTCGAGCCTTTAAGACTCACAAGATTCTTAACGAAAAACTGCAGGTTATGTGGCACGCCAATGCTAGGGCATGGGTTACACGGCACTTTTTTATTGAATGGGTAAATCTTGACTTTGGTCCTGCAGTGAAAAAATATCTTCAAGAAAATAAACTCCTAATGAAAGAAAGCATTACTAATCCTTGAAAATGCTCCAGCCCACCCACCTGGTTTTGAAGATGACATTCTTGATGAGTTCAAATTCGTGAAAGTCCTCTACCTCCCACCCAACACGACTTCAATCTTGCAACCTATGGATCAGCAGGTCATTTCCAACTTTAAAAAGCTTTACACAAAGCACTTGTTCCACCGCTGCTTTGAGGTGACTGAGAATACAAATCTAACCCTTCCAGAGTTTTGGAAAGATCACTGCAACATCATGATATGTTTATGCATTATTGACTTGGCATGGCAAGAGATTACAAGAAGAACCTTGAACTCAGCATGAAAAAAGTTATGGCCTGATGTTGCTGCAGACAGGGACTTCGAAGGATTCGAACCAGAGACCGAGACTAAGGTAGAAGCGTTGGAGGAGATTGTGTCCTTCGGAAAGTCAATGGGTCTGGAGGTAGATGAGGGTGACGTAAACGAGCTCGTCAAGGAACATGAGGAGGAATTCTCAACTGAGGAGTTGAAGGAGCTACAGATGATGCAACATACGGAGCGTCTGCAAGAGATGAGTAGTGAGGAGGAGGTAGAGTTAGAGGAACTGATTTCTACAAGTGAAATTAAAGACATGCTGGCAATGTGGGAGAAGCTTTCAAGTTTCATTGAAAAGAAACACCCAGAAAAAGTTTCAACTGCTTGTGCTTCAGCACTTTTTAATGACATTTGTTTGTCACATTTCTGTAACATTTTAAAAGGCAGGAAAAAGCAAACCTCTTTGGATAAGATTTTTATTCAATGTCCTGCAAGTGAAAGTGCCGAAAGTGCAGCCAAAAAGGCAAAAACAGGTGATGATTAAATGAAAAATAAGTAATGTTAAGCTTAGGTTAGGTTTAAAGTTAAGAAAGTACATTTTTTTTACAATTAAGTTTTTGTGCTTTCATTTTCAGTAAAGGAAGTACAGTTTTAGTTTTGTTTAAAGTAAAGAAAATGCAGTTTTAGTTTACATTTAGTGTTAAGAAAGTGCAGTTTTAGTTTACATTTAGTGTTAAAAAAGTGAAGTTTTAGTTTACGTGTCTACAGTGCCTGCATCCCTTCCTCCTCCTCTGCCATTCACCTCCATTAGCTGCACTCATCTGTCTCCAAGGTAAGAATACAGTACTAAATAACACTTTTATCTTTGGTTTCATATATCTTGTTATGCATTGGTAAAGTATACATGTGTGTTTCTTAATTAAAAATATGTCTTTTTTCATAATTTAGGATGGTTTGGGGATGTTTCACAGGGCTGGAATGGATTAAATCTATTTCAGTTATTTTAAATGGGAGAAATTTGTTTGATATATGAGTTGACTGAGTTATGAGCTCGGTTACAGAACAAATTAAATTCGTATCTCAAGGTACCACTGTACATCCAAGCAGCTCAATTAATTCTAAGTAAGATTAAAGAGTAAAGTAGAAAACAACACCCAGACAATCATTAAAATGGTGAAAGCCAGAAATAAAAGACTCAATCTTGAAGGCCACAAGAGTAAAAGGATGTATCATGTGCAAGGGGACCCTAATAAGAATAATTGACTTATTCCTCAATAAATTTTCAAAAACAATGGAGGCCATATTCAATATGATGAGAGAGAATAAAACAAACAAACAAAAAGAAACAACTCTGTGAATCAAGAGTCTTATGTTCAGCCTGACCAGGCAGTGGCAGTGCAGTAGATAGAGCGTCAGACTGGGACATGGAGGACCCAATTCGAAACCCCGAGGTCGCCAACTTGAGCGCAGGTTCATCTGGTTTGAACAAGGATCACCAGCTTCAGCCCAAGGTCACTGGCTCAAGCCAGGGGTTACTCGGTCTGCTGTAGCCCCCCGGGCAAGGCACATATGAGAAAGCAATCAATGAACAACTAAGGTGCCCCAATGAATAATTGATGTGTCTCATCTCTCGCCCTTCCTGTCTGTCTGTCCCTATCTGTCTCTCTCTGCCACACACAAAAAAAGAATCTTATGTTCAGCAAAACAATCTTTAAGAGCAAAAAGAAAACAAAATGAATGTCAGCAATACAATGACCAAACTTAAATAATGCAAACCATACGTCTTTACTAAATTCAGGCTAGAAATTCAGGTCACCAGACTGAACTGGCAATTACACGGCGCAGGATCCCCAGGCTGGCTGTCACTGACCCCGCGTGGGTGGGAGGACACCGAGGGTGTGAGGGCTGCGTGGGTTGGTGCAGGGTGTGGGAGGGCTGGGGCAGGGTAGGGGTCGTCACTGGGTCTTGTACTTGTCCCGCTTCTTTTTCCAGCGGCTGGCAGGATAGATGTGCTTGTTCTTCTCACTCCAGTCCCAGTGCACCACCTTACCGGCCTGCGACCCATCCTTCTCCAGGGTGGCGTCGCTCAGCAGCCATCTGTCGTCATGCACATCGAAGTTGAAGAGCAGGCTACTCTTGCCACGCGTGGGCCTTGATGACGAAGTCGCAGAAGGTGTAGTGGATCAGGATCTGGTTGTTCTTGCGCAGCTCCTGCCTGGCCTCCCTGACACATCGTGTTGCCTTCCTGGCCACGCACCGCGCATGGTGCCGGACCGTGCACCTCCCCGTCCTCGTGCGTCACCCCAGACACCTGGCCACCCGCTTCTGCCACAGCTCCTCTCGCCCATCAGAGCTCTTCCTCCTCCTCGCGGTTGCCCTCGGGCGGGTGCTTTCCCCGGTGCCTCCCTTGGTTGCTCACCTGCACCAGCTGGGGCCACCCACCGCCGTGCTGTTGGCGCCCTTGTCACTCTCGTCGCCCTTGTCGCCCTGGAGCGTGTAGGACAGGTGGCAGGCCTGGAGCCTCTGCCCCTGCTGGGTCCCTCCGGGCCAGATGCCCCTCACGCTCGCTAAGCATGGCCTCCTGCTTGGCCCTCATGTCGATCACGGTCATCAGACCCACAGTGCTTGACTTCAGTGTGGCCTCTACGGTGTGGCGATGGGCGGAAAACTTCTTGTCTACCTTTGATTTCATGATTGTCTCATTGGCCACGCGGTGCTTCAGCACCACCATCTGCTCCTGCTTTCCTGCTTCTCAGAGGTGCGGCGCTGCCGGCCTCGCGCGCATGGTGCCCTGGACTGAGTCGTGGCTGTACCGCGCGCCCACAGTCACATCCGTGGGCTCCGGGTGGAATGCAGGAACTCTGCAGCAATGGCGAAAACACGTGAGTTAGGGTCCAAAACAACAGGTTGATTAATGGTGCAGACTGACACATTCCCAAGAACTTTCTGCAATGCTGAGAATGTTCCGTAGCTGTGCTGACCAGGATGTAGCCATGTGAGGCTATTGAGAGTCTGAAAGATGGCTGGTGCCATCAAGGCACTAATGTTTACATTTTATTTCAATTAATTTAAATTTAATTAGCCACATGTGGCTAGTGGCTCCCAGATAGGGCAGAGATATGTTTTGGGAGCTGCATATGCAGAGTGATGGTTCACTGAGCCAGTCCAGGCACCCCCTACCTATTTAAGCAGAGACATGCAAGAGTCAGAGCTCCAAGAGAGCAGGGCTGCAGTGAACCTGGGCCTGGATTCTGGTGTGTTGGCCACAGGAAAACAGAGTCTGAGAGCAAAATGCCCACCCTGCCAAGGCTGGCTGTGGAGGAGACAGCACCCATTTCCTCAATCAGATACATGTGTCCCCGAAGAACAGCAAGTGAGGGGGGAAGGGTGAGACAGAAGCATTTTCCAGTACTTCTATAGAGGAGGTAGTGTCATTTAAGTTCCCATCTAATATGTTACGGGCCAGGCAAGACCATGTTAGTTGCTGTCACTATCTCTCTCTTAAAAATCATACCTGCTTCGAATACTTGCTAAGTTTGACTCGTGCTCAGTGCTAACATGCACAAAAGCAGTGTGGGCATAGCTCTGCTTGCTGTGGGAAGCAAGGCATCTCGGGAACTGGAGAGGGCAAAGGAACTTTAAGTACAAAAGTGCCTTCTTGGTGTTTCAGTCAAAGCAGAGTAAGCCCCCCCCCCCCATTTTATTGGACTCAACTTGAGCTGACAGTCTTCCCTTGGGACCAATCCCTTGCTGCCTCATGTACTGCAGCTCCATCATCAGCTGGATGCTCACTCCATGAGTGTCCACTCATCCCCCTGTCCCCCAAACTCTGCCCTCTGGGATACAGCGCCTTATCAGCACACTCCCCTAAATTCTCAACCCCTCCCTTACCTTCTTGTTTTGCAATGGGAACCTGGCTGTTCCCTGAGGAGGTCACTTCTACAGCTCTTGAAAGTAAAGGCGGTTTTCCTCTGATGTTCTACATCATCTCAAAGTCTAAAATCTAAAAGTAGGATGAGTGCCTTTGCTGTTTCAAAAACACTTCTTCCATTTTCTTTAAAACTCCCTTGAAGCACATGCAATCCAACAATACAGCACTGCTGTTGCTGTCATGTCTGGAATTCCCTGTCCCCCTCCTGAAACCTTGAGGATTAGCACCTGGCTCAGCGGCCTTTCTCCCCCATCCTCCTCTACCACAGTCCTGGAGGTGCTTGGAGTGACCTATCCAACACCTTGAAGTCCTCACTTCTGATTATCTCTTCCCTTGCCATACCTTAGTTCTTATCACCACCAGTGTTTCATCTCCAAAATCTTAACTTTGTTACCTCCTTTCCTTTCTACTTACTCTAGTTCCCCAACTCCAGGTGTCCTCTGATAACTTGAAACCTCCAATCCAAAGACCCACTCACCTTTCCATGATCATCATACCCTCATATGTTTAATCCCTTCTTACCCAACAGAGATTGCACACATTCCTAACTCTCTCTTAGTCCTTTCCTTTCCTAGGAAAATACAAATTGTGTTTAAACTGAGCCCCCGTCTCTTTAGTTCCTAAACCCAGGCAGTTGAATGTTGCTAGAGAAAATGGCATAACCATTGCTGGTTAGTCTCATTTTAAATTCATAACCTCAAACCTCCAAAAGGGACTCAAAACAAAACAAAACAAAACTGCCTACAAATTCTATCACACTGCTCAGGTGGCCTGCTCTCCTGCTCTTCACAACAACTACTTCATACTTTCTCCTGGAGCTCCTCATACCTGCAGCACTCTCTTGCCTCTCCCCACCTCCAAGCTGACCGGTAAACATTTGCCAGGACTCCACTACGTAGAGTTCTTTCTTCTGATTCAAGCATAGATATTCTTGGAAAAATAGAATCCTACCCTCACCCCAAACCTCCTAACACAAAAGCTGCATTCAATATATACTGCTCACAAAAATCAAGGGATATTTCAAAATGAATATGAAGCTATAAAATATCCCCTAATTTTTATGAGCAGAATAGTTATGTTGTAAAGTACTGTACCCCAGATTCTGAAAGGCACTGTACCTCACTTCATCGGGTTTATGTAGAGACACCAAGTCCAGATGAATTTTGAAGAGTTTTATTGAATGTTGGGCAGATAAAATATATTATGCTCACTTTGCTAAAGATGGCACTGCCCATGTGGAAGCTGTCGCCCAGGTGATATTAATGTGTGTTGGGGGTGGGCTGTGGGCAGGCAGGATCCTTGTAGACTGGGGCTTGGTTTTAGGACTAAGCCTTTCCCACCCTTTTTGATGTGGGGTGGTGCAATCCCATCATGCCTCAGATAAGTAACTTTGTATCAGAGACTTCCCTATTTTGTATATTGGATTAAAGGTTTTGATTTCTGCACTATAAAGTGGAGCAGACCGGGAACTTGCTCTCTCGGTTCCTGAGATTAACACTGGAGAGGAGAGCAGAGAAGGGCCATGTGGAGGAGGCCAGGAGAAGCAGCCAAGATGATGTAGTGCTGAGTAAGAAACCAGTTTGTGCAGAGTTTGTGCAGGGAGAAGGAAGGAGATGGGGAACAGAGGTGAATAAGTCTGGTGAGCTAGAAACTTTGATTCTAGGAAACTCAAATAAGTCAGTAGCTTTGTGAGCAATAAATGAGTGGGTTTTGGAGCCCAATGTGTTTTTACTTGTCCACCAGGTGCAAGCTAAGATTAGAGATGATGGTCCACCAGTTCTTAGCTCCATTGTTTCATTACTGTTGGAATCCATGAGAGTCTGAAAAGACCAGAGTAACCGGCTTTATTGAAAGAAAGAAAGGAACCCTGCTGGGCACTTCTCTGGGGAGAAGGGCACCGGTTACAGACTAGGGGCAAGTTTATAGTGTTTGGGAGAGCCTGAGGGGGTATTGAATCAAAAGTTCTGGTATGTTCCCTTTCACAGTTTTAGGATTTCAGTTTTCTGGAATGCTCCTACTTGGGTGGTTGATCAGCTTTCTGGAACTTTTCTGCCTCAGGGGCAATTATCCAGTAAGTAAGGGTGAGGTCAGGTAGCCAGGTGGGACAACAAAAGAGCAGTTGGAAGTTCTGGTAAAATATATCTATCAATTACCGTATGTTTGAATCTAATGCGAACCTACATGGGCCAGGTGGCTGTGATGGTGGCTGCGGCAACTGGCTTTACAATTGAAGAAGGAGATTTGTTAAATATGCCAGCTGCATATGGCTGACACAGGGCATAGCAGGCCGAAATCGTGTGCACTAAGTATATTTCAGAGACTGGTTATATACCCTTTGACTACATACAGGTTGGAGGGCATTACAGCATGACACAGTCATTAACAAGATTATAACATTTGTCTAGGGGATTTACAAAGAATGTTAAAACTTTCAAGGTAATACAGTCAAGGACATTCACAAATCCTTTTAGTATCTATCTCTCCTCCTTTGCCTAGAGGTACACATTCCAGGAAGGGAAGGAGAGCCAAGATCAGTGTGGGGTGGTATATAAATTTTGCCTCTTATTGAAAGCGAAAGGGAGTTCTTCAGATAACCTTAATCCTTTCAGAGAACTTAAAACCAAATGACCCTAGTCGTCCTTGTAAGTCAGGAGACTTCTATATTCTTTTTCCTCCATTTTCCAAAGAAAAGACAGGACAGAAAGCCTGACTGTTCCTTTAAAATGGCATTGCCAATTGTTGGGCAGATAAAATATATTATGCTCACTTTGTTAAAGATGGCGCTGTTCACGTGGAAACCTGTCGCCCAGGTGATTGCTTGGGATTGGCGTGATTATATTAGTATGTGTTGGGGGAGGGCTTTCGCGCCGAAAGGTTTTAAAAGGAAGAGAGATCACATTCGGGAGAAGAGTGATTATGTTCTAGGAGAGGCTCATGCTGTAGGAGAGCAGAGAAAGGCCACATGGAGGAGGTCAGGAGAAGCAGCCAAGATGGTGAAGTGCTGAGGGAGAAGCCAGTTTGTGCAGAGAGAAGGAGATGGGAAATAGAGGTGAATAAGGCTGGTGAGGTAGAAACTTTGATTCTAGGAAACTCAGATAAGTCAGTAGCTTTGGGAGCCCTGAATGGAAAGGGAAGTGTTTTCCCACTGTGTATATTTCTTGCCCGCCGGGTGCAAGCTAGGATTAAAGCAAATGGCCTACCAGTTCTTCGCTCCATTGTTTCATTACTGTCTGTCCGAATCCTATGCAAACCTGCATGGGCCAGTGTTGGACAGATAAAATATATTATACTCACTTTGTTAAAGATGGCGCTGTCCTCGTGGAAGCCCGTCACCCAGGTGTTGGTATTGGTTGCTCTTCTTGCTTGGGATGGACGTGATTATATTAATGTGTGATGGGGGCGGGTTGTGGGCAGGCAGGATTCTTGTAGCCTGGGACTTGGTTTTGGGACTAAGCCTTTCCCACCCTTTTTGATGTGGGGTGGTGCACTCTCATGAGGAATCCCATTATGCCTCAGATAAGTGACTTTTGTATCAGAGACTTCCTTGTTTGTGTATTGGATTAAAGGTTTTGGTTTCTACACTATAAAATGGGGCAGACCGGGAGCTTGTTCTCTCTCAGTTTCTGAGATTAGCATTAGAGAGGAGAGCAGAGTAAGGCCACATGGAGGAGAGATGAGGCAGCCAAGATGGCGAAGTGCTGAAGGAGAAGCCAGTTTGTGCAGAGTTTGTACAGAGAGAAGGAGATGGGGAATAGTGGTGAATAAGGCTGGTGAGGTAGATACCTTTGATTCTAGGAAACTCGGATAAGTCAGTAGCTTTGTGAGTACTGAATAAGTGGGTTTTGGAGCCCAGTGTGTGTTTTTACTTGCCAGCTGGGTGCAAGCTAGGATTAAAGGTGATGGATCACCAGTTTTTGGCTCCGTTGTTTCATTATCATCTGTCCAAATCTAGTGCAAACCTGCATAGGCCAGGTGTCTGTGATGGTGGCCATGGCTGTGATGGTGGCCGTGGCTACTGGCTTTACACCAATACTAAGTTTTACACTTCTCTGGTACCTTACTACAGTTAGAACTCTTCTATGTAGCAGTTTCCCTGAAATATCTGTCTGTTTTGTGAGAAAGGGGTTGTAAATTCAGATAACTGCAGGAAATTCTGAGTTAAAGTTGAACAGCTCCTTTACTGTGAGTCTGTATATGCTCGTTTCCGTTGTGACTCTCCAAGAGTGATGTATTGTATTTCCTAAAAGGTTTGAATTGTTAAATGTTTCTCCTTCTACAGAGTCACTGTTAATATTTCTCAAAACCAGAACTTCCTGGGACCTAGTGTAAACACCAGCTGTGAAATTAATGCCTGTCTTTTTTTTTTTTTTAATTTTTTAATTTATTCATTTTAGAGAGGAGAGGGAGAGACAGAGAGAGAGAGAGAGAAGGGGGGAGGAGCTGGAAGCATCAACTCCCATATGTGCCTTGACCAGGCAAGCCCAGGGTTTTGAACCGGCGACCTCAGCATTTCCAGGTCGACGCTTTATCCACTGCACCACCACAGGTCAGGTTAATGCCTGTCTTTTAGCCTGTCCTCTCCTTATGGCAGTTATGGGATGTGAGCGCAAGTTCAGCAAAATCCTTTTATTATATGACAATAAAAAATCTACATGCCAAGAAGAAATGTTGTGGTATTACTGCTCACCAAACTGACCAAACAGGAATCTGGGTTTCTTCTGGACGACTGTCCTTCATCTCTCCTTGTTCACTACTTGCCTTAATCCAGGAATTGGTTGGTTTTTCCTTTTCACCTGAAACCTACTCAAAGTTGCCCCATCATCATTATCTCATTCTTGTCCATCTTCTATAGGCTACCTTCAGCAATCCTTATAAGAAATAAACCTACTTGAAAATCTCCTCCCACTATCTCTTTTTTGATTGAATTGAAATTCTTCGTTTTTACTAGAAGGTCTACCCACCCATTTACCAATACTCCACAGCATGCAGCAGTCACCCTGAACTTCTCACTGTTCCTAAATAGAAAATCCTCTTTCATAGCTGTTACCTTTGGGCATACTCTTTCTAGAAAGTCCTGCTCTCCATTGTGCCAGACCTCACAATCAGCTCAAATATCACCTAGGAAAGCCTCTAACAACCTCGAAACCCATAAACAAAGTTACCAATACCCTCTTTTCTGCAAGCTCTCCATAGAATTACCTTTATTAGATATAACATAAATCAGATTTTTGTTTCAATTAGATAATCCAACCAGCTACAGTTTAATCCAGTCAACTCTAGTCTGGCCACATCTACGATAATTGCCCTTTCTGCAATCTAATCAGAACCTGAATATCAATAGTCTCTAAACCTCATCATCCCTCTTCCTATTATCTACCATTCATCCCTTTCCCTCAGTCACAACCTTTAAATACCATAGCCAATCAGTCCCCAGAATTAAAAATAGGTTAGTCTGAAACTCTTCAAATAGATGGACAAGAAACTCAAATAACAGAAGGAAGCAGATATATCCTGAGAGTGTGGGTTGGTCAAGTAAGTTTGTAAATATGATATATATGTTTGTTCACTTATGGTTTGCATTGGGTGTGGGGGACAGGCAGGTGGGCAGGGTCATTATAGCTTAAGGCTTAGTTTTAAGACTGGGCTATTCCCCACACCCTTGACTGTTGCATGATAGGGGGTGGTGCACTCTTAAGAGGAATCCCCTTATACTTCAGATAAGTGACTTTGTAACGGGGACTACCTTGTTTGTATATTGGATTAAAGGTTTTGATTTCTATACTATAAAATGGGGCAGAGGAGCCCATGCTGGAAGAGAGCAGAGAAAGGCCACGTGGAGGAGAGAAAAAGCAGCCAAGATGATGGAGTGCTGAAGGAGAAGCCAGTTTGTGCCGAGTTTGTGCAGAGAAGGAGATGGGGAACAGAGGTGAATAAGGCTGGTGAGGTACAAACCTTTGATTCTAGGAAACTCAGATAAGACAGTGGCTTTGGGAGCCCTGAATGGAAAGGGAAGTGTTTTCCCACTGTGTGTATTCCTTGCCCACTGGGTGCAAGCTAGGATTAAAGCTAATGGCCCACCAATTCTTGGCTCCTGTAAAACCAGTAGCCACAGCCACCATCACAGCCACCTGGCCCATGTAGGTCCGCATTTGATTTGAACAGATGGTAATGAAACAACAGAGCCAAGAACTGGTGGGCCATTAGCTTTTAATTCTAGCTTGCTTCCAGCGGGCAAGAAATACACACAGTAGGAAAGCACTTCCCTTTCCATTCAGGGCTCCCAAAGCCACTGACTTATTTGAGTTTCCTAGAACCAAAAGATTCTACCTCACCAGCCATATTCACCTCTGTTACCCATCTCCTTCTCTCTACACAAACTGCACAAACTGGCTTCTCCTACAGCACTCCACCACCTTGGCTGCTTCTCCTCTTCTCCACGTGGCCTTTCTCTGCTCTCCTCTCTAATGTTAATCTCAGGAACCAAGAAAGAGCAAGCTCCCAATCTGCCCCATTTTATAGTTTAGAAATCAAAACCTTTAATCCAATATACAAACAAGGAAGTCTCTGATACAAAGTCACTTAGGGTGGGAAAGGCTTAGTCTTAAAACTAAGCCTTAGGGTATAACAACCCTGCCTGCTTACAACCTGTCCCCCACACCCAATGCAAACCATAAGCAAGCAAACCTATATATGATATTTACAAACTTACTTGACCAACAGCTCCATTGTTTCATTACTGTCTGTCTGAATCAAATGTGAACCTGCACAGGCCAGGCAGCTGTGATGGTGTCTGTAGCTACTGGCTTTACAGTCTGAAATCCTGATTTTAAGTTTACCCACAAGTTCAAGATGGTAACCACCTGTGGCCTCAATTCTCAATAAAAAGTACCCCATCAAGCTAAAAGCTACTGCTTTAAACTCTTTTAACTTTATTAACAATAACAATGACAGAAAAGGGAGGGAGCAGCTGTCTGCTCGAGGGAATCTTAAATGCTAACTATATGGCAAATTTTAATTTAGAGAAAATGTAACATCCTCTAGTTTTAGTTACAAGGTAAAACAAATATGCTAACAGACAGCAGCAATTTGAAACAATCCTACAAAAAAATTAAAAAAAAATCCTACAAAACCAAGAAGCTACTGCTTTAACCATTTTAACAAAAAATTGAGTTTTTATTGCAAACAATAAATTAAAAAGAACACCTTTTGCCATGATTGGTTTTCAACTTACTTTCCACCAGCCTGAATTCTGATTTAATATTATAACACTGCAAGTGGCAAATACACTCTCCTCTCTAGCTCAGCCTTGACATGAACCTGATGGTAGACCAGTGTCCATAAAAGGCCAGCCCTTCCCAATCAGCCCAGATTGGGCGTAAGATGTGCCTCCCAATAGCATCATTGCCAAAGGGTCTATCCAGCAGCCATCACTATATTCTGAATTAATTGTCCAAGTAAAGCATAGGACTGCCCACTAAACCAGATGACAAAAACAAAAACAAACAAAAAACACACAATCAGGCAGTGTTCGACTTATACAGAATTATGTAACCAGACCAGAAGTCCTTCATAGAACATTATTTTCTTCATAAGACATTTTAAAATGAATATAAAGATTATTTTATTCCATGCTTTCTAATGGGGGTGGGGGTGTTTAAAATGTCTTCCAGTATTTGCTTGGGAAAAACCTAATATTTTGGCATGGTTCAGGGTAAGGGTAAGAACCCTCAAGTGTTTAAAGAGAAGGAAATGCAAAATGTACTAGATGGAAAAAACAACCCATGACTTCTCTATAAATGTGTTCACTCAAAAAAAAGAAACCTAACAGAAAATGTCACAGATTTCAAAATAGATCTGCACCATAAATGTCTCTGAGTTTTGTGAGATCTAAATTTTTTCTTTAGTTGTTATCCAAGAAATATTAATGCACGGTTTAAAAGAAAGAAGTAATGCTTAAAGGATTATTTTAACAAACAAAACAAAAGCAAGCTGTTGCCAATTTTATCTGTTTTTTCTAGAGGCAACCACTTTAGATCCTTTCAGATGTTTCTTCTCATATTTACCTTACTTTTCAATAACTCTTACATTGCTATCTTGTGACTAATCAATTTTACTTTATCTGTCTTCTTTTTTTTTTTTTTTTTTTTTCAGTTTTCTGAAGCTGGAAACGGAGAGACAGTCAGACAGACTCCCGCATGCGCCCGACCGGGATCCACCCGGTACGCCCAGCATGGGGCGATGCTCTGCCCACCAGGGGGCGATGCTCTGCCCATCCTGGGTGTCACCATGTTGCGACCAGAGCCACTCTAGCGCCTGAGGCAGAGGCCACAGAGCCATCCCCAGCGCCCGGGCCATCTTTGCTCCAGTGGAGCCTTGGCTGCGGGAGGGGAAGAGAGAGACAGAGAGGAAAGCGCAGCGGAGGGGTGGAGAAGCAAATGGGCGCTTCTCCTGTGTGCCCTGGCCGGGAATCCAACCCGGGTCCTCCGCACGCTAGGCCGACGCTCTATCGCTGAGCCAACCGGCCAGGGCTGTCTTCTTTTTTAATTAATTTAAAATTTTTATTTAAAAAAATTTCCCATTGATTTGAGAGAGAGAGGAAGGAGGAGGGGGAGCAGAGAAAGAAAAAGAGAGAGGGAGAGAAAGATATCTCTCATGGTTTCACTTAGTTGTGCACTCATTGGTTGCTTCTCAGATGTGCCCTGACTGAGGATCAACCAGCAACCTTGGTGTGCTGAGATGATGCTCTATCCACTGAGCAACTTCCCACAGGGCCTCTGTTACCTTCTTACAGGGGATGAATATTTAATTTTTCCCTACAACTGATGAAAATATGTGGCCAACTCATGTTAAGAGGCCATTATCAAGTTAGTATTTTAACCCAGATAAGAAAAACACAAGAAATGAAATTATATACCAATCTTAATTATAAATATAATGGCAAAAATCTCAAATAAAATATTGGCAAATTGAATCTAGCAGTTTATGAATATGTACATGTGAAATGATGAAGTAGCTTTCATTCAGATAGTTCAATACTAGAAACTTGCCTGAATAATTTACCATATTTATAACATCTCAATGCCTGTACATAAATCTCAAAAAAGTTAACAAACTAGACCTAGAAGGGAACTTCCATAAGTTGTTAAAGGTATTTTTGAGAGACTGTGACAAATATTATATATAGAAGTATACTTTTATGTCCTTTACCATTTTCTCAAAAGTCAAATTATGGGAAATTTTAGCCTGTACCTAGTTGACTACAAGCTAAGTGGAGGTAAACAGGATCCCATGGGAACTTGGTAGATAAAGGGCAAATAAGAGAGGAAACTTTGACCCTCTTTCTCTTTCAAAAGATGTCTATTGAGAAAAAAGTGCCATGCCCTGGCTGGTTGCTCAGTTGGTTAAACTTAGAGCATCATCCCAATACCCTAGATTGTTTGAGCCCCCCCCCCCACCCCGTGAGGGCACATAAAAGAATCAGCAAGTGAGTGCATAAATAAGTGGAGCAACAAATTGATGTCTCTCTCTCTCCCCCTACAGTAAATATTAGAAAACTAAAATAAGTAAATAAGTGCCATAAAAAAAGTCAGAGGTTTGCCCAGAAAAGAAAATATTCTAAGCAAATCAGGATTGTCCTTTCTTCCATAGCACATTTAAAATAAAAGAAATAAAAGGGGAAAAGCATTATGTAAAACCATGTAGAAAGCATTTTTCCCCCCAAGGAGACTTTATACACACACACACACACACACACACACACACACACACACACACACAGATGTTTATATATGTATGTGTGTGTGTGTGTGTGTGTATATATATATATGTATTTTTTTTTTTTTTTTTTTTTTTTTGCAAGCTCTGTGAATGTGACTTTTTATGCTGCACCTTAGAAGACTGGTCCAAATGAAAGCGAAGCCTGGTTCAGTCACCATTCATGATGGCCTTCAAGTAAACTCTGGGGCTCTGTCAGTGCTGCCTCTTGTTTTTGATGTCATTAGTGAAGATTATTGGTGTCTAAACATCACTCTGATCTTGCTTTGATGAAAGTAGATGGCTGAGACTGTGGCAAAGGGACAGTAGTGGGACTGATTTTTTAAATTATCTCAAAATCTTTATTTTCTCCCAGTTGAGAGTGATTAGTCAGAGCAGTAGCTGCTGTTTTGCTGAACCTTTGTCTGGAGCTCAATGACAGCCACACTGACACTGTTCAACAGCCAACACTGAATCACCCCTCCCCAAATCCCTCCCAGTAGTGTCACAGGGACCAGCATGTTGGAGGCCAACTGGATGTATAGAAGCAAAACCTTTTCCTGGGGTTGCTTTTAAGATAGACCATGTGGATAATGAGATCAGTAGAGGGACTATTACCCTGAAATACCAACTTCTTGGCAATTGAGTTGGATGGAGAATGATTGCCCAATAAATTCAAGAAATTAAGTTCTGGACTCTATTCCATTCCATTGAACTGTTGTCTGTTTCTTTGCTAATGTCACACCACCTTATATCAATATATAGTACTATAGCTATAATATAGCAAGTCTTAAGATTGGTCATATGTATCCTCTGGTCTTCATTTTTTTAAAGAACTTTTTAGATATCGTAGTCCCTTTGGTTTCTCTTATAAATTTTAGCATCACCTAGTCTATCTGTATCAAAAAATTGTTTTGGGATATTTATTAGAACTGTATTAAATTTATAAATTAATTTGGCAAAATTTGGCTATTGAGCTTTCCAATTCATGAACATTATTTGGCTCCAGGAAACTTAGTCACAGAACTTCTCCTTTCATTTCTTTTTTTAAATTTTTATTTATTGATTTTTTTAGAGAGTGAGGAAGACATTGATTTGCTATTCCACTTATTTATGACTTCACTGGTTGATTCTTGTATTGAGCTGTGACCAAAGATCAAATCCACAACCTTGGCATTTTCCAACAATGTTCTAACCAGCTGAACTACCCGGACAGGGCTCTCTGATTTCTTTCATCACCATTTTATAGTTTTCAGTATACAGATCCTGTACATGTTAGCTTTGTACCCAAGTGTTTATTTATTTCAAAGCCATTTATTATTAATGGTATTTTTAAAAATTGGTTTCTAATTGTATATTGCCATCACATAGAAGTACAAAATATTGTCAATTGACCTTGTATCTTTTCATTTTACTATACTCATGTATTTATTTATTCGACAGATTTTTTGGTAGGGTCCTTGAGATTTCTATGGAGACATCAACTTTCCTGACACAACTATTATCTGAGAACAGGGACTACTTCATTCTTCCTTTTCAATCTGCATGTACTTTGCTTTTTATTCTTGCGTTATTGCTTTGAATAAAACTTCCAATGTAATGTTGAAAGTGTAGTATTGGCGTTATTTCTTTTTTAAACATCAGGCATTACTTTTCAGTGTAATCATTTGATACTGGAAGTTTTGTTTGTTTGTTTTTGTTTTGGCAGGTTTTAAACTACAATCAATTTAATATAAATATATAATTATTCAGGTGTGCCTATTTCTTCTTGGGTAAAGATTGATAATATTGTGTCCCTTAAGGCCTTGATCCATTTCATCAAAGTAGTCAAATTTATATACATAGTTTTGTATTATTCTTTCATTATTCTTTTAATGTCTATAGGAGTTCCTAGTGATTTCCTCTCTTTCATTTTTTATATTGTCTCTTTCTTTACTTACGTCTGTCTAGCAGTTCACCAAATTTGATTCATCTATTTGAGGAACCAACTTTTGATTTTATTTATTTTCTCAACTCTTTTTCTATTTTTATTTTCACTGATTTCTGCTCTTTATTTTTCCTTTCTTCTTTTGCTTTGGGTTATTTTTCCCTCTTCCTAGTTTCTTAAGATAGAAGCTTAGATTATTCATTAGAAACCATTCTCCTTTTATAAGATAAGCATTTAAAACTACAAATTTCTCTCTAAGCACTGTCTTAGCTGGATCCCTCAAATTTTGATATGTTTTTATTTTCATTCAATTTAAAATATTTTCTAATTTTTCTTGAGATTTCTTCTTTCACCCATTGGTTATTTATTTAGAAATAGTTTTTCTTTTAATTTTCAAGTATTTTTGAGATATTCCAGTCATTTTTTGGTTACTGATCTCTAGCTTAATTTTATTGTGAGTGGAGAACATATTTTTGTATGATTTTAATTTTTTTATTTGTAAGGATTGCCCTATGATCCTATAACCCAGAATATGGTCAATATTAGTGAATGTTCCAAGTGTATTTGAAAAGAATGTGTGCAAATGAAAGGAATGTGTGTTCTGTTTTTGATTGATGTGCTCTAAAATGTCAATTAGACCAGTTGGTTCAGTTCCATATCTTCATGATTTTCTGTATATTTGTATTATCAATTACTAAAATAAGTATTGATGCCTCCAATTATAATGGTGGACTTTTTATTTTACCTTTCTGTTTTATATTTTGAAGCTTGTTGGTCAAATAAGTTTATAAATATGATATATATGTTTGCTTGCTTATAGTTTGCATTGGGTGTGAGGGACAGGCTGTAAGCAGACAAGGTCATTATAGCCTAAGGCCTAGCTTTAAGACTAAGCCTTTCCCACCCTAAGTGACTTTGTATCAGAGACTTCCTTGTTTGTATATTGGATTAAAGGTTTTGATTTTTACACGATAAAATGGGGCAGAGGAGCCCAGGCTGGAAGAGAGCAGAGAAAGGCTACATGGAGGAGAGGAGAAGCAGCCAAGATGGTGGAGTGCTGAAGGAGAAGACAGTTTGTGCAGAGTTTGTGCAGAGAGAAGGAAATGGGAAACAGAGGTGAATAAGGCTGGTGAGGTAGAAACCTTTGATTCTAGGAAACTCAAATAAGTCAGTGGATTTGGGAGCCCTGAATAGAAAGGGAAGTGTTTTCCCACTGTATGTATTTCTTGCCCACCAGGTGCAAGCTAGGATTAAAACTAATGGCCCACCAGTTCTTGGCTCCATTGTTTCATTACCATCTGTCTGAATCAAATGCGAACCTGCATGGGCCAGGCGGCTACAATGGTGGCGTGGCTACTCGCTTTACAAAGCTCTTCTGTAAAGATACATATGCATTTAAGACTGTTACCTTTTCTTGGTGAAGTAACCCATTATCATGATCTCCCTCTTTATCTCTAGTAACTTTTCTTGCTTTAAAGTCTACTCTGTCTGATATTAATATACCGTAGTTTCTCCAGCTTTCTTTTGATTAATGTTTACATGCCATACCTATTTAATTTTTTTACTTTTAACCTACCTATGTCAATATATTTAAAGTAAATTTCTTGTAGATGCTATATAATTGCATATTTTTTAAAGGTGATAATCCCTTTTTATTGGTGTGTTCAGAACCATTGAAATTTATTGTTTATATCTTAGGATTTAGATCTGCTTTTTAATTTTTTTATTTTTGTTTTTTCCCCAGATTTTTATTACTTTGTCTCCCTTTTACTGCCTTTTTTTGAATTATTTTATTTTTAAGTATTCAATTTCAATTTTTTTTTGTTTTTTCTGATTTACTTATTTCATTCTGTATAATGTTATCAAGATCCCACCATTTTGTTATAAATGATCCGATGTCATCATTTCTTATGGCTGAGTAGTATACCTTAGTGTATATGTGCCACATCTTCTTTATCCAGTCTTCTATATATATTTTCTTTACAATGATTAATGCCTTTAAGCAAACTCTTGACCAATACAACAAGAATCCAAAAAAGAGTAGTGTTCTTAACATATTCACCAAGTCCAAGTTGGCACCAACACCATTCCAAATCCCTGCGAATGCAACCCAACCCCAGTTCAGTCCGTTAGGAGCTATCACAAGGAGCAGGAGTCTAGAAAAAGTCCACATCCAGGAAAAGTCTGCATGGCACTGGAATTGTTGTCACAATTCTATACTTTGCAGCTCATGTCCAAGTCCCAATGACTGCTGCTTCTAGCTGGTAATGATTCAGGTAGACTGGAAAAGCCATTTGCAGCATGTGTGGAGATGGAACTTCTGTTCTCCTCTGCCTGGAGAGATGAGACCAGGGTGCTTTTCCCTGGAGCTCTGCAACTGTGGCGTGGTAAAGAGAACCTTGGGATACACTAAGCTGGATGACAAAGATAAATTCACAATAGAAATTGGCAAAAGGGGGAGAGAGAGCTCTAAATTAGGAGTAGGTCCCAGCCTGAAATATGAGTGGGGCATTGAAGTAGGAGGAATAAAGGAAACACTATATATTAAACAAAGCAGCAGAAAATAGGACTATCAACATCCACAACAGAGATCTTTGAGGGAAGAATAAAAAACCTGACTATTCAGGCAAGACATAGTTAAGTGGCCCTTGTGCAAATGAGATCAGTTTACCTGCTTCTTGGAATAAATACCCTAGGCTCATCCACAGTGTTATAGATGGGGCTGATGGCCCTGGGCACCTTTTAGCCTTCAGTGGCAAACCCCAGCATTCTGGGCAAGGTTAGGCCATAGGTGGCTGGAGCAGGGCTGGAAGAGACTGAACCCTCCCTTAGAGGAGCGAGGGGGAAGCCTACCTTCCAGTGTTCCTTTTTCCTCACAGTGAAGGCATGTAAGCCTGGCAGGCTTTAGCTCAATGACCTTCCTTTTCACTATTGAAGCAGGACCCAGATGCCCCTTTGGGGTGTTGGAGTCTTTAAAGGCATATCCTAAAAGCTGGTAGTTCACCTGATGTCTATTGGGCTTTTTCTGCCTCTTGGTACCTTAAAAGCCATGCTCAGAAGATCTCGCTGAGGGGTTTGAGGATCCCCATCCGCCTATATAAACCTTTTCTGTATATCTGGAGCTATTTGGAAAAAGACAAAACAGTGTTATTAGCTGGATCAAATAAAAGAAGGTAGAAGTTTGCAGGAGAAGAAAATTTGGCATCTCCTGTTCATCAGTGTTCAAAAGAAATTTAAATTTTTTTAAGTAAAAGCATGATGTGGTAGACCCATAGGAGTTCCAGGATATGACTCCCCCCTTTAAAATTTTTTTAAATTGACCTTAAAATATTTGCTGGGTATGCTTTAATAATACCTTGACTTTAAAGATTGTAAGAAATACCCATAATTCGAAAGGTTTGACAAAATACAGTAAATGCTTTTGCTACATATGCAGGAGCATTGTCAGTTTTAACCAGTTTAGGAAATCCAATAATAGAAAAATGCATACAGACAATGAGCTATAACCTGCTTAGCAGCCTCTGCTGTTCTGGCAGAGGTTACTATGTATATAAATCCAGAATAAGTATCCACTGTAACGTGGACATAAAGCTGTTTGCCAAATGAAGGTATATGAGTAACCTCCATTTGCCAAAGTTGTCCTGGTAGGAGTCCTTGAGGGTTAACTCCAAATGAAGGGACAGATTGTAGTATAGGACCCCTTGGACAGGATTTACCAATCTGCTGTGCTGCTTCCTGAGAAAGTTGAAGCTGTTTACACAGGGCTGCAGCATTCTGTTGATGAATAGTATGAGACTGAATTGTTCGATCTGTCATGGTTGCTCCAAATAATTTTCTTTTGGGTAGCTTGATCAACAAGGGCATTCCCTTGTGCTAAAGCTTCAGGGAGCATGGAGTGAGCTCGAGTATGTCCTATAAAACATGGAGCTCTATGTTGACATATGAGTCATTGAAGAAGGAGGAACTGCTGAAATAGTTCATCTGCAGTTGTCCCTAAGACAGCAGTCTTTATAGTGGAAACAACCATAAATAAATATTTGCTGTCTGTATATAGATTAAAGGAGGAATATGGCAAATGCTGAAAAGCCATGATAATGGCATATAATTCTAGTCTTTGAGCTGATTTTAAGTTGACTGTTTCAGTATAAAGTTGTCCGTTGATTTGCAAAAGCGATTTGCCATTTAGTGGAAGTTTCCCAGAGCCATTGTTGATGATCCTTTGAAAAAAGGAACAACAATAATTTTGAGGCTCACAACCTATAAGCTGTAAGGGCCACCTATGCCCCTTGATAATCAAGGAGGCAACAAGATCAAAATATGGAAGTGTATTCCATGGGCTATTAGATGGTTCAATGTACCCAAGCTGTAGCTGCTCTTGTAGCAATCGAGCAGCTGACCTAAGTTTCTCCTGAGAAAGGGGCCATTGGTCTACCCATACAGGATTATCTGATTTCCAAGTAATTGGGTCTGCACAATGCATTATTGGGGTAGCAGGAGCTACCAAGTCCCCTATGCTAAATTTTGATATTCTAATCCACACCTTCTGGTATTGGGTGTCATTTCTGTGGGGGTGAGAATTCCTCGCTGTTCTTTCCCTAATCCCTTAGTGGGCAAAAATCCCCGATCAAGCATCTGAGTACTGACTAAACCATTAAGACTGATAAGCAACGCTCCCGTATTTTTCAAAACATCTCTACCCCACAAATTAACTGGCCATCCAGGGAGCGCATAAGGCTTCAAAAAACCAGAAAGACCTTAATCTTCCCAATGTAAAAAACTAGAACTTTTTGGCCTGACCTGTGGTGGTGCAGTGGGACCTGGAACAAGCGTCGACCTGGAACACTGAGGTCGCCGGTTCGAAACCTTGGGCTTGCCTGGTCAAGGCACATATGGGAGTTGATGCTTCCTGCTCCTCCCCCTTCTCTCTCTCTCTCTGTCTCTCTCTCTCACTCCTCTCTAAAAAATCAATAAATAAAATAAAAGAAAAAAGAAAAAAAAAACCCTAGAACTTTGTTGAGGGGATTTACTCTGCCCTATACCTTGTAATTCTGTGGCTGCTGCATGAGTGGGCCAGGAAGGAGGCCAATGTAGCTTAGCAATAACAGATACATCAGCTCCAGTATCTAAAAGTCCTTTAAATTTATGCCCTTGTATTGTTAGTTCCATTTCAGGGCATTCCTGACCTATTTTTTTAAATCCAATTGGCAAAATCAGAGGAGCCAAATCGCCAAATTTCTTGGGGCCCCTTTTGCAGGATGTGGCCTGAGAAGCAGAATTAGCATCCTTGTACTATTCTTCTAACTGCCTGAATTAGCCCTGAGACAAATTCTTTTTTTTTTTATTAATTTTAATGGGGTGACATTGATAAATCAGGGTACATTTATTTGTTCAGAGAAAATAGCTCTAGGTTATTTCGACATTTGTTTATGCTGCATTCCCATCACCCAAAGTCCAATTGTCTTCCGTCACCTTCTAACTGGTTTGCTTTGCGACCCTTTCCTCCCCCCCACCCCATAACCCCCACACTCTTGTCCATGTCTCTGAGACTCATTTTTATGTCCCACCTATGTATGGAATCATATAGTTCTTAGTTTTTCTGATTTACTTATTTCGCTCAGAATAATGTTATCAAGGTTCATCCATGTTGTTGTAAATGATCCGATGTCATCATTTCTTATGGCTGAGTAGTATTCTATAGTATATATGTACCAAAGCTTCTTAATCCACTCATCCTCTGATAGACACTTGGGCTGTTTCCAGATCTTTGCTATTGTGAACAATGCTGCCATAAACATGGGGGTTCATTTCTTCTTTTCAAACAGTGATATGGTGTTCTTGGGGTATATTTCTAACAGTGGGATAGCTGGGTCAAAAGGCAGTTGTTGTTTGTTTTTTTTTTTTTGTATTTTTGTATTTTTCTGAAGCTGGAAACGGGGAGAGACAGTCAGACAGACTCCCGCATGCGCCCGACCGGGATCCACCCGGCACGCCCACCAGGGGGCGACGCTCTGCCCACCAGGGGGCGATGCTCTGCCCCTCCGGGGCATCGCTCTGTTGCGACCAGAGCCACTCTAGCGCCTGGGCAGAGGCCAAGGAGCCATCCCCAGCACCCGGGCCATCTTTACTCCAATGGAGCCTCAGCTACGGGAGGGGAAGAGAAAGACAGAGAGGAAGGAGAGGGGGAGGGGTGGAGAAGCAAATGGGCGCTTCTCCTGTGTGCCCTGGCTGGGAATCGAACCAGGGACTTCTGCACGCCAGGCCGACGCTCTACCACTGAGCCAACCGGCCAGGGCCAAGGCAGTTTGATTTTTAATTTTTTGAGGAATCTCCATACTGTTTTCCAAGTGACTGAACCAGCCTGTATTTCCATCAGCAGTACAGGAGGGTTTCCTTTTCTCCACATCCTCGCCAGCACTTATTCTGTGTTGTGTTGTTAATGAGTGCCATTCTGACTGGTGTGAGGTGATATCTCATCGTGGTTTTAATTTGCATTTCTCTAATGATTAGTGATGTTGAGCATTTTTTCATATGCCTATTGGCCATCTGTATGTCCTCTTTGGAGAAGTGTCTATTCATTTCTTTTGCCCATTTTTGGATTGGATTGTTTGTCTTCCTGGTATTAAGTTTTACAAGTTCTTTATAAATTTTGGTTATTAACCCCTTATCAGATGCATTGTCAAATATATTCTCCCATTGTGTAGTTTGTCTTTTTATTCTGTTCTTATTGTCTTTAACTGTGCAGAAGCTTTTTAGTTTGATATAGTCCCATTTGTTTATCCTGTCTTTTATTTCACTTGCCTGTGGAGACAAATCGGCAAATATATTGCTGCAAGAGATGTCAGAGAGCTTACTGCCTATGTTTTCTTCTAAGACGCTTATGGTTTCACAGCTTACATTTAAGTCTTTTATCCATTTTCAGTTTATTTTTGTGAATGGTGTAAGTTGGTGGTCTCGTTTCATTTTTTTTCAGGTAGCTGTCCAATTTTCCCAACACCATTTGTTGAAGAGGCTGTCTTTACTCCCATGTATGCTCTTACCTCCTTTGTCAAATATCAATTGTCCATAAAGGTGTTGGTTTATTTCTGGGTTCTCAGTTCTGTTCCATCAATCTATATGCCTGTTCTTATGCCAGTACCAGGCTGTTTTGCGTACAATGGCCTTGTAGTATAACTTGATATCTGGAAGTGTGATACCTCCCACTTTATTCTTCCTTTTCAAGATTGCTGAGGCTGTTCATGTTCTCTTTTGGTTCCATATAAATTTTTGGAATATGTGTTCTATATCTTTGAAGTAAGTCATTGGTATTTTAATCAATATTGCATTGAATTTATAAATTGCTTTGGGTAATATAGACATTTTAATAATGTTTATTCTTCCTAACATTGAGCATGGTATATGCTTCCACTTTTTGGTATCTTCCCTGATTTCTTTTATCAATGTTTTATAATTTTCCAAGTACAAATCTTTAATCTCCCTGGTTAAATTTATTCCTAGGTACTTTATTTTTTTGGTTGCAATGGTAAAGGGGATTGATTCCTTAATTTCTCTTTCTGGCAGTTCATTGTTAGTGTATAAAATGCCTCTCATTTCTGAGTATTAATTTTATATCCTGCCACCTTGCTGAATTCATTTATCAAGTCTAGTAGTTTTTGACTGCGACTTTAGGGTTTTCTATATACAGTATCAATAATCTGCAATTAATGATAGTTTTACTTCTTCTTTTCCAATTTGGATGTCTTTTATTTCTTTTTCTTGTCTGATTGCTGTGGCTAGGTCTTTTAGAACTATGTTGAATAAGAGTGGTGAAAGGGGGCACCCCTGCCTTGTTCCTGATCTTAAGGGCATTGCTTTTAATTTTTGCCCATTGAGTATGATGTTGGCTGTGGGTTTGTCATAGATGGCCTTTATAATGTTGAGGTATGTTCCCTATATTCCTACTTTGCTGAGAGTTTTGATCATGAATGGGTACTAGATATTATCAAATGCTTTTTCTGCATCTATTGAAATTATCATGTGGTTTTTCTCCTTCCTTTTGTTTATGTGATGAATCACATTGATTGATTTGCGAATATTGTACCAGCCTTGCCTCTCAAGAATAAATCCCAATTGATCCTGGTGTATGATTTTTTTCATATATTGCTGGATTCAGTTTGCTAATATTTTGTTGAGGATTTTAACATCTAAATTCATCAGGGATATTGGCCTATAATTTTCTTTCTTTGTGTTGTCTTTGCCTGGTTTTGAAATCAGAATTATGCTTGCCTCATAAAAGGAGCTTGGAAGTCTTCCTTCCTCTTGAATTTTTGAAATAGCTTGAGAAGGATAGGAGTTAGTTCTTCTTTGAATATTTGGTAGAATTCGCTTGTGAAGCCATCAGGCCCAGGACTTTTCTTTGTTGGGAGTTTTTTGATAACTGTTTTTATCTCATTTGTTGTAATTGGTCTGTTTAGGTTTTCTGATTCTTCCAGATTAATTTTTGAAAGATTATATGTTTCAAAGAATTTGTCCATTTAATCTAGGTTGTCTAGTTTTTTGGCGTACAATTCTTCATAGTATTTTCTTACAATATTTTGTATTTCTGTTGTGTCAGTTATTTCTCTACTCTTGTTTCTAATTTTATTTATTTGAGTCCTCTCTCTTTTTTTCTTGATGAGTTTGGTTAAAGGTTCATTGATCTTGTTTACCTTTTCAAAGAAGCAGCTCCTGGTTTCATTGATCCTCTGTATTGTTTCTTTAGCCTCTATGTCATTTATTTCTGCTCTGATCTTTATTATTTCCTTCCTTCTACTAACTCTGGTCTTTACCTGCTCTTCGTTTTCTAGTTCTTTTAGATGTAGGGTCAAGTTGTTTATTTGAGCTTCTTCTAGCTTCTTGAGGTATGCCTGTAATGATATGATCTTCCCTCTCAAGACTGCTTTTGCTGTGTCCCATATATTTTGAGTTGATGGATGCTCATTATCATTCGTTTCTAGTAATTTTTTAAATTTCTTCTTTGATCTCATTGTTTACCCATTTGTTATTTAATAATGTGCTATTTAGCCTTCAAATGTTTGAGTATTTTTCAGTTTTTCTGTTGTGGTTGATTTCTAGTTTAATGCCATTGTGATCAGAGAAAGTGCTCGATATGATTTCAATTGTCTTAAATTTGTTGAGACCGCTTTTGTGCCCTAACATGTGGTCTATTCTAGAGAATGTACCATAAGAACTTGAAAAGAATGTATATTCTGCTGCTTTAGGGTGAAAGGTTCTGAAGATATCTATTAAATCCAGTTGATCTAGTATGTCCTTTAAGTCTGCTGTTTCTTTGTTAATTTTCTTTCTTGAGGATCTATCTAGTGATGTTAGTGGGGTATTGAAATCCCCTACTATTATAGTATTGCTGTTGATCTCACCCTTTAAATCCATCAAAGTCTGCTTTATATATTTAGGTGCTCCTATATTAGGTGCATAGATATTTATAATGGTTATATCTTCCTGTTGGCTTGCTCCCTTTATCACTATGTAGTGACCTTCTTTATCTCTTACTATTATCTTTGTTTTAAAGTCCACTCTGTCTGATATAAGTATTGCTAGCCCAGTTTTGTTTCATTTCCATTTGCATGAAATATTTTTTCCATCCTTTTATTTTCAGTGTATGTGCATCTTTTGTTTTAAGGTGTGTCTCTTGTAGACAGCATATATATGGGTCCTGTTTTCTTATCCACGCAGCTACCCTATGTCTTTTGATCGGGTCATTTAATCCATTTACATTTAAGGTTATTATTGATATGTACTTGTTTATTGCCATTTTATTCTTTAAAATTGTATTCCTCTTTTGCTATATTTTTTTCTCCTTTGATCTGTTTACAACAGGCCCCTTAGCATTTCTTGCAGCCTTGGTTTGGTTGTAGTGAATTCCTTGAGTTTTTTGGTCTGGAAAGCTTTTTATTTCTCCTTCAATTTTAAACAATAGCCTTGCTGGATAAAGTAGTCTTGGTTGTAGGCTCTTGTTCTGCATTACTTTGAATATTTCTTGCCATTCCCTTCTGGCCTCAAGTGTTTTTGTTGAGAAGTTGGAAGTCATCCTTATGGGGACTCCTTTGTATGTGATAGTCTTTTTTTCTCTAGCAGCTTTTAATATTTTCTCTTTATCACTTAGCTTTGGTATTTTAATTATGATATGTCTTGGTGTTGATTTCTTTGGGTTTCTCTTTAATGGAGTTCTCTGTGCTTCCTGAACATGTGAGGTGTTTTCCTGCCTTAATTGAGGGAAGTTTTTAGCTATGATATGCTTGAACAAAGTCTCTATCCCTTGTTCTTTCTCTTCTTCTTGAGGAACCCCTATGATGCGGATGTTATATCTCTTCATGTTGTCACAGAGCTCTCTTAGAGTTTCCTCAGACTTTTTGAGTCTCTTTTCTTTTTTCTTCTCTGCTTCTTTGCCTTTTTTTTATCGTGTCCTCTAACTCGCTGATTCGATTCTCAGCTTCATCCATCCTGCTTTTAATTCCTTCCATTGTGTTCTTCATTTCTGATAATATATTTGTCATTTCTGACTGATTCTTTTTTATTATTTCAATGTCCTTTTTTATATTTGCTATCTCTTTATTTAGGTGTTTGTAATGACCAGCTATTGTTGTTCTAATATATTTGAGCATCCTAACAATTGTTATTTTAAACTCTGCATCTGGTAATTTGGTTATATCTGAGTCATTCAGGTCCTTTTCTGGGGATTTCTCTTGATTCATTTGTGTTGCATTTCTCTGCCTTCTCATCTTCTCTGTGTAAAAGAAGGTTCGGCCACTGGAGTCCACTGGGTGTGGCCTCTGTTTTCTAGGTATGGTCTGTCTGCAGGCCCACCACCCTCTCTGCTGTTGCTGCCTAGGACATTTGGGTATGGGCGTTGCTGGTACCTGCCCACTGGGGCTCTTGCTGTAGTTTTCGTCTCTCCTTAATGGAGTGGCTGTGATTCCCTTCTCGGGTGTACAAGCCTTGGTGGACTTGGCCTTCGCCCCGCCCCCGTGGGTGGCATTATGCTCGGCCCTGAGGGCAGTGGCGAGCACCTTTGCTCAGCTGTAGATCTCCGCCTGTTTCCGGGCTTCTGCCTCGCCCTTGCAGGAGGAGCCTGCTCATGGGACGGCTGCAAGCCTTGGCTCCACAGGCCAGGCGGGACTGCGTGCCCATGCTTAGTAGTGGGACTCTGCCTGTTCTGGATTTTTGGCTCCACCCCCACAGGAAGAGCCGGCTCCCAAGTCAGGCCACAAACCTCAGTTTCTCGGGCGAGGCAAGGCTGTGCTCCTGTGCCCTTGCTCAAGGGCTGGTCTCCACCCCTTACAGGGTTCCCTCCCTTCTCCTGCAGGCTGGATTGCAGGCTGCCCACAGCTGGGCTTGACCACTTTTGCACGCCCCCTCCTCCACAGTGGGGAAAGACTAAGCTCACACCTGGGCTCAGTGGTGGCCATCCAGCTTCCGCCCTTGCCGACAGAACCGTGCTTCCACGTCCCACCACTGCCCACCTTTGGGTGAGCCCTCAGCCATGTGGATGGGGGCACTGCAGCTCAGACCCTAAGATTCACTACTGTAGCCCTGAAAGCTCCCTCCTTCTAAGTGACTCTGCTCTGAGTGCCGCAGGAGAGCTTGTTTGGCTGGTGTCCTGCTTCCCTTTGCGGGTATTGCTTTTCCAGGGGAAATATTCACTTCACGTTTGGGGAGTGACTCATCCCAGCCCAGGGGTTAGGGTGGCTGTCTCCCAAAATGTTTCTCCTTGTGCCTCCTAGATTGTACTCTCTTCATGTTACTCTGGTCCTCTCCTCTCTCCCTGACCCCGGAGTCCCAGGTGAGTGGTTGTGAGAGAGGTGTTCTGCACAGTCCCTTTAAGAAGAATCCTGGGTCTGAGAAATTAGTCTCTTTCTCACAAACAGTATCCTGTCTTGTTTCCAGTTAAATACTCTCCATACACCTCTTCTAGGCTCTGGGGCTGCAGGCTGGGGCTTTGTTCCTGGGATTCAGGACCCTCCCCTCTCTGCTAAATTCACTTCCCGCCAGACAAGTCTCTCCCGGCTGCCATTCACTCCAGGGAGCTGGGCAACCCTCTCCGCGTTTCCGCTTTTCCTACCAATCTTGGTGTGGCTTGTTCAGTGTTCCTTGGTTGAAGAGTCCTCTTAGTTTAGTCCAAAGTTTGTTTTTCCAGATGATAGTTCTTAAAATTAGTTTGTAGTCCACTTTGGTTCTGGGAGGTGGGAGTTGGTACATCCACCTACTCCATCGCCATCTTTTCTTCCCCCTCTATTTTCAGTATTCAATTTCAATTTATTGATTTATTAGATAAATAGTTTCTTATTGTATCATTTTGTGGATTATTATATTTTCTGGAGATTACAGATTACACTATATAGTCTTAATTTTTCAATTTACTTGCATATTTTACTACTTTTAAGATTAATGTAAAAACAACCATGAGTTCCTTTACTTTTTCCTAGATATTGTAATTATTGTATATGTTACATCTACATACATTAAAACTCTCATCATATAATATAATTTTTGCTTTCAACTATCACACATAGTTTACAGAACTCATGAAATGGAGTTGATTAATTATATTTACCCAGATATTTACCATTTTCATTTCTCTACCTCATTCCTAAAGTTACATATTTCTCTCTAGTTATTATTTACTTTCCATCTAAAGAACAGCATTCTTGGTTTTACGTGACCAATTTCCCATCTAAATTTTATGCAAAGTCAGCTTGTACTTTCTCTTTATAATGTGAATTTATGATGGAGACAGGATGTTTACCCTTTAGTATGTGGAAGGTGATTTCTAGGACTGCAGGAAACAAGGGAGAGAGCACTACCATGGATGTTTCCCTCTGCCGTTGGCTTCACTGCAGTCTCAGTAGACACAGACTTCTTGACACATGCTGAGACACTTGCAACATAATTGGCAGTCAGTAATGTCAATGGTCAGAACACCCGGGTTAGCCTGGCTTGGCATTTCCCCATGCATCTCCTCAAGACACGCACAAGTTGCCATTCTGACACATAGAAAGACAAGTCTCAGTGTTCATAAGATGTGATTTGTAAGTCTACTACTATGTAGCCATGTTTTCCTTGTAACCCAAATTAACTAGCTAGGGTCTTTGCCAAGTCAGTGGAATAATTATGCTACTTAGGACTGGGTCTTGGTATCTAACTGATCATACAGCTTGTCCTACCTGCCAGGACTTACCATGAATGTTATAAAGAATGCTGCAATGCCTGACCTGTGGTAGCACAGTAGATAAAGCATTGAACTGGAATGCTGAGGTCACCAGTTAGAAATCTCGGCCTTGCTGGGTCAAGGCACATATACAAAGCAACTAGTATGAGTTGATGCTTCCCACTCCTCCCCCACCTTTTTTTCTTTCCTCTCTAAAATAAATTAAATTGGGAGTGATGTCATAGAAATGGCACCATGAGGAGTGCTCCCAATACCTCTCCCCAAAATTTCAACAAGTTCTTCAACTAGATACAGAAATAATGATCCCAGGAGCGTCTGTAAGTCCCATACACTGAACAAAAAGGTATGATTGGGCAAAAAGGTGGCTAAATATATAATCAACCCTGAAGGAAATAAGATGGAGAACAGAACACTCCGCCTTTCTCACTAACCTGAGCAAGGGCTGCTTTCACTTGGAACTGAGAAAGAGTGGGGGCTGGAGGCATGGAAAGAGCTGGGCTGGGGCACAGATGTTCAAGCCAAGGAAAGAGTGTGCCCACCAACTCAGCCCACGCGAGCTAATGCCGGTGCTGGACCCTTGCAAAGGCAGGCAAGCAGCAGCCTCCATTACCCCAGACATCCTGATCGGCGAGCGCAGACAGGGTGCAAGTGGTTCCTTCTAGTGCCCTGGGCATGGGCGCCTATGTTCCCGGACAGAGGTGCAGGGTCAGAGGCTTCTGCGTGGGCTGCGAACAGAGTCTCGGTGTAATCCCTGCTCCCCAAACAACAGCACGTGGGGAGTGTGCAAAAGCAAACTTCTCTGCACCCGGATCTCTCTGGGGGGGTGGGGCGCCTCTGCCACCCATTTAGGCTAACAAAGAACATTCCCAGGGAAGAAAAAATACAGAAGTGCTAGGGGGAGGGTCATGCAGCAGCTTGCAGACAGTCTCTGGAGCAGATCCGTGGATCCAATTGCTGAAATTAGCTTAACCCACAGTCTGCTCACTGCCCAACTGGCTTACATGGCTCTGGCTGACAAGGTCTTATTTCTCAGGTCAGCAATCTAAGACAAGAGACGTCATATTTTTTAGTGCTTCTTGCTCTGCACGTAGTGGTGGGGGCAACTTCCTGCCAGCTGGTACAGGGTGAAAAACACATTCCTATGGAACAGACCTCAGAGAACAATGCAGAAGTTGGGCAGGCTAAGCTGTTGGCTTTTTAACAAGGGAGAAATCTGCAGAGAGCAGTCCCACAGAACACTAAGGCAAATTTAACTAGATATACCTGGGAAACCTTAGAAAGGAGCCTAAACAGAAGTCAACACACCCCCCTACCTGCTTAAGCTGGTGCTCTGATTGGCAGAGCTTTCATACTCAGGGCTGTGCCCTAAAAAGAGGGACTTGGCAGCTTTTAAGACCTCCTTTTCTTGCAGGCAGAGACTAGGGCATCTTCTTCCCAGCCAATACAGGTTACAGAGTGCAAAAAGCCTGGGAAGAGTGGTCCCACAGAGTGCTGAGGCATACTGGACATGCCTGGAGGCTAATAGAAAGACACTTTGAGAACAATTGGCTCCCAGCCCTGCCTGATTATGCTGGCGGCTCTGACTGACAGAGCCTTACCCAGAGCACTGTGCTGAGTGGAGATAGAGTGGGGATTTGCCAGCTCTTTGAGCCTCTTACTCTCCAGGCAGTGGCAGGGGCAACCTCATAGCTGGATCACCAGGCTGCTAATTTAGGAAGGAGAGACCAGGAGAGAAGCTCTGGGAAAATGGACTCTCCAATTGTTGGAGCATGCAAATGCTAACAAGCCCCGACTACCAACGAGACTGAAGCCTAGTATATGACATCGCCATAGTGACACATCAACTGCAAATCTCTACCTAAGTGTGACACAAGGGTAGAGCCTGGGGTATAGTGACACTGACCAGGAAGAGGGAGAAGAAAGAAAAAGGGAGAAGATAACCTCTCAAAATCAAGAATAATCCACAGTCTTTATAACCTTTTCCATTTTTTTTGTTTCTTTCATTTTTTTATCTTTATTTTTTTTCTTTTTCCACCTTGGTCTTTTTATCCTCTGCTTGTCTTATTCTTTTCTCTTAATCTTGAACTACATTACCCATAAGTGTTACATTTCCCATTTTTTTATTTTCTTTTTTCTTTCTCTCTATGAGGGTTACACTCCAAAACCCTTCACTCTCTCTTTTTTTAATTTTTTCTTTTCTTCTTATTTTCCTTCTTTTTCTTTTTCTCCCTCTCTCTTAGTTTCTTCTTTTCTCTTTTACTTTTCCTCTCATTTGATCCTCACTCACAAATTATTTTATTTTGGATTCAAATTTTTCTTTGTGGCATTTTGTGTGCTTTTTACTTTGCTTTTTAACTCATTAGCATTCTCCCCAACCCTGGCTCTCCATTCTATGTAGTTTTGTTCCACTTAATACAATAGTATTTTTTTCTTTTTTTTGTTTCCTTCCTATCCCTTTCACTATATCTCTCATTCAACCATCATTTACAAGCAAATTATTTTATTCTTGATCCAATTTTTTTCTTTTTTGCATTTTGTGGGTCCCTACCTCATTTGTTGCCCCTTTGTCACTTCTCCCCAACTCAGGCCCTCCATTATAGGTAGTCTTTGTTCCATTTAGCCCAATATAATTCTCAGTTTTTCACAGTATTTTCTAAAAAAAAAAAAAAAAGAAATAATAATATTTTTAAAAATTATTTTTATATTGTCTATTTTTTTACTATTTATTCTTTATTAATTCTCATTAGTTTTATTAACAAAGCTACCATCAGATGCCATTAAGAAAAAGGAAAACAAATATGGATATAAAAGACAGATGTAGCATAGATAGATGAGGAAAAATCTATAGAAATAAATTTTAATAGATTAGAAACCTTGGAATTAAATGACAGAGAATTTAAAATAGAAATCCTGAAAATACTCAGAGATATACAAGAAAACACAGAAAGGCAATTTAGGGAGCTCAAAGAACAACTCAATGAACACAAACAAAATATTACCAAGGAAATTGAAACTATGAAAACAAATCAAACAGACAAAAAAACTCAATTCATGAACTGAAAAACAAGGTAACAAGATTAACTAATAGAACAGGCCAGATAGAAGAGAGGATTAATGAAATAGAAAACAGGCAACTTGAGGCACAACAGAGAGAAGAAGAGAGAGACTCACAAATTTAAAACAATCAGAGAGCCCTACAGGAATTGTCTGACTCCATCAAAAAGAGTAAAATAAGAATAATAGGTATATCAGAAGGAGAAGAGAGAGAAAATGGAATGTAGAACATATTCAAACAAATAATAGACGAGAAATTCCCAAGCCTGTGGAAAGAACTAAAGCCTCAAATTCAAGAAGCAAACAGAACTCTGAGTTTTCTTAATCCCAACAAACCTACTCCAAGGCACATTATAATTAAATTGGCACAAACCAACGACAAAGAAAAAATTCTCGAGGCAGCCAGGGAAAAGAAGAATACAACATATAAAGGAAGGCCTATTAGATTATCATCAGATTTCTAAGCAGAAAATTTATAAGCGAGAAGAGAGTAAACCCCAATATTTAAAGTTCTGAAAGAGAGGAACTTTCATCCAAGAATACTATACCCATCAAAGCTATTCTTCAAATATGAAGGAGAAATAAAAACATTCACAGATAAGAAAAGATGAGGGAATTTATCACCAGAAAACCCCCACTTCAGGAAATACTAAAGGGTATTTTCCGACCAGATACAAAGAACAAAACAAAACAAAACCACAAATAAAAGCTCCACCAAGAACACAATAAAACCAAATTTAAACTGTGACAACAAAAACAAAAAAGAGGAGAAGTCGAAGATTAACAGTAGCAAAGGATGAAGGTATGTAGAAGCACTCATAAGATAGTGTACTACAACGAACATGGTAGGTACCCTTTCCATTACTTAATGGTAACCACCACTGAAAAACCGCCACAGAAGCACATGACTTGAAAAACGAAGGAACCGAGATAAGAAGTATGGATTACAACCAAGCAAAAACAAATGATAGAAAAACAAAAGAGAAGAATCAAACAAGATAAGAAACTAACAGAAAGCAATATATAAAATGGCAAAAGGAAACACTCAAGTGTCAATAATTACATTAAATGTAAATGGATTGAACTCACCAATAAAAAGACACAGAGTAGCAGAATGGATTAATAAAGAAAATCCAACTGTATGCTGCCTATAAGAAACACATCTAAGCAAAAGGATAAAAAACAAATTCAAAGTGAAAGGCTAGAAAACAATACTCCAAGCAAATAACATCCAAAAAAAAGCAGATGTAGCAATACTCATATCTAACAATGCTGACTACAAGACAGCAGAGGTAATCAGAGACAAAAATGATCATTTCATAATGATAAAGGGGACATTGAATCAAGAAGACATAACACGGGTTCAATTCCCGGCCAGGGCACACAGGAGAAGCACCCATTTGCTTCTCCACCCCTCCGCCGCGCTTTCCTCTCTGTCTCTCTCTTCCCCTCCCGCAGCCGAGGCTCCATTGGAGCAAAGATGGCCCGGGCGCTGGGGATGGCTCTGTGGCCTCTGCCCCAGGCGCTAGAGTGGCTCTGGTCGCAATATGGCGACGCCCAGGATGGGCAGAGCATCGCCCCCTGGTGGGCAGAGCGTCGCCCCCTGGTGGGCGTGCCGGGTGGATCCCGGTCGGGCGCATGCGGGAGTCTGTCTGACTGTCTCTCCCTGTTTCCAGCTTCAGAAAAATGAAAAAAAAAAAAAAAAGAAGACATAACACTTTTTAATATATATGCACCAAACCAAGGAGCACCAAAATATATAAGACAGTGACTGACTGACCTAAAAACAAAACCGACAAAAATACAATCATACTTGGAGACCTCAATACACTGCTGACAGCTCTAGATCGTCATCCAAACAGAAAATCAATAAAGAAATATTGGCCTTAAATGAAACACTAGAGCAATTGGATATGATAGACATCTACAGGACATTTCATCCCAAAGTGAAAGAGTACACATTTTTCTCTGATGTACATGGAACATTCTCAAGAATTGACCATATGTTGGGCCACAAAAGTAACATCAGCAAATTCAGAAAAATTGAAATTGTACCAAGCATACTTTCTGACGATAAAGCCTTGAAACTAGAATTCAACTGCAGAAAAGAGGTAATAAAACCCCACAAAAATGTGGAAACTAAAAAACATACTTTTAAAAAATGAATGGGTCAAAGAAGAAATAAGCACAGAGATCAAAAGATACATACAGACAAAGGAAAATAACAATACAACATATCAGAATCTCTGGGCTGCAGCAGAAGCAGTAATAAGAGGGAAGTTCATATCACTTCAGGCCTATATGAACAAACAAGAGAGAGCCCAAGTAAACCACTTAACTTCACATCTTAAGAAACTAGAAAAAGAAGAACAAAGACAACTGAAAACCAGCCAAAGAAATGAAATAATAAAAATCAGAGCAGAAATAATTAAAACAGAGAACAGAAAAACTATAGAAAAATTTAATAAAACAAGAAGCTGGTTCTTTGAAAAGATCAACAAAATTGACAAACTCTTGGCAAGACTCACCAAGGAAAAAAGAGAAAGGACTTGTATAAACAAAATCTAAAATGAAAGAGAAGAAATCACCACAGATATTATAGATATACAAAGAATTATTGTAGAATACTATGAAAAACTATATGCCACCAAATTTAACAATCTAGAAGCAATGGATAAATTCCTATTACAATACAATCTTCCTAGACAGAGTCATGAAGAAGTAGAAAGCCTAAACAGACCAATAAGCAGGGAAGAAATAGAAAAAACTATTAAAAATATCTCCAAAAATAAAAGTCCAGGCCCAGACAGCTATACTAGTGAATTCTATCAAACATTAAAAAAAGACTTGGCCCTGGCCAGTTGGTTCAGTGGTAGAGCGTCGGTCTGGCATGCGGGGGACCCAGGTTCGATTCCCGGCCAGGGCACATAGGAGAAGTGCCCATTTGCTTCTCCACCCCCCCTCCTTCCTCTCTGTCTCTCTCTTCCCCTCCCGCAGCCCAGGCTCCATTGGAGCAAAGATGGCCCGGGCGCTGAGGATGGCTCCTTGGCCTCTGCCTCAGGCGCTAGAGTGGCTCTGGTCATGGCAGAGCGACACCCCGGAGGGGCAGAGCATTGTCCCCTGGTGGGCAGAGCGTGGCCCCTGGTGGGCGTGCCAGGTGGATCCGGGTCGGGCGCATGCGGGAGTCTGTCTGACTGTCTCTCCCCATTTCCAGCCTCAGAAAAATACAAAAAAAATAAATAAATAAAAATAAAAAAAGACTTGATTCTACTCAAAGTCTCCTAAAATATTGAAGAAGAAGCAATACTTCCAAACATATTTTATGAGGCCAACATAACCCTCATACCAAAAACTAGCAAGGACAACACAAAAAAAAGAAAACTACAGACCAATATATCTAATGAATACAGATGCTAAAATACTAAACAAAATAGTAGCAAATCGAATACAACAACATATTAAAAAAATAATACATCATGATCAAGTGGGATTCATCCCAGAATCTCAAGGATGGTTCAACATAGATAAAATGGTTAACGTAATACAGCATATCAACAAAACAAAGAACAAAAACCACATGATCTTATCAATAGATGCAGAAAAGGCATTTGATAAAATACAACACAATTTTATTTTTAAAACCCTCAACAAAATGGGTATTGAAGGAAAATATCTCAACATGATAAAGGCCATTTATGATAAACCATCAGCTAACATCATATAAATGGCATAAAACTGAGGACTTTTCTCCTTAAATCAGGAACAAAGCAGGGTTGTCCACTTCTATTTAATGTGGTGCTGGAAGTTCTAGCCAGAGCAATCAGACAAGAGAAAGAAATAAAAGGCATTCATATCAGAAAAGAAGAAGTAAGGGTTTCACTTTTTGCAGGTGATATGATCCTATACATTGAAAACCCCAAAGACTCCACAAAAAGATTACTAGAAACAATAAATCAATACAGTAAGGTCACAGGATACAAAATTAATATACAGAAGTCCATAGCCTCTCTATATGCCCACAATGAAACATTAGAAAACGAACTAAAAAAAAAATAATTCCTTTCATGGTTGCAGAAAAAAAAAAATACCTAGGAATAAACATAACAAAGAATGTAAAGGACCTATATAATGAAAACTACAAAGAATTGTTAAGGGAAATTGAAAAGGATACCATGAAATGGAAAAATATTCCTTGTTCTTGGATAGGAAGAATAAATATAATCAAAATGACAGTATTACCAAAAACAATATACAAATTTAATTCAATACCCATCAAAATTCCAATGACATTTTTTTTTAAAAAGTGAAACAAAAAGTCATCAGATTTATATGGAAGTATAAAAAAAACCCAATAGCCAAAGCAATCCTAAGGAAAAAGAACGAGGCTGGGGACATTACAATACCTGATTCAAATTATATTATAGAGCCACGATAATCAAAACAGCATGCATGGTATTGGCAGAAAAAGAGACACTCAGACCAATGGAACAGAATAGAAAGCCCAGAAATAAAACCACATATATATGGTCAAATAATTTTAGATAAAGAGGCCAATAACACACAATGGAGAAAAGATAGCCTCTTCAACAAATGGTGCTAGGAAAACTAGAAAGCCACATGCAAAAGAATGAAACTCGACTACAGTTCGTACCCTTGTACTAAAATTAATTCAAAATGGATCAAAGACCTAAATATAAGACCTGAAACAATAAAATACATAGAAGAAAGCATAGGTACTAAACTCATGGACCTTGGTTATAAAGAGCATTTTATGAATTTGACTCCAAAGGCAAGGGAAGTGAAGGCAAAGATAAATGAATAGGACCACATCAGACTAAGAAGTTTTTGCACAGCAAGAGAAACTAACAACAAAATAAACAGACAGCCAACTAAATGGGAGATGATATTTTCAAATAACAGCTCAGATAAGGGCCTAATATCCAAAATATCTAATACAAAGAACTCATAAAACTCAGCGTGACCTGTGGTGGCGCAGTGGATAAAGCGTCAACCTGGAAATGCTGAGGTCGCCGGTTCGAAACCCTGGGCTTGCCTGGTCAAGGCACATATGGGAGTTGATGCTTCCAGCTCCTCCCCCCTTCTCTCTCTCTGTCTCTCTCTCCTCTCTCTCTCTCTCTGTCTCTCGCCCTATCTCTCTCCTCTCTAAAAATGAATAAATAAAAAAAATTTAAAAAAAGAACTCATAAAACTCAACAACAAACAAACAAATAATCCAATAAAAAAATGGGAAGAGGACATGAACAGACACTTCTTCCAGGAAGAAATATAAATGGCCAACAGATATATGAAAAGATACTCATCTTCACTAGCTATTAGAGAAATGCAAATCAAAACTACAATGAGATACCACCTCACACCTGTTAGATTAGCTATTATCAACAAGACAGGTAATAACAAGTGTTGGAGAAGCTGTGCAGAAAAAAGAACCCTCATCCACTGTTGGTGGGAATGCAAAGTAGTACAACCACTATGGAAGAAAGTATGGTGGCTCCTCAAAATTTTATAATAGAACTACCGTATGACCCAGCAATCCTTCTACTGGGAATATTCCCACATAACTCAAAAACACTGATACATAAAGACACATGCAGCCTCATGTTCATTGCAGCATTGTTCACAGTGGCCAAGACATGGAAACAACCAAAAAGCCCTTCAATAGATGACTGGATAAAGAAGATATGGTACATATATACTATGGAATACTACTCAGCCATAAGAAATGATGACATCAGATCATTTACAACAAAATGGATGGATCTTGATAACATTATAAGGAGTGAAATAAGTAAATCAGAAAAAACTAAGAACTGCATGATTCCATACTTAGGTGGGACATAAAAATGAGACTAAGAGACATGGACAAGAGTGTGGTGGTTATGGGGGGGAGGGGGAGGAGGAGGAGAGGAAGGGAGAGGGGGAGGGGAGGGACACAAAGAAAACCAGATAGAAGGTGACGGAGGACAATTTGACCTTGGGTGATGGGTATGCAACATAATTGAATGACAAGATAACCTTGAGATGTTTTCTTAGGACATATGTACACTGATTTATTAATGTCACCCAATTAAAATAAATAAATTAATTAATTAATAAAAATAAAATAAATAAAAATTTAAAAAAATAAAAGAATGCTGCTATTCCAGTGGTAGATGAAATATAAGTAATGAAAGCTCTTCTTTACTTTCTGGCTTTCCAAGATTCCTTTCAGACCACCATCCATAGGAACTGTATCCAAGAACTGATAGCAAGTGAATGTTGTTGGAAGGTCTTCAGAAATCTCTGTGTTTTGCAGTGATGTACTAATTTTCCATACAAGGGTTGCCAAGATCAAGGGCCAGGAATCTAATGGGCAGGACCAGATTGACTGGATAAAGATGTATGGCTTAAAATTACTGCTAGGTTATATGGCCCCTTGCTATTGCTGTGTGTTTTCATTTCTCCTGCTCCATAGCCTGGAGAAATGTATATATGTTCAATAAATGATAAATGAACGAGTGAGCTGATATCACATTGTTTGATTATACAATACTGAGACACTACTGGTATCAGCAACACTAGGCATTCCAGTAAAAAAGTTACATCTTTATTTTCAATTCTCTATTCAGAGTGAAGATGTAAAAGATCACTCCTTACAAACCCCTCAAACCCTGAAACTCTGTAGCTGTAAATGTGGCAGCCAAAGATGTAGAAATACAGAATAGAAATCATGCTGCATGAGTAGGACTGGGTTCTCATGTGTGTTCTACACTTGGTTATGGCCTCAGGGAAGTCACAGAACTTCTCTAAGCTTCAGTTTTCTCATATCAAAGTTACAAACTGAATTGTCTCATCCTTTTGAGTTATATAGGTTTAGAATCAAGAGAACTTTCTCAGAACTCATCTAAGTTGATCACAAGACAAGGATCACAGGAGCCTAAGCTTCTTTGTTTGCGTAATTCCTCCTTGTTGCTTGTTATCTAGAACTCTAAGTCCGGTTCCTGGTAGTAGTGGTGGGAAGTTGTAACCTCAGCCAAAGACATTAGCTCATAGGCTCATATCAGACTTTGGTGAGTCACAGCAGGGCTGATAGGTTATCAAGTTAGTCCAAAGGCAAATTCAAATGTCTGGGAAGGGATTACAATAAGTATAAGAAACTCCTGTTTGGCTGCAGAGCAGTTGGGGCACATCTAACCTTCAGAGCCAGAGCCCAGCAAATGGCTACTTCTCATACTTTTCAAGCAATTCTGAAAACCATACGTAGGTGTTTACTCTAGGGGGATGTAAAAACTAGTATCTGACTATTGGTCAAATAAGCTTCTAAATATGATATATATGTTTGCTTGCTTATAATTTGCATTGGATGTGAGGGATAGGTTGTAAGCAGGCAGCATCCTTATAGCCTAAGGCTTAGTTTTAAGACTAAGCCTTTCCCACCCTTTTTGATGTGGTGTGGTACACTCTCATGAGGAATCCCATTATGCCTTAGATAAGTGACTTTGTATCAGAGACTTCCTTATTTGTATATTGGAATACAGGCTTTGATTTCTACACTATAAAATGGGGACAGTGCGAGGGCTCACTCTCTCTGTTCCTGAGATTAGCATTAGAGAGGAGAGCAGAGAAAGGCCATGTGGAGGAGACCAGGGGAAGCAGCCAAGATGGCAGAGTGCTGAGGGAGAAGCCAGTTTGTGCAGAGTTTGTGTAGAGAGAAGGAGATGGGAAACAGAGGTGAATAAGGCTGGTGAGGTAGAAACCTTTGATTCTAGGAAACTCGGATAAGTCAGTGGCTTTGGGACCCCTGAATGGAAAGGGAAGTGTTTTCCCAGTGCGTGTATTTCTTGCCCGCCAGGTGTGAGCTAGGATGATATCTAATGGCCCACCAGTTCTTGGCTTTGTTGTTTCATTACCGTCTGCCCAAATCAGATGTGAACCTGCATGGGCCAGGTGGCTGTGATGATGGCCGTGGGTACTGGCTTTACAATGACATTCACCTGAAGCTGGCAGAATTTTTCCCATTCTTAATTTCCTGGTTGGGGAAGTTCTGGTTTTCTTTATTTATAATTCTCTCAGAAGCCCTTCCCTCTGCCCATGCCAGCCCCGCAACCTCACTTCATGAACTACTATGAGAGGGTGGAGTGTCTGGATCTCACAGCTGACACCTTCTTCCTTCTTCTGAATGCTTCATCAGCATTCAGAAGCCGAGGCAAAGAGTGATGCATTTCATTGGCCACGGATAACCCAAACTTCTCTCTAATTTGTGCTTTTTTAATTTAAAATAACAATATTTTTATACTACATGAATTTTGTAAAAACTACATAAAATAATCTCTGTGCAATTCTACACCTAAGATATAACCACTATTAATAGTCGACATTTAATTCCAGACATGAAATGGGTAAGTACCTATGTATTTTAATATAAATGGGATCATTCTGTATATCGATAACCTCAAACAATTTATCATTTTCTTTCCATACTAACACTTAAAAACCTTTCAAATTATTTTTAATGGCCCCAATGTATTTCAATATAGGAATGTCTCATAACATATATTACCAATTTTCTATTACTTGACATATAAGTTGTTTTAATTTTTTAAAACTCTATAATGACCATTCTTATACTTACAACTCTCTGAGAGAATCCTTATAGTGCCTGGAATTTAATATATATTAGTTATAGTAATTATTAGTAATATTTTAAAACCTGATTGCCCTCAACTTTAATTTTTTTCTTTTAATATTTTATTTGTTTATTTTAAACAGAGGAGAAAGAAATAAAGAGAAAGGTAGTGAGGAAGGAGTGGGAAGTGTCAGTTCATAATTGTTACTTCTCATATGAGCCTTGACCAGGCAAGCCCAGGGTCTACAAACTGGCGACCTCAGCACTCCAGGTTGACACTTTATCCACTGCACCACCACAGGTCAGGCGACTTTCTCTCATCTTGAATTCAGCATCTTTTCATATATTCTTTTTTTTTATTTTATTTATTCATTTTAGAGAGAGGAGACAGGGACTGATAGAGAAGGGAGGGAGGAGCAAGAAGCATCAACTCCCATATGTGCCTTGACTAGGGAAGCCTGGGGTTTCAAACTAGTGACCTCAGCGTTTCAGGTTGACACTTTTACCCACTGCGCCACCACAGGTCAAGCTTCATATGTTCTTTACTCTAACTGATCAAATCTTTTACTTATTTTTCTACTGAGATGATTTTCTTACTGATTTACAAGAACTCTTTATATATTAAGAATACCAACCCTTTATCTGTCTTATAAACTCAAAATATCCCCCTTAGTTTTTTCTTTGCATTTTAACTTTGTCTACACTGTTTTATTTATTTATTTATTTATTTATTTATTTATTTATTTTATTTTTCCCAAATAGCAGTTTTTGTATTTTTATGTAGCCAAATATGACAGTCTTTTCTTTTATAACTTGTGAGTTTAATGTATGTTTTAAAGCTTGCTCTAACCAGAGTTCAAACCGTCAACTTCTGCATTTTTGGACATCACCTCAGCCAACTGAGCTATATGGCCAGGACTTAAGCTTTTTTAAAATTGATTAATTTTTAGAGAGACAAAGAGAGGAAAGGGGAGAGAGAGGAGCGCAAAGAGAAATATTCACTTGTTTTTTCATTCAGTTGTGCTTTCATTGGTTGCTTCCCGTGTGTGCCCCAACCATGATTGAACTCATAATCTTGTTATTTCAGGATGATGATCTAACTCAGTGGTCCCCAACCCCAAACTCCACGGTACCAGTCCGTGGGCCATTTGGTACCGGTCCGCAGAGAAAGAATAAATAACTTACATTATTTCTGTTTTATTTATATTTAAGACTGAACGATGTTTTATTTTAAAAAAAATGACCAGTTTCTCTTTGTTACATCCGTCTAAGACTCACTCTCGACGCTTTTCTCGTAAGTTCGACAATTATATTTAAAAATACCACAGCTTTTACTCCGGTCGCATAATTTTATTTTGTGCATTTATCCATCCCACTCTAAAGGCCGGTCCGTGAAAATATTTTCTGACATTAAACCGGTCCATGGCTCAAAAAAGGTTGGGGACCACTGCTGCACATAATTTTCCTGGGATGTCTTTTCTTATGCTGAATCTTCTTAAAGATGTTCATAAGATGATGTAAGAGTCTAAATTGCCAGCACATTATTTATTTATTTTTTTTAGTGAGAGAGACAGAGACAGAGAGAGGGACAGACAGGAAGAGAGAGAGTTGAGAAGCATCAATTCTTTGTTGCGGCATCTTAGTTGTTCATTGATTGCTTTCCCTTATGTGCCTTGACCAGGGGCTACAGCAGAGCGAGTGACCCCTTGCTCAAGCCAGCAACCTTGGGCTTCAAGCCAACAACCTTTGGGCTCAAGTCAGCTACCATGGGGTAATATCTATGACCCCATGCTCAAGCTAGTGACCCTGCACTCAAGCTGTGAGCCCACGCTTAAGCCGGTGACCTCGGGGTTTCTAAGCTAAGTCCTCTGGGTCCCAGGCTGATGCTCTATCCACTGCATCACCTCCTGATCAGATGCCAGCACATTCTTTATTGCCTCTTCATGTAGTATAAAGAAAATATAAAGACAACATGGTTAATCAAAAATAATTTTCATTTTTGAAATTTTAGAAAAGCTTCAGCTTAAAAATTTATGACTGATAATGATACAACTTTTAGACCTTTTGTCACATAAAAGAAAAACACCTAATTTTTTTCATATTAAATTTCCAGAGATTTCAAGTTTCCTTGGAATGTTCTCTAAACTGACTTTAGATATATTCCTGGAAGCTGTTCCAACAACAGGATGGCCAACAATATTTTAACCTGTGTGTGCTTTCAAAACATGGCCTCCAAATCCTTTGACATTCCTTTCATTGAGAGAGACAGAGTCTATGTCTCCTTCTCTTGATCTGGGTGGACTTGTGACTTGGTTGTTACCAACAGAAAACTGGGTCAGAAAAAACAATGCAGCTACTGCGTTGTTCTCTGGGATTCTTGCCTTTGGAGCCCTGACACACCTTGTCAGAATTTCAGGTCCCCTGTGGCTTCTATCCTTTAAGGAAACGTGGGCCCCATTTCAGTGTGGCAGTCTGTAGCCCAGCTGACAGCCAGCATCAACCACCAGATGTGATTCTGGCCCCAGCTATAGTGTCACTGTATCATTATGTCTTGCCAGCAGAGACCCCAGACATTATAGAGCAGAGACAAGCTGTGCTCTGTCCAAATTTCTTCCCCACAGAAGCAATGACCATAATAATGTGGTTAATAATATAGTTGTTTTATGACACTAAGTTTTAGAGCAAGTTATCATACATAGCAGTGGTGACCAAAGCAACTATGGACAAAGCCACTCTTAATAATATGGTATCCAGGCTTAAGCACACATGGAAGGCTATGTACCACATGTCTAAATATTTTTCTAAGTTAACTATTATAAATCATGCTAATAAACTGTTAAATAAATATGTTATCTCTCCCTTCGTTGAATAATATGCCTTCATAATGACTGGAAAAATCAGATTTAGATTTAGAATTCCCAATGAAGGCCCGACCCTCCCCTTTCTCCACCCATCCCAGCCTCCATCCAGCACCCTGGGGGCCTTAATCACGTGCAGGCCCACATTCTATCCATACTCTGAAAATAGCCACCGGCCTCTCTTAGGCTTATGAGCACACACCCAGCAGTGCAGTTTGTCGTCCACAAGCAAGTAGACTCAGATGAGAAACCCAGATCTTGGCCCCAGATCTTGGGCTGGAAATTGCTTGGCCTTGGGGTGTGTCAAGCAACTTGATCCTGCAGATTTCTTACCTCATACCAGTCACTGGTCAGAGTGCAGGCAGTTTTACTGTGGCCCAAAAGCATATGTGTGCTAACCACAAACATAAATCCCTTGACACAAATTAAATGTATCTTCAGCTCAACTTCCCCTTTACAGTTTCCCAAGAATACCCTAGGCCAGTTCAGTGCCACTTGAGATGAGGAGAAGTGTGACCAAGGGGAAGTCAGATGCAAAACGATAATCAACTGTACTTGAAGTTTCTTACTTTGGAAAACACTAGCAATAGATGGCCCAAGGGAGACGCTCAGGCAAGTAAGGGGCCAAAGAGCTGCAGCCATTGTCTGCTTGGTGGAAATTCATCTCCATTTCCATTTCTGGTTCACTCGTCTCTTTTTTTTAATGTTGTTTTTTTTCTTAAAAAATTTTTTCTTTCAATTCTAGTTTACATAAATGTGTGTTGTTTTAAGCTAAGTTTGTGGTGATATTCTTATATAGTAAGTCCCCGGATTATGAACCAGATAGGTCCTGCAGGTTTGCTCTTCAGTTGAATTTGTATGTATGTTAGAACAGGTACATTTACGTATTAAATGCAACTTAGACATGTATTAGTCTTAACATAGTGTTTACTTTTACCTTTCTGTGCATATAAATACTTAAAATTTTTCAAATACAACCTTAAACAATCTTGTATGATGCAAAAAATGGTGGACTTGTTGGAGAGGATGAAACTGGTGTTAGAGAGTCAGGGTGTGATTCTGCTGTTGGGGTCAGTTTCTTGGAGGAGGCACCACGGAAGGTTTGTGCAGAGCTTTTCTCATCATAAATTTTGCCTCTCTCTCTTTCTCTATCATCATAGGAATATATATATATAATAAAACTGAGCATATGTAGTATATATACAAACAGAGAGAATACACACATGTAGAAATACACTTTATATATTTTTAAATAGAAATACACATGCACAGTCTTCTTTTTTTAACAAAGACTGTCATATGTTTTTCGGTACCAGTTGCGCAAGCCACAAACTAGGAGTCACCTTTGTTTTCCTCTTTCCCTTCTGCCTCACATCCAAGTCATCCCCTCCTGATCAACATGCTGGGTAAGACAAGATGTTCATGAGAAAAGGCCTTTGGAATCCAGGAAGGTTTCAGCTGGAGAACAGGGACTCATGGGCTGCATTTCACTGGCAAGTGTGTTTTTATTTGGCTTGGGCAGTGTTTACAATTCCTTTTTTCTGAATAGGTAGCTAGTATTTAAAAGCTGGGGGATTTCACATTAAAATCTAGATTTCTTGCCTTTTCTGGAAGTTATAAAGATTTGGAAAACTGGGCCTACATTCCCACAGGGAAACAAGCTGCTGCTCCTTAGATTAGACACAGGCTCTCTAAGTTTCCATGGCCTCACCAGCCCTCAGACCCATGTAAGTCTTAGGGGCACTGGGTGTGCAACATGTGAGTTAATGCAACACGGCAGGGACACAGACACTGCAGAATAAGACATCAATGCTGACTGATGGTCCCACACATGTGATAGAAGGCATCGTATTTGCTGAATGAGTGACTAGAAACATGGAAGGTGATAGTGAAGTTTTAGTAAACAAATACCAGGAGGACAGAGAGCAAAGCAGTATTAGTGTCTTCTTCAAAGAGCAAATCTAGTAGAGCTTTCTTCTTCTGTTACATATTTATTTTACATCACAATACTGACTATGTGCTACTAATAATAAACTCTAATTTGATGGGATCCTTAAAGAGAAGGAAACTTGTATAACTTCGCAAAGAAGTGGATACATGAGAACGAAAAGGCAAAACTACAGTCCTGTCAGTGAGTTACTTCAGATTTGTCAGGAAACCTAAGTTTATTAGAATCTTTTTAAAAATTAAATCATTGGAATTTGAAAAATCACCTGCTCACCTTATATAGACCTTTAAAAAATAATATAACGGTATGTGGTTTTCTCAAAAACTTAAACATAGAATTACCATATGATCTAGCAACCCCACTTCTGGGTATATGCCCAAAAGAATTAAAGACCAAGTGTTAGAGAGATGGTTGTGCACCCATGTTCACAGCAGCGTTATTCACAATAACTAAAACGTGGAAGCAACCCAAATGTCCATCAACAGAAAAAGGGATAAAACAAAATGTGGTCTACATGTGCAATGGAACATTTAAAATGAAGGAAATTCTGACATATGCCAAAATATGAATTAACCTCAAGGACATTGTTGTAACTGAAATAAGCCAGTCACAAAAAGACAAATACTGGATGATTTCACTTATAGGATGGATAAGACTTAACTTGGGGTGGTAAACACGTAATACAGTGTACAGATGATGTGCTGTAGAATTGTTTACCTGAAATGCATATAATTTTGCTACCCAGTAGCACCCTAATAAATTCAATAAAAAGAAAAAAAAAAGCCCTGACCGGTTGGCTCAGCGGTAGAGCGTCGGCCTGGCGTGCGGGGGACCCGGGTTTGATTCCAGGCCAGGGCACATAGGAGAAGCGCCCATTTGCTTCTCCACCCCCCCTCCTTCCTCTCTGTCTCTCTCTTCCCCTCCTGCAGCCGAGGCTCTATTGGAGCAAAGATGGCCCGGGCGCTGGGGATGGCTCCTTGGCCTCTGCCCCAGGCGCTAGAGTGGCTCTGGTCACGGCAGAGCCACGCCCCGGAGGGGCAGAGCATCGCTCCTGGTGGGCGTGTCGGGTGTATCCTGGTCAGGCGCATGCGGGAGTCTGTCTGTCTCTCCCCGTTTCCAGCTTCAGAAAAATACAAAAAAAAAAAAAAGAAAAAAAAAAGAAAAAAAAATATGAACAAGCCTGGCCTAACCAACATTTTTAGAAAATAGTTGGCATTACCTGGTCAAAGTAACATCATAGCCTAAGAGGACCAGCATGTGAGATTATAATGAGGAATGAAAGATCTCACAGGCTGCTCACACGCAACACCTACAGTTGCAGAGGGTTGTTCTGGAAACATCTAGAGACATAGACCCAAGCCTGTGACACACAGACTCAAGCCTGCGACACACAGACTCCCGAGTATTAAATAAGAATATTACTTTTGTATATGCATTTTTACATTGTATATGTAATAAACTGTATATTTCCATATCATATCACTGTGGTTCTAGTGAACATAAATGTCAAATCTCATACTGCTAAATATAACTGCACAAAAATATAAATGGAATTTCTGAAATATGTACATGCATTTTAAAAATGAATATTCATATTTATAATGTTATATCATATGGCACATGTACACACACAGGTGTTCAGAATCCTCACCACTAACTCAGGCTTTGACATTTGCTGGCTGTATGACCTTAGCAAGGTACCTTCTAGTGCCTCAGGTTTCTCATCTGTAGAATGTCTATAATTGTATTTACCTCGGAGGGTTGTAAAGATGAAATGAACTGTGCAAGTGAAACTTTTAGAGCTGGGCCTGTTACCCAATAAGTGCTCGATAAACTTAACAACATGTGTTTGTGGACAGGTAAGTTCACCTTCCAGGGAGCTGAGGATCTGGCTAACTCCTGCTTACCTCACACCTTCCTCATATTTACAAATTGTTGATGTTCTAGTTTCAAATTCAAGTATCTAAATTCTTGGTTAGACTTTCCATTTCTTTTACTCAAGGTCAAAGGTGTAGAGGGTGAGGCACTGGAGGAAAATGTTGCAAGGGAAAATCACCGAACACTGTCACAGATTGCATCTGTGTTCAAAATCGATAAACTATCTGTGTTCATAAACAATAAATGTAAACCCTTGGCTGGGGTTATTTTATGAAAACCCTCTCCATAGTGCACATTCTCTGTGAGTGCCAGGAGTGGAAATGCACAAAAGCCCCTCTGCCACCTTGGCTGGGACTTCATGCACCTCTGACACACTGAGCGTCCAGCTTTTCAGATGAGATCACCACTGTCTGACCCAGGGAGCTTAGCCAGAAAATTCCAAATTAAGCCAGTTGTGCTTTCTTTCTATGTTCTAGTTTTGTGAGGAGAAAGCAACTTGGGACTTTGTGTTTTGATTACACTTGGCTCCCACCTCCTATAAAATCCAAACGTGTATGGAACAGGGAAATGAGCTCGAAGTCAAATGATAAAGCTGATATGATTCATGAGTCTGTCAGGAAGAAAGAAACAGGAAACAGAAGAGCTGGCTGCTGGGGCCATGATATCATCACGCTGGCATCCTCTCCTAGTCCTGAAAAATGCAGCTTGCACAGCCTTGAGGATTTTGAGACACAGGAGACAGAAGTTATTTGGTTGCTTGGCTAACTCCAAAGTGCAATAAACTTGAACTTGAAAGTTTTATCCATGAGAGTGAATAAAGGATGAAGTGTCGCCAAGAATAGCTAGGAGATATAAAAGAAGAAACAAAACCCTTCAGCTAAAACACAAGTGGAAAAACACTTCTTAAAAACAAACATCGAGAAGCACAATGTGCTTTTATTGTGCATGAGATTTTTTTAAAGGACCTTTGGAAAAATAGTCTCTCTTTTTTTTTTTTTTTTTGTATTTTTCTGAAGCTGGATAAGGGGAGAGACAGTCAGACAGACTCCCGCATGCACCCGACCGGGATCCACCCAGCATGCCCACCAGGGGGCGACGCTCTGCCCACCAGGGGGCAATGCTCTGCCCCTCCGGGGCATCGCTCTGTTGCAACCAGAGCCACTCTAGCGCCTGGGGCAGAGGCCAAGGAGCCATCCCCAGCACCCGGGCCATCTTTGCTCCAATGGAGCCTCGGCTGCGGGAGGGGAAGAGAAAGACAGAGAGGAAGGAGAGGGGGAGGGGTGGAGAAGCAGATGGGCGCCTCTCCTGTGTGCCCTGGCCAGGAATCGAACCCAGGACTTCTACACACCAGGCCGATGCTCTACCACTGAGCCAACTGGCCAGGGCCGGAAAAATAGTCTCTTGATGTTTATAAAGTTCGTCCTGAATAAAGGGCTACTCCAGGGCAGTTGGAATTGTGGTCTCATAGCCAGGGAACTCATAACTCACTGTATGTCCCGTAAAGAGGGGAGGCAGGTGTGTGGGCCTGCTGGTGAAGGAAGGGAGGAGGGCTTTGCCCTCTGACTAAGAGGAGATAGCATGTTTATCTCCTTTTGTAGAGGAGGGGCAAGACAGGGATTCATGCCTTGCCCACTGTGAGACAGCTAGTAAAGCTGATGGAGAAGTGCAGCCCAGACAGATGGGCCCTGAGATGCACACCCATGCACAGAAATCTAGGAGCTGGAAGAAACCCCACTTTCTTTTCTTCACAAGTGTCCACACCCACAGCACTGGCCCCAGCAAATCTACAGGCCTGGCAGTATGGACAGTGAAGGTACTTGGTAACACTCACCAGGCTTTCTGTCAGGGGAATGAACAGTACAGCTAGGGGCTGACCTGGCCTGCTGCCTGCTTTGTAAGTGCCAGTCTACGGGAACACAGGCACGCCACCCAGCTGTTTTCCTGCTCTAGGCAGAGCTGAGCAGTTGTAACGGTTACAAAGGTAAAAATATTTACTCTCTGGCCCATTACAGAAAACATTCACTGAACCCTGGTCTGAAGCAAGAGAGCTGGCAGGAGGAGCAAGGCCCTTGCATCTCAGAGCTACCTTCCCAGACCAGGCAGCAGGAATCTTCGACCTTCCTGCTGAGTGCGCACCCCACTTACTCCTCCCCTTGACAAACCCTCACTTGATTACTGATGGCGGTGGAAAGGGCAGTCTAGCTAAATAATGTATCAGTAGGACTGCTGCTGTTCTCAGTGTCCCTGCAGTCTTTGCCAGGCCGTGTGGCTGGGCCGAGAGTCTGCTTGGTCCTGCAGGCCCATGCTGTTCTGAGTCCTTACTTCCCCTGTCTGTGAGCTCTGTGCAAGCAGGCTGAGGCAAACTCCTTCTTGCATTCCTAGTATATATAGTAGCAACTCAATAACTTTTATTTTAATTAATAAGTACACAATGGATTAATTTTTTAAAAATTAATAAACAAGTGAGTGCTTAACTTCAATGGTTGAGACCCTTATCCCAGGAAGAGCATCCAGAACCTCAATGCAAAAGGACTGGACCCAGACACAGAGGTTTCTGGGCCGCTATGAATTTAGCCCCACTTCAAGCCAATATCCTTTTAATATTTATTCCACATTGATTTAATGAGAAAAACAGATTTCATTTTGGTAAAATATTGTTTATATATTTATTTCCATCTAGGGGTTTATTAGATGTATTGAATATAATATAACATCTATACTTACTGTATTTGGGCTGTCTTTCAGTTTTTCCATCACTTGTGACTGGATTACAGTTAGTCATTCAGACACAAAGACTTGAAATAACATAGAGTTTTATTCAAAATAGATTTTAAAATTATTTTTCCTGGCTTTCATTACCCCAAAGACATTTTTCATTTTTCTGAAGTCCTTATTATCTCTTGGGTTTTCTTTTGCACTTTTCTGAACACAAAGTAAACAGTCTAAAATTTATGTAATAAAACAAACTAGTCAGTCCCAGGAAATATCCCTATGCATCTTGTTATTATGTTTCAGAACCTCAGTTGACCATGTAGTCAACTTCAGCTAAATACAGTAGACCAATGGCAGCACCTTCGATGTTCACTCAAATAAAATAGCTGGGAATATTCAAGGAGAGGTGTCTCACTTTCCACTTGAAAGGATTGACTACGTGGGTGGTTATAGGGCCAATTTATGTTTACCATTTATCTAAAGAGTCATACATAAAAATCTGAATTACTCAATCCTCCATTTGTGACTCCATTCATTCCAACAAGGCTTGAGCATACCTGTAGCCTGCGAAGTTGCCCAGATACCTTGCCTATTAATTCAACTCAGGCTGTTCGCTGCCTTTCATCACAAAGATAAAAATCAGTTTACTGCATTAAAGTGATAAATCGCCATGAAATAATAATCATAACACTAACGGCCACCACCGGAACATGAGGCCCATCCAGGCAGCCATGTTTGTCAGTTCTGTTCCCTCGCTACTGTACTGTACAGCCAGCTCTTGGCCATGTCCAACACTGCTACAGAAGTGGCAAGTAGGGTCTGGCTAAGCAGTGCATCACAATAAATAAGAGCTCCATAAATATTTGTTGAATAAATGAATTTGCTGTAAGATTATTGTGGGTAAAGTATTATGTCCATTTAACAGATTTGGAGGTTAACTGACTTACTTAAATATATAGACACAGCTGTCGAAAGAGAAAGCTGAACTATTTGACCTCAAGATCTTGCTCTTTCCTTACTTCCACTTGGTCTCTGGGGTCATGGTGTTGGTTCTATCAGAGAACCAATAAAAGTATTCTGACTAGTAAGGCACAAAGAACACCACAAAATGTTAATCACCACAGAGAAAAGCTTCAAGACTATTTGAGGGGCAGCAGAAAGCCTTATATATTGCCAACTGCAGGTAAAGAACAGCCCAAACTCTTAGCATATCAGTGACAATGAGGTATGGCTTTATTTGACTCTCTGTGGATAGGTTTTGTGAGCTAGAGAGGGCGAGAAGTCTGTAACTGCAGAAAACAAACCAAGAGTATGGTCTAAACCAGGCATGGCCAACATACGGCCCGCGGGCCAAATCCAGCCCACGTAATGAGTTGATGTGGCCCACAATTAAATTTTTAATATTCTCTGCTACTTTAAAATCTCAGCTACTCAGAAGCAGAAGTGTCTTTGATTATTGGAAATCGAGATATTTAAGAAGATAGTGATACACGGAAAAGAATTCCATGTGTGACTAATCTAGGGTTAACTTCAAGTAATTGGTCTAATGGATTCGCGATACTTTTTTATTTTTTAAAAAAAATTTCATTATAAAGATTTAAAACTTTTGTTCTCGTCTGTACTCGATATGAACTGTTTGATGTTTAGCAGCGATGTGAAACCCACATTCTTTTAGGCGGAGTTTGCCAGTGCACTCCCAAGGTCAAACAGCTCTTTATTTTTGTGGTCAAGTGTGCTGAGTCAAGTGGCATTGTAGCATAGACAATAGCTACAGTTGATAACTGAAAACGTGTCCAGGCTGTTTGTAAAATGAAATAATTGTTTTATTTGTGATATAACCCCTTCAAGCTCATTCTATTAATTAGATATTGTTTCAATTGATTGCGATACAGTTTGGATATTTATATGGTATGTAATTATATTTTTATTAAAATAATATTGTATGTTAAAATTTTTCTCACTCACAGTTATTTGTAAACAAATTACATAATAAAATTTTGTTTACTTAAATGAATCGTTTTTGTATTTAACATTTTTTAATTTTAATATTTCGTCCAGCCTGTGAAAAAAGTTTTCTTTCTAATCTGGTCCAGGGGCAAAAACTGTTGGCCATGCCTGGTCTAAACCTTCTCTTAATTTGTCTGGTAAATTGCTGGTTTTATAACAGATGGAGATCCTGACTCATGGCTCCGTGGCGGGCAGGGAGAACTATATCCTACAGTCCTGGATCTGAGTGTCTGTGTGTTATGTGCTTGTTTCCATGTCACATGGCATACATACAGTTCTGTAACCTTGTGTGTGCACAAATAAGTGTGAAAGGGCATACTCCAGGCTTCTGATAGCAGTCAACATTTGTCAGCCCGAAGCAGCATATCTTAAAACAGACTCCAATGGCCACTAACATCAGAATCACCGGGTTGGGCCAGGGACTTGCTAAAAGTGAAGATTCTTAGACACACTCCAGTTCTGGCAAATCAAACCCTCTGGATGCACTTCCTGGGAAATGTCCCCAGGTGGTTCTTACACACACTAAGAGATGAGAGCCACTAGTCAAGGGACTGGGTACAATGAGGGATGTTCATTTTTTATGTTTAGAATGTATGTAGTATTTCATACTTTTGTAATTACAAAACACAGATATAAGAGAAGAGAGAAAAGGAGCAGAAGAAGAAAAAGACAGTATAGTGAGGGAGGGAGGGGACTGAGGTATAGGAGCCCATCTCCCAGTTTAAAATCTTCTGTCTCACTGTCCATTTCAATATACTTTTCCTTTCTGTTTCCTCTCACCCAGTACCTCTAAGTAAACAGCACTGCAGCATACTCCCTCCAAAACCAAAACAGCCTCAAACCCGTGTCTGGAAGGCCCCAGGCTGAAATTGTTCATCTGGGGGCAGAAATAGATGTTAATATTGCATGAGCAGCAGAGCAAAGCCAAAGCTCACAGGAATTGTTTACAAAGTTGCCTTTTTAACATGAACAAATAAATCCACCATCTCCAAGCTAATGTGGATTGATGTGGCATTTATTCCACACACCACGTTATATAATGTTGTCTTGTTTTGTTTTTTAAAAAGAAGTTTTTTCACTTCAAAGCACAGGGGGAAAAAATTCCATTCCAAAGAAGAATTCTAAAAGACTTAAGTGTTCCACAGTTGGAGTCTTTAAAATGAATCCCTTCAGTTCCTGTCTTCCTGGCACGGCAGAACTAAGTGATACACTAAATCTATGGCAGATAAAGGAAGGGACCTGGCATTTAGGCAGCACACCTCTTCCCATCTGGTGTTTCACACCAGAAACATTGATCCTGGCTGTGAACTGGTCTCAGTCTCAGCTTCTCCACCCCCCACCACGTCACCCCTGCATTGCTCAGGCCTTTTGCTGCTCTGTCTATCAATTGAGTCTCTCACTGAGCTGGGTCCTTGGCATAGGTTGCTCCTAACTGTCCTCCCAACCCCAGAGAGGTGGCCTGAAGAGTCTCTTTACCTCTTTACATAGCTGTGGAGAGTGACAGTTGTGCCCCACACACGTAGGCACTGAGTCCTTAGAGCATGTACTTTGGCCACTGTAGCCTGCTGCCTCCTGCAGTTTTCTAGCTGTTCCAGCTACCCTGAAAGGGTAAATGTAACTTCCCTGATGTCGGTCAGTCTGTACAGAAGGAGCCTTCTTTTCAAAGTGCCAGGATTTATCTGTTCAGAAAGGGGATCCTTGACCAGGGCTGCACACTGGAATCAGCAAGGAACAATGGGAAATCTGATCACAGGCTACACACAGCCCAGTTAGGGCCAAGGCATCAGCATTTTATGAAGTTCTGTAGGTAATTCCAACATGCAATGGAGGCAGAGCCACCAAGTTCCAGCTTAAGTGAGCTTTGCCTGACCTGGCTGCTCCAAGCATTGGTTGTAGACCCCAGGACTGGCAACACCTGGGGGCCTGTTAGGAAGACCCCTGTCTTCTTTGTTCATCTGTCGTTTTCAGTTATATATCCCACGTATGAGTGAAATCATATGGCTTTTGACTCTTTCTGTCTGACTAAGCATGATATTCTCATGATCTTAATAAATAAATGTTTTCAAATTTTTCAGGTAGATACCCAAAAGAGGGTTTAATATCCAAAATATATAAAGAACTCCCATAACAAAAAATAAAATAAAACAATTAAAAAAGAGTAGAAGAACTGAACAGACACTTCTCCCAAGAAGACATACAAACAGCCAACAAATATATGAAAAGATGCTCAACTTCACTAGCTATTAGGGAAATACAAATCAAAACTACAATGAGATAATGTCTCACTCCTTTTAGAATGGTTATTATCACCAAGACAGGTAATAACCAGTGTTGAAGAGACTGTGGAGAAAAGGAATCCTCCTCATTGCTAGTGGGAATGTAAACTGGTGCAGCCACTATCGGAAACCGCATGGATGCTCCTCAAAAAAAGTCAGAATGCAGGTATGATATTTGTACCCCTATATTCATTGCAGCATTGTTCATGGTGGCCAAGACATGTAAACAACAGAAGTGTTCCCCAATAGATGATTGGATAAAGATGTGGTATATACATCTACTACCAATGGAATACTACTCAGCCATAAGAAAAGACGAAATACTGCCATTTGCAAGATGAATGGATCATGAGAATATCATGCTAAGAAAAATAAACTGGACAGAAAGAGTCAGAAACCATAACTGAAAACGACAGATGAACAAACAAGACAGGGGCCTTTCTAACAGGCCCCCAGGTGTTGCCAGTGCTGGGGTCCACAACTAACACTTGGAGCAGCCAGGCCACCTACACTGAAAGGGGAGGGACAAGAGACACAGAACAGTCAGGGGAGCATAGCTAATCTGAAGTCCAGCTGGGCCCAGGGTGGGGAGTCAGGGATGTTCCTGATTAGAGGCTAGTTCTGTCCCTAGGAGGGGTTCCCACTGTCCTCTGGGCTTGTTACTGCTCTCTGAGAGGTCTTTCATTTTCCATAAAAAAGTTCACAGTTGCAGTCTATCCCTTTCTCAGTCGGCTACCTGCCCACAGAAATTTAAGGGCCCAGAGATCTCTTCAGTGTGACCTGTTTCAGCTGCTGTCAGCCTGAGCTTGTGGTGCTTTTTCCAGGACAACTATCTTAAGGACTCTGGGGCTTTCCGTGAATCTGGCAGGGTCCGCTCCATCTTCCCCAGCCACATCTGTGTGTTTGTTTTGAGACACTTCTACAACATGGCCATGTCAGAATACTTTGGAAAAATTCCCCTTCATTTAGTTGAATTTTTCCACACTAGTACATTCTAGCTCCTTTATATTTCCTCTAAATCTAAATAGTTTGCAAACTATTGCTTGCAAACCCAATAGTTTTTTCTTAACTCATCTCTCTTTTGCAGCATCATATCATATTCAGCTAAGAACATTCAACTGAGCCTCAAGATTGTATGTTGAGATGTTCTTACCTAGAGCTACAAGTTCATTAACATTTTTTATTTTCTAAGTTGCCACAGGTTACATTTCCTCCCTATCCCACTGCTACATGCCATGCCTATTCTCCAGCCTCAAATGAGAGCCTCCTCACCAGTTCTCTGACCACTATTGACACTCTGCCACTCCAACTTTTGCTGATAACATCCTTATTGCTTTTGCAAACTCAACCTGCCTAGTGGCAAAGATGATGCCACATTCTTGCAGTTTTTTATTGCACTGTACCTCACTCCTAGAAACAATTTCTCTCTTATCTACTATTGCTGCATATCAGTCCATGCAGTGTTTATTTAGCAATGTAAAGCAACAATCATTTATTTGCTCAATATTCTGCCATTTGGTTTGAGCTCAACTGGGTGGTTCTTCTACTAGTTTTGTCAGGGTCATTTATGTGTCTGCAACCATCTGGAGGGTCTCCTGGGCCTGGTGTAAGACTGCTTCACTCCCACTTCGCTAGTTAGCTGGTCTGTTCACTCTTCTTCAGCCCCACAGCCTGAGCATCTCACAGCAATAGGAACATTCCAATACAGCCCACGTAGGAACTACAAGGTCTTTGGTGATCTTGTCTGGAAATTTCATAAGGTCACCTCCACCATATTCTACTGGTTAAATCAAATCGCATATTCATGTAATGAAGAAAGAATTTGGGGCCATTTTTACTCTACTCCAACTTGGAAAAGAAATCATTTTTTTAATTTAATTTTTTATTGATTGATTTTTAGCGAGAGACATTGACATGTTGTTCCACTTACTTATGCATTCATGACTGATACTTGTATGTGCCCTGATTGAATCTCAAACCCACAACTTTGGTGTAATGGGGAAGATGTTCTAATCAACTGAGCTATACAGCCAGGGCAAGAAATTATTTCTTAATAAATATAATTTGGCACACAAATACTTTCAAATCATGGGGACTGTGAGGGTAAATAATATTAAGCAGATGCTGGTGATAAATGTTAAGAGCTACAGAGACTTAGGGAGAGGTAGCGCAGGCTCCTCGTGAGAGGGAGGGATCAGGTAGAAGAGAAGACAGGGCACCAACACGGAAAGTTTTAAAATATTCAAACCAAGATTTTGAAGTATTAAATCCAACTCTACTATGACCTCATAAAATCAAAAGTTTAATTTATTTCTGATTTCAGGATACAGAGATATGTACAGGTGGGGCAAAAGGAGGTTTACAGTTGTGAGTACACAAAGCAGAATTTATTCTTCTATTACTTTTTATTAATTATTGTATTATTTTTTATACAAACAATTGCAAACCTACTTTTATCCTATCCTGTATATGACTGTTTTACCAAAGCACTCATTCACCAAACAGGTTTTTTTTTAACTTTTCTTATATTGTTTTGAGAGAGAGAGAAAGAGAGAGACAGGAAGGGAGAGAGATGAGAAGCATCAACTCGTGGTTGCAGCACTTCAGTTGTTCATTGATTGCTTCTCATACATTCCTTGACTAGAGGGCTCCAGCCAAGCCAGTGACCCCTTGCTCAAACATCAAGCTGGCAATCTTGAGCTTCTAGCTTGTGACTTTGGGCTCAAACAAAAGACCATGGGCTTGACCAGGTGGTAGCACAGTGGATAGAGTATCGGACTGGGATGCAGGGGATCCAGATTTAAAACCCTGAGGTTGTCGGCTTGAGCGTGGGGTCTCTGTCCTGAGCTTGGGATAAGAGATGTGATCCCATGGTCCCTGGCTTGAGCCCAAAGGTCGCTGGATTGAGCAAAGGGTCACTAGCTCTGCTCTAACCTCCCCGCCCCCATCAAGGCACATATGAGAATGCAATCAATGAACAACTAAGGTACCACAATGAAGAATTGATGCTTCTCATCTTTCTCCTTTCCTGTCTCTCTGTCCCTATCAATCCCTCTTTCTATGTCTCTGTCTCTATTACAAAAAATAAATAAAAAGAGAGAGATACCATGGGATCACGTCAATAATCCCCCACTCAAGCCAGTGACTGTGCATTCAAGCTAGTGAACCCGCGCTCAAGCCAGTGACCTAAGGGGTTTTTTTTGTTTGTTTTATTTTTTTAATCAATTTTAATGGGATGACATTGATCAATCAGGGTACATAGGTTTAGAGAAAACATCTCCAGGTTATTTTGACATTTGATTATGTTGCATGCCCATCACTCAAAGTCAAATTGTCTTCCATCACCTTCTATCTGGTTTTCTTTGTGCCCCTCCCCTCCCCCATGCCCACCCTCTCTTTCCTCACCGCCCCCCCCCTCGTAAACACCACAATCTTGTCCATGTCGCTGAGTCTCATTTTTATGTCCCATCTATGTATGGAATCATATAGTTTTTAGTTTTTTCTGATTTACTTATCTCAGTATAAGGTTATCAAGGTCCATCCATGTTGTTGTAAATGATCTGATGTCATCATTTCTTATGGCTGAGTAGTATACCATAGTATATATGTACCACATCTTCTTTATCCAATCATCTATTCAAGGGCTTTTTGGTTGTTTCCATGTCTTGGCCACTGTGAACGATGCTGCAATGAACATGGGGAAGCATGTGTCTTTACATACCAGTGTGTTTGAGTTTTGGGGGTATATACCCAGTAGAGGAATTGCTGGGTCATATGGTAGTTCTATTTTTAATTTTTAGAGAAACCACCATACTTTTTTCAATAATAGTTGTACTACTTTACATTCCCACCAACAGTGGATGAGGGTTCCTTTTTCTCCACAGCTTCTTCAACACTTATTATTACCGTCTTGTTGATAATAGCTAATCTAACAGGTATGAGGTGGTATCTCATTGTAGTTTTGATTTGCATTTCTCTAATAGCTAATGAAGTTGAGTATCTTTTTATATATCTGTTGGTCATTTGTATTTCTTCCTGGGAGAAGTGTCTGTTCATGTCTTCTTTCCATTTTTTTATTGGATTGTTTGCTTGTTTGTTGTTGAGTTTTATGAGTTCTTGGTATATTTTGGATATTAGGCCCTTATCTGTGCTGTTGTTTGAAAATATCATCTCCCATTTAGTTGGCTGTCTGTTTGTTTTGTTGTTATTTTCTCTTGCTGTGCAAAAACTTCTTAGTCTGATGTGGTCCCATTCATTTTTCTTTGCCTTCACTTCCCTTGCCTTTGGAGTCAAATTCATAAAATGCTATTTATAACCAAGTCCATGAGTTTAGTACCTATGTTTTCTTTTATGTAATTTATTGTTTCAGGTCTTATATTTAGGTCTTTGATCCATTTTGAATCAATTTTAGTACAAGGGTACAAACTATAGTCGAGTTTCATTCTTTTGCATGTAGCCTTTCAGTTTTCACAGCACCATTTGTTGAAGAGGTTTTCTTTTCTCCATTGTGTGTTGTTGGCCCCTTATCAAAAATTATTTGACCAGCCCCTTTATCAAAAATTATTTGACCATATACATGTGGTTTTATTTCTGGGCTCTCTATTCTATTCCATTTGCCTGAGCGTCTATTTTTCTGCCAATACCATGCTGTTTTGATTATCGTGGCTTTATAATATAATTTGAATCAGGTATTGTAATGCCCCCAGCTTTGTTCTTTTTCCTTAGGATTGCTTTGGCTATTTGGGTTTTTTTATAGTTTCATATAAACCTGATGATATTTTGTTCCATTTTTTAAAAAAATGACATTGGAATTTTGATGGGAATTGCATTAAATTTGTATATTGTTTTGGGTAATATGGTCATTTTGGCTATATTTATTCTTCTTATCCAAGAACAAAGAATATTTTTCCATTTCATTATATCTTTTTACATTTCCCTTAACAATGCTTTGTAGCTTTCATTATGTATGTCCTTTACATTCTTTATTATGTTTATTCCTAAGTATTTTATTTTTATTGTTGCAACCATGAAGAGAATTATTTTTTTGAGCTCGTTTTCTGATGTTTCATTGTTGGCATATAGGAAAGCAATGGACTTTTGTATATTAATTTTGTATTCTGCGATCTTACTGTATTGGTTTATTGTTTCTAGTAGTCTTTTTGTAGAGTCTTTGGGGCTTTCGATGTATAGGATCATATCATCTGCAAAAAAATGAAACCTTTACTTCTTCTTTCCCAATATGAATGCCTTTTATTTCTTTCTCTTGTCTGATTGCTCTGGCTAGAACTTCCAGCACTACGTTAAATAAGAGTGGAGAGAGTTGACAACCTTGTCTTGTTCCTGATTTTAGGGGAAAAGTCCTCAGTTTTATGCCATTTATATGATGTTACCTGATGGTTTATTATAGATGGCCTTTATTATGTTCAGATATTTTTCTTCTATACCCATTTTGTTGAGTGTTTTAAACATAAAATGATGTTGTATTTTATCGAATGGCTTTTCTGCATCTATTGATAAGATCATACGGTTTTTGTTCTTTGTTTTGTTAATATAGTGTATTACATTAACCGTTTTATGTATGTTGAACCAATCTTGTGATTCTAGGATGAATTCCACTTGATCATGGTAAATTATTTTTTTAATGTGTTGTTGTATTCTATTTGCTAGTATTTTGTTTAGTATTTTAGCATCTGTATTCATTAAAGATATTGGTTTGTAGTTTTCTTTTTTGTGTTGTCCTTGCTAGTTTTCGTTATGAGGGTTATATTGGCCTCATAAAATGTGTTTGGCAGTGTTGCTTCTTCTTCAATTTTCTGGAAGACTTTGAGTAGAATAGGAACCAAGTCTTCCTTCAATGTTTGATAGAATTCACTAGTATAGCCATCTGGCCCTGGACTTTTATTTTTGGGGAGGTTTTTGATAGTTGTTTCTATTTCCTCTTTGCTTATGGGTCTGTTTAGGCTTTCTACTTCTTCATGACTCAGTCTAGGAAGATTGTATTTATTGTTCTAGAAATTTATCTATTTCTTCTAGGTTGTTAAATTCGGTGGCACACAGTTTCTCATAGTATTCTACAATAATTTTTTGTATATATATGCTATTTGTGGTAATTTATTCCATTTCATTTTGGATTTTGTTTATATGAGTCCTTTCTCTTTTTTCCTTAGTGAGTCTATTTAAGGGTTTGTCAATTTTGTTGATCTTTTCAAAAAACTAGCTACTTGTTTTATTAATTTCTTCTATAATTTTTCTGTTTTCTCATTTATTTCTGCTCTGATTTTTATTATTTCCTTTCTCCTGCTGGGTTTTGGTTGTCTTTGTTCTTCTTTTTCTAGTTTCTTAAGATGTAAAGTTAAATGGTTTATTTGGGCTCTCTCTTGTTTGTTCATATAGGCCTGAAGTGATATGAACTTCCCTCTTATTACTGCTTTTGCTGCAGCCCAAAGATTCTGATATGTCGTATTGTTATTTTTGTTTTCTGTATGTATCTTTTGATCTCTGTGCTCATTTCTTCTTTGACCCATTCATTTTTTAAAAGTATGTTGTTTAGTTTCCACATTGTTATTTTTGTTTTCTGTATGTATCTTTTGATCTCTCTGCTCATTTCTTCTTTGACCCATTCATTTTTTAAAAGTATGTTGTTTAGTTTCCACATTTTTGTGGGGTTTTATTACCTCTTTTCTGCAGTTGAATTCTAGTTTCAAGGCATTATGGTCAGAAAATATGCTTGTTATAATTTCAATCTTTCTGAATTTGTTGATGTTATTTTTGTGGCCCAACATATGGTCAATTCTTGAGAATGTTCCATGTACACTAGAGAAAAATGTATATGCTGGCATTTTGGGATAAAATGTCCTGTAAATGTCTATCATATCCTATTGTTCTAGTGTTTCATTTAAGGCCAATATTTCTTTATTGATTTTCTGTTTGGATGAATGATCTAAAGCTGTCAGCAGTGTATTGAGGTCTCCAAGTTTGATTGTATTTTTGTCGGTTTTGTTTTTAGGTCAGTCAGTCACTGTCTTATATATTTTGGTGCTCTTTGGTTTGGTGCATATATATTAAGAAGTGTTATGTCTTCTTGATTCAATGTCCCCTTTATCATTATGAAATGACTATTTTTGTCTCTGATTACCTTTGCTGTCTTGTAGTCAGCATTGTTAGTTATGAGTATTGCTACACCTGCTTTTTTGGGGGGTGTTATTTGCTTGGAGTATTGTTTTCCAAACTTTCTCTTTGAATTTGTTTTTATCCTTGTTGCTTAGATGTGTTTCTTGTAGGCAGCATACAGTTGGAATTTTTTTTTAATTCATTCTGCAACTCTGTGTCTTTTTATTGGTGAGTTCAATCCATTTATGTTTAGTGTAACTATTGACACTTGAGGGTTTTCCATTGTCATTTTATATATAGCTTTCTGATAGTTTTGTATCTTGTTTGGTTCTTCTCTTTTTTTCTTCTATCATTTGTTTTTGTTTGGTTGTAATCCATACTTCTTTCCTCTGTTACTTCTTTTTTCAAGCCATGTGCTTCTGTGGTGGTTTTTTCAGTGGTGGTTACCATTAAGTAATGGAAAGCATACATATCATGTTCATTGTAGTACATTATCTCATGAGTGCTTCTGCACTCCATCTTCTTTTGCTACTGTTAATTTTTGTCCTCTCCCATTTTTTGTTTTTGTGGTCACAGATTAATCTTGTTATTCATACAATCTTAATGGAGCTTTTACTTATAGTTTTGTTTTGGTTTGTTCTTTGTATCTGGTCGGAAAACCCCCTTTAGTATTTCCTAAAGTGGGGTTTTTCTGGTGATAAATTTCTTCATCTTTTCTGTATCTGTGAATGTTTTTATTTCTCCTTTGTATATGAAGGATAGCTTTGATAGGTATAGTTTTCTTGGATGGAAGTTCCTCTCTTTCAGAACTTTAAATATTTGGGTCCACTCTCTTCTACCTTGTAGAGTTTCTGCTGAGAAATCTGTTGATAATCTAATGGGCCTTCCTTTATATGTTGTATTCTTCTTTTCCCTAGCTGCCTTGAGAATTTTTTCTTTGTCATTGGTTTGTGCCAATTTCAATATGATGTGCCTTGGAGTAGTTTTGTTAGAGTTAAGGTAACTTGGTGTTCTGTTTGCTTCTTGAATTTGAGGCTTTAGTTCTTTCCACAGGCTTGGGAATTTCTCATTTATTATTTGTTTGAATATGTTCTCCATTCCATTTTCTCTCTCTTCTCTTTCTGATATACCCATTATTCTTATGTTGCTCTTTCTGATGGAGTCAGACAATTCTTGTAGGGTTTTCTCATTTTTTTTTATTTGTAAGTCTCTCTCCTCTTCTTTCTCTAGTGCCTCTAGTTGCCTGTCTTCTATGTCACTAATTCTCTCCTCTATCTGGCCTGTTCTACTGGCTAAGCTTGTTACCTCATTTTTCAGTTCATGAATTGAGTTTTTCATCTCTGTTTGATTCATTTTCATAGTTTCAATTTCTTTGGCAATGTATTCTTTCTGTTCGTTGAATTGTTTTTTGAGCTCCTAAGTTGCCTTTCTGTGCTTCCTTGTATATCCCTGAGTATTTTTAGGACTTCAATTTTATTTTATTTTTTAATTTTTTATGTATTCATTTTAGAGAGGAGAGGGAGAGACATAGAGAGAGAGAGAGAGAGGAGAGACAGAGAGAGAGAAGGGGGAGGAGCTGGAAGCATCAACTCCCATATGTGCCATGACGAGGCAAGCCCAGGGTTTCGAACCGGCGACCTCAGCATTTCCAGGTAGACGCTTTATCTACTGCGCCACCACAGGTCAGGCAAGACTTCAATTTTAAATTCTGTGTCATTTAACTCCAAGGTTTCCAAGCTATTGAAACTTTTTTTTATAGATTTTTCTCATCTATCTGAGCTACATCTCTGTCTTTTGTATCCATGATATTTAATTTCTTTTTTCTTAGTGGAATTTGAGAGTGGTATTGTTAATAACACTCATAAGAGTTGATAAAAAAAAAAAGGAAAACATTTTTGAGAAAATGTAGTGAAAAACTGAAAATTAAATTGTGCTAAGTGGAACAAAAATACATAGAACAGAAGGCCTGCATTGGGGGGGGGAGTGACAAAGAGGCAAAAAATGAGGCAAGAACCCACAAAATGCCACAAGGAAAAAATTTGGATCAAGAACAAAATAATTTGTTTGCAAATGATGGTTGAATGAGAGAAATAGTGTAAAAGAAGAGAAGAAAAAAGAAAAATAGAAAAAAGAAAACAAAATACAGTAAAAAATAAAAATTCTGTAAAAGAAGAGAAGAAAAAAGAAAAATAGAAAAAAGAAAACAAAATACAGTAAAAAACAAAAACTACATAGAATGGAGAGCCGAAGTTGGGGGAAATGCTAAAGAGGTAAAAGGTGAAGTAAAAAGCACATAAAATGCCACAAAGAAAAAATTCAAATCCAGAATAAAATAATTTGTTTTGTGGGTGAGATTTGAATGAGAGAAAAAGTGAAAGAGAAAAGAAGAAACAAAGAGAGAGAGAGAGAGAGAGAGAGAACAAAAAGGAAAAAAATTGAGTTAAGTTTTTTGGAATATAACACATAAAAAAAGAATGGAAAATGTAACACCTATGTGTAATAAAGTTCAAAATGAAAAGAAAAGAATAAAATGGAAAGAGGATAAAATGACTAAGGTGGAAGAGAAAAAAAAGATTAAAAATACAAGAAAAAAATTGAAAAAAGTTATAAAGACTGTAGATTTTTTCTGGTTTTGAGAGGTTATTTTCTTCTTTTTTCTTTTCTCTCTTTTTGGCTAGTGGCGCTGTACCCCAGGTTCTGCCACTGTGGCACTTTTAGGCTGAGATTTGCAGTTGATGTGTTGCTATGGTGATGGTATAAACTAGGCCTCAGTCCCGTTAGTAAGCAGGGCTTCTCAGCATTTGTAGGCTCCAACAATGGGAGAGTTTGTTTTCCCTGAGCCTCTTCCTAAATCTCTCCTTCCTGAACCAGCAGCCTGGGGATCCAGCTGTGAACTTGCCCCAGCCACAGCCTGGAGAGGGAGAGGCTCTAAGAGCTGCCAAATCCTCCCTCTATCCCCACTCAATGCAGTGTTCTGGGTAAGGCATTTCCAGCCAGAGCCACCAACGTAATCAGGCAGGGCTGGGAACCAATTGCCTTTGAGGTGTCTTTCTATGAGCCTCCAGGCAAGTCTAGTATGCCTCAGCGCTCTGCAGGTCTACTATCCCCAGGCTTTTTGCACTTTTTGTAATCTGTGTCGGCTGGCAGGAAGGTCCTAAAGCTGCCAAGTCCCTCCTCCAGGTTTGTTCAAAGCACAGCTCTGTGTATGAAATCTTTGTCAACCAGAGCCACCAGCTCAAGCAGGCAGGGTAGTGAGCTGATTTCTGGTTCTAGTTAAATTTACCTCAGTGCTCTGTGGGTCTGCTCTCCACAGGCTTTTCCCTTTTTGAGAAGCCTACAGCCTAGCCCACCCAACTTCCACAGTGTTCTCTGAGGTCTGTTCCGTGGGACTGTACTTTTTAGCCTGTATTGGCTGGCTGAAAGTTGCCCCAGCCACTGCCTGCCAAGCAAGAGTCCCTGAGAACTATCAAGTCCCTCCTTTGGGTCCCCTTAAATCGCAGGCCTGGGAAAGAAGGCTTTGTCAGCCAGAGCCACCAGTGTACACCCACTGGGCAGTGAGCAGACTGTGGATTAGGCTCCTTTCAGCACTCAGTGGATCTGCTCTCCAGAGGCTGTCTATGTGCCCTTCCCCCCACCACTTTCACAGTTCTCTTTCCTGGGAATGTGCCTTGTTTGCCTGTATGGCTGGTGGAGGTGCTGTGCCTGTAGGAAAGCTGGCTCTCTGCACACTTCCCGCATGCTGCTGTTTGGGGCACTGAGATTATACAGAGACTCTGGTCATAGCCTACACAGAGGGCCACTGCTGACAATCTCCGACCCAGCCCGTCCATCCGGGAATGTGGGCACCCACGCCCGAGAGGCCAGGTGGATCCACTTGCACACTGTCCACGCTCGCAGATCGGGAGACCGGGAGTAAATAAGGCAACTGCTTGCCCACCTCTGCAGGGGTCTGCCGCTGGCAATAGCTCTGTGTGGGCTGAGCCGCGGGCACACTCTTTCCTCAACTTGAACATCTCTGCCCTAGCCCAGCTTTTTCCACACCCCCAGCCCTCGCTTTCTCTCAGTTCCAAATGAAAGCAGCCCTTGCTCAGGTCAGTGAGGAAAGCGGAATATTCCATTCTCTGTCTTATTTCCTTCAGAGTGCATTATATATTCAGCCACCTTTTCGCCCAATTGTACCTTTGTTTGACGTATGTGTATTTCAGATGCTCCTGTGATTGTTTCTCTGTCTCTAGTTGTTGAATTTGTTGAAATTTCAGGGAGAGGTTTCAGGAGCACCCCTCACAGCACCATTTCTCTGATGTCACTCCAACCTAAGAGTTTTGATCCTGGACTTCAGCATTTCAGATTAATACTCACTGCGTCACCTTTGATCAGGCCCAAACAGGTATTTATTAAACAGAGAACAAAACATTAGTTCAAGACCCAAAACCAGGGCTCATTCACATACAATGCACTTGATAATTCAGAACATCATTATGACACCATCTGGATATTTGTGTGCATATGTGAACCAAACAGTGAAATAGACAGTAGTCCTAGGTGTTGTATTCTATGACCCAGGAGAAATCACACCACCTCCCTGCGACCCAGCACCATCCATCTCTGAGATTCTAGGTTTCCAGCTTTAGTAATACATCAACCAGCTTTCTGTTTCCACCTGTGCGGCTGCCATGAGCCTATCCTGAAGCGAGGATTCAAAAGTAATTAATTGAGTTACAGAGGAACTGCCGGCCTGATGAACACTTAGGATGCCTGGCCAGTCCCTTGTTTGCTTTCATTTTCAGCGTAATATGGGGCTGCCAGTGCACTGAGGATGGAATGGCTGAGCCCTGGCATGTAGCTGTGGGTGGACTCAGCTGCCTTCCAGTGCTGAACACTTGGAAGGTCCTGAGGGCAGAGCTGGGGGTGAGCACAGGTCACAAAATTGTCATGTTAAGTTTCTCTCTTTCTTTGCTTTCTTTTGCTCATCCTTCATCTTCTTGTCTGCAAAGCAGTTTGCATCCATCATGCATCCATCTATTTATCCATCAATATCTGCCTGTCTCTTTCTCTTCCCTTCCTTTCTCTCTGTTTATCTCCTGCCTGAGATAATTCACTACAAAAATGTACAACAAAATAAAAGCAAAAACTAAATGAGTCATAAATGAATCATGAGAGGAAAATGGAACAAGAGTAGAAAATCAGAGATTCCTCTTAGTTTCCAATGCTATTGTAGGAAGTTTTCCATTAGAGTATAAATATGAAGCCAGGCCCCCGGGGGGTAGGGCCATGTCTTGGCCTTTAACACACTCAAGTGTGGGAGCAACAGGAAAGAGTACTTATGGGCCAGCTGTTAGGGCAGTGAAGACATGTGTCTGTCCCACTCATGATGGCCTGAAAGAGCCTGATGAGCCTTTCAGGCACTTCTGACCCCAGCACCACCACAGTGCCCCCCCATTACTGAATGCACATGTGCAAGCTCAAACACTCTGTATCTCCCAAGCTACTGTTAGAGTTCCTATTTCAAGAAAGCTCACATAAGACTTAGATTCAACTCGGCAATCGCTCTGGTCTCCCTGGTCTCCCACCCTGAGGCTGCCCACCTCTCCCCATGACCCCCACCACAGCCTCCTCAGCATCTGGGAGGGAGACACCAGTTCTGAAGAGGAAACCAGGCTGGCTTAGACTTTGTTATAAGTAAAATAGGGAGACTCTGGTCTTACCTCATGGTCTTATTGCCACCACTTAGACGTGGCAGCCCTGATGGTCTTGGGTTATAGACTGCCCCTATTTCATGCTGTTTTGAGCATCTGTGGTTTCTCACCAGACTGAAGCTGCTAGAAACAGAAGCTATGGATTTTCCTCTCTGTACGCACAATATTCCATGTGTCTAACATAAGGCACAGTCACCCAGCCAGCAAATGGTAGAGTGACTTCCCTTGACTTAAGCCTAGGTTTATCTGACTCCAGAGCCTCATTCTTTCTCCTCTCCCACATGGTGTGATGGGGTGATGGGGAGGGAGGAGAGCGCTGAACCACTAGGAAGGCGGGTGGGGAAGTAGAACATTTTTTGAACCAGAGTTCACAGGTTTATTCTGGGAGAATATAAATTCTATGAAAAAAATATTTCTGATGTTTTAAATACTTTTATTTATTTTTAATTATATAAGTAATTTGTGTATATATTCTCCTTGTAAAAACTTAAAATACTACAGATAAAGCCCAAGTCACTTTTAATCATTGTTTAATCACATTCTTCTCCCACAAGGTAGTGGCTGTTATCAATTTGTATGCATTGTTGTAAATGTTTTCTTTATGATAAACATACACACACACCCCCTTTATATATTCCCATAGACATAACAGTTGTATCTATGAGTTTTTAAAAATATAAATGGGGCCCTGGCTGGTTGGCTCCATGGATAGAGCATCAGCCCAGCGTGCCAAAGTCCTGGTTTTGATTCCTGGTCAGGGCACACATGAGAAGCGACCATATGACTCTCTTTCCTTCCCTCTCCTCCTTCTTGCTCTATTCCCCTCATGCAGCCAGTGGCTCAATTGGTTCAAGTATTGGACTCAGGCACTAAGAATAACTTGGTTGATTTGAGCATCGGCCCAAGTCTGGGGTTGCTGGGAGGGTCCCAGTCAGGGCACTTGCAGGAGTCTGTGCATGCCCTCTCCTCTCACTCGGAAAAGAAGAAAACAAATAAATAAACAAAAAACTGGGGCCCAGGTCCTAAACAGGATTCTGATTTCCTGAACTTTTCCAGCCTGACGTCAAGACCTTAGGCTTGAAACCTGCAGGAGGTGTCAAGGACAGCTGTGGTGTGGGGACTGGCTGAGAGCTGGGGATGGGGGAACAGTTAGGAAAGGGGGTCCTGCTTTATCCTTTTTCCTTCTGTATGGCCACTCCTCCTCAGGGGAGGACAACATGGCCTTGTCTGTCTACATGGTCTGCTGCAGTGTGCGAGAGTCCTTTTGGGGAATAGGATATAGCAATGCACAGAAACTGGCTGGATGGTCCAGGTGATGGTGACACAGGCATGTCACCTCAGACATGCTGTGCATCTTGGTTGGTCTTGCGTTATAGATTGCCCCAGAAACCTGGTGATGCTACAGAATTTCCCTTCAATTCTTCCCTACATCTGAGTTTCCTGGTGGACAGACTTAGGGCTGAGCCACCATTCTACGGAGGGAGTGCCAGCTTGCACTGCAGGCAGAGATTCCGATCACTGCTGTCCACATCTGCCAAGAGGCATGCCCAGCTCACACCATCTTCCCCGCTTGGTTACAGTGGTCACACTCCAGCATGGAACATCTGGAGCCCCCAGGACACACGTAGAAATCATCTACATCCACCCTGGCTCCTCAGGCAACCAATCCACAGCACAAATAACTGTAGTGAGTTACTAGGGGCAAGCATGTGTATGACCACATGTTAACACGTGCACATATGTGCACACACCCAGATACTCACAAATCACTTCTGGCCAGCATGGGGTGGCATCAGGCTGCTCTTTCTGCCAGAGCTGCCTAGACGGACCTCCTCCATGATTGCCAATCCCACAGCAGATCCCTTCCTTCCTCACGTCCGTACTACATCAGTTAACCCTGGGAATTGTGTTTTGACTTTGCAGCCATAGCAGGAAAGCAATACCTTTTCAAAACTCTGTTAAATGCATCAGACACATGGGCAGTCCTGACAGTTCTGCTTACTGACACAGAATCTAGGAATTAAAGGTCCCAGGGATAGCCCAACCCCTTTTTTTTTTTTTTTTGTATTTTTCTGAAACTGGAAACGGGGAGAGACAGTAGACAGACTCCCGCATGTGCCCGACCGGGATCCACCCGGCACGCCCACCAGGGGGGCGATGCTCTGCCCATCCGGGGCTTCGCTCTGTCGCGACCAGAGCCACTCTAGCGCCTGGGGCAGAGGCCAAGGAGCCATCCCCAGCGCCCGGGCTATCTTTGCTCCAATGGAGCCTCAGTTGCGGGAGGGGAAGAGAGAGACAGAGAGGAAGGAGAGGGGGAGGGGTGGAGAAGCAGATGGGTGCTTCTCCTATGTGTCCTGGCCGGGAATCGAACCCGGGACTTCTGCACACCAGGCTGACGCTCTACCACTGAGCCAACCGGCCAGGGCCCAACCCCTTTTATGATAAAGAAAACTGCATCCCCCAGGTGCAAAGTGACAGGTGCATTTTATTCATTCCTTTGAAAATAAATCACTTTCTAACACAGAAAGACTGGCCCAGCAGACTGAGATGTCACACTTCACTCATTCCTGCCAGACCACCCCAGCATTTGGGGAATTCCTAGACTGAGGACCTCAGGACCCTACTCAAAGCCCCACCCCCCTACTCGACACATTTGCGATCAGTTTTCTTCCATCTCTGCTTGTCCCACCCACCTGGGAGTCTGTTCTAAAGGGAAGCATTTTTTTTTTACTAATAACTTGCTGCAAGGTGCTGCTGTTTCCAGACTTTATTTTTGTAAAAAAAGAAAGAAAGAAAAAGAGTAATTCTGACTTCATCAAAATTTTGGCAAACTTTAGGGAGATTCCCAAAACTTTATCTGAGTAAGAAGGAAGTTCAAGTACTGTTTTTCTAATGAAAGTGTGTCCTGTCGTTAGGGAGAAGAGGTGAGAGAGGGGTTGGTCCCTGGAAGGTGGGATTTTAAGAGCAGGAGGAAGTCTCTTCCCTTCTGATGGTCTACAGAGACTGAAACACCCCTCTTACAATAGCAAAGTGCAGTCCTGAGGCTGATTAAGTTTGTTAGGAAGTAATTGTTTAGAACTGAGAGTTTTTCTGTAGAAACAATACTATTAGAGGAGGATTAACTCTTCAAACAAACTCATTAAATTGTATTTAATCTATCTGAACCTTACTAGCTGTGTCCTTTAGGGCATTAGTTGATATCTGCCTCAGTTTCCTGAACTGTAAAATGGGAATGTACCTGTCTCACAGGGTTATTGGGAGGATTACATGGATTTACACGTGTAAAGGGCTTAGAACAGTGACTGGTATTTAATTAGGCTTACATTTTTTGTTATTATTATTATTTGTAGTAAAATTATAATATGCCTCAGCCCTTCTGTCCTTGGAGCCCTACTGAGTCTCAGGAGGGGCTCAGAAGCCCCTGTGTGGTGGGGGTTTCCATGGAGAATGAGGGCTGAGGGATGGAACTCCTGGTCTGAGAGGGTCCTCTGGTCTGGGGAGGAGATGTAGCCGAGAGAATAGAACATTGAAGTGGTTGCCTGGCCATGGGCCATTTGTCAGCCACACCTTCAGGGCAAGTCCACTTGAACTCCCAGGGAGGTTAGCCTTTGGGTGGAACCCTTAGAGCAAGATGCTTTGTGACGTAGGGGACCGGGTAACGTGAGAAACAGTATTTTGCCAGGTGTCAGTACAGGGTGCATCTGAGAGCAAGAGGGGGCACCTGACAGGGAACTTGAAAGGCAAGACCTGTCTCCTGTGTGTTTTGCCCAGGATGGTGCTGCCCTGGCTTTACACCGCCCTAGGGCTGAAGTCTCACCCAGCATGTCAGTGGGGAAGCCTTTTATCTATGTAGGGCTGGACTTTGTGGCAGACAGGTTTACCTGAGGCCAACTAAGACTTACTGAGCACAAAGCAAAGCCTTCTGGTTCTCAGGGTCTCTGGATTGCTGCCCTTACCTTGTCCTTCCAGTGCCTTCTGAGTTAAAGAGCATAAAGGAGACAGGCAGGAAAAAGAGAAAATGTGAGCTGGCTTCCTCAGGGCAGGTAGGGTTCTGTGGGACAGCATGGGGAGTGGGGCAGGGGCCACACAGAGTGTGGGGCAGGCTCCATGGCTCCAGGGTGGTTGGAAGAAAGAAGCTGACCCCTGGGAGCACAGCCACTGGGTCTGTGGTCAGTCCCTCTGTGCACAGGATCCAACTCATGTGCTTGTGGGACCCCTGAACCATGTTTTTGGCACACAGGTCCTGTCTTCACAGTGCGTCTTTCTCTTCTGCAGAGAGTTTGCCTCTGGCCATTGTCATAGCCAGCACCTAAGACCAGAGGTCCCCAAACTTTTTACACAGGGGGCCAGTTCACTGTGCCTCAGACCGTTGGAGAGCCGGACTATAAAAAAAAAAAGAACATATCCTTCTGCACATATCTTATTTTAAAGTAAAAAAACAAAATGGGAACAAATACAATATTTAAAATAAAGAACAAGTAAATTTAAATCAATAAACTGACCAGTATTTCAGTGGGAACTATACTCCTCTCACTGACCACCAGTGAATGAGGTACCCCTTCCAGAAGTGTGGCGGGGCCAGATAAATGGCCTCAGGGGGCTGCATGCGGCCTGTGGGCCGTAGTTTGGGGACCCCTGCCTTAGACTAAGGGCTCCCGCTAATGTCCTCTTTGCTCCTAAGTGGTTTACCAGTGAGCATTATATAATTATTTCTACGTCTTTATATGTATTCTGACTAATACTTTATACTTTTTTACATACTCACACACATTTCTCTGTCATCTGCAGGTTTAGCAATTCATACTCAGAAACACTATTTTCACATTTCAAAAATGAAGTTGGCATCATTTCAAAGTGTTTTGAGTTATAAAGGGTGAGGCCTCTGAGGTGAGGATTTTCTCAGAACTCCTCCTTGTGACACTATTTTATCCAACAACTATTTATTGAGTACCTACAATGTACTAGTCACCATTTTGAGTGCTAGCATTACTGTGGTGAACAGTCACCACCCCAAATTTCATGGAACTAGGCATTATTGCAAAAGAAGTGACATTTCCAAACTTATACAATCTGATATTTTACCTTTTCTTTGCCCCTGTTTCCTGCACTGTTAGGTTTTGTTTGCCGTAGATATTAGTAGAGATCAGTGATGAATATTCACAATTTTAAGATAGCTGTTTCTCACTTCCTATTATGTCTAGTCCTCAAACATTTCCCAAAGTCAAAATGACTTGCTTTGAGCAACCATTCATCATCATGATGAAGATTCAGATGTCTGACTAGGCACAAGGCCAAATGAGATTATGTGAGAGTACTGTTACAGATTGTGTTGCCCTAAAAGATATGTTGAAGCCCAACCAATATGGGATGTTTGATTGTCAGAGTTTTTCAACTGTGGCAATACAGACATTTTTGGCTACATACGTCTTTGCTCTGGCAGCTGTCCTGTGCACTGTGGGATGTTTAGGAGCATCCCTGGGCTCCACCCCCTATATGCCAATTGCACCACTCCTCATTCACAACAACCACAAATGTCTCCAGATATTGATAACTGCCCCCTGAGGGGAAAAGTTTCCCCCAGTTGAGAACCAATGGTTTATACACTCAATCAGGAAGTTGATACCTGATATGTGCTTATAATAAAGTTCTTGGTTATGAACAGAAATTATAAAAAGTTGGCTTAACCTGTACAAAGAAAACAAAGTCATTATAAATTGAATTGTGTCCCCCAAAAGGATAGGCTGAAATCTTAACCTAGGTACTTGTGAATGTGAACTTATTTGGAAATAGGGTCTTTGTAGATGTAATTAAGATGAGGTCACATGCAGTAGGGTGGACCACTAATCCAGTATGACTGATGTCCTTACAAACTAATGCATGCATCTGGCAAAAGCAGCCCTGTGCTGAAACAGCCTACTTGAAAGCTGACTCTCAGAAATGAAAACTCCCAAGTTAGTTATCCCAGGTGGTGATGGACAAGCCTTGCAGGACCCACTGACTCACAGCTAAGATGAACAGTTCTTGAAGATGTGAGTTCCATGCCTTAGAACTAAGTCATAATGAGAGTGTCAGTGAGTCCAGAAAATTCTGCAAACCCTTTCTCACCATACCAAGGTATATAGTAGTTATGTAAATAAGTAAATAACCCATATATGTATAAAGAAATTAACCTTATACAAATATAGAAGTACAGGTCTATCCAAGATATATGACACTATAATACTGATACATTAGCAAAGGGGCAAATGTGTGGAATGTTTCTATCTACATGAGAACTGTTCTTCAAATGGGTAGTCTTGTGAGGTTGTACACTTAGTCTATTGATTTCTCAGAGGGACCATAAAGCCCCCCTCCCTCTGAAATTGCCCTTAGAAGCAGGTTATGGAATTTGTAAGGATGACCACATTACTCATCTACCATCCTTTGGCTGGTGTGTCTGTCTCCTCATTCCTGAGACATGACTGAGAGAATATTCCTCAATACTACGAGTGATTCTAATGTTCTTCTATAGACTTTTTTTATTTTGTAAGTTCTGTACAGTGAATATATATTATTTTGTTATTAAAAATAAAATTAATCAGGGTTAATTAAAGTATACGCAAACATTTAACTCATTTTAAGACTGCAGTTCTATCAGTTTTGACAGAGGTAGACAGTAGTGTGCCAACCTCCACAATCAAGATATAGAACATTTATATCACCCCAAAAAGTTGCCTTGTCCCTCTTTATCATCAGTCCTCTCCCCCAAACCATTCCCTGGAAACCACTGCTCTGTTTTCTGTTGCTATAGTTTTACCTTTACTAGAATGTCACATAAGTAGAATTACATAGAATGTAGTCTTTTAGGTGTAGCCTTCTCTCTTAGTGTGGTTTTGAAATTCATGCATTGCCTTGATACTTCATGTGAGATAATGAAACGTCTCTACCACATATGTGGCTGTAAGTTGGGTTTTCCATTCCTTGCAACTGGCAGCATGCACTCTTACCTGACACAACAATGGACATCACTATAGAAATTCTACTCATTCTTCAAAATCCTCTTTAATGCATTCCCTCCAAGAAGCCTTTCATGATAGTACTGCCCCAAAACAACAATCGTTTCTCTGTCTTGACTCCTCATGGAATTGTGTAGCCCCTATAAGTGCATTTATATTCTTCTTTGTTCTGGTTTAATCTATCTCAGTATTTCTAATCAATTAGATATCAGGTTTCTCAAGACCAAGAGCTATCTTATTCCCTCATCATACCTTATTGTCTTATAGGTATACTTATTTGTCCATCTGACTTGGGTTCCCATCACTCTTCCAGAGTGTTGCTCTCTCTGCTTTGGTAATCTGGGGTCCTTCCTCTCTTATACACTTGTCAGACTAACTCTCGCCCCTGTGTCCTCCCAGGGGACAGCCGGCCACAGTGTTTTCCAGCCTCACAGGTGGCTTATTTGTAACAAGTAAGAATGCTAGGAGCCTGAATCTGTGGATGGTCCCTGCCTATCAAGACAGGCTGGCTCAAAACATACTTCCTAGAAGAGGTGGCTACGAGTCTTGTGTGAATTCTAATCTTTACCTGTGGCCTCTCCAAACTTTGTTTTTAGCTAGACCCCTTTAAGAAAACAGACAATTCAACCTATGTCATGTGTAGCTATTTCATAGGAAAGTGAATCCTAAGTTGTCCCCCCCCCCCAAGAATCTTGTTATTTTGCTGCAGGACTTCTCAGAACCTTTGGAAAATTATGCTTTGTCAGTCCCCTACAGAAGGATACAGTGCCCAGGATTTCCCAATTGTTTTTAACCACAGACCCATTTTGAAAACTTTATTTTGAAATAATTAAAGTCTCTCAGAAAGTTGCAAAAATAGTACAGAGAAGTCCTATGTTTGCTCCTCATTTTCATTTTTTATTGCAGTAATTTGTAGGACTCTGGGACTTTTAGAAACTTTTTCAAAATTATGCACTACTTTTTACTAAGTTCTGCTCCGACAGGGCAATCAACTCCTGCAGGAAACCTGAGCTGTCTCCACATTTAGTGATGGGCTACATTTGAGAACAGAGTGCACAACTGTACTTTTCAAGTTTAGCATTCGTATTCCAAGCGCAAGACCTGTAATACTATATTTTCCAATCATTAGTAGCAGCCACAAGCAAATTAAAATGCAACCCAAATACTGTGTTTCAGAATAGAGTGCATGTTAAATAGTTTATTCCTCTCAAATAGCTCATCATTGACACTGGTAATCAGGCACAGGTAAGCGAGCCCTAATTACAGAAAGACCAAGGAGTGTGAGGCCTGTAATGAGAGAGAAGAACCAGCCAAGCCCGACGCTCAGCTCTCTGGTGCTACCCCACAGATTGCCACGTGCTTGAGGGTCATTTTAATTCAAGGACAGGCTAAAGAAATAGCACCCTGACCCTGAAGTTTAGGAGCTCCTTATCTGCCTTCAAAGCTCATCACAAATCTTTCTCTGCTTCTTCCATAACATTTTTATCAGGCAAAATTTTTCCACATGTACCAGAAACCCAACTCAGACTAACTTTTGCAAAAATGGGCAGTTTGTTGGTCTGGAAGACAAAATGTGAGAAGGGCAGGGATGCTGAAAAGCAGAGATCTGAGTGAGAGCAGAGTTCTCCTGGCTTCTCTCTGAGGGTTATCAGCCTCTGGCCCCAAACTACATCCACAGAAAGAATATGTGGTGGCCATTCTTAGACTTGTCTACAGCTTCCTGCACACAAAGGAAGGGCTTTGTCCTCCCAGCAACTGCTTAGCATGTCCCAAGAAGGATCCTGGGGCCCTCACTGTGTCCAGGAACAGGAAGCACTCAGACTGGGCCAGGGCCAGGTGATTGGCAGCTTCCACTCAAACCACATGGTGGGGCAGGGGCAAGGGCATGAGAAGGGTCATGCAATTGGAAGGCAGATGGGGAAACAGAACACTAGCAGCCAATAACAGAAGAGCTGCCTCTAAAAACGGATCAAACAGTTGACTTACTCAGATGCATCCAGAGCCCCTGCTTTTCCACACTAGACAGAGAGCTCATTAAGGGAAAACTGGTCTTTCTGCCACCCCTGTCGGGAGCCGACCCACAACTGCTGGCTGACAAGGTCACAGCAGAAGAAGACCCACAACTGCTGGCTGACAAGGTCACAGCAGAAGAAGACCCACAACTGCTGGCTGACAAGGTCACAGCAGAAGAAGATCAAAAACTGCTGATTGACAAAGTCACTGCAGTGAAGACCAATGGCTGCGGGGGTGACAAAGTCACTGCAAAGGAAAGGCACAACGATACTTCCCCCTTTGACTTTTTGAATTAATCTGGCCTTATACCCCCCCTTTTCTGGGTGTGTTCTATTAATTATGGCACAGGGATAATAGTACTGTGCTTTCCCTGTAGATTCGTAGTGATTTCTTTGGAAATGAGACAGAGGGTGTGAGTTCCACAGAAAAGCCTGTAAGCCCCTTGAACTGGGCTCATAGACATAAGAGGCTGGCTATGATATCCCTCGTAAAGGGTTAAGTCTGTAGGAGAATTCCTTATTAATCATGTTAAAAAGAATAGATTGTGACTTGTGAATGGGTAGGAGGCAGTGGCTGTGCACAGAGCACCCTTCGGCCTTCACTTAACATTTTTCCTCCCTAGCCTTTTCATATGATAAGTAGAGAAACATTCCTTTCTTCTTGCTTATTTGATCTGCAAATAGTGGTATATTCTGAGAAGAATAGAGTCAGAACTTAACTAGTGTTTAAATATAATAAATAATATTTGACTAGACAATAATATCTTAGGTAAGGTATAGTAGAATGGCCCATTGTGTGGCCTAGGATGAGAGCGTAGTCAGCAAGAAAAGAATGTTTTACTAAGAGAATTGTCTTTTGACTAAAGGCAATTGCTAGGCTTTCTCAATGAGATGTTCTCATGAGATTTACATACTTTCCAAAATTCTGTAATAATGAGAAAAATGTAGGAAGTAATAACAGTTAATGTCTTGTGTTGCTGCTGTGCTATCTTGCAAGTGCACTCTGCATATCTTTGGGTGAAAGCTATTCTTAATGTTATGTTAATTTCTTTAGAGGCAAGCCTTTTAGAATCTTGTGAGAAAAAGTAGGACACTGCATAAACTCAAGGCCATTTACCTGAGCAAGCGGTGGTCCATTGTTAGTCGTCTGCTAAATCTCTCTCTGCCCCTTAACTCACAACAGACTAATACTTTAAAAGCTTTTACTGATGTTGTTATTGCTATTCAAGTTATTTTGAATGATTTGCTACCTGATTTGTGACTCATAGATGTAAATTAACTGTTATCCGGAAACATGCAAACATAGTGAAACAAAAGCAATAATTAACACCATGTGATTGTAACTCGGTGTGCATGTATAAAAAGGGAGCTATACTAGCATTTGGCAGAGATGCCTGGCAGTAAATGCTAACCGGAGAATAAAGAGAAAGAAAAGAATTCGGCTCTCTCACTCGATTTCGCCGACGCCGTCTCCTCCTGTGGGACCCCTGGATCCCCCCCGGGGCTGGACCCCGGCAACCCCAGAGCAGAACTCAGCCAGGCCTTATACCCAGGAAACCACAAAATGTTTGAGGAGTTGACTGCTCACATTATTAATAAGGTTATTTTGCACTGACGGACTCAATGTGTCGTGATGCATGAAGTTTGTGAGAGCTAAGATCTTTGCACATTCTCAATGAACCATGGGGATTGTAGGGGATGCGGCCCATGAACAGTTCCTCAAGGTCATCTTTCCCCTGTAGCAGACTTCTTTCTTCACCTGCCTTGAGCCTATCATTCATTCTCTAATTAAGGTAAGAAAATAAAGCAAAGATTTACTGTCATCTAGCTGCATTTTGTCAAATTTTTGTCTATTAAAGAGTAAATTATCTGATAGTACTTTGTTTTAAATTCATATAGTCAGGATAATAAATATGAAAAACTCTTTTTAGATTTTAACTTGCCAAATTCAATATTGCTGTATTTTATATAAGTAGCTGACCTCCTTTTAGTTCCTATGGTAATATTAGAGAAAGTAGTTAACTATAGTCTAATAAAATATTATCTCAAAAAGGTGGTGATTACTTTAGACATATTTTCCCAAGATCTCCTGAATAAAATGTTATTCACAGTAATATAAGAGTGTTTTTGTAAAACATATTGTTTGCCCTACTGGGCATCAGGAAACACTAGACATGGCTGTAGTCAAGGTCCATAGGGTGTGAGAAAGAGATGGCTTAGAAGCAGAGCTCCCTCCCTCCAAGTTCCAACAATAATTTTGGTGTTATCCTTGGCCTTACTCCCTGTTCTGCTGGTATCCTGCCTTACAGATCCCATCTCCTCAATTCATCAGGCTGTCTCCTCATCTTTATTCCCATTGTCAGCACTTAGTTTAGGCTTGCATGATCTCTTCCTAGACCAGGGATTGGCAAACTCTTTCTGTAAAGGGCCAAATTAAATATTTCAGGCTTTGTGGACATATAGTCTCTGTTCCAACTACTCAACGCTGCCATGGCGAAAGCAGCCATAGATGTGTGTCAGTGAATCGCTGTGGCTGTGTTCCAATAAGCCGCCAGGCTGTGGGCTAAGTCTGGTCTAAGTATCCCTTGAACCACTCTGTTCACAGGTCAGTGGCCTGTATATTTTTTTCATAATATCCCAAGGTCCTTACAGAGTGTCTGGCACCTAAGAAACAGTCAATAAAAGTAGTTGAAAGAATGAAGTCCAAGCAGTCATACTTATGATGTCATGCTATTTCTGAGCTGCCAAATATTATTTTCAATTTCATCAACTTAAGATAATAGATCTTCTAAGATCTATTAGAAATCCATGCCCTTTCTAACAACACAATCTACACGTTTATTTATTGTGCTATGTACCGTTGTTTCAGAAGCATAGACTCCAGTGGCTCTTATTGTGAGCAGTTTAAAATACATTGCTTTTGGTGGCAATTCTGATTGGGGCTGAAACAAGGTGTTTTATTTTTTTGTGTAATCAGGAACATCTCAGAATAAGTGAATGATAAAAAGATCTGCTAGCTGGCTGAAAGAATAATATCTCATCATTAAACTTTATGTTTGGTCAGGCATATTTTGAATATTTTTAGGGTTAATCATTCTTGGAAGAAGTCCCTCACCTTCCTACTCTAAGTCATAGCAAAAGAGATTGGCTTTCACTGTTTGTTTTTATGAAGATGGGTTGCCATAGGTCACATTGCTTCCCTCTGCCTAAACATAACTCCATGCTGGGGAGGGGTGCTGGGGGGGACTGGCAAGAAGCTTGTGTGTCCTGTGCTGAATGGGTACAGCCATTACTGGAGCAAGATTTAAATAAATGATCTATCAACCCCGTCAGCAAACATCCAAGGCATTGTGCTTTTGGGAAACTATACTGCTCACAAAAATTAGGGGTTATTTCAAAATAAATATGAAGGAATAAAATATCCCCTAATTTTTACGAGCAGTATATTAGAGGATCATAGAACCAAAATATCACCCAAATAGTCAAAGAAGTTTTGGGGCTAGAACACTGTGCACTCCCCAGGAGCCGGGCAGGTGCTGGCTTAGGAGAGCCAATTGTGCCCCTCTCTGCTCAGAGCCTTCACAATGGAGCCTGAAATCAGGGTGGTGGGCATATCTGCACAATGGATACAGGCGAACAAATCAGGCTTTGGTCCTGGGACAGCCTATTGTTTAACCCTTTCCAGTGCAGCACTGACTAACTCCCTTGTCAAGTCAATTTTTTAAATCCTGTTACACTGGGATGTATTGAAAAGCAGAGCAACTGACCAACCCAGTGCATTATTTCTAACACTGTAGGTTTTAGAAAGATCAATATTACTTGGTTCCTGCCTTTAAGTCTGTCCGGTAGATAAAGCAGGAACATATGAAAAAATAACTAACCAAAGTGACCTAGTGTAGGTTTCTTAACATCCCTGCATCTGTTTTTTTTATCTGTAAACTGGTCATAAAAATATCCTGTAATGGAGATAAAAAGATTTAATTAAATAATGTATATGAAGTATCTAGCATGTAGCAAGGGCAAAAGTATGTACTTAATATTAAAAACCTGGCTATTTTTATTTTTATTATTATTGATTTACTAAAGAAGAAAGAGATTGGAGATGAGAGTAACAGGAAATTAAGATTTAAGGCAAGTAAGCCTGTGGCAATAGTTTTAATCTAGAGACCACTAAACAGTTCAAGTATCAGTGTCAGGCATCTGATCTATAGTCAAGACCAAAGTAGCATAAGAACCTAGAAACAGGGAGGCTTGGTCCTGCTCGTGGCTCCCCCACCACATTTGTCCTTGGCTTCAGGTGTCACTCAGAACCTCACTGATCACAGAACTCAAAATAATGTCAGGAGAGAAACAGCTGTTATCACAACCTACTCATCTCGCCCCACACCAAGGTCTCAGGAACCTCCGCAACATAAGACTTGTGTCCAAGGAGGGGCAACAGCACATGGAGCTGACCATGACCTTGGTGTCTAAGGAAGCAGAGGCAATCACACGCCTGTTGGAAGGGTTCTAAGCTGGTTGCCTCTCCACTGTGCTTTGGAAAGGAAACTCTCACTGTGATAAGTGGGTCACTGTGGACTTCTGAGCTAAGTTTCTAGGAAGTAAAAAATATTACTTCAGGTGTGTTTTTGGAGGATTATTTTAATGATTTAATTGAATTTTATATCTCCCTCACCATGGAAATGCAAATATATAAAGGTAAAAATGTTTTGATTTTTTTACACACTAGGTTTAAGAGATGTATCTGTTTATATGCTCAAAATTAGATGGTGAATAAACAAGTTGCTAACAATGGGCTTCTTTCAGATAGTTACCACTGGGTGCAGGTTATTTTATCAGTCAGTATTATTAGTTGCAAGGACAAAACCAATTTTGCTATTTTAAGTAAAGAGGGAATTGATTAAAAGTTATTGACAAGCTCAAAAACTCTCTTGGAAGGATGGAGGACCAGGCTTAGAAGCTATGCAGCCAGGAACCCCGTACCCCCACCCAATCCAAATAATGCCACTGTTGTGGCACCAGAGGCACTCCTGACATTGGACATCCCAGGGCCCCAGATGCTGCTGCCTCCTTCACTGGAATGGGCTCCATGCCATCTCTATTTCTTCATGCCACTGGCTTCTGACTCAAGGTTTGCCATGGTGCATGTGATTGGTAGAACCTAGAGGATAGCCCCATTCTGGACTGTGCAGGAAGCTAGGAAAGTGAGCAATTGGCATCATCAGCTTTTGTACTGAAAGGTGAGTTCTGCATTTTAAAGTAGGGGATGAAATAAACAACAGTCTCACTAAGAATACTTTTGGCTGCAGTAATAGTAGTATATCCAATTAGAGGTGGTTTAAACTAAAATAATTTTCTCATACCATGAGAAGTCCAGAAGAAGTAAGTGGTTCCAAATTTGGTAAAATGCAGCCATGAGAATGCTATCCATCTTCCTGCTCTACCATTCACAGAGGGCTGGCTTTCATTTTTAGGCTTAGCTCCTTGTGGTTATGAGACAATAGCCACAATCCTAGACATCACATCTTCACACATGCAAGTCCCGAGTGTGATGAGTGGTGTTTCTGCATATCTCTTTTTATTGGGGAGAAAAATCTTTCATGAGAAGTTACACAGGAAGCATCCCCTCATGTCCCCTTGGCTAGAATTGGGACATATACCCATGTCTTTGCTGCAAAGGAGACTGGGGAACAGAGTTCCTGATATTTTTAGCCTCCCTAATGCAATGTAGACTCTACCAGGAAAGAGGAAGAATAGGGGAATAGCTGTTAGGTCAGCAACCAACAAGGTCTGCCATTGCCACTGTAAAGCCAGTAGCCATGGCCACCATCACAGCCGCCTGGCCCATGCAGGCTCGCATTGGATTCAGACAGTTGGTAAAGAAACAACGGAGCCAAAACTGGTGGGCCATCATCTTTAATCCTAGCTTGCACCCGGGGGGCAAGTAAAAACACACACTGGGCTCCAAAACCCACTCATTCAGTGCTCACAAAGCTACTGACTTATCTGAGTTTCCTAGAATCAAAGGTTCCTAGCTCACTAGACTTATTCACCTCTGTTCCCCATCTCCTTCCTTCTCCCTGCACAAACTCTGCACAAACTGGCTTCTCACTCAGCACTCCACCACCTTGGCTGCTTCTTCTGGCCTCCTCCATGTGGCTTTTCTGTGCTCTCCTCTCTAATGCTAATCCCAGGAACCGAGAGAGAGAGCAAGCACTCGGTCTGCCCCACTCTATAGTGTAGAAATCCAAACCTTTAATCCAATATACAAATAGGGAAGTCTCTAATACAAAGTCACTTATCTGAGGCATGATGGGATTGCTCATGAGAGTGCACCACCCTACATCAAAAAGGGTGGGAAAGGCTTAGTCCTAAAACCAAGTCCCAAGATATAAGGATCCTGCCTGCCCACAGCCCACCCCCAACACACATTAATATAATCACGCCCATCCCAAGAAGAAGGGCAATTAACATCACCTGGGTGAGGCTTCCTCGTGTTCAGTGCCATTTTTAACAAAGTGAGCATAATATATTTTATCTGCCCAACAGCCACCATCCTTAGAAATGTTGGGTGGCTGTTAGGCTGATACTATAGAGTGGGATTGTCATTGAATTCCACCCTGCATGAAACTCCAGTCTTTCAGCAGCATTTTCTTGGTGTGCTTCATTGGGAAGGATTCTGAAGTTCTGTCTGGGCCCATCAGGAAAGAGTGATATCAGCAGTTAGTGATGTCTGCCATGGGAACAGGAGAAGAAAGGGTCAGCACACAGGTCACAGCTTGCCATGCCTAGCCTGGAAAGGGACCAGCTTGTTTGGTTAACTCCCTTCATTTCCTTGCAAAGCATTGCAACCTGCTTTTAAAGAGCTGGGCACACCAACCTTGTTCCAGCAGGGACAGCAGTGAGCTTCTGTGGCATCTCACGCACACACCGCAATCTGATCGCTTTCTTCCTGATGTCCAGGCTGTTTCTTCACCATACTTTCCCAGCTGAAATGATTAGAATGAATCCTTGGCCTAGGAATAAATGCTGGTACTGTACTTGTACTGCCAGGGTGGAGGGGGGGGGGGCAATTCTTGTGGGTACAATTTAATGTTATCTTCTTTTAAATGTTTATTGCTCCTATGGTGGCCACTTTGAGTGAATTTGGTGTAAATTTTGCCCCTGATATCCAGGGATATTTGGTTCAAATCTCTGTATTCCAAGGTAAGAAGTAGCTGACTCATTTGGCCTTTCTTAGCACGTAACTACAAATAAAAGTATTGGTAGTAAACATTACTCTGAACACAACTGTTACCATCGCTAATGATAAGTAACACAACAGAGTAAACTTTACAGTTTACAGAACATCTTCCACATGTTATCCCTTTAACTTTTAAGAGTGCCAACAGTCTTGTGACTTAGTCAGTGTGAGTAATAACAGTAGCTAACTTTTATTAAGTTCTACATATAACCTTCTAATCACTATGCTGAATATTTACCTGCATATAGTCTTTCATTAATTTAATCCTTGCCATAATATTCTGAGGAAGGTACTATTGTTTTTCTTGTCAGATGAGGAACCGAAGTCTAAAGAATTGAACTAACTTTCTTAAAGTCACACAACTTGTAAGTGGCAGACCTTGGATTCAAACTCCTGTACAATCTAAGCATTTATTCCTCCTTTTCCAGTGCTCTTTATTATTACTATTTTTATTTTAGCATCACTGTTAGACTCATTTTGGGACTGAGGAAACTGATATCTAACGATGATTGGGTGTGGCTCATCCAAGGCTACCTACCCAGCTGGTAATGGGCAAACCTGAAACCAGAAGGCAGCATTTTGCTCCCTGTCATGACCAGCCGATATGCAGAGACTGAGACTGAATCTTTATGGGCATTTTACTCAGAGGGCTGGGGATCTGAGAAGATAGTGAGTTTGTATCCTGAAAACTGTTTACCATCTCACCTCCAGCCAACCTTTTTGTAAAGGGAAGAAAAAGGGTAGTTAAGGGGTTTGGAACTCAGGGAAAAGTTAATTAGATAGAAGTCACATTCCAGAGATTTTTCTAGTATTGTAAGTAATTCTTTATTTGCATCATGGTGAGCACAAAGGCTTTGCTCGCTGACCCCTGGGGAACAAAGGGGAGATTGCCTGGATCTCTCGTCAAGGCAAGTCACAAGTCATGTAGGTCCCGTTCATGTATCCCAGCTCCTGGAACAAAGTTTTTTACTTGCATTAATCATTAAGCCTATTAATTATAATTAAAAGCTACTATATTACTAAAGCTAAAGTTTTAACTCTTGAGTTCCCCTTTCAGACCCACCAGGGTTTCTTAATCCATCAGCCTAAGGGCTGAAGACAGATAATTGCTGCTACTAAAAAGTAGATCTTAGCTTCTAGAAAAGTTGCATATTGGGATATCATTGTTTAATTGCCTAATTCATCAGATGTGATACCAACCAAATTCCACATAGCACAGCTGAAAGGCAACAGGCTGAAAGGCAGATCTACCTTGATTAGAATCTTGGTCAATTACTTAATCTCTCTGAGCCTCAAGATCTCAGTTTGGAAAATCCACACTATTTTATAGAACTGTGGGAAGACTTGATGAGATAATCTTATAAACTACCTCCATAGGCCTGACACTGAAATATGCTGATCATACTTTGTCATCTCCACAGCCTGTCTTCTTGTTCCTGTTCCAGGACTGTACTTCCTACATCCTAATCAGGGAAACTTTAGGAAAAAGGTGTGCCCTAGTTATGGGTTTTCCACAGAAGCCTTGGCCCTCTCACTGTTTTTTACCAAATGCACTCGTAAGAGCTTTGGCCTTGTAAAACAAAGATAAATTATATGAGATGATGCCCAAGTCTTCTTGTCAGATAGTAAGTATCAAGTCTGAGCCAACAATTTCCTCTGTGTTTGGAAGCAAGATGGCTTCTTCAGTGTCAGAGGATCTCAACCCCAGGACTTTGAATGGTGGGTAAAGACAAAATGGCTGAGTGTCCATCAATGGTTAACAGGTAGTAAATATGTATTCATTTACTCTCTTGAAAGTAGATCATGAAACTTTCAAATGACAGCTATAATTTAGTCATGCCTTATGCCAGACTGCTGGTGACTTAGAAGAGTGTCCTTGATAGTTGCCTGCAAATCGTATGTGTGATTTTTTATTGAGTGACTTTGGTTGTAAAGTCATTCCCGTCTAGACACTAGGGTCCATGATGACAAGGACTTTAGAGTCTGATACACAGCAGGTGTCCGGTAAATACTGATGTTGGATGTTGCAGACAGATGGATAGATGGTCCTAATTTCCTCAAAATGAAGGTAATGTGGGAAGGAAACTCCCAGGTCTTAAGATACCACATTTGCAAAAATAGGCATTGCTTCCTCTGGGTTTTCCCACTCAAGTTATTTAGCACACACGTAAGGAAGTCAGCTTCTTGGATGACATCAGTCCCAGCCACCCACACCCAAAGGAGAGACTACGTCCAGGGCCAGCCACAGCCACAATGACAACAATGCTACTTCAGCTGCATGCCCACAGTCTCTTGTCCAGAGGTTAAAAAGGAAGTGGCATTAGAAGTCAAAAAAACTATTTTAGGTTTTTCTTTTTTGACTGTACAAGACGAATAAGCATAAAATAAAAATTTCCCTTCCCAGTCTACAATAGCCTTGGGCAATTAGTATTAACTTCATTTCAAAATTCTATAGACTGTGTATAAAGCTGCCAGGGTCATGTTTAATAACAGTTTGCAGGGCAGATGAAAGTAGCCATTTACAAAGGACCTACAGTGAGCCAAGCACAAAGCAAAGTGATTTTGCAATTATTTTTCCTTACCTTTACAACATTAAGACTTAGAGATGTCACATAACTCATGCAAATTTAGAAAAGTAACAGAGTTGAGATTCTAATCTAGATTTAAAAGATAATATTAGGTTAAAATAAGAAATATTCAAATGAGGTAAGAAGAAAGGTAAACTGAAATGCTGAATGGATTAGCATATTTACATCCCTGTGTAAATCATAAATAATAATACGATGAGCACATGCATTTGTGTGTTCATTTACTGATTTGTAGTCTGTGAATCATGTGTTTTGGGTTATTTTTGTTTTGGGCTATCTTTGTACCAAGATATTTATAATTTTTCATCTGATTCCCCATGTAGTCACCATCATGGGTAATTGCCACAAGTGAACACCATAACCTTCACCAGTCAGTGTTTCCCAAATGGATGCCTTGGATAGTACTTGTCAAGGGACTATGAAGTGGGACCCTAAAATGTCTTCCATGCACCAATTTAAATTAAACAGATTTAACACAAAACTTTTCCATTTTTGCAGTCTTTTATCTGCTAACACATATTATGAATTTTCAAGGAGCATATAATATATATGTTTGTAATATAACATATCCCAAACTTATTTGAGCCCACAATTTTTCCTCTTTTTTCTTTTTTTCTTTCTCTTTTTCTTTCTTTCTTTCTTTCTTTCTTTCTTTCTTTCTTTCTTTCTTTCTTTCTTTCTTTCTTTCTTTCTTTCTTTCTTTTTTCCTTCCTTTTCTTCCCTTCCCTTCTCTCTCTTTTTTCTTTTCTTTCTTTCCTTTTTTTACTACACTTATTTACATCTCCAGAAGAGTATGGAACACAGTTGGGGAAACTATGACTATTTGTTTTTGTAAGTCAGTTCTTAGAAGTCATTTCTGCCCAGGCGCCCTGTCTACAATTACAGAAGCTGCCATTTGATGAACTACTGGTGCCCACTGCAAAGGTTTTCCACTGGGACTGATGACCTAAACTAACTCAGCCTCTGAGATTCCCAGACTGGAACTACTTTTCAATCTATAGTCACTTTGCAGATGTTAAACATTAATAAGTTTTCATACAAAGCACTTTCAAAATTTCATCTTTTCTTCACCCACATACCATGCCATTGTCAGCCATCGCCTGATTTTTCACTGAGAGCAAGGACCGTGTGTCACTCACCTTCCTGTCCCCTTCATGACCCACTCATGGCTGTTGAAATAACCCTCAGATTCCTACCCAGCTCTCCAGGTAGAAAAGGCAGGTACTTCTGTCTCCAACTGACCATTAATGAAACAGATACACAAAGCTGGGCTTCTAAGTTAGGAAGCAGCATAGCCAGGGTCATTCTAAATGCACACTAGTAAAGGGATCTAAATTGTCACTAGATATTCTAGAGAGAGAAAAACAAATTGAGACTGAGCCTTAGAAAATGACCATATGGGTCTGTAATTCAGTGATCACAAAATACTTATGTAGGAGGAACATGCAACCTCTCCTATCTCACAAAACTCTCTGACAAAATATTTTATAGATTTAATTTCGGGGAAACATTCATTCCATGTGTCTTTGCAGCCTGAAGGCACAGTTAGGGGAGTACTGAGACCACTGCTGAGGGACAGTGGGACATAGGGGAGACACCTTCTCTCAGGGTTCTTAAACAAAGTTCACAGCTGGCCTGCTTAGAGAGGAAGGAGAAGCCTGTCTAATGGTCCAGTTATTGCTCCTGTTCCCAGGGATGCAGGAATGGGATTAAACTGTAGGCATTATCCATACAGACAAGATGTTGAAACTCAGAAAAAAAGGCTTCTATAGTCTTTAGTTTTGATAAAATACTTTTATTTTGGGAAAAAAAAAAAACAGACAAAACTAGAATTAGGAGCACTGTAATTTGTGAGGAGCAGGAGAGAACCACATAATTTCCATGAAGACAAGAGAGGTCCATCTGGAAAGAGCTGTTTCAGCATTCCTAGTTACTCAGGAAGGGAACTTCAAGGAAACTCAGATGAAGAAACTATTACCTGTGTTCATAAATGATCAACTAAGTCCAGGTTCAGAATATTTGGTAATAGACTTTATCTCTAGGGAGTGTCTGAAATGAGTGAACTGATAGGAAATCATGGAATTGCAGGATATTAGACTTAGCACCTAGTGACCTCTGGACCCTCCTCCTTACAGAGGTGACCAGACTGGAAGCTGCCCTGCTTACACAGCTGAATCACATCACTGGACAGGAAGTGGGTCTCAGGATAATCTAGTCTTGAGCTTCCCATCATTTTATGAGAAGCAGTAAAGCACTGCAGTTAAGAGTGTGAAATCTGGCCCTGGCTGGTGGCACAGTGAATACAGCATCATACCACAGTGCAAAATTCCTGGCTCAATCCCAGGGCCACTGGTTAGATCCTGCAGTCACTTGTTTAAGCCCCAATCTGGTCATGCACCAGAAGTAATCAGTGGGTACACAACTAAGTGGAACAAGTTGATAGCTCCCTCTCTCTCTCTCTCTCACTTTTCCTTTCTCTCTCTCAAAAAAGATATATAGCCCTGGCCGGTTGGCTCAGCGGTAGAGCGTCGGCCTGGCGTGCGGAGGACCCGGGTTCGATTCCCGGCCAGGGCACACAGGAGAAGCGCCCATTTGCTTCTCCACCCCTCCGCCGCACTTTCCTCCCTGTCTCTCTCATCCCCTCCCGCAGCCAAGGCTCCATTGGAGCAAAGATGGCCCGGGCGCTGGGGATGGCTCTGTGGCCTCTGCCCCAGGCGCTAGAGTGGCTCTGGTCGCAATATGGCGACGCCCAGGATGGGCAGAGCATCGCCCCCTGGTGGGCAGAGCATCGCCCCATGGTGGGCGTGCCGGGTGGATCCCGGTCGGGCGCATGCGGGAGTCTGTCTGACTGTCTCTCCCCGTTTCCTGCTTCAGAAAAATGAAAAAAAAAAAAAAAAAAAAAGATATATATATATATATATGTATATATATATATGTATATATATATACACACATACATATATATATATATATATATATATATATATATATATAGAGAGAGAGAGAGAGAGAGAGAGAGAGAGAATGCAATCTGGACTCAGACTGGCAGGTGGAATCTTGGCTAGGCCATTACTACCTGCGATTGAGCAAGCACCTTGAACACCTGGCATTTGGAAGTACCAAGGCATGGAAAGCATGGAGAACAGAACCTGGCTCATAGTATAGCTCACTGAACAGTAACTGCTAGCTGCATGCACACCTTAGACCCAGGCAAGAGGAGTCCCTGCCCTGGCCCTGGCTTTAGAGGGTTCCAGTGTAGCCCCCACCCATTGCAGTGAGGATGTGGAGCCTTTGTCTCTTTTTCTAGACCATGTTCTAGGTAATTGGGAGCCTAAATTTCTTGCCCAGATTGTCTGGTCCTACTTTCAGGGCCTATATGGATTTATTGCCCAGGGTCTGTTCTATTGGGGTGATCTGTCCTAGGGGCAAAGGTGGGCAGCTGATGGGGTATGTATGGAGCTTGGAGGCCTCTCATGTGTTGTGGAGAAAAGAGAAAGAGGTAGGATGAGAGCCTAGAGCAAGCTTGTTAGCACGGCTATGTATACATGTTATTAACCTCCAAATGCTCAGAAATTTTTAATTGGAGCCTGTTCTTCAGGTCATCATGAAGGTATATTTGCAAAAGCAAGAGGATAAGAACATATTTTGTTTAACAGTTTGATGACTAACTTTGAAGTATTTAAACCTAAGGTATGTGGGCTTCTGTGCTTTTGCCTGAGGCCCCCTCAAGTGTCACAGGCAGAACTGACAACTACAGTTGTTTAAATTTTCATCACACCAACCACTCTGCCAAAGATTTTGGATTCCATCATGTTGGACACTAAAGTCCCTTATTTCCAGAGATGCACCAGTATATAGCTTCATTATGAGTATGAATGCTTTAAGGGAAGTTTGAACCAACCCTTAAAGGAACAACAGCCGGCAGCACAGCCAGGCCACTGGACACAGTGTGGCTCACGGCAAAAGCTTGTTCAGAGTCAGTGCAGCCCTGGGACATGGCTGTCTATCTTGACCCGGCAGAAGCAGGAGTTAGCAGATCCCTCTTCAGTGCTCCTCCCTTCATGAGGCTCAGCTACTCCCTTAGTCTCAGCTTCTCTCTTTGTGTCTTAGACATAAACAATTCCACTTCTAGGAACTCATGCTAAAAAAAAACAAAAACAAGCAAGGTGAAACTAACTGTGAGCCCAGGGTGGTGGCAGTGGTGACATTTGCTTTCTCACTGATGTCTTCCTAACTCAGGGGTCGGGAGCCTTTTTGGTTGAGAGAGCCATGAACGCCACATATTTTAAAATGTAATTCTATGAGAGCCATACGACGACCTGTGTACATTACACATTATCCAATAAAACTTTGGTGTTGTCCCAGAGGACAGCTGTGATTGGCTCCAGCCACCCACAACCATGAACATGAGCGGTAGGAAATGAATGGATTGTAATACATGAAAATGTTTTATATTTTTAATGTTATTATTTTTTTAATTAAAGATTTGTCTGCGAGCCAGATGCAGCCATCAAAAGAGCCACATCTGGCTCGTGAGGCATAGGTTCCCGACCCCTGTCCTAACTCTTTCATGGTGCCTGGCTCGGAGTGAGTGCTCAGTGCATAGTCACTGCATATGTGAAGAAATGGCCAAGAATTTGTAAAGAAAAATGCTCACCGAGACATTATGTGCAATAGTGAAAATATTAGAAACAATCTATAGTGTGTCCGTAAAGTCATGGTGCACTTTTGACCCGTCACAGGAAAGCAACAAAAGACAACAGAAATGTGAAACCTGCACCCAATAAAAGGAAAACTCTCCCAGTTACATACCTATTCAGTAGAGTTCGATGTGGGCTCACGCACAAATTTTTTAGGGCTTCTTAGGTAGTTATTCCATATAGCAGCGGTTCTCAACCTGTGGGTCGTGACCCCGGCAGGGGTCAAATGACCAAAACACAGGGGTCGCCTAAAGCCATTGGAAAATACATATTTCTGATGGCTTTAGCCGCTGAGAAGCCACGCTACCGTCTGCAGCAGCGCTATTCAGCTTGAACGCATGCTGTTATGGACGTGTGTTCCAAACTGAATGCCTGCGGTCATGCGCAGACGTGATTGCATCATCTGTCAGGGGCCTAAGGGGTGGGGGAAGCGGGGAACGCTCCACAGTCCATAGCAGCACGGCTGCTCATCCATAGCAGCGCATTACGTGTGTCCGGCGCTTGCTGACGTCATCAGTGGGCAGGTGCAGCAAGCGCCAGGGGACAGAAGCCTAGGAGGTGTAGAGGCAAGAGGTGGAGAGCCAAGAGAGCCTGTGAGACAGCCTGCTGGTGTAAAAAAGGTTAATAATGTAAAAACAGTACACACACAATACTGTGTAAGTGTAAGGTGCTTTGTGTGTAATCACTACACAGTACACAAAGCAGCTTACACTTACACAAAGCACCATACACTTACACAGTGTGAACTACTTCGGTCTTACACTATAAGAGACCACTATAAGATGTAGTTCACACTGTTCCCCAATGTATAATTAGCTCCCAAATCTCCCACTATTTTCCCATATTCTGAATGAGGAAACTGCTGAAATCAGCGGTTTCCGGCATTGAATCCGCCTCCTATTGATTTCATTGGAAGTGCGGTGGATTTTGTGGAAGAGAGCTCCCGAGAATCTCGGGTTACCACACAATCTGCCGCAGCCTCCTTTTGATTTCAATAAGGGGCAGAGAAATGACAGTTTCCGACACATTTCTTCCTCTCCTATTCAAGTCAATGGGAGGCCGCAGCAGATTCCGCTCAAATATAGAGCATGTTGCTTAATTTTTTTCATGCTAGAACTTTTCCTAGAGCAGAAAAATTCCAAAGGTGGAATCCACCACCCCCAATAGACTGAAATAGGCCTCACACTGAGGAATCTGCTGTGCGGATTCTGCAGTGTAAAAGATCTGCCTCCTATAGAAGTCTGGCTCAATGTCATGTTCCTCAAAGAAAGCAGATAATGTAGGAAACACATAAATTTTATTTTTATCCAATTTATTTTTCCAAAGCTGAAGTTTCATTTGGAATGATTAATTTTTTCGGACAAATCGAGGCACGTTGCATTTGGTTCTTGCAGTGATAAATTTAAGTCATTCAAGATGACAAAGATGTCCACTAAGTAAGCTATTTTCTGCAGCTCAGTTTTATCGCTAAAAAGTGCTTCGAATTGCGGTCTTGCTTTCTGATTAAAAAATGTTTTCAGTTCATCATGAAGCTCAAAGACATGTTTTAAAACTTTTCCTCTTGACAACCATCTGACTTCAGTGTGAAATAACAGAACATTGTTTGGCACATCTAGCTCGTTGCACAGTTGCCAAAACAGCCGACTGTTTAAGGTGCTCGACTTCTGTGAAAGAACATTTGCACATGCTTGCAGACGAAATTTCATCATACTTTCCTAATCTACCTGTCACCCCATTTGCACTTGCCAGAAGTCCATTCACAGTGAAAGTTGAAGATGTTCCGGAGAAAGCACAAGAAGAGTTCATTGACCTAATTAACAATGATGCAGCGAGAACAGATTTCTCTACGATGCCACTGACAAAATTCTGGATTAAGTGTTTACAGTTATATCCTATTCTGTCTGAGACTGTGCTGCGCCTTCTTCTTCCTTTTCCAACAACATATCTTTGCAAAAGAGGGTTTTCCAGCTTGCTGGTAATCAAGTCTAAATACCAAAGTAGACTTGTTATGGAAAATGATCTTTGCTGTGCCCTTGCAAAGACTGCCCCAAGAATTTCTGAATTGGTAAGCAAGAAGCAAGCACAACCATCTCACTGAATTTGGCAGCATACTGTTGCAAAATATTGCACTGTTGTTTACTGTTACATTACTGTTGTTATATTTAAACCCATGCTATGCCATGGTGAAATGTTATTTATTTGGAATTGTTATTATATTTAAACCCATGCTATGCCATGGTGAAATGTTATTTATTGGAATTAGTAATAAATATTTCTCAATATATAATTAAATATTGTTTTGTGATTAATCACTATGTTTAAGTTATGTTTGATTTGTAGCAATGAGAATACATAATGCATATCAGGTATTTACATTCCGAATCATAACTGTAGCAAAATTACAGTTATGAAGTAGCCACCAAAATTATTTTTTGGTTTGGGGTCACCGCAACATGAGGAACTGTATGGCGGGGTCACGGCATTAGAAATGTTGAGAACCACTGCCATATAGCCTCTACAGACTCGTCACTGACTGATGGCCTACCAGAACGGGGTTTCTCCACCAAACTGCTGGTTTCCTTCAACTGCTTATCTCACCGAGTAATGTTATTCCTATGTGGTGGTGCTTCGTTATAAACGTGCAAATATTCATGTTGCACTTTAGTCACAGATTCAAATTTAGCGAGCCACAGAACACACTGAACTTTCTTCTGTACTGTCCACATCTCGACTGGCATGGCCATGGGCTGCTCCGCTGTATACATGGTGTTACGTCATCATCCTACAGAAACTGGGAGGTTTTCCTTTTATTTGGTGCAGATTTCACATTTCTATCATCTTTTGTTGCTTTCCTGTGACCGGTCAAAAGTGCATCATGACTTTATGGACACACTGTATATGTCTAAAATTAGAAAAATGTTCAAATAAAATATTGAACATCAATACTATAGAATATTAAGCAGTCATTTTAAAATTATGTTATTAAATAAATTCTAGTGGCATGGTAAAATTCTCACAATAGAACCTTAAGTGAAAAAGCAGTATATAAAATTATATACAGAATATAAAATAGATACTTAATTGTGAAGAAACACCCACATATCGGTTACATCAAGGTGTTAACAGGTTGGTATAGTTGTGGAATTCTGAGCAATTTTTATTTTCAAATTCATCCTTTTGTTATTTTCCAAATTCTCTACAATATGTATATATGCATATATTACTAAAAGTAATGTTTAAGATGGAAAACTCATTAACAGAGTTAATCATGAGGCAAAGTGCCAAAGAAAAATCTTACATGAATCATAGGTTACTCTCACTAACTTATGAAGAACTCACACATGTGAAAAAGCAAAAGATGAACAGTCCCATAGAAAAATGAGTAAAATATATTGTGGTGGAGATTAGCTTTCCAGCATAATTCACTCTTCCCCGCCAACTCTGGCTTTATGCTGGGCAGGCTTCCCAGACTCATTGCATCTCCCAGCATTCCTTGCAGATAGTCATGGTCTTGTAAGGTCCCTTACTGCTGCTGCTCAGCATCATGAGAGTACCCTATGCATATCGCTAGCCCAGGAAAAGATCATAATTCAAAGTACGGTTTCTACTGAATTCATATTGTTTTCACATCATCTTAAAGTTGAAAAATCAAAAGTCAGAAAACATCTGTGTATTTATACACAGAACACTCCCACTTCTGATTGTGTGTGTGGGGTGGGGATTCCCCACACCAAACAGTGTCCTGTGACACCAGTTGAGTATCCTACAATTTGACTCAGGTCTGACATTATCTACTTGGATGTAGCATCAGATCCCACCGTTAAAGGTTCAGTCCTATGCGACAGCCCCTCACCCCACTTCAGATGCCATTCGCAAGCTTTTGACTGACATGCTAAATTTTGGAGGTCCCAATGACACCCTCCAGCTCAAGATGCCAATCACAAGTTCAGGTTGTTACCTGTACTTATGACCAACTGGCCATAAATCATAGCAGGGGTAGCTAACTTTTTTATACCTACCGCCCACTTTTGTATCTCTGTTAGTAGTAAAATTTTCTAACCACCCACCAGTTCCACAGTAATGGTGATTTATAAAGTAGGGAAGTAACTTTACTTTATAAAATTTATAAAGCAGAGTTACATCAAGTTAAAGCATATAATAATAATTACTTACCAAGTACTTTATGTCAGATTTTCTCTAAGTTTGGCAGAATAAGTCTTTATAAAACAACTTAATATAGTTAAATCTATCTTTTTATTTATACTTTGGATGCTCTGCTACCACCCACCATGAAAGCTGGAACACCCACTAGTGGGCAGTAGGGACCAGGTTGATCACCACTGAATCATAGGTTCTATGACTTCCTCCTTGGATTTAATTAATTTGTTAGAGCAGCTCACAGAACTCAGGGAAATACTTAAGCTTACCCATTTATTAAAGGATATGATCGAGGCTACAGGTGAACATCCAGAGGGAAGAGCTGCATAAGGCAAGGGGGGTGGGGAGGGGTGCGAAGCTTTCTTGACTTGTCCAGGTGCACCTCTCTCCCAACACCTCCACATCTCTCCAACTCAGAAGCTCTCTGAACCCTGTACATTTGGGCTTTCATGGAGGCTTCATCACATAGGCCTGCTCGATTATAAGCTCCATCTTTAGCCCTTGTCTCTTCTCAAGAGAATGGTTGGGAGCTGAAAATTTCAAGCTTCTAACCATGGCTTGATCTGTCCAGTAACCAGCCCTCATCTAGGAACCCATTAGAGTTTTCTCACTAAAACAATAGACACCACTATCACCCAGAAAACTACAAGGGTTTCAGGCGCCTTGTGTCAGGAACTGGGGTCAAAGACCAAATATCAGAACAAAAGCTGCTCCTGGTGCTCCTACCACCCTGGACCTTATGAGGATTTCAGCAGCAGGAGGCAGAAACCAATATATGTTTTCTATCATTTCACACAGTATATTATTCTCCCCACTTTAGAGGTGAGAAAACTGAAGCTAGAGCATTTACCCTGTGGTAGATATGTATGTATAGAAATGGCCTGAGAAGTTATACACTAAAATATTATAGAGGTTATTTCTGAATGTTTGGGTTATAAATACTATATGTATATATGTTTTTATAACAAACATATACTACTTTATAATTTTTAAATAAAAAAGAAAACTTTAAAATGACTAATTAATTAGAATTTTTTTCACATCTTAAGACACGAGACAAATAACTTTCAGAGGAGTATATAAATTATTTTTCCTTTTTCTCAGTACAGTCTGTTTACATACACACGTGTGCACATGCACACATACACAATAGTTTTCACTACCAATATTGTAAACCAAATCAGAAAGCTTTAGGAGTTCAGAAGCACTAGTAATTGCTGGAACTTCAGAATCCATCCAGACCCTCCTGTGAGGCCCTCTGATTCACCATCATCTTATAATGAGCATGGCCTACTGACCTGGGTCATCAAGTTTGGAATAGACATGCAAGTATTAGAATGTTATAAACTAGGGGTAGGCATGCTTTTTCTGTAAAGAGCCAGGTAGTAAGAATTTTAGGCTTTCAGGTCATACAGTCTATTATAACTACCCCACTGGAAGAGGCCTGTGCCCCAATAGTAAAACTCTATTTACTAAAATACGCACCTGGCCTGCAGGCCACGGCCGGCCAAGCCATGTGACAGCCCCTTGCCACTCCAAGTGTGGTCCCTGGTACAGCAGTATCGCATCACTTGAAAGTGTGTCAGAAATGCAGAATCTCAGGTCCCTTCCTAGACCTGCAGATTGGGGACATACACTGTAATAGGATGTCCTGGTGATTGCATCACATTCAAATGTGACAAGCTCTGGCGTAGAAGCTGATTCTCAAGCATGGCTGCTCACTATTATCACCTGGGGAGCTTTTTTTTTTTTTTTTTTTTTTTTTTTTAGTACTGATCCCAGAGGTTCTGGTTAATTTGGTATAGGACAGGGTCCAGGCATGGGGATACTTACTAGCTGTCAAGCAATTCTAATGTGAGGCCAGAATTGAGAATCTATACATGGTCTTCTGAGTATTCCTAATCATGGCTCAGTACAAAGATACAAAGAACACTACCCATCAGAAGACAAAACATTCAGCAGCCCAGGCTCAGACATTTCAAGAGAAATGCCTGTTTGTTTTCACCTTGGCAAGGAGGCGGCCTCCAACCCCAACCCTGGGGATGACACCTGTGTGGACCCCTACCAAAAAGGCAATCTGTCACCTGCTGATTCATGTCATCTCGGGTCAGTTCCCAGGTGGCTTTCTCAGATCTGACCACCGAGTATAGCAAGCCCTGGAAGTTGGGCCTAGCCACACACAGAGTGAGATTCCAAGCCATCCATGATTTTTCTTCAGAAAATGCGGACGTACTTACATATCATTAATCCAGAAGGCTTGGATGACTTTTGAAGTCCAGAAGAATCCCAGGATTAGAAAGTCTAACACTATTTACAAGAAGAACAAACATGAAGTTGTAGAATGGCAGAAGGAATCCTTTTGAAATTTCCTAGGGTTGGGGGTAGGGCAAGGGTGGGGAGGCATTGTAGTACATGCAGCTGCACTCAGATCTGTTGGGGGCAACCATCGTGAAAGTTTACAATATTAGAAAACAGAATGCTAATCCAATCTGAGGGCAGCAATGCTATGCAGTAGTGACATTCAGATCTGCTCCTATGAAACCTGAGAATGGATTCCTGGGAGGCTTAGGTAGGGTTGGAATCAGAAATCTCTGCTCCTTTCCTCAAACCCAATATCTGCATCCTGCTCCCCAAAAAGTACACTGAAAAGGTGAAAACTTAATGCATGTCCACCTCAGAGGGCAAGGGTTGCCAAGGAGGGTGGGAAGCAAGGTAGCTGGCAGGCACACGTCCTGGCATTTCTGATGGGGCAGCTGTACTCATGCTTTCTGCCCCAGAGACCTGCAGAGCCCGTGTGAGTGTGCAGGCAGCCAGTCCAGTGCAGGAGAACACTGCTCTTAGACAGGCAACAGAAGGAAAACATGAGGCTAGGAAACAGAAGACCTGGCCTGTCACCTATTTGTCTGATGATGGTGGGTAGCTCCCTTTATGGCCAGCTCCTCCCTCCCTCATTTGAAAATGGTCTGATGTCCAAGGCTTTCTGCAGCTTAGACTTGCCTTGGGACCCTGAAATCAGATAATTAAGTCTCTACTAGGCTTCCTCAATGACCCATATTTACTTTGGGAGCTGGCTTTGATCTTTTACATGTCCACAGAATGAATACTGTTAACCCTTGAAAACTGTGGGTTTGAACCACATGGGTCCATTTACATACAAATTTTAAAAAATAATTATATATGACTTATTTATTTATTGATTTTAGAGAGATAGATGAAGGGAATGAGGGGGAAAGAGAGAAAGCAAAAGAGAGAGAAAGAGAGCATTCACAGGTTGTTTCCTGTTTGTGACCAGGGATAGAACCCACAAACTTGGTGCATTGGGATGATGCTCCCACCAACTGTGCTACCTGGCCAGGGCTGTGTATAACTTTCTTAATAACATTTTCTTTTTTCTAGCTTACTTTATTGTAAGAATACAGAATGTAATACATATAACATACAAAATGTATATTTAATCAACAGTTTATGTTATCGGTAAAGCTTCTGGTCAACAGTAAGTTATTGGTAGTTAAGTTTTTGGGCAGTCAAATGTTATGCCTGGGAATTTCACTGCATAGGGGGTCAGTGTTCCTTAATCTCCACATCATTCAAGGGTCAATTGTACTTACAATTTGTTGTCAGTCTCACATTAGCCCACAATGAGGACTATGGGTGTTCTTATCTTGGGAGAATGATCTAGCCATTATTTTCCAAGTCTGGAAACAAGATGGGTTGGACAGGAAGTCTGTCCCTCCTCTGGAATCAATTAGCATGAGAAACCTAATCAGAGCAAAAAGAGTGAGAAAAATAGACTGTATTGTCCAAGTTGAGACAACAGGCATAAGCTGGAGCTATTCTGGACAAAGCAGATGCGTGGTCACTTCCTGCTACAGCGTTCCTCTCTGTCTTTTGGCAGGATAATGAGACTAGAGGCTGCCTTTGTCAGGTCAGGACAAAGTGTGCACAGCATCCGTAAGGTCTTCCGAATGTGTACATTTCTCGTACAGGCCACCATGGTCTGATGTTGACATGTCTGTTGTGTCATACAAAAATTACTCCACCTTGCTTCTGTATACTTGTTTATAAAGTTCACAGTGTCTTAGAGAGCGAGGCACCCAGGCACCCAGGATGTGGCTTACCACATGAGACACCCACCTCAGGCCTCTAGGGATGTACTGGCACCAATGTGGGTGTCCGCCAAGGCTGCTTAGATGTGTGGAAATGCCCTTTATTGGTGTGTACAAAATACAGTGGCCCAGGTTGCTTCACATCATGAAAAATGCTGAGTAAATGCCCTGAATGAATAATTTTTTATGGACTATGTGCTTTGCTGTAGGGAGACAACATATCTTTGCCTCAGGACAGGCTGGAAATGGGAACCCTTTGTCGGAAGGTAAATGCTTACTAGGTTGAAGAGCAGGGGGTACAACAAAATAATCATAGAAGACAGTTCATAAATAAAAATGGGGAGTTAAAGCATAAGTTTTATCTACTTATTTGCCTTATGACCTTGATTGCAATGTGAGATATCATTAGAACTCATTTTTTTATCTGTAAAGTTAGACAAATAATAGTATACGCATATGCATCTCCTTAAGAGAAAATAAGATAACACATATGGACTCGGTTAGCACACTGCAGGGACTTGATAGCTGTCAGCTATTATTACTCTATCATTTCATTACTTCCTCATGATAAATCCCTCCAAATGCATGTGACCTGCCTCATGCCTTCCAGGGATTGCAGTCTGTTCTCTAGGGACCCAGCTCTGGCATGCTGGGAGGACCAAGAACCACAGGAACCCTATCTGATGGGCTTCTTTGTCTGATCCTAGGTACTGAAGGCTGTAAGTACCTTCTAAGTTATGAAAAGATGTTCAGCTCCCTGTGTCTATCCTTCCCTTGAATGTCCTCAGATACCTCAAATCAATACATGCCAAGATGAAATCATCATTTTTTGTTCCCAACCTATTTCTCCATCAGAGAATGGCACCCCTGGCTTCCCATCACCCTGGCAGGAAACCTGAAGGGTGCGTCACCTCTTCCCTTGTCCTTGTCCTCACCAGAAGCCACCCAGTCATTAGGTGTCATCATGCAGCCCCTTTCTCTCTTCCTCCCACAGCCCCTGCCTATTTGGGGCCCTAGTAGCAAGTGATGTTGGTGCTTCAACACCAACTGTTAGTGCCAGAGTGGGAACGCCCAGCTGGCGTCCCTTGTCTGAAGTTGAGACTGAGTGTTGCCTATAACCCAGTTCCCCCTACAAAATGGGGCTGAAGCTCCTTCTATGGAACTTTTCCCATGATTATAACCTTGGGTGGCCTGGTTCCTTCCCTCACTCCCTCACCAGTGCCCCTGAGACCAGTTCCCTTGCTTATAAATCCTTGCCTCAGGGTTTGCTTCTGGGAACCCTGACATTAAGCAGTGCTCAGAACTGCTGATCTGGCCTACCTCAGCAGTCCCTCCACTGCTGTCCTGACTGCAAATATTTCTCTACTGCAATCCTTTTACTCACTGTCCACAGCAGTGAGATCAGATGCCTCCCTAACTCCACACAAGCCAAGATTCAAATCCTCTATAATGGCGCACGCTGAAGTATTCAGGGGTGAGGTCATAGCAGCTGTAATTTACACTCAATATACTAATAATTCTTGATCTAGGCATTCTTCATTTCACTCTTCTAACTCTCCTGTGTATTTGTAAATTAATAAAACGGAGTAGAGTTAAAAAGTCTCTACACCAACCATAAGGGAAACGCAAATCAAAACCACAATGATATCACCAAACTACCTCATACACGTTTGGATGGCCATAATAAAAAAGACAGAAAGTGATTAGTGCTGGCAAGGATTTGGAGAAATCAGAACACTGTGCACAGCTGGTGGGAATATAAAATGGTATAGCTGCTATAAACAATAGTCTGACGGTTCCTCAGAAAATTAAGCATAATAGAATTACCATATTACCATAGCAATTCCAGTTCTGGGTATATATCACAAAGAGTTGAAAGGAAAACCTTGAGTAGATAGTTGTACACCTGTGTTCATAGCAACATTATTCATAATAGCTAAAACATAGAAGCCACCCACATGTTCACTGAAGAATGAATAAACAAAATATGGTATAGACATACAATTGGATATGATTCAGCCTAAAAAGGAAGGGAGTTCTGACATGTGCTATAACTTGGATGACCCTTGAGGAGATTATTCTCAGTGAAATAAACCAGTCAAAAAAGAGCAAATAATGTATAATTCCACTGATATGTGGTACCTAGAGTAGTCATATTCATAAAGGCAGAAAGTAGGATGGTGGGTGCCAGGGACTGAGCAGAGGGACTGAGGAGTTAGTGTCTAACGGGGACAGAGTGTCAGTTTTACAAGATGGAAAGAGTTCTGGAGATGAATAGAGTGGTGGTTGCACAACAATGTGAATATATCTAATACTGCTGAACTCTGCATTTAAAATGGTTAAGATAATAAATTTTATCACAATAAAAATTTAGAAATATAGTTTATATTATGCTACACAAACCTTTCCTGAGTTGTCCCCAGTTCAACTCCTCAGTCTCATTCCCACTCTTTGCCACCCACCTCACATTTACAAGCCACTCCATAATGAGCCCCTTATCTTCCTTGATCCAGGATACCTCACCCTCTCTGAAGGACTCCCCATCTGCTGGTCTCACCCATTCTTCGAGGCCCATTAAAATATCTACTGAAGGAAACTTCTGATCCTGTCACCCACCCTTGGGCCTCCACTGTTGGGAACTGTGCAGTCTCTTTTCCTACCACACTGATGTCATTTCAGGGTGTGGCCTCAACCATGACTTTAGCCGATGATTGGCACTCATCACTTGTGCCTGCGGTATGAGTCAGAAGTGCCCCTTCCAGCTTTCTCATGTGTGCAGGTAAGGGCATGTTTACTTGTCCGTGCTTTTTCTATCCCTGTGCGGAGCTCCCAGATCATTTCACTTGCTCAGTAAACACCTTTTGAATGGAAGTGAGTTAGGGTAGCAAAGGGAATGGGAAGCCTGATTACAGTCAGGGCTGAAATTTCCCACCATGTTCCAGCAAGGCCATAAGGCCCCATAGCAATGTTTTCAGACTGGTAAGCAATTAGCCATGGGCCCTGCCCCTACTGCCCCTCCATGGCTTCCTTGTTTCTCTCCCATCACCCTTAGATCTGTTCTTGAGCTAAAAGCTAACCCCCTGCACAGCAGAAAGCCACCAGGACCCCATCAAACACTCAATCCCCATGACGCCCATGCTTTGCATGTTGTTATGTATTTTTGTGGTAAAAGTCCCACTGTGTTGAGAGTTTCAGGTAAGAGCTAACAGAAGCAGAGAAAACAATTACCCAGGAGATCCACAGGTCTAGAATGTGTGGGCTGGAGCTTCTCAGGGACCTCTTGCTGCCATTCAGCCCTGGGCTCCCAGCAGATGAGTTTCAGATGCTCAAGCACTGCTAGGTGAATGGTAAAACAGCTCTGGCAAGAAGCAAGAAGTGGACGGCAGCCTCCTGGGCACAAAAGTGCTCCTGGCTCTCTGAGAATGGGGAATGAATCACACATGGCTTTGAAAAGCTTTCTGCCTAATGCCCACCTAAGACAGCTCTGACAGGGGCCGTCTGGAGTCAGAGCAGCCAAGCCTGGGGAAGAGCTCACCAGCCTGGCCTCAGGGCAGACTGTTGTCCTATCTGAGCTGACCCAGTAGAGAGGCAGGCTTTATCAACCACGGCGTTTTCCACGTTACCAAAGCAGGCATCTTTTAACCAGCAGCACAGAAATAATGCATGCTTAGCATTTGACAGAGGAGATCATCATTGCAGATTACCCTCAGTTGCAGACACCTGAGTAACTTCAGGCTGGTTTGGACATGCAGGATTTGAAAGCAGAGAAAGATAAAGGTAGTTTACAGGATTAACAGGATTAGGACACGAATCAGTACAATTTGTCAGATATTGCCGTATTGTTTTTCATGTTGATTTTTTACAAACCAGAGGCAGTTGGGTGCTGGAACCATTGCTGGGGTGAAAGGAATGATGTCATAGCCAGTGATCAATGCTACAGCCCACAGGAGGCATTATGTTGATTACCCAAACTTCAACTCATTTAACAGGACAGAACTGCTGGTTTCAGAGCCATGAAATATTTGAGAGAGAAAGTATCCTTGGACGAATGGGAAATAAGACATGTGAACCGCCATGCACACGCACACACATGCATTTGCGCACACACACACAATGGGAGGTTCACGCCTTAATATTGCATTAAAATAACACATTAATGCAAAAGCGGTTTCAAAAATAGACATGGATTTTAGTTATGAGTAAGGGAATAAAAGTCAGAACAGCCTCAGTGAAGGCTGACCTGGATTAACTTAAACAAAAAACACTCTTCTGGTAAGCAAGGGGCTATATCCTCATCCCAATGCAGGCGGCCTCAGGTAAGATGAGCATACGTGTCAGCATGCATGTAGACCATCAGCCCTTGGTCATGCATGCAGTTACATATCCTTGCTGATTTCATTGCATTTCCTTTTCCTGGAAGGAATGGCAGGCTGCTGCATGAGAATCACATGTTAGTGCCAGGAGAGGCACAAACAGCAAACACAGCCTCCTTGATCAGCTTTCAGCAGTGCAGAGAGTCCATTGGGAGTCTGGAGAAACTTTCTCCCTGCTTTGCTGGCAACTGTCACTTATTGATCTATTTATTCGGAGGAGGAAAGAGCTGACAAACAGGCTCTCTCCTGAATTTTGTGCTGTTGAATAAAACAGCACATGGAGGGCCACTGAGAAGACAGGCCCAGAGCACTTGCTGCTATCACACTGACTTCCCTGCCAGCCCTTCAAGAGGCTTTAACCACCAGCTACTTCTGTGCCAGCAGCACCGCCCCAAGGAGGAGGGGCCCTGACAGCGCAAGTGTGATTCCCAGGTGGGGGGTGGTGTTGGGCTCAGGTTTTCAGGTGGCTGGCACAAATCCTGGAGAAACTCCTCCAAGGGGGTCCCGTAGTGAATGAGGCTGTTCCACGCTGAGCTCTACACTGTTTTCCAGGCACTTTGGCAACTCCATTTTCTCCTTAGAATTCCTTGGCCATTTCAGAGTCCTTCCTCACTGTAGTCCTTGTCTACATTCAAAAGACAGGAGGAGACAAAAGATGGCAGCGGAGTAGGTGGACGCACAGACGCCCAGCTCTCAACACCAAACTGGAATACAAATCAATTTAGGAAAAATCAACATGAAAAACCAACACTGAACTGCAAGAACAGCTCTCAAAAACCAAGAAGCAAAGAGGAAGACACAATAATCCTGGTAAGGAGTGCCTGAATCTCCTCTGCTTACAGGAACGGAAGGGGGGGGGGGTGAGGCTGAGAGCCCAGAGAGGATTTCACAGAGGAAAAAGAGCAGAAACTACTGCTCTCAGCCACTTACCTGGTGACCAGGGAGCAAGGTGGGTTGAAAAGACCAGCTTATCTCTCAAGTGGAAAGTGTTACATCCTAGCGAGAAAGACTACAGCAGACCCAAAGTGAATTTTATAAGTTTTATTGCAGACCTGCACAGGGACTGCAGGCAACCCATGCAAGGGAGCACTGCAGCCCCCCAAACCTGCGCAGGGATGCAGGTAACCCATGCCTCCAAAGAGACTGGAGCACTGCAGCCCCCCAAACCTGCGCAGGGACTGCAGGCAACCCACGCCTCCGAAGAGACTGGAGCACTGCAGCCCCCCAAACCTGCGCAGGGACTGCAGGCAACCCACGCCTCCGAAGAGACTGGAGCACTGCAGCCCCCCAAACCTGCACAGGGACTGCAGCCAACTAAACCTGCGCAGCCAACAAACTGCGCAGGGACTGCAGCCCCCCAAACCTGCACAGGGACTGCAGCCCCGAGCTTCTAAAATGGCTCCTTTTTATAGGGTGGCTATCTAGGATGAGCAAGCATCATACAGAAGCTGATGTGGCTGTTAGTCATTGGCTAGGGAGGTCGTGCGCAGTTACGGGGGGGGGGGTATTACTCAGTGGAGAATTTCAAACATAAACTTCTGATAAGGGTCTCTGACTCAATGCAGGATGTTGCTGAACTCTTTGTTCTCAGCATCACAGGGACCTTGTACACTCTTGGCAGCCCCAGCATGTCAGTACTCCTTGAATCTAACATTCCCCCATCTCTTTTGAACATAAATCAAATCCTTGATTCTTCATCAGTGGGGAGAATGGTATAAGGCTGGGGCTCATGAGAATTTTTTACTTTAGCTGTAGCTATAAGCTAATTAGGTCAGGGGTTCTCCCTAGTATGTGCTGGCACGCTGATAGTGTGCCCTTAGTACTACAAGCTTTACGGACTAATTTCTTTCTGCCTTGCATTTTTCTTCTCTGTACTAACTTCTTACAACTTGCACAAACCTTCTACAACTTACACAAACCTTCTGCAACTTACACAAACCTTCTGCAACTTACACAAACTTTCAACTTTTATGCACTTTCTTATCCAGGAATAACTGGCCTTCATAACAACTTACTTTTTCCTTTCCTTTTCAAAAGTACCTCTACACCTTATACCTTCTATTATCAAAAACATACAATTCCTTTCTAATTTATCAGAATTCTTAATTCCTAAAAACCTTAACCTTCAGCAAAGACTAAGTTAGTACTAAGTAATCCTCTTTTAAAGATTGCTTTTGGAGGTGTCCTTTTCATAAGCAGCCTATTGGACACATGACCAATATTCACAGATTATTCTATAGTGGTAGCTATGAGCACATATATAATTTTCATTTACCTTATAGCTTCTCTCTCAGCCAAGGGACTTACACCCCCTTTCTGTATGACTCATAGCAGTACATGCATCAAATCTTAAGATGACTTACTTGGCTTTCCTTTACCTTAGTTTCCCTCCCTCCCCAAAGTCTCCATGCATGGACCAGTTAACTTCTGGTTTGTGGCTGAAGCAGGGCATGCTGTCCTTCTCAAGGTCAGCTTACAAGGGTTGGCGAGGTCAGTCTTCGCTGTCCACAAAGGTGTCTCTGCTGGGACCACAACCTTCAGCCGGCTGTGGTGGACCCAGGCGGGTATGCCTTCTACCTTGGCAGTAGTGGGAGTTGTCAGAATCATGGTGTCTGGACCCGTCTACGTGGGAGTCAGTCCTTGGGTGATGTACTGCTAGAAGTGCCTCTTGGACAGTCTTTGAACATTTTTCTCAGTAACCTATAAAACCTTCAAGTACCTAGGGAAAGGGTGTTACATTTCCACACTTTGCAGTTAGAGTTTAAGTCCTAGTGACTACTGCTTCTAGCTGGAATTAGCAGCAGGTCCTAGCCTATAATAGGCATGGGGCATTGAGATAAAAGAAATAAAGGACGGGTTCGATTCCCGGCCAGGGCACACAGGAGAAGCGCCCATTTGCTTCTCCACCCCTCCGCCGCGCTTTCCTTTCTGTCTCTCTCTTCCCCTCCCGCAGCCGAGGCTCCATTGGAGCAAAGATGGCCCGGGCGCTGGGGATGGCTCCTTGGCCTCTGCCCCAGGCGCTAGAGTGGCTCTGGTCACAATATGGCGACGCCCAGGATGGGCAGAGCATCGCCCCCTGGTGGGCAGAGCGTCGCCCCCTGGTGGGCGTGCCGGGTGGATCCCGGTCGGGCGCATGCGGGAGTCTGTCTGACTGTCTCTCCCTGTTTCCAGCTTCAGAAAAATGAAAAAAAAAAAAGAAAAAAGAAATAAAGGAGACACTAAACATAAAGCAATAAAACCAGACTGTCAATACCCACAGTAGAGATCTTTGAGGGATAAATAAAACTTATATATCCAAGCAAGGCATAGTAGATGGCCCTTGTGTTATTAGCTTATCTGCTACTTGGAAGAAATACCTTAGGCTCCTGAACGATGTCCTTAGGCCTTCAGTGGCAATTCCCAGCATGCTGGGCAAGGTCAGGTCACAGGTAGCTGGAGCAGGGCTAGAAGAGACTGAACCCTCCCTCCATGGAGCAAGGGGGCAGCTTACCTTCTCATGTCCCTCTTTCCACAGCACAGACGTGTCCTTTGATGGGGCCAGGAAGCCTGGCAGGCTTCAGTTCAATGACCTTTCTTTCCACTCTGGAGCAAGGCCTTGATGAAAGCTATGAAGCAAGCCCCTTAGGGCGCTGGAGCCAAAAGTTGGTATTTCCTGACTTCTTTTGGCCCTTATTTGCCTTTTCTGTTACTTCCTTGGTCGTTATAGACCTTAAAAGCCATGCTCAGAAGATCTCACTGAGGGGCTTGACTAAGAGAGCAAAATTGGGAATACAACAACAGATAACCTCTAGCTTACTGCACTGTTATCTTTTGCCTGACTAAGCAGTGGCTCAGCCCTTGAGCTGGTGCCCAAGGGGGAGGGGCAAGTGCCTGAAACTGTGAGGGGAGCCTGCCACTTCTTCTGCAGCCAGCTGCAGCCTGGCTGCCTTTTCTTTCTCTACCTCTGCTGCTATACTGGGCTGCATACTCACCGTGCCACCTGCCTGCAGGTGGGTGCTGGTGATAGTACGCTAGACTCTCTATGTTTTCTATGGGTCTAGCAATCCTTGGTTTGGCCAGTCTGCTCTTAAGTTGGCCATTCCAGTAGCAGACAAACAAACCAAATATGCACACAAAACAAACAAAACTTCTAAACCAAAACCAAAGGGAGAAGGCAGCGTCCTGCGTTCCCCGACTGGGTGAGGAGAAATCAGGTGGCATCCCGCCTGCTCCACTACACCCTTTTCTAACCAGAGCTCTGTTTCCAAATTTTCAAAGAGGAAGCTTAACCAAAACCAAACAGTCTCAAGACTCCAAATGTTTCAAATCAACCAAATTCTGTTTCAAACAGCAACTGCCAGAGGCTGGCCAGCTACCAACGTCTGCTGCAGCCCACCCTGTGAGGAGGGGTCTTACACGGCCAATCTCGCTGGGGCCTCCATCTGTTATATCCCAGGAGACAGGCCACAGCAGACACAAAGTGACTTTTATAAGTTTTATTGCAGACCTGCACAGGGACTGCAGGCAACCCATGCAAGGGAGCACTGCAGCCCCCCAAACCTGCGCAGAGATGCAGGTAACCCACACAGGGGAACACTGCAGCCCCCCAAACCTGCTCAGGGACTGCAGGCAACCCACACCTCCGAAGAGACTGGAGCACTGCAGCCCCCCAAACCTGCGCAGGGACTGCAGGCAACCCACGCCTCCGAAGAGACTGGAGCACTGCAGCCAACTAAACCTGCGCAGCCAACAAACTGTGCAGGGACTGCAGCCCCCCAAACCTGCACAGGGACTGCAGCCCCGAGCTTCTAAAATGGCTCCTTTTTATAGGGTGGCTATCTAGGATGAGCAAGCATCATACAGAAGCTGATGTGGCTGTTAGTCATTGGCTAGGGAGGTCGTGCGCAGTTACGGGGGGGGGGGGGTATTACTCAGTGGAGAATTTCAAACATAAACTTCTGATAAGGGTCTCTGACTCAATGCAGGATGTTGCTGAACTCTTTGTTCTCAGCGTCACAGGGACCTTGTACACTCTTGGCAGCCCCAGCATGTCAGTACTCCTTGAATCTAACAGAAAGGACAGGGAGAGGGACAGACTGTGAGGGGCTAAGGTATGCAAGAAAAGAAATAAAAAAGCTGACTCATTCGTGCTGGAGGCAGCCATAGCTGGGGGAGGGACTGAACCCTTCACAAAACAGAGCTGAAGTGCTTCCGGATCAGAGATCTCCGGACATCTATCCAGCTCCAATCAGCACAACAAGCCACAGCTGAAAACAAGAAGTGGGGAGGAGGGGCAGTAACTCAGGTCTCCATGGAGATCTGAGATACACCTCCCCCTACTGAAGCTGTGAGAAAAAACTCTGCCCCCAGTGAGATTAGTTGGTGGAAGAGACCTTCAGCGTCTCAGGTTACACCCACAGCATTCCTGGTTACAGTTTCAAGGAAGCCCCCTGCTGAGATCAGTTAACAAGACTATCACCTGTTAAGAAAACAAACAAATCAAGACTTCAAAGCTGCCCAAATCCAAAAGTGGATTACAAATAATAGCTGATACCAACCCAATAAGACCTAGAAATAACACAACTGAAAATTGGAGGCAGACTAAAACACCATGATGAGAAGACAAAGGAGTGCAACCCAAATGAAACCACAAGAGACACCTTTGAGAGATGAGCTGAGTGATATGGAAATAATCAAACTTCTAGATGCGGAGTTCAAAATAATGATTGTAAGGATGCTTAGGGATCTTAGAACAACAATGGAGGGGCAGTTTGAAAACCTAAATAAAGAAATAGCAAGTATAAAAAAGAACCAGTCGGAGATGACAAATACAATATCAGAAATAAAGACCACAATGGAAGGAATTAAAAACAGGATAGATAGAGCAGAGGATCAAATCAGCGAGTTAGAGGACAACTGGAATGAAGGCATGAAAGCAGAGAAGAAAAGAGAAAAGAGACTCAAAAAGTCAGAGGAAACTCTTAGAGAGCTCTGTGAAAACATGAAGAGAAATAACATCCGTATCATAGGGGTTCCTGAAGAAGAAGAAAAGGAACAAAGAATAGAGATGTTGTTCAATCATATCATAGCTGAAAATTTCCCTAAATTAATGCAAGAAGTCTCACAAGTCCAAGAAGCACAGAGGACTCCATTAAAGAGAAACCCAAAGAAACCTACACCAAGACACATCATAATTAAAATACCAAAGCTAAGCGATAAAGAGAAAATATTAAAAGCTGCAAGAGAAAAAAAAGTTATCACCTATAAAGGAGCCCCCATAAGGATGATATCCGACTTCTCAACAGAAACACTTGAGGCCAGAAGGGAATGGCAAGAAATATTCAAAGTAATGCAGAACAAGAACCTACAACCAAGACTACTTTATCCAGCAAGGCTATCATTTAAAATCGAAGGAGAAATAAAAAGCTTCCCAGACAAAAAAACAACTCAAGGAATTCATTACAACCAAACCAATGCTGCAAGAAATGTTAAGGGGCCTGTTGTAAACAGATCAAAGTGGGAAAAGAATATAGCAAAAAAAGGAATACACCTCTAAAGAAGAAAATGGCAATAAACAACTACATATCAATAATAACCTTAAATGTAAATGGATTAAATGATCCAATCAAAAGACATAGGGTAGCTGCGTGGATAAGAAAACAGGACCCATACATATGTTGTCTACAAGAGACACACCTTAGAACAAAAGACACATATAGATTGAAGGTAAAAGGATGGAAAAAAACTTTTCATGCAAACGGAAATGAAAAAAAAGCTGGGGTAGCAATACTTATATCAGACAAATTGGACTTTAAAACAAAGGATATAGTAAGAGATAAAGAAGGCCACTACATAATGATAAAGGGAGTAATCCAACAGGAAGATATAACTATTATAAATATCTATGCACCTAATATAGGAGCACCCAAATATATAAAACAGACTTTGATGGATTTAAAGGGCGAGATCAACAGCAATACTATAATAGTAGGGGATTTCAATACTCCACTAACATCACTAGATAGATCCTCAAGAAAGAAAATTAACAAAGAAAGAGCAGACTTATTGGAAACACTAGATCAACTCAATTTAATAGATATCTTCAGAACCTTTCACCCTAAAGCAACAGAATATACATTCTTTTCAAGTGCTCATGGTACATTCTCTAGGATAGACCACATGTTAGGGCACAAAAGAGCTCTCAACAAATTTAAGAAGACTGAAATCATATCAAGCACTTTCTCCGATCACAACGGCATGAAACTAGAAATGAATCACAGCAGAAAAGCTCAAAAATTCTCAAACACATGGAAACTAAATAGCAGGGTGTTAAATAATGAATGGATTAAGAATGAGATCAAAGAAGAAATAAAAAAATTCCTAGAAACGAATGACAATGAGCATACAACAACTCAAAATTTATGGGACACAGCGAAAGCAGTGCTGAGAGGGAAGTTCATAGCACTACAGGCACACTTTCAGAAGCTAGAAAAAGTTCAAATAAACAACTTAACCCTGCATCTAAATGAATTAGAAAAAGAACAGCAAGTAAAGCCCAAATGTAGTAGAAGGAAGGAAATAATAAAGATCAGAGCAGAAATAAATGACATAGAGGCTAAAGAAACTATACAGAGGATCAATGAAACTAGGAGCTGGTTCTTTGAAAAGGTAAACAAGATTGATGAACCTTTAAGTAGACTCACCAAGAAAAAGAGGGAGAGGACTCAAATAAATAAAATTAGAAATGAGAAAGGAGAAATAACAACTGACACAACAGAAATACAAAATATTGTAAGAAAATACTATGAAGAACTGTATGCCAAAAAACTAGACAACCTAGAAGAAATGGACAAATTCCTTGAAACATACAATCTTCCAAAAATCAATCTGGAAGAATCAGAAAACCTAAACAGACCGATTACAACAAATGAGATCGAAACAGTTATCAAAAAACTCCCAACAAAGAAAAGTCCGGGGCCCGATGGCTTCACAACGGAATTCTACCAAATATTCAAAGAAGAACTAACTCCTATCCTTCTCAAACTATTTCAAAAAATTCAAGAGGAAGGAAGACTTCCAAGCTCCTTTTATGAGGCGAGCATAATTCTGATTCCAAAACCAGGCAAAGACAACACAAAGAAAGAAAATTATAGGCCAATATCTCTGATGAATATAGATGCTAAAATCCTCAACAAAATATTAGCAAACCAGATCCAACAATATATGGAAAAAATCATACACCATGATCAAGTGGGATTTATTCTGGGGAGGCAAGATTGGTACAATATTCGTAAATCAATCAATGTGATTCATCACATAAACAAAAAGAAGGAGAAAAACCACATGATAATTTCAATAGATGCAGAAAAAGCATTTGATAAAATCCAGCACCCATTCATGATCAAAACTCTCAGCAAAGTGGGAATACAGGGAACATACCTCAACATGATAAAAGCCATCTATGAGAAACCCACAGCCAACATCATACTCAATGGGAAAAAATTAAAAGCAATGCCCTTAAGATCAGGAACAAGGCAGGGGTGCCCCCTTTCACCACTCTTATTTAACATAGTCCTGGAAGTCCTAGCCACAGCAATTAGACAAGAAGAAGAAATAAAAGGCATTCAAGTTGGAAAAGAAGAAGTAAAACTATCATTATTTGCAGATGATATGATATTGTATATAGAAAACCCTAAAGTCTCAGTCAAAAAACTACTGGACCTGATAAATAAGTTCAGCAAAGTGGCAGGATATAAAATCCATACTCAGAAATCAGAAGCATTTTTATACACCAACAATGAACAGTCAGAAAGAGAAATTAAGGAAACAATCCCCTTCACAATTACAACCAAAAAAATAAAGTACCTAGGAGTAAACTTAACCAAGGAGACTAAAGACTTGTACTCGGAAAATTACAAAACATTGATAAAAGAAATCAAGGAAGATACAAACAAGTGGAAGCATATACCGTGCTCATGGTTAGGAAGAATAAACATCATTAAAATGTCTATATTACCCAAAGCAATCTATAAATTCAATGCAATACCAATTAAAATACCAATGACATACTTCAAAGATATAGAACACATATTCCAAAAATTTATATGGAACCAAAAGAGGACACGAATAGCCTCAGCAATCTTAAAAAAGAAGAATAAAGTGGGAGGTATCACACTTCCTGATATCAAGTTATACTACAAGGCTGTTGTACTCAAAACAGCCTGGTACTGGCATAAGAACAGGCATATAGATCAATGGAACAGAACAGAGAACCCAGAAATAAACCCACAGTTCTATGGACAACTGATATTTGACAAAGGAGGCAAGGAAATACAATGGAGTAAAGACAGCCTCTTTCACAAATGGTGTTGGGAAAATTGGACAGCTACCTGCAAAAAAAATGAAACTAGATCACCAGCTTACACCACTCACAAAAATAAACTCAAAATGGATAAAAGACTTAAATGTAGGCCGTGAAACCATAAGCATCTTAGAAGAAAACATAGGCAGTAAGCTCTCGGACATCTCTCGGAGCAATATATTTGCTGATTTATCTCCACGGGGAAGTGAAATAAAAGACAGGATAAACAAATGGGACTATATCAAACTAAAAAGCTTTTGCAGAGCTAAAGACAACAAGAACAGAATAAAAAGACAAACTACACAATGGGAGAACATATTTGACAATACGTCTGATAAGGGGTTAATAACCAAAATTTATAAAGAACTTGTAAAACTCAACACCAGAAAGACAAACAACCCAATTCAAAAATGGGAAAAAGAGATGAATAGACACTTCTCCAAAGAGGACATACAGATGGCCAATAGGCATATGAAAAAATGCTCAACATCACTAATCATTAGAGAAATGCAAATTAAAACCACAATGAGATATCACCTCACACCAGTCAGAATGGCGCTTATCAACAAAACAACACAGAATAAGTGCTGGCGAGGATGTGGAGAAAAGGGAACCCTCCTGCACTGCTGGTGGGAATGCAGACTGGTGCAGCCATTGTGGAAAACAGTATGGAGATTCCTCAAAAAACTGAAAATCGAACTGCCTTTGACCCAGCTATCCCACTTTTAGGAATATACCCCAAGGACACTATAGAACAGCTCCAAATGGAGAAATGCACCCCCATGTTTGTGGCAGCATTGTTCACAATAGCGAACATCTGGAAACAGCCCAAGTGTCCGTCAGAGGACGAGTGGATTAAAAAGCTTTAGTACATATATACTATGGAATACTACTCAGCCATAAGAAATGATGACATCAGATCATTTACAATAACATGGATGGACCTTGACAACATTATACGGAGTGAAATAAGTAAATCAGAAAAAAAACTAAGATGAAGCCATACATAGAAGGGACATAAAAATGAGACTCAGAGACATGAACAAGAATGTGATGGCAACAGGGGTGGGGGGTGGGGGGAGGGGGGATGGGGTGAAGAAGGAGAGAGGGGTTGGGGGAGAGGAGGGGCCCAAAGAAAACCAGATAGAAGGTGACAGAAGACAATTTAACTTTGGGGGAGGGGTATACAGCACAATCAAATGTCAAAATAATCTAGAGATGTTTTCTCTCAACATATGTACCCTGATTTATCAATGTCACTGCATTAAATTTAATAAAAAAAAAAAAAAAAAAAAGACAGTGTGCTCACCTGGGACACAAAACTAGCCAGGACAATAGGCCCAAGGGCTTGGGGACACACTGCTCTGGGCAGATGTGCTGTGTGTGTGTCTCTGTGTGTGTGTGTTGTATGTGCATATACATGCATATGTGTGTTGGGGACATATGTAAGGACACCATGCTTACCCCAAGGTCTGTCAGCTATCCTTGTAGTAAGGTATTTGAAGAACTTCCTTGCTCTTTCAATAGGAGATAGAATTTGTATATTGCTTTCTTTCTCCCCCTCTTTGAATCCTAGGAATAGTATGTCCCTAGGCAATGGAGGGAAGGGAGAGACATTGGAAGAATCTGTGAAATGTAGGTCTTGTGAATCCCCACCTGTATTAATTGTAAGCTTGTGTCATGATGTTATGCCTCCCCCACCTGTGTGTGGTCAAAGACTATATAAGCAGCCTCTGAGAGGTAATCAGGGCTGTAGGATTTGGGTAGGAGGATTGCCCCGTGTATGCCGCTGGCTTTTTCCATAATAAAACTCCTCAAAATTCATACTGGTCTTGGTGTCTCTACATGAACCCGCAGAAATGAGGTACAGTACTTTATAACATCTTAATGTCAGCTCTGCCCACACCCAAACGTTTCTCTCTCTCACTTCCCTCTCTTCGACATGGATTAACCAGTGTTTTGAGTTTCAATGTCCTGTGAGCAAGAGTTTAGCACCTCCAATTTAGCTGGCAAGCCCCTCCCCAGTCACCTCCTAGGCTCCTACCTCTGTCACAGGTCCCACCACACTGGGGAACAAAGCTCGCAGCCACTGTTAGTCTTTCCCAAGTTAATGCCAAATACAGACATCAGTCCCTTTTCCGGGTTCTCCCTCTGAGCCCCTTTCCTTCTGTTTCCACTGATACTGTCTGAGCAGCCTCCAGCCTGTCCTCCCTGCCCCTAGCCAAAGACTGTCCCCACAATGCCTCCTACACACACTAAAAACTGTCCCCCAATAACACCTCCTACACACTACTACCAGGTATCTGTCAGGACAGGTCTGTCACATGTACCCCGAACACACATGTTCATGCAAACATACACATCCAACACACACACACAACCCACCCTCACAATGTTTACACACTGCTGTCAGCTCTTCAGAATATTCAGAATAACGCTGCTCATCCTGGCATATGGAGTCTCCTGCAGTTAACTCCAACCCACTTAATTAGCTGCTCCTCCTACCAACCCCCTGCTCCAGAGAAGGCACATTTAGGAACTATTTGAAACAAGCTCATCATTTGTAGTAGAAAGAAGTTTTCAATCCAATATTTTGTGGTTATTTATCTGTCATGTAGACAACAACAAAAGACATACCACACATACATAGACACATGAGAAATATAATATTTTATATATATATATATGTATATAAAGAAGGAAAAATAGTTCAAATGCTGGCTTTTTACCCTTGTAACCTTCAGAGTGGAGTCAGGGGTGAGGTCCTGCAAGATTTGGAAGCTGACTCACCAGCTCACCTTTGGCATCCCTATCAGAGCTCTTAGTATAGCACATCAGGCTGTAATTTCTGATTTGTCCCCAACGGGATGGAAATTCCTCAAGGGCAGTGGGGCACGTCTCTTCTTCTGTTCTCAGTGGTCAACACAGAGATAGCTCTCAGAATAAGTGTGAGCAGAGCTTGGGTCCCCTGCAATCTCTTATACTGGAACAGGATCTGGGGAGCACTTCTATACTGGAGGGCACAGAGGCACAGCCACAGTCATGTTCAGTGATGTACTATGAGATTCCATAAACCAGCATTTATAACAAGCTCTTAAGAGCAACTTGCAAGTAAGTTTTTTTGGGGTATACATGGTTTCCTTAAGCCAACCCACACCACTGGGAACTCCTTGAAGACACATATCTCAAATATCTTCCCATACTGTGCTTGCCACAGTGACCGATTTACCCCTCTGGGTTATGGCTGTGGTTTTCAACCCTGGCTGCACGTTAGAATCCCCTGGGAAGCTCAGTCCTGGCAATCATATCAAGCAAGGATTCTGGTTTAACAGTCTGGGGTGGGCCCGAGCATCAGTGTTTGGAAAGCTGCCCAGATAACTCGATTGGGCAGTCGGAACTGAGAACCCTCACTAATACTCCAAGAGCCACAGAGCTTCCTTTCTCAATTCTCACCAGTGTTAGAGTGTTCCCAGAGGGTTCATGTTGTTGATAGTGCTAATGGCACTTGTTTCTAGTTCCATTTTCAAAGAATAAATATATAGAATAACTATCGTGAGCACTCCCCTTTTACAATCTAAATACTTATGGAGTAAGCCTGCATGGTGGTATGGGCAGGGGTTTACAGGGTTTGTCCCTGTCTGTTGATTATAGTTAGCGAGTCTGGTGCTTCCGACGGCCCCCAGATTTTACTTTATCCTTCATGTCAATTTTACATTGCTTAAATCATGTCCATAATTAGCCATTGGTTAAATAAACAAGGCCTTTGTAATACTGACATTTAAATTCAAGTTTACAAAGAAAGTAACATAATTATTTGTCAAATAAGCCTTAAAAATGTTACCAGTTACCTTCATTGACTTGAAATTCCTAAAGGACATCAGAGTTCAAAACCATTGTCCAAAGAGAAAATATAGTAAATAATTTAGCTAATAGCTTTTCCATTATTGAAAATAAAACTTAACAACAACAAAAAACCATATAAAAATACTAAGTCCACAGTCCTTTTTTGATGCCCTAAACATGACTAAATTTCAAGCTGCATTTTAATATTTCTTTTTGTCCAAACCAAACACAATATTGTAGGTCATTTTTTTCATTGGTTTTTCAACAGATTGTGCTTTTTCACATAAAATTAAAATATATTAAATGGCACAAACCACTCATTAAGTGAGAAAAAGTAAAATGCATCTTACAAATTATGATCAATTATGATTTTACACTAGAAATACTTTATCATAACTTTTTAGATCATGTTGATCTGAAATAAAATACTAAAAATAACTTTTGGGATCCTCATGTAAAAATAATAAATTGTTTTTAATTTTGAAGGAGTTTTTCAGAGTATGAAAGAGTTGCATGTGTCAAAAACTTTGGAGAAATGGCATCTTTTCCCGCATTTCATTATCAAAATCCCAGAGGGAGTTTATTAATCAAAAAGACTTCTGGTTCCCCCCAGACCCGTGAATCAGAGTGTCCAAGACATAATGGATCACTTCTATTTTTAATAAGCACTCCAGATGATTCTGAGGAAGAGCCTGGTGGGAAACACCCATCTTGTCAGAAAGCAGTTCCCGGAGGCAAAAAGAAGCCAGGAGCCTGACCAGGCAGTGGCACAGTGGATAGTGTCGGACTGGGATGCGAAAGACCCAGGTTCGAGACCCCAAGGTCGCCAGCTTGAGCGCAGGCTCATCTGGTTTGAGCGAAGCTCACCAGCTTGGACCCAAGGTCGCTGGCTCGAGCAAAGGGTTACTTGGTCTGCTGAAGGCCCACAGTCAAGGCACATATGAGAAAGCAATCAATGAACAACTAAGGTGTCACAACAAAAAACCGATGATTGATGCTTCTCATCTCTCTCCGTTTCTGTCTGTCTGTTCCTATCTATCCCTCTCTCTGAATCTCTTTGTCTCTGAAGAAAAAAAAAAAGAGAAGAAGAAGACGAAGCCAGGAAAGCAAGTTTATCAGCTGACTAAAGGACTTGCTAGGCAGAAAAAGGCCAGGTCTAAGCATGCTCCTATGGTGGAAGATCTTACCCGGAGGGAAGGCAGTGAAACACTTAAGCAAGGGATGGGTTGAGGGCAGGCAAGGATTAAAGATACAGGTTACTGCAAGTCAGGGACCCAGTCACTTCTCTCAAATCTACCTCTTACCATGTGACCTAGGGAAAGTCACTTGACTCAGGTTTCTCATCTGTACAATGATAATTTTTAAACACCAACCATGTCGGATTGTGGTCAGAGTTTAAAGAAATCATCTAGGCAAAGCACTTGGTCTCAAAGCAACTAAATATAAGTAGAGAACTCAAAGACAGGCTGGGAATGACTGTGAAGAGGAATTTTGACTTTGCCTGTGACCTGTCTCAGTGAAATTATGATTATATTTTTTGAAACTATAATTTGTCTGTTGTCCTAGTTTGAGGGATAAACAGTCTGTTCATAAACACCATCCATCTGGCCTTTTCTCTCCCTGGAACTTCAATAAGCAAGCACTCCCTCCAAGATCAGACATTGTTATTCTTCGGGGGAATCAAGTGAGAGTGCCCTGGTAAAAGGGATTAAACATTGCTGTGTTTTGAACAAAATTCTGCAAGGTAATCTGGATGAAGATGAGTGCCATGGAGACAGAGAGTTTTATAACGCCCATCACTACCGAGCAAGCGATGAAGACAGGTGCTGTTGGTGGGGGTACATGTGCTGAGACCTTTGATTTAATTCTCAGCACAAAGCATTCTTCTACTTAACATCTTTCAGTGATGAAATGTAATTGTTAGCTAGGTTTATAAATTGGAGGTACACTTCTAAAGACCTTAGAATATCTCCCTGGCGGCATAAAGGCTGGTAACAAGATTAGAGGCTCAACTCTCAGACATCACACACAGAAAAAAAAAAAATACATATTCAGGAAGCCAGAGAAGGGCTCCCAGTGCAGACCAAAAATATGTTATACAAATTCAATGTGTCTGTATTATTCAGGGAAGTGATGAAAAATAGAAAGAAAGTAATCTTGAGACCTTCCTTTTCAGGAAAGAAATGATGGAGTCGGTTCAGAAGTGTCCCCTGAAAGGAGGTTTCCCTAATAGGCCCATGGCTGGCTCTGCAGAATGTGGATGGGTGGCTCTGGGAAGGCACATGCAGATGAACTCCTGCCTGGCTGCCTGAGATACTATCAGAACCGCAATGAAGAGGAGGGAGGAGGATGAAATGATAATTTTCATCTCTATCCCTTGTGGTTAGGCATGGTTACTCTCAATCTATTGTTAGAGCTGATTGTGTTTTCATATCTCTGCTTTCCTTTCAGACACAGCGTTCTTACTGCTGGAAATTATTAGCATATTTCAGCAAAAATTCCAACAGCAGAACTATGCTACAGGGTGATAATTCTTTCCATCTGAAGAATGAAATTGGAAGTTTGGGCCATTGCTGTTCATAAAGTTACATATCCATAGCTTCTATACTTAAGGATTTTCCCTCTTACTTCATAGACTAACTAAATCCAGGACAAGAAATTTGTACATGAATTTTATAAAGAGAATAGAGGACATTTGCTATGACAAACCTAATGTGCTGTTTTAAAATTTACTAGAAAGGTCCAAAACAGGGGCCTCTCAAGATGTAACTTCAATCTTTGGAGTTAATTCCCATGGAGAAAGTGTCTCTTAAAGTGGGTGAGAAAATTGGTGCAGAAATAAGTGGTCTGATTTCTGGGTATGTAGCTGGAAAAAAACCCAAACCTTATTTTTCATTTGGCATTCTGTGGAAGGAATCAATAGCATGGCACCTAGTAACCATGAAACACTGTGGTAAAGAGCTCACATTGGTTATGTGGCAGCTAGTGCTTACATTATGCTGCAAAATTTTTTTCTACTTGAAATTGAACCTTGGTGGGATTAAAAATTGATATTCAAGCTTATCAGAGGTACCAGATGATCAGCTTCTTGAATATCATCTTTCATTTATCACAGTCCCAAAGAGCCTGTATTCACGATCTCCCTGGCTAACAAACCTAAATTTGAAAGATAAATAAAAACCTTTATCACCTGGTTACTTCTCAAGGCCCAGAGGGATTGTTTATCTTTTATAAAGAAACAGCCAAGGGAACGGAAGAATTTTCTTGTATTGGTACTGTTCTCACTTGATTTACTACCTGGCAATAAACACCTGTTGAATTAAAAAGCGGTGAAAGGGTGGACATGTGGAGAAAGAGGGAGTTTTACAGGGAGAGAAAGATAGTGTTGGATAAAAAATAAATTGGAGAGGTGGAAAAAATTTACACATGTAAAAAAAACTGGTTAATTGAGTCATAGGTTTTTGTAACCTATGTTACAAAAATACAGTTTCGTTGTATCAACGAACGGAAAAAAACAAACAAAAAAAACAACTCTTCAAGATCACCAATAATGTTACAGAAGCATTTTAAGAGTTTTATTTTCTTAGGAAGTGTGCTCATTCATACCACGTTGTCATAGAGACTTTTTTAAAAAGTGGGTTTTGGCCATTTTTTTGTTCCACCAAAGAACCTGGGAGACCACCACATACTGGATTAAGTGGAGATAAAAACGTCCTGACCCACGTTTACCGTCCTCTAGCCACCACCCTCAACTCAAAAAATTCTGTTAGTCCTTTCTCTGAGATGACTCCTGGAAATGTCTTTTGCTGGAAAACAATAACTACTCTCCCAGCTAGAAGCCAATTGAGAGATGTCCTAGCACTAAGGAATTAACCTTGCAGGCAGAGGTGGGCAAGGAGTGAGAAGACAGTGCAAGTCTACTGTAAAAATAAGTCTGATTTGCAATGCAGTCATCCCCCTTATTCACGGTTTCTCTTTCTGTAGTTTTAGTTACTTGAGGTCAGCCTAGTCCGAAAATATTAAATGGAAATTCCAGAACTGAACCATTTATAAGTTTTAAATAGCACACCACTCTGTGTAGTGTGATGAAATCCCGCATTATCCTGCCCCATCCTGTCCAGGACCTGAACCATCCCTCTGTCCAGGAACTCTGTGCTCTATATGCTCCCTGATTGCTAGTCACTTAGTAGCTGGCTGGGTTACAATTGAGAACAATTTTTTTTTCATTTTCTGTTGCATGAGATTTTAGAACTGTTTCTATATATTTCTGCATCACTGATTCCAAATCTGAAACCTGTTTTTTGGTGCATGCTCTGGTTTTTACGCAATTATAATTTCTTTTTGTTACACTTAAAGGCATGCATTGGTTTTTAAATTGGAGTTAAAGGGCAACAACTCTTGCATTGAACATAACCACCAGGCAATTAATGTTTTACAAACATCACTTTTACATAATTTTTAGTTGTTTTTAAATGTAAAAAAATTATCTGATAAAAATACTCTCTTATTTTAAGATTGAATCATGGCTTCTTTGAGTAGGCATAAATGTAAGAATAGTCCTGACACCTTCTGTTATATATGTGACTGTTACACACTTCAACGTCAAAGGCACAGTATTTCATCATTTGTGACATGTGCATATATTGCCTATTTTCAAGTTCCCCTTGGTGATCAAGACAAGAATTGGGCTCCTCATATTGTGTGTCATAATTGTGAGGAAATGCTTTGTGACTGGTCAAAAGGAAAATGCAAAGGAATGCCTTTTGGTATTCCCATGGTTTGGCGTGAACCTAAGGACCACAGCAGTGACTGTTATTTCTGTCTGATCCATACAAAGGGCATCGGCAAGAAAAAACGGCATGTAATCACATATCCTAATATTCCTTCAGCAATACAACCTATCCCACACTCTGAGACACTTCCACTTCCAGTTTTCAATGGTTTTATTTCTTCTAAGGATGAAGAAAGTAAACATGATGATCAAGTGTATTTTGATAAGATGTATGAGGAAATGGTTGTAGAATCTGAAGGGTCTTCTTCTGATGCCAAGCACTCATTAACCCCTCAGCAGTTTAGCCAACCCGAATTAAATGACTTAGTAAGAGATTTGGGCCTATCAAAAAAAAAAAAAAAAAAAACCAGCTGAGTTATTAGCCTCCAGGCTTCAAGAAAAGAATGTACTTCAACGGTCGGCTAAAGTATCCCATTTCAGGAAGCATGAACAAATTTTTGTGGACTTTTTTTCCAAAGACAAACACTTTGTTTACTGTCATGATATCAATATTCTCAGCCAGCTAGATGTTACCACTTACAGTCCAACAGAATGGTGGCTATTTCTTGACAGCTCTAAACAGAGTCTGAAATGTGTTCTTCTACACAATGGTAATGTTTATGCAGCAGTTGCAATTGGTTATTCAACTCATCTGTGAGAAGAGTATAATCCCATAAAAATTGTCCTCGACTTTCTGAAGTATGAGGAGCATAACTGGATCATTTGTGTGCATCTTAAAATGGTAAATTTCCTGCTAGGACAACAGAGAGGTTTCATGAAGTACCTTTGCTTTCTGTGTTTGTGGGACAGCCAAGCTCGGGAGAAACACTGGACACAGAAGGAGTGGCCGAAACATGAAGCTCTGGAAGTAGGGATGCAAAATATTGTGAATGAACCTGTAGTTAATCGAAACAGGATCATTTTTGCCCCACTTCACATCAAACTTGGCTTAGTGAAGCAGTTTGTTCAGGCTTTGAATAGAGAAAGTGAATGCTTTCAACATATTATTTCTGCTTTTCATGCCTTGTCTTTCAAGAAGATAAAAGCAGGTGTATTCGATGGACCTCAAATTCAAACCCTCATATGTGATGAAGAATTTGCAGGAAGATGAATAAGGAGGAGAAAGCAGCATGACAGTCTTTTGTGGCAGTTACAAAGAACTTCCTTGGTAACCAAAAAGCAGAAAACTATGAACTTCTGGTTCAAAGGATGCTGTTGGCTTTTCGCAACATTGGATGTAACATGAGCATTAAGATTCACTTCCTGAACAGTCACCTTGATAAGTTTCCCAAAAATCTTGGAGCTGTTAGTGATGAGCAGACTACTGCTGGAGCATCAAACGAGATTGTCCTCAACAAGTACACAAACGAAGAGCTACAAACGCAAATTTTTGCCCAAATAGAATTTAAATAAGTTTTGCGCAAATTTTATGATTAAGATAAGTGTTTTAATATGTTCTATTTTGAAATTGTAGACAAATTCTGATGCAATCATATCTTTTTGTGTATTAGTGTATTTACTGAATTATATAAATTATATTTTCACAAAGATGATGCCCAAGAACACATTCTACTTCATTATGTTAAACTAAATGTTGAAAATTACAATAAGATGAAAACCTACAATCTTGAATTGAAAAAAAACTGTAGCTTACAGAAAAAAACTAATGTCAGATTTGAGATCAGCATACTCGGATTAGGTAAGAACAAATGTTTTTGTGGATGCAACAACAATTTTGTTCCCCAATGATATCAAATCTACTGTCTCTGTATTGCAGTACTGCAGTGGTTCTCAAACTTTTTGAAGTTGGGGTGCATTTAAAGTCCTACAAATAATTGTAGGCACACTATATACAAATTTCTGAGAAATATGTTATAATTAAGTCAAATATTAAAGAAAAAAAAAAGTCCAAGTGTGCTTTTATGGTAATTAAAAGAAATAAATACGACAAAATTAAATTTATTCTGACATTAAAAAACATTTTTATGTTACATTTTTTTGAGTTATGCTTTTTAGAATTCATAAAAAAGAGGGGTTAAAAATTTTAAAAATGACAAAAATTTATTTTTTATATATATAGATACATTCTTAGTAAGATTTAATAAATTCGGCGGGTCCTGGTGTGAATGTGTTTTTTTCATTCTTGTGTTTATGAGAAATATGAGCCTGATGTTTCCTAGAGATTTCTTCAATGTTTGGACATATATCTGAAAGGCAAACTTTCATTTCCTCATCAAAACATTGAAGAATTCCTCTCTTTTCACTCTTAATTGTGTTGAGTGCAGAAAACCCCCACCATACATATCATTTTAGCTTTACACCAAAGAATGAAAGAAACTTGCCTCCAGTCTTTCTGGGGAACATGGGGGTTAGAGTTAACAATCCAGCACCACAGCTTAACAGCCTTTTGCAGCCTAATCAGGCAAGTGAGGTGGAGGGTTGGGCAGACTGTCAGCTTACAGCCAATTCCCCACACCTCTGTCCCCCAAAAATCTAAACTCCAAAAACCCTGTTGGTTTTTTCATCCCAACAGGTACATATTTCTCTGGAATACCATAGGGCACACCTGGAATCTTCTAGGATGCACCAGTGTGCCCTGGCGTACACTTTGAGAACCACTGCAGTACTATGTTCAAAAAAACTTTATTTTACTTCATAATGGTCTGAAAGTGCAAGAGTAGTGGTGCTGGCAATTCAAGTATGCCAAAGAAAAGCGATATAGTGCTTCCTTTAAGTGAAAAGGTGACTACAGTACAATAAGCTATTTTGAGAGAGAGAGAGAGCAAGACCACATTTACATAACTTTTATTATAGTATATTGTTCTAATTGCTCTATTTTACCATGTTATTGTTGTCAACCTCTTACTGTGCTTAATTTATAAATTAAACTTCATTGTAGATATGTACAGTGTGTTCATAAAGTCATGGTGCACTTTTGACCGGTCACAGGAAAGCAACAAAAGACAATAGAAATGTGAAATCTGCACCAAATAAGAGGAAAACCCTCCCAGTTTCTGTAGGATGATGTGGCAGCATGTGCGCATGTGCACATGATGACGTAACACCGTGTATACAGCGGAGCAGCCCATGGCCATGCCAGTCGAGATGTGGAAGGTACAGAGAAAAGTTCAGTGTGTTCTGTGGCTCGCTAAATTCGAATCTGTGACCAAAGTGCAATGTGAATATTGGTGCACTTATAACGAAGCGCCACCACCTAGGAATAACATTACTCGGTGGGATAAGCAGTTGAAGGAAACCGGCAGTTTGGTGGAGAAACCCCATTCTGGTAGGCCATCAGTCAGTGACGAGTCTGTAGAGGCTATATGGGATAGCTACCTAAGGAGCCCTAAAAAATCTGTGTGTGAGCCCACATTGAACTGCACTGTATGAACTGGGGGAGTTTTCCTTTTATTTGGTGCAGATTTCACATTTCTATCATCTTTTGTTGCTCTCCTGTGACCGGTCAAAAGTGCACCATGACTTTACGGACACACTGTATATGTATAGGGAAGCAAACATGTTACGGCAGGTCCTTGAACAGGATTGCTTTGGTTCAGTGTTGTTTTGTTGTAACCTTGATGATAAAAAGAAAAACTCGATTCTGGGTCAGGGCCACTCTCTGTGGAATGTGCATGTTCACCATGTCTGCATGAGTGTTCTCTGGGAACTGCAGCTTCCTCCCACATGCCAGAATTGTGCATGTGGGTGAATTTACATGTTACATTGTCCCAGTCTGAGTGAGTGTGGGTATGAGATGTGCCCTGCCTGACATAGAAGGACATCCTGGTCAGGGTGGGTCCTGCCTGTACCGTGAGCTGCTACAGTGGGCTCTTGCTACCCAGGATCATGACTTGGGGTAGAAAATAATGGTCTTACCTGTTTTTATTCATCTTTCCTGAGTGTATGTCTAGCTCACATGTATTCCAGTGTTTAATATTAAGAGTGTTTTGAGTCTTTATTTAAAAGTTTGGTGGCCCTGGCTGGGTGGTTTAGTGACAAAGCCTTGACCCTGCATGCCAGAAGTTGTGGGTTAATTCCCGGTCAGGGCACGCAGAAGAAGCAATCAATGAGTATACAACTAAATGAAACAAGTAAGTGAAACAACAAGTTGATGCTTCTCTTTCTTTCTCTTTCTCCCTCCTCCCACCCAAATCAATGGAAAAATTTTTTTTTTAAAGTTTGGTGATCTTTTTGTGACCAGAAATATGCTGTAAAAATTTAACTCTTATTGATATCAATTAACTTATGGTAAGACTGATTTCATTCTACATCATTTTTCTTAAAGTTTCCATTTCCAAGAATCTCTAGACATAAGGGGAGGACTTATGATACATATAAGGTTCAGTACTATCTACAGTTTCAGGCATCCACTAAGTGTCTTGGTCATATTCCCCTTGGATAATGGGGCAAACTGTAATTTGAGATGTGTGTAAATATTTTTACCCACCTTATTGAAATGCTTTTTAATTCTGCATTTGTATGTAATAGTTAAATGGTGTGAAAAACAGCCTAAATAATATGCTCGGACGTATTTGTTTTCTTGGGAGCCTATGGTTTGAACAGAGTATTCCCAGATTCAGGGTCATGTTCCCCTAGCCAATTACCCTTCCTTGTTTCTTACAGCTCATGAGGTGATTGAGCAGCCAGAGCAGTAGGGACGTGCCATCATTCAGCTATGCCCAATATCCTTAGCTATTAATTTCCTTTTTTATTCATTGTTTTGGAAGATACTTCAAACCCTTTTTGGAATGAAGTAGTTATAATAAATAATTAAGCAGTATGTGTGTTGCATTCTAGAAGAAATTACATTTCTCTTAACATGAAGCTTAAAATCATTGGAATTGGGCCCTGACCAGTTGGCTCAGTTAACAGAGCTTTGGCCTGGTATGCGGATGTCCCTGGTTCCATCAGTCAGGGTATATATGAGAAACGACCATCTGCTTCTTTTCCCTTCCCCCTCCCTCTTTTCTCCTACCCTTCTCACAGCCAGTGGCTTGACTGGTTCAAGCATTGGTCCCGGCCCTGATGATAGCTCAGTTGGTCCCAGCATTGGCCCCAGATGGGGGTTGCTAGGTGGATACTGGTCGGGACTCATGCAGAAGTCTGTCTCTCTATCTCCCCTCATCTCACTTAAAAAAAAATCATTAGAATTAATCTGAAAACACTCGCCTCCATTTTCTCTCAATTTGAAAAATATTGATGAAGTGTCAAAACCTGTTTCCCCGAAAGTGACCAAAAGCATCAAAATTAATCACCAACAGCTATTATCATTGAATGTAAAATTACATAAAGGTCTCTGAAGATTAGTCAACGCTTAACTACAAGAGTGTGTGGTAATGTGTGTGAAAAAGGTGGATAGCATTCACGCCTTGGCTGTTTGTACAAAGCATGCCCACACAGCCACACCAGCTATTTGAGGCAGATTGCCTTTAAGTAAAACCATCTAACAATGTGGTCTGAAAAGGGGCTGTGTGAGCTCCATCATGGCAGCTACTTTTATGTTAAGTATGTCTTTCAAATGCCCTGCTCCAGCAAACCTAAGAAACAAATCTGTCAGACTGGGATATGCTGACATTAAACTTTGAATGGAGTTTTAGGCGTATAATCAGAATCACAGGAGAGAAGTCTGCTGAACTTGAAAATGGGTTATTAACAAAAAGCAAAACCTGCCGGTGTAGTCTGCAATTCCCCACTTCTAAACTGTAACTATAGCCCAAAGTCAGTCATCAGAGCTAACATTAGTTTTCTAGAATAGACTCATGCACACACAGTAGCAGTGGAAAGCAAGTCCCTCAAGCATTAAGCTTCCCATCCATGTCCACTCTCCTCACTCAGAGGTTCAGTATAAACATTATAAGCAATTTTTAAAAATGTAAGTAAGGAGGAAGCAAACATCCCAGTTATTATTAGCTCCTCTTCAATCAGTGGCCCAAATTGGATGTTGTTGGAAAGCAGTGCTTTCTCCATCTCTTAAAAATGTATTTACTTACTAAAAGTCTTATGATTTCTGCTCCGGGCTAACTTGAGGCCAGGTCATTTTGAATGTTTGAATTAAAGAGCCCTTAGGAAATGAAAATTCAATTATTTTTCTGTCTAAGTAAGTGACAGAACAATCCATCATAACAACTAACACAAATGTACTTCTATAAACATCAAGCAAGACACTGGCATTTGTGCTGTTGCCTTGAGCTTTTTTCTGGTTACAGTTCACTGAACCCTTTATAACTGGGCAGAATTTAAGCTCTGTCGATGAGGGAGTCACAGTCATGCAACAACATATAGCAGAAATTTGACAATTAACTGAAATACTTGGGATGTGGAGACAAGTTAAGTCATTTGGGTGGCTGCTTGAAAATAAATATTCAAGCCAACTAGAGAGAAAGAAAGATGGTAAAATCAGAGCCTTCATTGATTAACATGGCCATACATGCATTGAACAAATCTGGAGAAAAACTATAAATATGTGCAAAAGCCAGAAAGGATATTAGGATGTGACTATTTGCTTAGAAGGAAGAGTCATCTGGAACTCTTTGAAGTTAACTTTGTAGTAAGGTATCTTCAAACATTATCTTGCTGTAAAATTTTCCCTGCTTCCTTCTTCCCTCAAGAATTACTAGAATAGGATGTGAGGGTGATCTGGCCATGACATCTGTCACCCCATTGATCGCCAGGGTTGATTCAGCTGATCTGGCTGGCTAGTCAGGTGTCCCCTTCCTCCCTCACCGTTCCATGTGTGTCCCTCCCGAAGCTGCGCACTCAGTCGAAGAGGACGACCTTCCCTGCTAGAGGAGAGGACTGTTCTTCGGTCAAGGGTATACGAGTAGCTGCACTCCCCTGCTAGAACCTCCAAACAAGTCTCAAGAATTACTAGAATAGTATCGGAAAGGTAAAGAGAAATAAATGGTTTCCCACCCAAAATGGTGTTCTTAAGATTTCCAAAAAGAAGGCCACACTGGAGGGAGGAAACAAGAGTTTATGCCTCGGAAGAAGAGGCAAGGAGGAACCTAAGTCACCTGGGGTATATGGCAAGGAACACAGTGGCAAGGGTGCTCTTGGAGGTGATTGGGAAGGAAACTAGGAATGGAGAGGACCAGCTGGTAGCCAGCACACACTCCTGCATGGAAGCCCACTGCAGGTGGTGGGGGACTACTCTTTCTGTTCTCATTGGGCCAGCACCTCACTGATACCCACCTGACACTGCCTATGGACAAGATGCCCATCTCTCCAAAACTCTGCTGAACTCTAGAAATATCTCCTTCCTATTTCCTCCTTGAGTGGCACAAACTATGTAATTCTTCCCAACAGAGCAGCTTTTTGCTATTCAGCAATGCTGTTGGGAAAAAATTCAAGCCCTAGTACGTGGGTGAGATTTAGTGACAAAATACATTCCTCATTTCAAATTCCTGTTCATTTTAATCAAGTTTATGTAAAGTTAGTCAATCCACATCTTTTCAGAAGCAAAACTACCCCATAAAATGAAGGGCAATAGAGTTTATAACTAAGAGTTCTCACTCAACTTATGATGATGTGATTAGACTGAGACTACACTAAATGGACAAGATATGATATGAACAGATATGAAATAAAGTAAACATTGACCCAAATCTCCCTTCACAATTTCTTGTATGATCCTGAAGTAACTCAATCATTCACTCATAGAATAAAACGCTTACTGGATACCAATCTAGAGACTTTATGTTATGTGGTGCAACTAATGTATGTTCAGAACAATATCTCTATTCTCAGGAGCATTAATAATGTTGTGACCAACATTCAGTAGAGTTCAATGATCATTAAAGGCCTTTTTAGCTAGCTGTGAATTGATTCTATTAAAGCCTAATTGAATATCTAACTTGGGCAATTGGGCATTAAATGCAATATTCTGGACTTGCTGGGGCTCATTTCCTGTAGTAAAAGTGGTGTCAGGACTAAGGAGCACTTAAAAATGGCCATTGTCCCATTCTTTATCACCTCGTACCTAACTCTACCCACAAGATGCAGTACTTATTGATTTTGCTTTTTCCTTAGCCTTTAATTCAGTGAATGGTAACCAGTTTGTGACTAATTTTAATGTACTTGATAAAAGTCCTTAGCCACTGATGCTTACATAGAATGTAACGATATCAGCAGAAATAATGGTTTCTTAAAGGCAGAGAAGAGTACTTTTTCCTCTTTCTTCTTGTTAAGTAATTGGTTATTGATTTGAAATCATATTTAGATTATCTGAATACTGTAAAGGAATAAAAGTAAAATATTATAAAACTACTATAAAGGAGTAGAAATAAAATATTAACATTTTGCTATACTCACTTATCTATTTACATATTTATTATGGAGACAATTGAAAGACAGTTTTCAACATTATGACACATCATTACTCAGGACTTTGGCATGCAAAGATGAAAAACAAGGACATTTCCATTACAAAATACCATTATTACATTTAAGAAAATTAGAAAAAAAAAGATTTAAAATACTAGTTACTATCCTGTTTGCAATTTTCCCCAGTTGTCTAAGAATTATTCTTTATGCTTATTATATGGTTTTATTTTTATGTACCTGGGATATCCTTATCCATACTCTTTTGTCAGAAAGCACAGCTTAAGAAACTGTTCTATTACCAAAATTCTCATTTCTGGTAAATGTACTTCCAAACTCAGTTACTTGAAAGCAATGTTTTATTTGATAACAAAGCCAGCCTACTGGTATCGATAAGAAACTCTGTCGGTTGCTTGTCTGTATCTATAGACATGAAGCAGACAATAAATGAATATTTGAAAATTTTCCCAGATCCAAATCACCAAGGACCGACTTTGGGTGGGCCACACTGGGGGTCGTAACTGTCTTCTGCTTATGAAGTAGGACTGCCCTTGGTCTCTGGATACTTGAGTGGCAGATTCTCCTTCCCCATCACCACATAGAGTTGAGTACCCCTCAGACATCTCTGTGGTGAGAATGATTCAGATTCAGACAATTCGGTTTTATTGACTGAGGGCATATTCACATGCTTTGTAAAAAAACCCAGCTGAGCACTCAGACTGCATGATGAATAAATATCCTTTCCTGTAAGAAATACCTTCACTCTACCCCGGGCTAGAGTCTTGAACTTAGCCATTTGCTGTTCTCACAGGGTTTTCCTGCTAGTGTGCAGGGGACAGATCACTCAGGAGTAATACAATGATTTTTAAAATTTTTTTTAAAATTTGATTTTAGTAAGAAAGGAAGGGTGGAAAGAGAGAGAGACAGGAACATCAACCTGTCCCTGTATGTGCCCTGACCAGGAATCATATAAGAAAGCAATCAATGAACAACTAGGGTGTTGCAATGTGCAACAAAAAACTAATGATTGATGCTTCTCATCTCTCTTCGTTCCTGTCTGTCTGTCCCTGTCTATCCCTCTCTCTGACTCTCTCTCTGTCTCTGTTAAAAAAAAAAAGTAAATAAATAAATAAATAACTGCATATTAGGGAAGGTAGAGTTGGAGGGCAAGGCTACACATTGTGGGACCTGGCGGTTTGAGCCACCCTGGGTCCAGGTTCACTGTCCACCCATACTCCACTCTCACTTCCAGTTTCACAGTTTTTGGCTGAGCATTCAGTCTTATTTTTCAGACTGTTCCAGCCCCTCCTCCCTTGTACTGTCAGGTCCAGAATGAGTAGGACAGAAAAGGTGACCTGGAGAACTGACTACCAACCTTTGCACTGTCTTTCTCTTAACTTAAAAGAAATCTAAGCCAAAACCAAACAACTCCAGAAGAATATAAACAGAAAAATAGACATCCCCTTAAAATTAAGTCCTGGAGTTTCAGGAAGTCTTTTATTCCCATTATTTACTCTTATTAATCAGATTGAAGTATCCGATTTCCATAGCTCTTACCTATAGCCAGGGCTCCCCCTCTGATTTACAGGCGTAATTCTACACCAGGCTTGGAAGATGGACAGGGACCCAGAGAGCTCCTCTTTGTTCTCCATTTTCACATTCTATTATGTAGTTTGAGGCACTGAACTAGCTAATCAGCTTGATTTACAATCTGAAACCATTCCAGCTCCTCATATTTATATAACACAGGTCCTCAAAGGTGTTTGCAGCACGCTTTCTGCCATCTACCAGTTTACTTGTTGTCCTCATAAGTACAGGCTTTTAAAATTTTTGTTTTAAATTCCCAATTCACAGAAAAGCAAATCAGCACAGCCTTGCAAGTTCAGGTGAACAGTTTGAGGTTCCACACCCAGAGTTAGGCAGAGGCTGGGCAGGACCAGGAGTCAGAAGTTCCAGTACTTATTTCAGACATTCTTTCATCATTATCATAAAAAAATTTGTTAAAAGTTACACAAGTAATATGTGCCTTCATTTAGTTGTGCAATGTATATAGAAACACTATGTATAAAGCAAAAGACTTTCCTGATACCTCTCCATCTTGATTTGTTCACCACCCCAAGGCACCTTATGGGTTTGGCAAGTATCTTTCCAAATTGAGTATTATTTGGTTATACATATCTACATTATCATGCTATACCCATCAGTCATGTCCACTGACAATTTTTCCATTGACATTTTGTTTCTGAGATCTATCTATACTTTCATAAGGGATTCATGTTTGTGGCTATATAGTATTCCATCATAATCATATGTCACTAATTATTCATTCCTTTTTTTATGAACATTTAAGTCATTTCCAATTTATCACTTTGGCAAACACTGAAACAATGTCTTTGTACATTTCTCTTAGCACCTATGTGGAAATGTTTCTCTAAGATTGCACCCTAGAAGAGGAACTGTTGAGTCACAAGTTAAGCATATTTTCAGTTGTAACAATTATTGCTAAATTACCTTGCAAATATCCTATCCTATTGATACACTCACAATCAATGGATGATTGTGTCTCTCTGTAACCTTACAAAAATCGTTGTTCTTGGTAGACTTGCCCATTTATAATTTTCAGAAGTTAAATATGCCTCTCAAATGTTTATATAAATATGGAGTGCACATGTACCACAAATTTATTTATTTATTATTTTTCTTTACTTTTTTTTTTTTTAACAGAGACAGGGAGAGAGAGTCAGAGAGAGGGATAGACAGGGACAGACAGACAGGAACAAAGAGAGATGAGAAGCATCAATCATTAGTTTTTTGTTGCACATTGCAACACCCTAGTTGTATCTTTTCTTTGGGACAAAAATTATTTGCATCTCTACCAGGTACAACTCTGTAAGTTATACTTAACTTTACAGAGTCTTAAATATTTACTAATAAATAGCACCATCCAACAATGGCACAGTCCCTTAGAAAATTAAGTAATCTTTGCACCTTTAAATGATGCTCCAATATGACATGGGAAGGATGAGTACACTCTTGGCCTATATCCAGGTTTTGGATAATTTTTTCTTAACATTAAAAAAAAAAATCTGTATCAATGCAATGGATTTTAAAATGGCAGTTCATTGTGTTTTAATTTAAATTTCTGTAATTCTTAGTGACTTTGGGGCATTGGTTACTTTTACTTAGCCATTGAGTGTTCCCTAGTTCCAGGTCTCAATAAACAAACACCAGTGATGTGAAAATACTTTTTTATTGACCAGGAATGCCTGGCGAAAGCTGCAGGGCAGCCTCAGGGAGTGAGGCCTCCTATGCAACAGAAGAATGAAGAGCTGATTTTTCCTAGAGAAGATTTTACACAGCAAAGTGCACCCCCAAAACTGGATGCATAAAACACCAGTTTTGGCCTTCAAAGTTTTAGAGATGCTGCCCATGCCAGTGATAGTGAAAGAAAAGGGGTATGTGTGTCCAAGGTGGATGAGTGGGGGGGGGGGGGGGGGGGGAGTTCAGAGTTCAGCGGGGCTTTGTTGCAGGAGGTGGAACTCAACTTCCCGAACCTCTCTTGGGTCCCTTCTGTGGCCTACTCCCTTGGTCAGTCTACCAATCACTAAACACTTACTGGTTCCCAGTCAAGGGCGGGCGATTGGCAGATTTTTCACGGGTCAATTAGTAGTATGACTAACATGGGGAAGTAAAGATACATCTAGAGGGTGTAATTTTAAGACACAATACCCGCAACTCGGGATAAAACCTGGTGGTGCTGTGCGCGGGGGAGGGGAGGCATCGCGGTCTGGATTGATTTAAGTGGCTGGCAACTAGGCCTCAGCCCTAGTTGGACTTTTGAGACTTTCTAGATCTCTGCTAAGCGCTCTAGGGCCTCGCCCTGGCTCTCCCACCTCAGAGCGAGCAATGTGACACTTCCGGACCAACTTCTAATTCTTAAACTATCGCTTGAAATCATCTTTCATTTAGGAGCAGCCTAAGGAACAAGAGGTATGAATCCCGGTTGTTGTGAACCCGAATTTTCTTTCGATGTGGGCGGTTTCCCAGGTGGACTCTCCAAATCCCTGTCTCACAAAAGGCTCCCGGCTCACTCGGGGACGCACCTCCCCACCACCAGTTAGTCTCACATCTTAGCAGGGTGGGGGGCCGCCTTCCTCCTTCCTTTTAGGGGATGACCGCTTGGCTGTGGGCCCAGATCCCAGGGGACGCCCCCTCCCTGGTGGAGTTCCCCCCCCCCCCCTTGTCCGTCTTTCCGGCCGCATCCCCGTCCTCCTGCAGCCAGCATCCCGGCCTGGGCCGAGCTGTGGCACGTCTGGAATGCGCGGGAGGACGCGGGGACGGGAAGGGACGCTGGCGCGGGGTGGACGCGGGGCTGGAGGCGCCGGCTGCATGAATGGGTGGGCGACAGCGCGGCGACCAGGAGGAGGCAAACAGTCCCAACACCCAGCGAGTCGGTCTGGGGTTCGGAGTGTACCCCGCAGCCTTCCCCGCGCTCCGCCCAGCCACCCCTGTCCGACACGCGTGAAGTTCCAGCCCCGTCGCGAGCCCGCTGGAGGCGCGCAGCCGCCGACCCTAAGCGTGGCCGAAGATCGAGAAGAGGAAAGGGGAAAAGTCTTCCGGAGAATCCCCGAGCGTAGGCGCGCCACGCCCTCCCTTCCCAGCTTCTCGTCCAGTCACCGGCCGGCGGCTCCCGGGCAGCAGGGAAGGAAGCGGGAGGGCGGTTCGGGCCAGGCGCGGGGCGCAGGGAGGGGCCAAGCGCTCGGGTTTCGCTCCGATTCCGCCAACAGGGGTCCACGCAGCCTCAGCAGCCCGGGCGCCGAGAGGCGGCGCGGGGCTGTGGGCGGCGAGCCAGGCCACCCCTCCGCGTGCGTCCTCTCACCCGGAGGCGGAGAAGCGGACCTGCCGCGGCTTCGACGTCAACGACCGCGCCGCCCGCGATGGGAAGTGCCTTATAAAGTCGCCTTTCCGCCGGCGCCGTCGACTGTCGCTTCCCCGTCTCGGGAGTGACCGTGGAGGCTCAGGCGGACCTCCGATCGACTTCCGACGGACCCCTACCCCGGGCAGTCCCCAGACCGACCCCGGCTTCAGAAAGACCTCGGCCAGACCCCAGGCGACGCCAGGCACGACCCCGGCTGGGCCCGGACGCGCCCCCTGCAGGCGGGCGGTGGGGCGGAGGGCGCCCCGGAGGCGGGGGCATGCGTAGCCCGCGGTATGGCTTCCGCTGTGTTTGAGGGCACCTCGCTCGTGAACATGTTTGTACGCGGCTGCTGGGTGAACGGCATCCGTAGACTCATCGTCAGCAGGCGCGGCGACGAGGAGGAGTTCTTCGAGATCCGCACAGAGTGGTCGGACCGCAGCGTGCTCTACCTGCACCGCAGCTTCGCAGACCTGGGCCGCCTGTGGCAGCGCCTCCGGGACGCCTTCCCCGAGGACCAGCCGGAGCTAGCGCGCGTGCCGCTGCGCCAAGGTGCGGGGCTGGGAGCGCTCGGGATAGGGTCCTAGAGGGAGACGTGCTTGCGAAGTCTTTTAAAAGTGCATTAAAGGAGTAGGGGGAGGCAAGGGGAAATTTCTAAAGCCAAGATTGCGGCTTTCCCCTCCGTCCCCGGCACGGGACAGGGGACCCTTTGATCCTCTGTCCCTAGATGAAGCGTCTAGGACTCTGATAGTGAGAGAGCAGGGAGTCGGCCCAGGGTGCCTCGAGGCCTTTCCGGCACAGATCACCAGATGGGTGCCCTGACCGTCACCTAGGACGAGACACTGACCAGTAGCTATTGCGGCGGCCAGTGTAGGAGTGGCCCCAGGCCTTAGTCTCAGCCCCTGGCCCGGACTAGCGTCGCCTCCAACCCACTGTCGGGAGGGGCGGCTCGGATCCCTGTCCTGCCCAAAAGGAGGCTGTAGGGATTGGGGCAATGTATGGGAAGAGTTGAGGACAGTGTCCATTTGGGGTCACGTAGTCCACCTGGGGGCAGCCGCCCCTCAGAGCCCTCCCCTGGGAGGGGCCGCGCCTCTTGACTTCACTGACAGAGGAGCTTGAGGAAGAATTGCCACGCAGCCTTCTGTCACTGCTCGGGAGGGGCAGCCCCAGGGCAGTTGCAGAGGAAGGCTTGGGTTTCCACCCAGGGGTGGGTCCACATTCGGACTGGATTAACTGCGGCGGCCTCCTCCCTCTCCTTGTGACTGACTGGTCCTGGCTCCCAGGGACTTGAGTTGTCAGGGAACTGCTGCGGCTTCCCCTTTCCTACTGCCTGACTGACGCCCATCCCCTGGGCTGCCTTTTGGAGGCCAGACCCGGAGAAGTTTGAAAAAGGGGAGGAAGGGCCAGAAAGGCTACACTTGAGATGGGAAGGCTTTCAGAAGGCGTAGAAGGGGCCAAGGAAGTCTAGGGCTTCTGAGTAGCCCCACTACCCTTACCCTCACTGGGTGACTGCTGCAGCTGCGTGACACCCAGAGCCTTCCTTTCTTCAGTCCTCTAGGCAGACACCTGGTGGCACTTTGGGGGCATTTACTGAAGCCGAGGGTGGTGGGGTCTGCTAGAGGCCTTAGGATAACCTCTGCTTACCTCGGTGATGTCTCTCCACCCTGCAACCCAGAGTGTGAATTCCCATGACACATCAGCTGGCAGACACATCATTTTGGAAAGGTGCCCAAAGCCAGCAAGTTCAGAGGCCCTGAGTAAGACAGCTTGCCTTCCAGTGTTCTCTTTGCTCCCCAGACTCACATTTACAGCCATTCTGTAGATAGGGTAGCATTTTTTTTAAGCATGGCAGCAGTTTTCCTTGGGTTTGCTCTTTGGGTGTGTATGTTATTATGTTTTTTTTACTTTAACAAATGAATGCCAAAATCAGGAAAGCTCGGCTGAAGGAACAGGAGTTTATTCAATTACTTTCATCCTTTCTGGAACAAGGCAAACCATAAACAAATTGGAGTCCCTAAGAGCTTCCAGAGTGCCTGCCCTGGGTGTCACTGGGGTCAGGTGGCCCAGCTCAGCAGTGCCCCCGGGTGTGCTATTTGGCTCCTCCTCTGTAGCATGGCACCTATTGCTTACTTTGTATGTGTGTATTAAAATGCAGAATGGAGTGCCTAGTTATAGTAAGCCCTGTATTAATGCTAGTTCTTCCCCTAGTGTCAGCTGGTTCTGGTGAGACTTGTAGATGGTAGGTGGGGAGCAGGGTATGGCTTTGCCTGCCCTGGGACAGGGTAGTCACGCAGGGGTCCCCAAACTTTTTACACAGGGGGCCAGTTCACTGTCCCTCAGACCGTTGAGGGGCCACCACATACAGTGCTCCTCTCACTGACCACCAGTGAAAGAGGTGCCCCTTTCCGGAAGTGCGGCGGGAGCTGTATAAATGGTTTCAGGGGGCCACATGCGGCCCGCGGGCGTAGTTTGGGGATGCCTGGAAGCCTTACCTGGAACAGAAGGGAGTGAGTGCGAGGCACTTGGCCTGCCCTGCACATGCCCCTGGCTCTGTGGCTTCTCTTCTCATTTGAGTTGTGCTGGGTCATTTCTGAGATCCTGAGGTGTCGGCACACAGAGAGTACCTCCAAAGGCTGGACCACCTACAAGTGAAGAAAGGTTTAGGCAGAGGGTGATTACCAGGGAGAAAAGAAAACTCAGAAAGGATATGATAGATGCTTTCAATTATCTGAAAGGGGGTGGGGGATTCAAACAATATATTAGACATGGTGGTGGTAGTGGTGGTAGGGCCAGTGCGGGTGATGAGGACCAGAGTCTGGGCATAAAGGACTTTGTAACAGCTCCCAGTGGAACTGTTGGAAATTTAGGCTGGATTTTTGCAAGAGCTGGTTTAGCATGCCCTGGGGCCAAAGGAGGCAGCCGCAGTTCTCCAAGTGGTTCTTGATTCTCTTCTCGGAGGCAAGCTGGTCCCTCCCCAAGTACCAACTCAGTTCTGTTGTTCAGTCCCAAGGAAAACCATTTTCCTTTTTCAGGTCTTTCTAAGTGCAGGGGACGAATTTTCTAAGTGAAATACATCACAATAATGTGAAAGAAGAGTCAGTCTTGTTTCCATGTGCCAGGTATCATCCCAGGTCCTAGGGACACAGCAGTGAACAAAGCAGACCAAAAGAAAAGAAAACTCCTGCCCTCGTGATTCTTATATTCTGGTTGTGAAAAATCTAGTAATAAACAAGAAAAGATGTTAGCGATATATGTTCAGAAGAAAAATAGTGAGCAAGGAAAGGAGCTATCACTTGTGGGGGGCATAAAAGGTAGGGTGGTCCAGAAGGTCTCACGGAAATGACTTCTGAGTAGATAGATAGTTGAAGGGAGGTAGGGAGCTGCATTACTACCTAGGGAAGAAAGAGCATTCCAGGTGGAGACAAGAGCAAGTGCAAAGGATTGTAGGCCTGCAGGTGCCTGGTGACTTTGAGTAGTGAGGAGGCCATTGTGCCTGCAATGCAGTAGGGGACGATCAGGGAGGTAAGGAGTGGACAGGTCACATTCAGATTTGGGCTCTTATTCAGAGATAGAGAGCTTTGAGACTTGATCTGACAGGCAATCTGACTTGATTCCAGCAGCTGCGCTGAGAAAGACTCAGGAAAGAAGGGAGACCAGCAGGAGCTGCTGGGACATGGTGCCAAGTGCAGCAGCGCAGGTGTGAGGAGTGGCCAAGCACTGATATATCTGGAAGGGAGAGGCACAGTATTTATTGAGAGACCACATGAGTGTAAGCTTTGCCCACAGCAAAACTTTCAGCCTGAGAGGTGGAATTCCCATTCACTGAGATGAGAAGCCCACAGGAGGCCCTGGTGTAGGGCTCCAGCTTTGAGTGCAGTGTTTTGGCATTTTCTTCAAACAAGGGCCCTTTTGGAGAGCCTGTGTGGTGTGTGAATGCAGTATCTGAGCCCGCCTTTCTCACTGAAGATACTAATCTGCCTGTGCACTCGCAGACTGTTCCTAGATTTGAGATCCGGGGAGAGGAGTTAGTGTCTGGGGTATTATCCGGAGGGTGTGGACACAGATACAGCCACCAGCCTCCCGCAGCCCTGCAGCTCTAGGATGTGTGCTCAGCTCCCAGGCCCTGGGCTGGCCACTTATTCTCATATGGGTAGAGAGGGAAGATACTCTGTGCTACCACAGAACCACCTGGGAGAACGCTACCTGATGGAGGAGATGAACTCAGAGCGACTGAGTTTGCTTTTTAAGTGATTAATAAAGTACCAGAGGCCACACTGGTCCTGGGCAGATTAAGGGCATAAAGTCCATCTCTGCCCAGATGGGCCTGCCCCTTGCCAGTGACACAAACCCCACCCCATGCATAGCTTCACCTTTGGGTATCCTGCCTCTCCTAATGGGCAGTTTTCACTTCTCAGGGGATTTGGGGTATCCTTTCTGATTCACAGACCAATTCTGAATCTCTGCTGTGTGTAGCGCTTGTGGAGTAGGTGCTTTCCCAGGCCCCGGGGCAACATGGGCAGTGTGCTTTGCCATGCCAGTCCAGCGGTGTTTTAACTTTCTTTCCCAAATCCGCACCCTGCTGATGCCCAGACTTCATTCTGATGCCCTTGTCCCAGTGCTCCTGAAGTGCACGCCTTTCTCTGTAAGTGGCCACGTGGCTGAGTTTGGTTCATGATCCTGTGATCTCAGCCCATCAGATCTCACTGTGTGTGGGTCCCAGGTGACCTGAGTTAACCTCTCAGCTAGAGAAGGAGCTGGGCAGAAACATGCGGAGGTGGTTCGGGAGCTGATGCCCGGGTCACAGTACTTTCCACCAGATTTCAAGGGAGTAACTTGATTCTGTTCCTTGATCAGACTGCACCGTGAACGCACGGTAGCATCCTGCCTGCCCTTTCATGGTGGCCCCCAGGGACAAGGACCCCTTCTCTTTTAAAACAAGTCTAGGCCTCACATTTCTCTGCTGTCTTTTTTCATAAACACTTTTCCAGAAGGCAAAAGATACTTTGACATTGTGTACAGTCACGATAGGGGCAGATTCAGAGTTCCAGGGCAAGGTGATTGTGCCAGGCAAAGCTAATACAACTTTAGGCGTTTGATTAGTTTGCCACTTCTGGTTGAAGGTCAGCTTGGAGTTGTGTAACGCTCAGGGGATTTGGAAGACTGAGGAGAGGCTGGTAGTAAGTTATGAACCCAATATGCATTTTGCCCATGTGGCACTAATAACAGATCCCCCCCTAGGCCATGACCTACCCTAGGTGGGGTGTCCTATGGGAGCACCCAGGCTCTGGGCAGCAGAGATAGTAAATAGGAGAATATGTTATCAGCAGTTGGCATTGCCTGTCCACTGAAATCCATTTTTTTTGGTATTTTTGTTCATTTCTTTATTAGGTGACAGTCAGTATCCACTGGTCACTTTGGTTGTCACCACCAAAAAAGATGGTTTCCTTGTCCTGGTACCTGAGAAGACCCCCCAGGACCCCTTGATCAGAATCCTCTCCATGATGGAAGGGGCAGGGAGGAAGCAGAGGCAAAGTTCTGCTCCTCGTTCTCTTCTGGCCCGGCTGCGGCTGTGGCTTCCTTGACGTGATGCAGCAGAGGTTGTCACATTGGAGCTCACACCGACATGCTGAGATGTCACTCTCCAAGCAGACACCTCCAGTCCCTCTTACTTCTTACCCGACAGCCTAAATTGAGTCATGATGGTGGACATAACCATGTAGCGCTTTTGCTAACTTACACTGGCAAGTTTTACTTCATTTTCAGAACCAAACAGCTTAATCATTCTTTGTCAACTGGAAGCAATGAGCATGTAATTACATCCAGTGCCTTTAATCCCACCAGAAATCTGTCCTGTATCTCCAGTGAGAAAATGGAGGTTCCTGAGAGATTGGGGACACAGGTCATGGTGGGAGGGGTTTAGGCGAAGTGGCCAAGAGCACTGGCTTTGGAACCAGACAGGCGAGGATTCAGATTCTGGCTCTATCTTACCCAGTGACTTCAGGAAGTTACTTGGTTCCCAAAGCCCCAGATACATGGCTGATAAAATGGCAATAATGATACTTGCGTGTATGTGCGTGGAAGCTGTGATATCCCAGAGTACCCAGCACTATACTGGACACATGAGAACAGTTGGCTTTGGGTTCAGGGCCATGTGCCATGTGACTGGAGCTTCTGCCATTTGCATCTCTTTTTATAAACACTTCTCCAAAAGGTGAAAGCTATTTCTGCATGGTGGACAGTCATGATAAGGGAGGTCATGCAGATGGTGAGCATGGGCGCCAGAGCCTGGCCCACTGCTCCTGACAGCGCCCCCTCCAGGTGTAGCCCTTGGCTGGGCAAAAGTGCCCACATCATCTCAATGGGGGCCTGGTGGACCAGGCCTGTGGCTTTGGTGGGGCAGAGATTAGAATTTGGTGCTTGGTGTGGGACAGGCCCAGGGACTGTGCTCCAGGGGATAGTTTCACGAGGGGCAGCTTACTATGGACTACCAGGGCTGATGTGTGTATCACCAGAAGAAATAGAATTGCCAGGAGGGCAGAGTTCTCATGGTAGAACCTGCAGGAAGGCCATGGCTGCCCTTGGCTCCCATGAGTAGATCCCTCCCTGCAGTGTGTAAGGTCCTGCTGGTCTCAGCCCTCCTGACCTCTGCCCCAGCCACCCAGGCCTCCTAAGCGCCTCCACACACCAGATCCCATGCCCTGTTCTCCTTCTCTGAACCTTCATCTCCCCCTTCCTTCTGCCCTCCTAATCCGAGAGTATGGGTCCCTTGCTTGAGTCTTCCTAGCCTCCCAAACGACACCCCACTCACTGTGGCCAGTGCTTACCTCACATCTGTCCTCCTGGCTAGCACAAAAGCCCTGGGGAGGCCAGTGTCCTGCCCGGCCGTTGCCTCCCACATGCGGCGGGTTGCCTGGCGGGGAGCAGGAGGGCAGGCAGTACCTTGGGATGAGTGGATGATCAGGGCTTCCTGATGTGAGAGCCTAGAATGGGTTGATATTCCCTGAATACCTTTGATGACTGGCTAAGCGAATGGCTTCTTAAACATGTTGAGTAAGGAATTCTGCTTTTAGTGGGAGAATAATGAAGAGGCCTAGAGGAGGAGGAAGTCAGATGCTTTTTTCCTCTCATGACAAAGAGTCATTCATTCAAGGAAGCCCCTCACAGTTGTAGGAAGAAGCAGAGGAAGGAAGAATGTTCCTCTCATCCCCTTCTTGGGTCCTGAGAAACTAATTTTGTTTCTACCTCTTGTGTCTCCTCCCACTCCTGTCTCTGTCTGGTTTCTCATTCCTGGAAAGATGCAGAGAACTGAGCGTTGAGCGTCCAGCGGCATTCCCAACGCCTATAGTTGGCAGTTTGCATCACTGAGCAAGGGTAGTGGCCGGGGCAGGGGACCAGCAGGGCACCACCACCTGTGTGTAGCAGGTGGAAGCAAGGGGCAGACAGGTTTTCTGTCCTTTCATGAACACTGCATGACATCTCGCAGATGGGAGCACAGGAGACAGAGATCGCATAGGGTAGAGTGACCATGGGTCCCACGGAGTTAGGACTTCATTGGGGTGCTTAAGTGTGCAAGGAATACAACCACTCAATTATATTCTCAAGCTCATCATTTCTTAATTTACATTTCTTGAATGTTGGCTACCTGCTTAGAAAACAGGCACTTAGGAAGTAAGCCTAGAAAGTTTTCCTAGAAAATTTAAAATATTTTGTTTCCAAATTTGTATTACACTCAAGCTCTAAAGAATATGTATCTCTTATGCATGCAAGATGCCCCTGCACCCTCCTCTCGTCCACACGACCTGCATGTTGGACGCATTTGTGAAATGGAAAAGGAGCTCTGTAATTTATTATTTGACTTGATTTGCAAGTTCTCTTTACAGAAAGTAGTTTTTGGGCTCTACTGTGGGTCTCCTCTTCAGAGACTTATGTTCCTTGGTTTCACATTTTTAATCCTTCAGGGCTAAATTGGTATAAAATTTTGACAGTACAAATTGTGTAGAATGAAATCTTAAAAGTTGAGTTATATTTGTGATTATATTCTTAGCAGAAGTTAGAAAAATTTCCAGGGGCTGTGAAGTACAAAGAGTCAACTTCCTGATAGGAGAATCTAAATGTGTCTGGTAATGGATTATCCCTTCCTGTCCTCACTGTGGCCTGAGAGTGCTATCCTGGGGCATCCACAGAGTGCTAGCGCTCTCTGCTGGCCAGTCCTGGAACCACAGTCTCATAACCAAGAGGTGTTTTGGGTTTAGCTGTTCAACTGCAAACTTAGAACCATTTCCCTAGCTGTGGTGTTTACTATTGCAGTCGCAGAAGTTAAAACTAAGTCAAACAAGATCCCTATAAAATTCTCATTTTATCAATAATATTTGGAATATAAAACCCAAAGTTTTAGATAATCCTAAATTACAGTACTGTGTTTAAGAACATTTTTCAAAATAAGGTTTACAACTGTTAAAATTTATTATAAATAAATAGTTGATACTTGAAAAAGCTGTACCAGTCATTAAAAGCCAAAGCTCTTAGGTCACAAAGAAATAGTACAATAGATAGTCTAAAAAATACAACAGATAGGCTAGAAAGCATCCCATTCAAATGCCTGTAATTAGTTTGTCTGGGATAGCAGTACTTTGAGAACTTAGTTTCTGTCATGTGTCCCTGAAAAATAATGCAGAGTCCCAAATGTGTGTGCTGCTGTCAGCTCGGCCTCCAGTGCTGTGTCCTGTTAGAGTTAATAATAATTTGGGTATCGCTGCAGGACTTCAGGGTCTCCCCAGTTGTGATGCTGAGAAACCTGAAGCAAGGAACCCCAGGGAGCAGGGAACAATGAGAAATTTACAAATGAAGCTGTATTTTCTTTCTGAACTGTGGCCTGAGAGAACAGTTTAAGGTTTCTTTGTCTCTTTTCCTAACCCATCTACTGTACCCATCATTTGATGAGAAGCACTAGGGGCCCAGGAGAGGAGGGAAATGTTGATGTTAGAGTTCTAAGAGGGCCAGGCTATCAGAAGCCCTCACCTGGGGTCTGCTGTAGTGCAGCAGCCTGCGGTGAGCCAGCCCTGCCCTCTGTGCCCCCAGCGCAGGCGGCAGTGCAGGGCAGGTTGGCCTGGTCTCCTGCTGTTAGAAGGGTTTCTGTAAGTCAAGCTGAGTGCATCACTTCATGAGCCCGCCTTTGATCAGCTGGGGCCCTCCAGGGGGAGAAGCCATTGCTCCTTGTCATCACATGGCTGGGTTTCATTGGAGAAAGGAGGACAGCACCTTAAGAAAGCTGTTCCAAATGGCCAGTTTGACTGTCACCAGGAAGCCATGATGGAGGAGTAAAAGTGCCCTGACCCCAAAGCCCAGAGCTTAAAAAATAATCATCTGTCATTCGTGTTCTTGCTGGGAGGGGTTCCAGCAGCTTCCTTTCCCCATTTATGTTTCCTAAGCTTCCTGTTGTTTGGGAGCATGTCTCCATCCCAAGGAGTACTATTTGCTTCCATTAGACACAGAAAGGTGAAGGAAGTAATACGGTTTTGCACGCTTCCACAAATAAAGTCAAAGCAGGATGGCCGGTGACTGTGTACAATTACTGCCACTTGCCCTCCTTGGGCAGCTCTCTGGTGAGGCCAGTAACCTAGAGCCAGCTGGCTGGTGGGGTCTGGCCGAGTGTGATGCAGAGATGCGTGGGCTAGGTTGCCACCTCACAAGCAGGATGGGGCACGCACACGGGAGATAATGAGCTCTTAGGCTACTGTATTCAGTCAGCAAACAGCCTGCAAACGTTGCATCCTCTCATGTGTCAGGCCCTGTGCTGATTGCTGATCTTTGATCAAAGTGAGAGAGCTGAAGGTACCTCCTACCCTCAGCTGCATAAGGTGGGCTTGGGGGATCCCCAGGTGAAGGCACAGTACAATGCAGAGGATGAATTCTGCAGAGGTCAGGAGAGTTCGTGGAGAGCAGAGGCAGACAAAGTCTCCCATCCTCTGATGTGAGGACTGTCACAGAGCAAAGGGCATGTGCCTGCCTCTTTGGGGAGGGGGGAAATTTTCTCATACATGAGCCTGCAGGTAGGGGGAGGTCTCTCAGCAACAGGCAGTGCTGCCAGGAGGGTGAGGCTGTGTTTGGGTGGTGGGGTCTGTTCCTCTGGGGTTGGTGTGAGGGTGAGGAGGACTCACAGGGCACAGGACCAGTGAGTGGGTGGGGGCAGGTTGGGAAGGGTCTGTGCACTGAGTTAAAACACTGATACTATTTCCAGAAGCCTGACCAGTGCTTCTTGCCTATCTCTAGTTCAGTCTGGAAAATGGGTCACCAAGAAGATGAGGCTGCCAGATAAAACTGCAGTTAAGGTTGAATGTCAGATTAACAATGAATATGTTTTTAGAGGTCTTTCTATATTATTGCATTATTCATTGTTTATCTCTAATTCAAATTTGAACAAACATGCTGTGTCTTATTTGCTAAATCTGGCCACTGTAAAAGAGACCAATACAGAGCAGAATGTGCTTAGCTCATGAAATCTTACCCTTGGAGGTTATTGACCCAGCCATAGGTTGAACATTAATTAAATCAAAGATTTAACCAAAATTATGTTTTTAAATCAGAGATACAAGACTCAGAAACCTCTTGCCCTGTTTGGTTGGCTCAGTGGTAGAGCATTGCCCTGGTATGTGGATGTCCTGGGTTGAATTCCCAGTCAGAGCACAGGAGAAGCAGCCACCTGCTTCTCCACCTCTCCCCCACTCCTTCCCTCTCTCTTTCTCTCACTCTCTCTTTTACGTTCCCATAATCATGGCTGGATTAGTTGGAGTGCATCAGCCCCAGGCGCTGAGGATGGCTCTGTGGAACCTCTGTCTCAGGTGCTAAAATTAGCTTGGTTGCAAGCATGGCCCCAGATGAACAGAGCATCAGCCTCAGATGGGGGTTGCCAGGTGGATCTCAGTCAGGGTATATGCAGGAGTCTGTCTCTCTATCTCCCCTCCTCTCACTTGGAAAAGAAGAAAAAAAAAAGAATCAAAAGCTTCTTAAAGATTTAAGATTGTTAAATTATGCTCCTTTATGTCTTTTATGCTCTCACTGTACAAGAGACTAACTTTCCTACAAACGTACCTGTAGAACATAAGATACTACTACTGTGTCATAAACGGGACTGGTTGAAAGACCGGTAGTCTAATTGTAATAAGAGTTGAAGTATGGTCATAGTTTTGCTCATCTCAGGTTAGTGAAACACTTTGTGGGGATGATATACATAATTGTTCTCTCTTTTTATAAACAACTTTTCAGAGGGTTTTGCATTGGCCCTTTTCCCCTCTGTAGACTTCCCTATAGCAAGCAGAAGATCAAAGCCTTTTGGTGCAAAGCTTGTGTGTGTGAGTTTGAAATTCTTTTCCAAGGAATTCAGGGCCTAGAGAACAGGCATTCTGAGAATCTGACCCTGGTATTTTCTTCCTTCTCCTCCCTGCTTCCCCCCATGTGTAGGGTGGTATGGTATGTAGGGTTGGCCTACCTGGCAAAGAGGGGGAAGAGAGGCCTGGGCCCTTGCTCTGGTGATAGCTGGGGCTTTGTGCTGTGGTGTGCGCACAGGCTGTGTGGGTAGAGGCCCAGGCTTTCCCTGTGGGTGAGCCAGAACCCACCTTCCTGTCTCTGGGACTCCTGCTCCCTGGATAGCAGTGAGCTGGCCACCTGGGCCTGTGGGACTGAGCAGGGTGGGCTGGGTGGAGCAGGAAAACCTGTATCCAGTGTGGCCCATGCTGTAGGAAGTTGATAGACTGATGCCTGGCCTTGATTTGAGCTGACACTGTGGGGGATCCCCCTACCGTAGCCCAGGCTTCCTGAAACACCCTTGCCCTCTGTCGGGGGGGTGCTCCTGGTTTCTGGGCACTGTATTTTGTAGGCCTCTTAATTTCATTCATGTAGCTTATGGGATTAATTTTATCACTTAGGTAGATCTGGCCAATGAGTCACCTAAAAAATGAACACCCCTTTCTCCTGTAAAACAAAAGGAAACCAGAACTTCTAAAGGACTCAGGTTCAGTAACTGATCGCAGTTCTGGGATTTCAGCCTGTATGGTTTGGCCAGAGCTCACAGAGGCAGTCAGCCTAGGTCAGAGGGAGTGTGGCAGATAGGCAGGTTTCCTTGGGAATCTAGTTTTCCCCATCCCCCGGAAGCCCTTGGACAGAAAATGGGAAGATTTGTGTTCTCACTGCTCATGGGGAGACAGAAACATACCTGAATAAGCATGTAGTGAGCATGTTTTAGAAACAAGACGCTGCACTTTCTAACAACTACTGTGGACTGCTGGTAACTGTAACAGGATAGATGCTCAGATTCCTGAAAAGTGCTGTGAGTCATGCCACGTTGGTTTTCTCTGGGTAGAAATTTAATTTTTCTCCCCCTTCCAAACCCAGCATTTAAATGACTTGTCTGAATATGGGCTCTGTGTAGATGGGCCCTGTGGTCAGGTCAGCTGTGGCCAGCAGAGTGAACCCTTCCTTCCACTGTGGCAAGAGAGTGGGTGTGTCCTGCCCAACCTCCACAGGGAGTGGGCGTGTCCAGCACAACTTCCACAGGGAGTGGGTGTGTCCTGGCTGCAGCTGAGTGATCCCCAGCTAAGCTCTGACACAGTCCAGGGTGCTGATGGAGTTGGCCCAGACTACCCTGCCCAGGGGGTTCTGGATGGTCTGTCTGTGGCTTGTAGGCGCCTCCCTGGCCTATTCATTGGCTGTTCCCAGCCTGCGCAACTTCTTCCTGTGCATGGCAGTCACTCTAGCACACATGGATCTTTGAAACTTAACATGAGGTTTAGACCAAGGCTCCCAGGGTAGGGCTGTACCTACATGTATCCGGCTGAGTAGATGTACCCAGACACCTTTCATACATGATGACATTGGGGGTGGCACCTTCATCATGGGATATCTGTCCTTACTAAATTCAGTAGCACATTAACTAGACTGTTTTTCTGACTTCAGGCATGTCTGTCCATTGTAGGACTGGTGGCCATAAAGGATGCCCACGATATAGAGACCAGGCTCAATGAGGTGGAGAAGTTGCTGAAGATGGTCATCAGCATGCCATGTAAAGTGAGTGTGGTCGGGTCTGGGCTGGGTGGAAGGTGGGCGTGTCTATAACTGACCTGTTTGCTCCCTTGGCCACTTGCCCCTCCTTGGCAGCAGTGGGTCTTAAGGAGGTGGGGGACATAACCAGGGGAAAGAAAAACCTCTGTGAGCTCCAGTGGCTGTTTTTTTCTCCCAGGAATTGGAAGTGAGGGGCCAAAGAGGTGTTGAGGAGGAAGGATGCAGCCCCCCCTCTACCGTGGTGTTTTTTGCTTTCCTGACTCCGTGCAGACTCTGACTGGCCTTGCTGGAGGGGGGTTGAGAAGAAGGCATGTGGGAGCCCAAGGGAGTGTTAGCATCAGCATGGGCAGGTGATCCTGAAATGAAGTCTGTAAGTTTTGTGTGCAGCAGTGATCAAGGACCTGGACTTGACTTGACTGGGGTGGTGAACACACAATAAATACAAAAGAAAGAACCTGGACTTGAGTCAGGCAGACCACCTAGCTCCTGTGAGCTTTCATTTCCACCTCTGTGGATGGGGAGAGTCAGCTGCTTGTAGTTTATCTTAAAGCGAAGGGAGACATGGTGAGAGGCCAGCATATGCCAGGCACTCACAAAAACTGGCATTATTTCCATTACCCCATCCTGCCTATTCTTGGGGCTATAAATAAACGAGAAGTTCTGTGACGGCAGCCTGGAAAGTGTGGTCAGTCCTGTGGGCTATCTGAATGCCTCATGGACTGAATGTTTCAGATGGGGCCACCTTGCAGAGGATTAATTTTTAGTAATTGACCTATTCCTTCCTAGTATTCTAGGTCAGAAGTTGTGCTCACCTTCTTTGAAAGATCTCCCCTGGATCAGGTGTTGAAAAATGACAATATACATAAAATTCAACCCAGCTTTCAAAGTCCGATAAAAATATCAGGTAAGAGCTACAAGGAAGGGTGGAGGAAGTGCCGCGTGGTTTTCTAGATGCCTTTTCCATGCGTGGCCTGTGTGGTTAGACACGCTGTTCACCCTTGAGCTCCAGAAAGACAGCCCAACAGAAGGCTGACAGTAGTGGGTCAGGGGCTGTTACCAGATTTCTATGAAATAGTGTGTTTTCTGACCTGCAGTTTACTCTTCCTACTTCCTGATGGAGTTATTTGGCCTGTAAATAGGAACTTACTTAAGAAATAGTGTAATGATGTATACATGAATGAGGCATTTTTGAAGCAAACTTCTGGAATCAGTAGTCTAGCCTGCTAAAGTAAGATAGTTCACATAGCATGGCATTGAATTTGTTTTTAGTCTTAGGGCAGCAATGGCCAAACGTGGAACACACAATGTAGGTATTGTTAGCATTGTTAAATTAACTAAAAAAATTAACTAAACTGGTGAATTGTCAAACTGAGTGGATCAGCTTGCCAGCTGCCCTCTGGGTGTCAGGTAGAAAGGAAGAAGAAGCCTGCACTTCACCCTTTTTGGTAGCTTTCTAAGAGCTGGTTGCACATGTCATTAGAACACTATTGTTTTTGCAGTACTGTTTTGGGGAAGGCTGCCGGGAGCGTTCTGTAGGGAAAAGAGCTCTGTCCTGGACGGGGAGGCATCTCAGGTCCTGGACTTCCTCATGTAACAGATGCTCAACTTGTTTTGCCTAAGAGGTAGCATGTGAGTGAAGTGTTGCAGGGAGGTGTGGGAGAAAGGGAGGGAAGGCAGACATGGTAGGAGGAGATGCGGCTCGGCTACACGTGAGAGTCCACAGGACATCCCCATGGTTCGGAGGAAGGAGAGAAGATGGGGTTCTGTGCTCAGCACTCTATTGCTGCATGGAGGTGGAAGGACGGGGAGGATGGAGGAGCAGGACTCAGAGGGAAGTTGACCATGAAAGAGGCAGTAAATGAGAGGGGAGAGGAGCCCAGAGCTGGCTCCTGAGAAGAAATTGGTGGTCATGATGGTGGGGAGACAGGAGGACAAATTGGGATGATGTCATTGGTAGAGACGTGTCCTTACTGAGTTCTGTGCCACAGCAGGGATGAGAGTCCTAATTGTGTGCTGGATGAGGTGGGAGGGGAAGGCATGTTCTGGGAACCCGGAATGGAAAAGTACTTCTAGATATGACTGTGTGTGATCAGGATGGGTATTAAGCCTGGATTGTCTGTCTGCTACTTTGGATATTTTCCCTTGGTAGCTTCCTGTGTCTTTTTAGAAAGAAGAGCAGGGAGGTTCAGGAGTGCTCCTTGCTGGCACCTAGTATCCAGAACCTTCTTTATAGTGGAGTAAAAATGGCTATTGTTTATCCTAGTGGATGTCTGTGGACTCTAGTCTTACAGGCTCAGAGAACGCTCTGGGAGCCTAGTTGTCAGTCACATCGGATTCTGCATGCTGTCACCTGGAGCGGGGACATGCTTCTGTCCTTCAGTACACAGCAGGAGAATCCCAGCACTGGTGTCTCTGTTTTGCTTTATTTCTTCTTCTTCTTCTTCTTCTTTTTTTTTTTTTTTACAGAGACAGAGAGAGAGTCAGAGAGAGGGATACACAGGGACAGACAGACAGGAATGGAGAGATGAGAAGCATCAATCATTAGTTTTCGTTGCGAATTGCGACACCTTAGTTGTTTATTGATTGCTTTCTCAAATGTGCCTTGACCGTGGGCCTTCAGCAGACCGAGTAACCCGTCACTTGAGCCAGCGACCTTGGGTCCAAGCTGGTGAGCTTTTGCTCAAACCAGATGAACCCGCGCTCAAGCTGGCACCTCGAACCTGGGTCCTTGGCATCCCAGTCCGACACTCTATCCACTGTGCCACCACCTGGTCAGGTGCTTTATTTCTTCTTGTTTTAAGCAAATGGGAGAGCAAAGAGCAGCACAGTCCTTTCAGGGCCACATTGGTGGCCAGAGCTGGCTTCAGGCAGGCCCCAGACTGTGAGAAGGACAGAATCAGCTGTGTGGAGTTGCCTGTGCTTCCCCGCCCTCTGTCTTAGTGTCCTGTCTTATCAGTGGCTTGGATGAAAGCATGGCCATGTTTACCCTAAATATCTGAGAGTACTGAGATGGAGTTTAAGAGGGACAGCTGTAGAGTCCCCTCTGAGGTTTTAAATATGCTCTTCGTGTCTGTTTGCGAAGATTGTACAGTACATGACCCTCAGCGAGGCCTTGCGTGCATGACTAGGAACGCAGTGTCCAGGTCTGGGAAGGCAGGGGTGTTGACCTCCTTGTGCCAGCCTAGAGCCCAGGTCATCTGGGGCAGTGTGTTCTGCCCTGGGGACATCGCAGTGGCAGAAGTAGCTATGGCCAATTTTGGTTCTGCACAGAACACTTTGTAATAAATAGGGCAGCCTAACCATGGAGTGTGTAAAACATCTATTGCAAGTTGGTCCTCCAAAGCCTCAAGTAGGGGGCCGTCCAAGGAATCCCTGCACAAGGTGACAGGCTGGGGGAGCACCTCTCAATCCCTTCCCGAGTTAAGAGTCTCTGACTACAAGGGATTTCCTCCTCTGCCTCTACCCTAATCGACTGGGCACCAAGTCTGGGGATTCTCCCTTTGAAGCTTCCCAACTTTCCCTTCTTTGCCTCTGGACTAGTTGGGTTAGGGTTAGTGTGTAGGTGTACAAGCATGAGGGGGTGTTCCCACAGTTGTAATATGTACTCTCATTATTCATTGTGTGAGGAAATAAATATATGAAGACCACAAACTATAGTAAAATCAAAAATACTTTTCAGTGAGACTTGTCTTTACAGTAGCACTGACATCCCCTTGAAGAACTGGTGCCTACATGGGCGAGCCATGCCATTCAGTCTTGGTCCCATATTTTGGGGGTTGTTGGATTTGGGGATCGCCAGACCCTGGGCCTCAGACCTGGAGAGCACTGGTATCCCCTGAGAACATCAGCCTCACACTTTCCCTAGTACAGTGGTTCTCAAAGTGTGCACCAGGGTGCACTGGTGCGCCCTAGAAGATTTCCAGGTGTGCCCTATGGTATTCCAAAGAAATATGTGCCTGTTGGGGATCAAAAAACCAAAAGGGTTTTTGGAGTTTAGATTTTTGGGGGACAGAGGTGTGGGGAATTGGCTGTAAGCTGGCAGTCTGCCCAACCCCCCACCTCACTTGCCTGATTATGTTGCAAAAGGCTGTTAAGCTGTGGTGCTGGATTGTTTACACTACCCCCATGTTCCTAGGAAAGACTGGAGGCAAGTTTCTTCTATCCTTTGTTTGGTGTCAAGTAAAGATGATATGTATGGTGGGGGTTTTCTGCACTCAACATAATTAAGAGTAAAAGAGAGGAATTCTTCAATGTATTGACAAGGAAATGAGAGTTTGCCTTTCAGATATATGCCCAAACATTGAAGAAATCGCTAGGACACATCAGGCTCATGTTTCTCATAAACATAAGAATGAAAAAACTTAACACATTCGCACCAGGACCTCTTGAATTTACTAAAAAAGCATAACTCAAAAAATGTAACATAAAAATGTTTGTTAATGTCAGGATAAATTTGTATTTGTTTCTTTTAATTACCATAAAAGCACACTTGGACTTTATATTTTTTTCTTTAATATTTGACTTACTTATTATAACGTATTTTTCAGAAATTTGTATATAGTGTGCCTACAATTATTTGTAGGATTTTAAATGCGCCCCAACTTCAAAAAGTTTGAGAACCACTGCCCTAGTGTATATCCTGGGTACTGACATGGTCATCCCAGCGTTCTGGTTTCCTGGGCTCATTAATTTTCTCAAAACATTAGGCTCACAATAAAACCCAAGTCCCCTAGTCATTCAGAGTCTTCCTGACTCTAGCTTTTTGATCTTGTCACCATAGAACCCTCTGCTGCAGACCCTCAACCTCTTTCCGGCTGGGCTTTGCTTGTGCTGTGGCTGCCTGTCCACATCCATTCCTGTCCTGAGAAATTCCATCCATTTGTGAAAACTCCCTGGCTTGCTGCAACTCACCCAATCCCTCCTCCTCCTTTCCCCACTGATTTCTTAATGTCTTCTCATGCAGTTGACATGGCATTTAGAAAGGAGGTGCCAGGGGGATAGGCACTGGCCTACCTGTCAGAGGCTGCTCCTCACACTGGTGACTTAATGGCATCTGGCCTCTGCACGCCCAGCCTCCAATCTGATGTCATCTGGTGCAATGGCCAGGTGCTTGTGGTATGAGAACCAAGCTGCATCCTGGGCCCTCAGCAGGGGTGGTTCAGAAATATTGTGGACTCTGGTGATACTTTGGGTCAATACAAACCTAAACATTCTTCATCCCATGTTAATCTAAATGCTTATAAACTCTAAGAAGAAAAAAAAGGAATATATGAAAATATATGAATTGAACTGAAGAACTGATGGCATATGGGGCTTATAAAAACATGGCTGCAGTTTTAAAAAGGAGAAAAATCACTACCAGGCGCACACCACAATGGTAATTGTTGTAGCAAAGGTCCATTGGTAGATGCTAACTAAGGTCAGTGGGTGAAAGTTTCCGGAGAAATAGGATTGCAGAGTCTCAATGCATCTCTACAAAAGATTTTTCTTAACTACCAACAGAATGATAGTGACCCTACTTTGGAGAAACTTGCTTACCCAGGTGGTCCAGACCAACATCAAGGAGTAAGGCCAGTTGACATCACACGACCTCTGATGTGGTGCACCAGGATTCCCGCCCAGCCCAATCGAGGGGACAGTCAGTGAGATACCTCACCGACCCTCTTCCAAAGTGTCACTGTCATGAGAGATGAAACAGACTGAGGAACTGTCGGAGGTCATAGGAGACTAAGACACAATAACTTAATTGCAACAAAGGGTCCTGGAACCAAACCAGCTGGGTTTGGAACCCCTCCTGAAAGGGACATTAGTAAAACAGCTGGTGAAACTCAAGCGAGGGAGATGTTTAGTTATAGTATTGTGCAGTGTTCACTTGCTGTGTTTGATGGTTGTACCACAGTGCCTAAAATGTTAACCTTGGGAGAAGCTGGGGAGGGATATGTGAGAACTCTATACTGTTTTTACAACATTTTTGTAATTCTAAAATTAGCTCAGAATGTTAAGATAAATAATAAATGGCAAAGCAGGACTCTAATTAATGTGGAAATTCTGAATGCAAAAATGTAGCTTGAAAGTGAACTACTTCCTCCATTAAAATTAATAAAAAAAAGTCCTTCTATATACTATAATCAAAAAAAATGAACAACTTCATGGGATCAATCATGTATGTCATTAAAGTAATTAAATTGGCCAGTGATTTTTTTTTTTTTTTTGCTATGGGTACTTCTAAGAAATTCACATTTTAAGTATGTATGTTTGAAGATAGGCTCAAATACTATAATTTTTCTATAATCATCACACTGCTTTTGGTTCTTTATATTTGCATTATACAACAGACCTGAAGATATCAGCAACAATTGTAGTAATAAGTACTATTTCTTAAGCTCCGGGAACTTATTAGGTTCTTTACAAATACCATCTCATTTAATACCACCTGTGCCCTTTGGGATGGATGCTGTTGTTCCCATTTTATAGATTAATAAACTGAGCAAGAGGTAACCTGCTCCCCAGGCATTTAAGTAGCAGAACTGGCATTTCATCAACGGCCCAGATGGTCGTGCTGGCATTAAACCGCATTTCTGTGCACAGAGGGTTAGCATAGGCAATTAAGGAATAATTTGCTATACATCTGTTTTGGGCTTGGTTAAGATTCCATTTTCTAGAGCCCAAATTCCACATTTAAGAGAGATTAGGAAGTTCCTGTACAAGGCATGTCATCATAACGTTCAGAAATGTTTTGAGGCACAGATGTTCGTTGTCACGTGTAAGGTTCTCCCCTTAAAATCCCCCTGGCAAGGGAGTGGGAGGAGGGTGTGGGGGCTGTCTGCCGGCTATGCGGACATCACTGAGGTTTCCTGTGCTTCCTTAGACAGATTTGAGTCAGACTGAATGAAAGCAGTTAAAGAAAGTGGGTTTCTTTTTCATTAGCATTTCCATACGTTTAAAATTGAGAGGTGAGGGAATCTTCGTCTTTCTTGTTAAGATTTAGTCATTTTCAGAGTCACTTGGGCTTTGGTAAACACCCTGTCGGTGCGTACCTTCTTGCACGCAGGTACGCAGGTACGTAGTTGACCCAGGAAGTTCCAATCACCGACATCCGTTGGTCTCCGGTGCTTCTTCTCATGATTTGCAGGCTGTGCTAATTCTCATGCAGGGAAGGTGGGTGGGCTCTTGTGGGGTCTGACGCAGAAGGCAGGCAGGGAAGAGTGTTGTGCTGATGTTGCTCGGAGCGTGACTAACTGAGCTGGTGTTGCAGATAACCGATGCAGCATGCTGTCACTTCTCCAGAAAGCCAGGTGGAAATTTTAGCAACTAATTACTTGGCAAAGCTGATCAATGAATAGTCATTTTAATACTGTGGGGCTGAAGAGGAAATCTTCTATTCTTCATTTTTTGTGTTTTTGTATAGTTTCTCTAATTCTCTTCACATGGAGGGAAATTTAAAGAGATGAGAACCAAATAAATACTGAGAAAGAAAAATAAATATGGAGTTACAATTTCACTTATAAAAAAGCAAATCCATACATGGGAATACAATAATCTAAATTAATGGTCAGATGTAAGGAAGAAAAATAAAACTGTCTCCCGGCCAACCGTAGCCTTATGAATGAATGAGAATCGGTGCCGGTGCCATGCGGGAGAGAGGGAGGGTGCTTTTGAGCCCTGTGTTACTGTGTGTTAGGCCCTTAGTGAGAACATGATAATCCTTTGCATAATACTCTGAATTTGATACTGCACTAGAATTTTCTAATTGAGGGTACTGAGCCCCAAGGTCACAGAACTCCTTGTTGGGCTGAGCTGCAGCGTCCGTGCTCCCAGACTTTGCTGAAACCCCATTCCCACCCTTCCAGCGCTGGTCAGCCACCAGACCACAGGCTCAGAAGCTAACACCGTACAGCCAACGTGGACATGAAGACATTTTCTTTGTTGGCCTTTTTTTTTTTTTTAATCAGAGTTTGTGCTTGTTGGTAAAAAAATCAACCTGTATACAGAATTAGATAAAGTAAAAAGTGAAGGTGCCCATTTGGTTTAAAATGCACACCAATCACATTCGAGCCTCATGGCAGCCCGGGGCAGCAACAGTGTTCTGCCCTCAGACTCAGGTAAGAGCTAATTAGGAACCTGTGCAGAGCCGGCAAGGGCCCAGGTTCCTGGACTCAGACCCAGACTCAGAGATGTGAGCTCAGTGCCCTTTCTTCTCCAGCTTTAAAGGCACAGGGAAGGGTGTGTGTGTGTAGGGGGGAGGCTCAGACAACCAGAGGCTCTTCCTGGCAGAGAGAGGCACCTCTCAGCTTGCAGAGGGTCGGCAGGGGTGGCTCCTGTGAAGGTTGGCGTCAGCCCCTGAAATCTGTGTGCCAGAACTCCAGAACAGGCTCCAGGATGTGGCCCTGAGTACAGAGAGTTCTCTTGAAGGGGAGGGGAGGGGCAGGATACAGGGGCAGGGGCGGTAGGCGGAGGGGAAGTCTGGATATTGGCGTAAACCCCAAACTTCAAAACCTGATCCCTCCTCAATGTTGACCTTCCCACTTTCATTTTCAGAAATCATGAGGTCCAATGGATTTTGTTTAGCCAATACAGAAACTATCGTTATTGACCACAGTATACCCAATGGAACAGAGCAGCACCCAGGCATGGACCCAGCAGAGCATTTGTAAGTATGATGCTTTGAAGGGGGTGTTTCAGAAGGGATCCTGGAATCAGCCAGTGTGTGTGTGTGTGTGTGTGGGGGGGGGGGGGTTCACTGTCCTGAGAAGCATGGACATGGATGACTCAGCCTTAATAGATGGCCACCGGCCCAGGACACCTGGCTGGCAGGGAGAGAAAGCAAAGGAAAACCTCTGTGACCCCAGGAAAGCTTAACAAAGACAAAACTGCCTCCAAGCAGCTGGGGCAGCAGTTACAAGGGCTTCCCCTCTGGCTGGCCAGGTGTATCTCGAGGTGCCTAATGTAGGGCAGCGAGGCTGAGCTAATGGGTGGCTGCTGCCTGCCTCTTGAGAGCAGTCTGTTTTCACACTGCATGGACTGTTGGGCAGGTGTTGTGTGGTGACTCCAAGGTCAGGAGGTCCTGGAGAGATGGCATTTGGGTAGCTGGAGGCTTCACCTCCTGGCCACAACCGTCCTCAGTGGCACGCCAGGGGGACTGTTTGGCCCTGAGGCTATGAATTCAGTGCTCTCGGACCTGCTTGTTAGGATTTGTGCCATGGAGTCAAGCGGGCTGCCCCTGCCTGTCCCTGGAGAGGGCAAGTACCAGTGCCCAGGACCCCACTGCACTCATGGAATGGGTGGGTGTGCCTGATGGGGTGTGAGCTGGGCCTCTGTCTGGTTGGCTGGAGGCATTGCCAGGCTCCCAGGAGGTTCACCACTGAGGCAGCCCTTACTCTGTCTTCGTAGATTAGGAGCAGAGGCATTGGCCAGGCCTGCTGAGGACCGAGGTGACTCACTTTCCTAAGCACCTCAGCTTCCGCTTCTCCTCAATCCTCAGGGTCCTCTGATCTGAGGGCAGGAGATGCAGAGTTTCTTGGTGGGGCTGCACCTTGGTCATCACTGGGCATTCGCCCCGACGCTGGTTTGAGGGAGGACAGGTCGCACCCTCTAAGAAAGCCAGGAGGTAGCCTTGCATCCCCGAGATGCTGCCCAGCAGGCTGCTCGCATTTTCCTGTCAGGTACATCTCTTAGGTCACAAAGGAACTTCCACACACTGCTCCCTGTGCAGTTAAAGGAAAACCCTGTTCTGTAGCCTGTCCCTTCCTTTATCAGCTTAGACCTCGAGGAAGATGCCTCTCTCGGAGCCTATGTTTGAAACCAGGGGGGTTCTGCACTGCCTGCCCTTGATGCAAAGGGGGGGCATGTCTCCGTGTTCAGCCAGAGTAGCCAAGTCAGACGCTCATCACGGTGTCGCTTGGTCAGTTCGTGTCCCTCCTGGTCTCTCCAAAACTTTCCAGGTGTAGTTGAGTTCATACAAGTATCTACTAGTTAGTGCGGCCTTCAAGCCGCAGGAAGCATCTCTTGGCACAATGAGCAGCAGTGGGGAGCCCCTCCCCACACTGGGGCGAGGGCGACTGGCAGGAGCTGCCACCACCCCTGCGGCCTTGGCTCGGGTGGCTTTTAACTGGCATAGAGGAAGATGGGACAGCACAGGCGGTGTCTGGTCTTCCTTCCCGGAAGAATGTGCTTCCTGTGCTTCTTTCTCTGTGACTCCCATCTTTCAAGTTTAGAATCTGTTTCTTTCTGGCTTCGGAGGCCCTGCCTGGGTTAGACAGGCAGCCAAAATGGTTTCAGTCAAAGGCTGTGCTCTGCGGGAACCCTCCCTCCACAGCTTCCCCCTCCCCCAGCGCCTCCCGGGGGGCCTCCTGCCTCCCAGAGTGCTTGCTTCCTCGCGTGTGCCCCTGAACCAAGGGCATCGTTACTGGTAGGTTGTGAGCCTGTGGCCACAGTTTTTCTCACTCAGGTTTGCTGTAGTCCACAGGGCCCGACCTATGGTAAGCTTCTGTTCCCCAAGACAGGCCCCGCCTTCCCTGCTCACCTCTGTGTCCCCAGAATTTGACACAGAACAGCCCTTCACCCTGTGAGTGAGTGAGTGAGTGAGTGAGTGAGTGAGTGAGTGAGTGAGTGAATGAAGGCCTCAATGGATTGATGACTACAGAGAGCAGTCTCTAAGTCAGTAAAAGCCAGAGCTGTGACTGTCTTTAGAAATGTGTCCATTTCACCTGATTTGTAATCTGGTTCTTCTCACCTTGCTCGATGGCCTGTGCACTGGGAAGAGCACTGTGCACAGCCCTCCATTCTGTTTGACGTCAATCCCTAAGTGCCCCCCTGCCAGTGACCTTCTGTCCTTTCTCCGTTCCAGCGAAGGCAGGTCAGTGAGCCTGTCCCAGTCCTCACCTCTGTCCTTCCTATTTCAGGTTTGAGAACGGCAGTGAGTTTACCTCAGAGCTGGAGGATGGCGATGACCCAGCATCTTATGACACCAACCTGTCCTATTACCACCTGGTCCCCTTTGAGACGGACATTTTGGACTGAACCTCAGTGGGGCCCCCTCCTCCCCAGCCCTCAGCTGCTGGTTCTGCTGCTATCCACTGCATCCATGCCATCCAGGTCTCAGCAGCGCCTGCATTGACAGAACAGGGCTCTGCTGCCGGGCCCCACTTAGCAGCCTGCACCCATGAAGCCGAGGCCTGGTGTTTTGCCAGTGGAACAGTGGGGTTTCCGGGGTCAGGGCTGACCCCGAGGTCACCAACAACCAGGAGTCAGGTCCCGGAGTGCACAAAGCCTGCTGCTGCAGAAGGGTTTCCTCTACGCTACATGCTACCATCCTGTCCCTCATTTCTGGGACGAATTCCCCACGATGTGTGGAGGAGCTACAAGTGCCTGCAGGACCTCGCAGTGCAAGGGACCACCCAGGGCCTTGCTAGGCTCCTCCTTTCCTGCAACTGCTTCCTCAAGAGGAGCCTTCCTCCTGGTGCAGCGGCCTCTCCCTCCCTGCCATCCCCGATGTGACAAGCGCACAAAATAATCCATGTGAGGTTTTGTTGAGTGGCCAAGGTCTGGATGTCACAGGCAGCATATGTTAAGTAATCAGCGTTTTTCTGGGAACCAGAATGTGTGGCTTTTATTTCTGTCTTTCATCTTTTATCTGGAAACTGTGGGCTGGCTTTATGTCAGCCAAAGGGAAGGTGAATTGTGAAAGGGGACAGGGAAAGAATAATCATTGGCTGTAGGAAGCTTATATGACTGGGACTGAGTTATTGATTCTCCTCAAGAGGAAAAGGGCTCCTGCCTGGCCAGCCAGCATCTCTTCATGGTGGCCGTGTGGTAACTGCCCTAGACACCTGAGGTTCGCTCTCCTGCAGGTCACTGGTGCTCGGTGCTGTCACTGCCACATTAACATGGAAGGATGGGAAGGAGAGGAAGCTGTCACCTGTCTCCCTCGGCCCAGGGAGGGCTAGGTTCTGCGCCCGTATCTCCCCCATCCGCTCAGTGTCCACCAAGGACCAACATTTGCTAATGTAAATAGTAGTAAATTATTGAGAATCCTAATTCTTTTATACAGTCTGGTTTTTAAATCTATTTTAATTAAATAAAATATATTACTCTCCTTTTAGGGATGTGTAAGGTATTTGTGTATAAAAAAATGTGGCTCTTTTCAGTCCCCTGCCAGGGAAGGGGTGGAAACCAAACCGTGGCCCTCAGGGCCGGCCCAGAGCACATGCTGCATTGTTATTAAGGGGTGTGTTTTGTTCTTACCAGAGGGAATACTCTGAGTGAATGAAAAGTGAACAAATAGCCTTTTTTAAGGGTTTTCCCCTTCTTGTAGCTCTTTGGCAGTCACAGGAAACTTCTGCGACCCAGCTGCACAAAGGGATTCCCGTGGGTTTGCATTTCCCCTCTGCCTTCCAGCTGTGTTCAGCTTAATGCATCCTGCTTTCAAGCAGGCTGTTGGGGGAGGGCTATTGAGGATTGACCAGTTGCTTTTCTTCTTTCAAGGGGTAATGTTCAGTCTGTACAAGGATCTGGCTGCTTGCTTTGCAGCTAAGGATTCAGTTAATTACCATCTACATTTCAATACTAATTCATGGGCTTTCTCATTACCCACGTTCAGCAGGGGATCTTCTCCCCAGCTGTTCAGCCTAGGGGAAAGCAACTTCCTGAGCGCCTAGGCCCCCTTGGACTGTCCCCATCAGCACCCACAGCTGGCTCACCAGACTCAGCTTTCATTCGAGAGGCTTCACTGTTTCCAATCAGTGCATAGTGGGGTCTCCTCTAAAGCAGGAGTCAGATGTTTGGATATTTTTCTTCTAAAGCACATCAGAGCATTATCTGGCTTCCACTTTTCTCTGGGAAAATTGTGATCTTCTAGGCCCATTCTTCACATTCTTACATTTGAAAGAACCAGAAGCACAGATAAATGTTTCTTTCAGTGCAGTAGTCTTGAATTGGAACAGCAAGAAACACGTTTTGCCAACACAATTAAGTAGCCAAATGAAAGAGTCTTTATTTTAAAGCCGTTGACCTAAGTCAGTCAAATCATGTGGCCCCAAACATGGTTTGGGGCTAGCTTTGTTTTAAAGACAAAATTATATACCATTTGGGGTATGGGAAGTAGGAGGAGCTCAGCGAACCATGGTACAAAAGCAATAAAACATTCATTAATCTCGTTAATAAGCTCATTAAATCTTACTGTCTTGTTGCAATATTTATTGATAGGATCAATTTAAAGAGAAAATATTTCTATACACTAAGACTATAAACTTTGAAGATGATAACACAGTAGTGAAAAATGTTTCACATGCCTAACAAAAACATCTCTAAACATTCTAGATTCATGACCCACCCCCTGACACCTCTGCAGTTTGGCGAAGCTAACTTCAAGGCTGGGGGTAGGGAGCTTTAGACCTAAGTAAGTTCTGGGGTTACTTAGAGTTTAAGATAAAAGAGAAGCTAAATGAAGTTACTTATGCTAAGAGCCTTTTTTAAAGTTACCTATTGCTAAAGCCTTTTTTTCTATATTTCCTAGTAAGTGACTACTTGCACTCAGCCTCACTGTGTTCAGGTAGACGTGGAGTGGCAGGTACTCAGGCGCAGAGTTCACACGCTGTGGGGACGCAGCAGTGACTGCGACACTGGTACTGTGGGTGTGGGTCCAGGGTGGCCAATTCTCCCAGTTTTTCAATAAAAGCTGGAAATCTGATTTTTTTAAAATGTGAAATATCCCAATTTAGTAGTGCTATATAAAAACAACAGGAACAAAAATTTAACCAAGTAAAAGAATCAGGAATTTTCAACCTTTAAAAACTCATTTCAGAGTACCAATACCCGAGCAGTTCAGGTTCGTGTATGAAGCTGCAGTCTTGCCCATACATTTCTCCAGAGACTGCTTTAGAACAGCCTGTTTATGTCTTTATTTGCTCTGTAACTTATCCCTCATGTCATGGTACACAGGAGACCCCTTGGCAGTGGTGGCCCGGGCACTCCCCTTATCACTGCCAATTATGAGGGCTACTGTCCTGAAACTTAATTATTGCATTAGATTGGCTATTGCAGAGTAGTATACAATTAAAACAAAAAAAAAAAATTGGCAAATCAAATCATTTAAAGTCACCTGAGTTTACCATTTGAAAGGAAAGTCAACAAGTTCTACTTATCGTCAGAGGACTCCTGCCCTCTTTGTTTTATATAATAAATAGATGCTGGACTTCACGGATGAGACATGCTTGACAGGAAAGACACGATGTGGCCATGATCTAGGTCTGCCCTCTAGCGGTGCCTGCAGAAGTGACATGCTAGGCGGTAGTTGTCCTTGTGGGACAGCAGACAAGCACAAGCTACCTGGTAATTGAGCAGATGGGGCTCATTAATAAGAACACAGTTCTCATGGATATAATATTCGTTAATAGAAATATATGCGGGGGTGTTAGCAACCAAACTGCCCTGAGCAACATCAATCTTTGTCAATTTCTCTCCCTGGTGACAGACTTGGTTTTCATTTAAGAGGGCATTCTCTCAAATTACAAGTTTAATTTTTGGTTTTGGTTTTTTTTGTTGTTGTTTTAAGAGAGAGAAAAAGAAAGGGAGAGAGATGAGGAGCATCAAGTTGTAGTTTCTTGTTTTGTCTTGTTTTTTAAAGTAGAAACTTTAGCCTGACCAAGTGGTGGCATAGTGGATAGAATGTCAACCTGAGACACTGAGGACCCAGGTTTGAAACCCCAAGGTTGCTGGCTTGGGGCTCATCTGGCTTGAGCACGGGATCATAGACATGACCCCATGGTCACTGGCTTGAGCCCAGAGATTTCTGGCTTGAAGCCCAAGTTCACTGGCTTGAGCCCAAGGTCACTGGCTTGAGCAAGGTGTCACTGGCTTTGTTGGAGCCCCCGGTCAAGGCAAGTATGAGAAGCAATCAGTGAACAACTAAAGTGCCACAACTGTGAATTGATGCTTCTCCTCTCTCTCCCTTCCTATCTGTCTGTCTCTCTCTCACAGAAAAAAAATAAATTAGAAACTTTAGAGGCTTTATTTAGATGCAAAGCTTTATTGTAAAAGCCTAAAAGTGGTATAACAATGTCTGAGCTGCACTTCTCCTTTGAACTGTTACAGGCACAGGAGCAGCTAGAAACTGGGGTAATCAGATCAGTGCAGGGCAGTGGGGAAATGTTCCTTCTTGTCCCAGTTACTGCTCCTTCAGGCAGGGTTTCATCTAGATCAAGAGAATATCTCTTCCCTGAATGGGCCTGAACCAGAGGCCAAAGCAGCCAGTGGTTGGTCTGCCAGGAAAGAGGGGAAGGGGAGGAGGCCTGAGCATGATCACATCTCTTCTTCACCCAGGGGAAGGGCTGGCTGACCTTCATGAAGGCTACTCAATGCGAACAGTGGCCACACCCTCAGCCCCTGACCTTAGCTGTGAAGAACAGTTTTACTGGCACATGGCATTGTGTTGCTTTTTCTTTTCCCACACAGTTCATCACTTTAGTTGTTCACTGGTTGCTTCTCATATGTGCCTTGACTGGGAATGGGAGGGGGCTCCAGCCGAGCTGGTGACCTCTTGCTCGAGCCAGCGACCTTTGGGCTCAAGCAGTTGACCCTGTGCTTAAGCTAGTGAGCCTGTGCTCAAGCCAGTGACCTCCGGGCTTTATCCACTGCGCCATCACCGGTCAGGCACAAGTATACTGCTCACAAAAATTAGGGGATATTTAAAAAATGAATATTAAGTGATAAAATATTCCCTAAATTTTGTGAGCAGTATATTTTTATTGCAAGTGAAATTTCTGTCCCATCTTGGCTGTGCTAATGTACCTCCTGCAGACCAGTATTCTATTCTAGGCACATACTATTTTAAAATGTAAATTTTACGATTATAATGGTATGGCAGGGCTAACAGATCAGAGGATTGCCATTGAAAAGCTAGTTGTTACAGATTCCAAGAAAAGGAAGAGCAAGCCACACTGTGCAGGGCCATATGGGGAAGCATCAGGACTGGTTGGGAGGCAAAGGGGGATGAATAGGTTTTGGGCAAGAGCCTTTGTTGTGGCTTCCACAGGGAGGAACAGGCAAGGCAGGGTGAGCAGTTTTAGGTCTGGTCTGAATAATTTCAGTGGGCTCTGGGGCACAGGGGGTGTCCCCAGTTGTTTGGTACCTGGCCTTGGAGTTATTAGGGTAGGTAGACAGTGGCCCATAGTGTGAGAGCCCCACAGAGGAGGTTAGGGGGTATGTGGGCTCTGGATTGGTTTGTTTACATATAAAAGGCATGCTGGAAGGCAGTTGTTTACTATCTCTAGGAACTGATAACCTTAGGAGGAGTGATCCCTCCAAAGTCAGCAAGGTCCCAGCATCACTTACAGAAACTAGAAGATATAATTATGACACATACGATCCCTGTGAATCCTTGCTCTGATATTATCCTTTGCTGAAGACACAGAGAACACCAAATGCCTCATACAAAAACCTTCCAACAGAAACAAGGCTCCATCCACATACATAGATAGATATGTTACTTTTTCTTGACTTGAATGTGTAATAGGTTCCTATCGTCCAAAAATCAAAATGATTTAAAAGGTTTTGCATAGTATTGCTCCTGTTCCTGTATGCATCCTGTCTTTTCCAATGCTAATTAGTTTCTAGTGTATCCTTGTAGTATTTTTTTATGTAATACCAAACATGTGCATACACTTTTTAGACAATTACCGAAAGAATTCCTTTATATAATTTAGCATTCTGGTCAATAATAATGTGTCTTGAAGCATTTCAGAAATAGGTGATGTACTCAAACTTGGTAAGTTTTGCTTCTAATGAAAAGTATCAATGACTAAAGGGCTTGGCTGACATGCAGTGTAGAAAATCTTAAGACACACTTAATTTTTTTAGGTTTCTGGGAAGTGTTAGAATTTCTTTTATTTGCTCAAGTCTGCCTTGCGGTGGGGTGAGGACAAGGGTAGGGGGAGCTGTCAGAGTTGTGAATTTGCCACAAGCTGGGAATGTTCTTGATCTACCAGTTAGTAAATTCTGAGAGTACATCTTTCTTCTGCGGGCATATTTACATTAAACAACCTTGAGTAAAATGCCTAAACACGTTGTTGTAAATGATACTATGTCATCATTTCTTACGGCTGAGTAGTAGTCCATAGTATATATGTACCACATCTTCTTTATCCAATCCTCTATTGAAGGGCATTTTGGCTGTTTCCATGTCTTGGCCACCGTGAACAATGCTGCGATGAACATGGGGGTGCATGTGTCTTTAAGTACCCATGTTTTCAAGTTTTGTGGTTATATACCCAGTAGAGGGATTGCTGGGTCTAATGGTAGTTCTATTCTTAATTTTTTGAGGAACCACCATACTTTCTTCCATAATGGTTGTACTACTTTACATTCTCACCAACAGTGAATGACTGTTTCTTTTTCTCCACAGCCTCTCCAACACTTGTTATTACCTGCCTTGTTGATAATTGCTAATCTAACCGGTGTGAGGTGGTATCTCATGGTAGTTTTGATTTGTATTTCTTGAATAGTTAGTGATGATGAGCATTTTTTCATGTATCTGTTGGTAATTTGTATTTCTTCTTGGGAGAAGTGTCTGTTCATGTCCTCTTCCTATTTTTTTTATTGGATTGTTTGTTGTTGAGTTTTGTGAGTTCTTTATATATTTTGGATATTAGTCCCTTATCTGAGCTCTTGTTTGAGAATATCATCTCCCATTTAGTTGGTTGCCTATTTGTTTTGTGGTCAGTTTCTTTTGCTGTGCAGAAGCTTCTTAGTCTGATGTAGTCCCATTCATTTATTTTGCCTTCACTTCTCTTGCCTTTGGAATCAAATTCATAAAATGCTCTTTATGGTGAAGGTCCATGAGTTTAGTACCTATGTTTTCTTCTATGTAATTTATTGTTTCAGATTTTATGTTTAGTTCTTTGATCCATTTTGAATTAATTTTTGTACAAGGAGATAAACTATAGTCAAGTTTCATTCTTTTGCATGTGGCTTTTCAATATTCCCAGCACCATTTATTAAAGAGGCTTTCCTTTCTCCATTGTGTGTTTTGGGCTCCTTTATCAAAGATGATTTGACCATATGTATGTGGTTTTATTTCTGGGCTCTCTATTCTGTTCCATTGGTCTGTGTGTCTATTTTTCTGCCAGTACCGTGCTGTTTTGATTATTGTGGCTCTGTAGTATAGTTTGAAGTCAGGTATTGTAATGGATGGACCTTGATAACATTATACTGAGTAAAATAAGTAAATCAGAAAAAGCTAAGGACTATGATTCCATACACAGGTGGGGCACAAAGTTGAGACTCATGGACATAGACAGGGGTGCAGTGGTTACCAGGGGGAAGGGAGGGTTGGAGAAGGAGGGTGATAGGGGAAGGGGAGGGGCTTAAAGAGAAACAAAATATAGGGTGACAGAAGGACACCCTATGATTTGACTATGGGTGATGGGTATACAACATAGTCGACTATCCAAACAATATGGAGATTATTTTTCTAAATCTATGTACTCTGATTGACCAATTTCACCCTGTTAAAGTTAATTGTCTAAATAAAAAAAATTTTTTAAATGAGGTGAAGACCTGAACAGACACTTCTCCCAAGAAGATATACAAACCAACGGATACCTGAAAAGATGCTCATCTTAGCTAGTTTTCTTTTTAGGCAAAATAGCATATACAGTGATGTGTAGAACACCACTCTGTGTATGAGAGACCATCTGGTTCTTTCTAATATTTCCGTATCTTTTTATGATGTTTCTGGGGGCTTCCTTATTTGGAAAATAAGAATGTCACTTTTTTTGGTTTTCTTTTGAAAGTACTTATATCATAAGAACATAGTATCATGATTGAGGTGGCCAGGGAGACAGGAGAAGCATCAATGGGCTGATGGATTATAAAGTACCCCAGTGATTTGAAATTTTGACTCACTGAGAATAGTCTTCTTAAACCTTATCCCCTACCTAATTTATTTCATGAGTGGAGTTGACTTCATAGAGTCTGTCCAGGAGCCTGCTATATTGTGCAGAGAAGCTTGCAGTGAAATCATGCCATTTTACTCTGAGTTTAGACAGAGAGCTGACAATGACTTCCCAGTGCCCAGGCATGTGTGTTGCTATGCTATGACTGTCGTGACCCCCCACTGAGGGCTGAGAAATGATGGAGGGCCCTTAGCAAGGAGTAGGAAGAGGAGGAAGAGGAGAAGCAATGTTTATGCAGCATCTACTATGTCCCAGGCATTGAGCAAGACACTGCATGTAGAGAGGTAGATGTCTCTGTCCTGAGTGACATCAGCTAGTATGTGGAAAACCAAAACAAAACATGAAGAAGAAAAAAGGGATGAAGGAGGAAGCAGGTAAGAAGGAAATGCAGGAGAAGAAAGACAAGAAAGAGAAGTCTGTTTGAGGTTTTTCTTAACCGTTGTAGAAAGAACTGACAATTTCAGTCTCTGGTTAACTTCTTCAAGATAGCGGTCAGCTCACAGAACAGTGTGAACTTTAAACCCAGTAGTGGGCAGGATCCACAGGACCTCACAGTCTTTATCCACTAGCCTGTCTGCTCTCCTGCTCAGTGGGAGAGGTAGGATTTGGGAGGCCAGGAGCTTCTTTCTTTAGAGCTAGTATGTGACTGGCATCCAGGTGAGAGCTGAGCAGCATTGCAGTCCCAGGAGCTCCGCTGTGGCCCTTGGATTTGATTGAATGAGGTTGGAGACCTAGTGTGTCCTACTCACCGACATCATTCAGTCCTAGAAAGATGCCTTGCATGTGCAAGGTGCTAACGGGGGTGTGCCGAGAGAGCATGTTATTGTGGCCTGAACAGGTAAATACCTTTTCCCCAAACATGCCTAGAGCCCCCAGGGAGTATTTAATTTCTCTGAGAATCTGGCTCCACTTGACCTTCAGTAGTCCCAGATGGGTGGTGGTGTGGTGTGGTCTGTACCTGCCCTCACCAAAAAGACTTTCTTCTCTCTCACCAGAAAGAAAATAAGAAAAAAGAGTGAGAATGTGTAAATGATATTTTCTCTGTGTCTGGCTTATCTGCTAGAGGAAAACAAGAAGGAAGTGAAATTGTGTAGGTAGCAGGTGGTTGTTGCCTCACCTGGCTCCCTGTGGGACTGGCCACCTGGATGGCATTGCCTACCCTGTCGCAGTAGCTTTGTCAAAGAATTCTTGGTTCCTCTGTCACACTGTATAAAGAAGCCAAATGACCGTGGGATTTCTCAGCAATAGTTCTCAACTGAGCCTTAATTATTCATATGTGCTGGATTAATTATTCAAGATGACGAATGGGTGATTAGCGTGGTTTACTAGTAGACAAGAGACTGTGAATAGCGTTTGGCAGGAGAGACAAGGCCTTGCTTCAATTTTTTTTTTTTTTTTTTTTTTTTTCTGAAGCTGGAAACGGGGAGAGACAGACAGACTCCCGCATGCGCCTGACCGGGATCCACCCGGCACGCCCACCAGGGGCGATGCTCTGCCCACCAGGGGGCGATGCTCTGCCCCTCCGGGGCGTCGCTCTGTTGCGACCAGAGCCACTCTAGTGCCTGGGGCAGAGGCCAAGGAGCCATCCCCAGCGCCCGGGCCATCTTTGCTCCAATGGAGCCTCGGCTGCGGGAGGTGAAGAGAGAGACAGAGAGGAAGGAGAGGGGGAGGGGTGGAGAAGCAAATGGGCGCTTCTCCTGTGTGCCCTGGCCGGGAATCGAACCCGGGACTTTTGCACGCCAGGCCGACACTCTACCACTGAGCCAACTGGCCAGGGCTTGCTTCTATTTTTGAAGGGTAGAGGGGCTCATGCAGTGACGGTCATGCTGATTTCAGGACACAGCACAGCTTGTGTATGGAGTGACTTTGCCAGTACTTTTGGGGACAGGGAGAAGTGTAGCTAGAGCCTGTACCCAGACCATGGCTCCTGAACCCAGATCATGTTTGATACCAAACTGGTGGTAGTTCTGCCAAGATTCCTTCTGTGTTTGTATTCTTGTTTGCTGTGAAATGTGATCATTTAATAGTCACAGAAACAGATCTTTGGCACAGATGTTCATCCCAGTGTGGAGTGTGTGGAACTGAAAATTTACAGCACCACAGATTGGAGCTCTGTTCCAAGACAAGCGTGGAAACATCTGCTGACAAGGTGGGTGGGATTTCCTGAGTCTCTCCAGGGCCCTGAGCCTGTGCCCTACCAGACTTCACCCTCACCCTAACCAAACCCTGGTCCTGTCCCAGGACTCCACTCTCCTTGCACCTCTTTCCGTGGAGGCCATGTACTCCAAGTCTGCATGTTACCTTGGGCAGACCACCCCCTCTCCCCTGGCAAATGAGGCTGGCACTGTTCTACCTCATGGTCATCTTTGTCCTCTCCTCTCCTCAGTCACAGGGGTGTTAACAGTATAACCTTAGCCCCTTGATCTCGTGCCCTCTAATAACACTTTATTCTGCTTCCCCTCAGACATCCACTCCCATGGCCACACCCTGGACTCTAATTATCTGAAACTGTACCAGCTTCAAATGATAAAACCAAAGATGCCATCCTCTGGCTGCAACCTCCTGTTTATTCTAGCTTATTGATTCTAACTGTAAGTAAATAAGTAAATAAATAAAGTGGTGAAACATATACAATATAAAAGTTACCATTTTAATCATTTTTACATGTGCAGTTCAGTGGCATTAAGTACATCCACATTGTGTGCAACCATCACCACCACCCCTTTCCAAAACTTTTTAACTTCCCAAACTGAAACTCTATCCATTAAATACTAAAGCCTTATTTCCCTCCCTCAACCCCTGGTAACCACTATTCTATTCTGTCTCTATGAGTTTGAATACTCTAGCAACCTCATGGAAGGAGAATCACACATTATTTGTCCTTTTGTGGCTGGCTTAGTTCCCTTAGCATACTGCCCTCAAGGTTCATCCCTCTTGTAGCACAGGACAAGATTTCCTTCCTTGTTAAAGGAATACTATCCCATTGTACGGTTACATTTTGCCTATCTACTTATCAGTTGATGGACACTTGGGTTGTTTCCACTCTTTAGCTATTGTGCATAATGCTGCTATGAACATGAGTGTACACATATCTTGCTTTCAATTCTTTTGGGTATATACTTAGGAGTAGAATTGCTGGGTCATATAATCATTCTATGTTTAACACTCTGAGGAAACACCAAAATGTTTTCCATAGCTGCTGCGCCATTTTACATTCCCACCAATAACACACAAGGTTTCCAATTTCTCCATATCTTCTCCAACACTTATTTTCTTCCTTTTTCCTTCCTTATTTCCTTTTTTATATATTTATAATAACCATCCTAATGGGTTTGAAGTGGTCTCTCATTATGGTTTTGATGTGCATTTCCCTAATGGCTGATGATATTGAGCATCTTTTCATGTGCTCACCAACCATTTATTTCTGTATCTTCTTGGGAGAAGTTTCTGTTCAAGTCCTTTGCCCATTTTTTATTGTATTTTGTTGTTGGGTTGTAGGTTATGTGTGTGTGTGTCTATATATAATTTATATGAGTATCTGTATGGTCTAGAACAGGGGTCTCAAACTTCATGGATTAGTCTGCGGGCCGCACAAAATTGGTGGGTGGGCCGCATGCGGCCCGCGGGGCCTGAGTTTGAGACCCCTGGTCTAGAACCTAATCTCTGATCAGATATATGACTTGCAAGTATTTTCTCACATTCTGTGGGTTGCCTTTTCACTCTGTTGATATGTACTTTGAGGTACAAAAATTTTTAATTTTGACCAAGTTCAAGTTATTATTTTCTTTAGTTGTCTGTGCTTATATCCAAGTTGGTGTCAGAGCCAAATCACTGCTAAATCCAGTGTCATAAAGTTTTTCAACGTTTTCTTCTAAGAGTTTTATATCATAGTTTAGTTCCTATATGTAGGACACTGATCCATTTTGAGTTGATTTTTGTGTATAGTTGAAGGTATGGGCTCAGCTTCATACACAGCATTTTCTTACAGATATGATGACAATCTGTTTTCCTGCTAGGAGGTATAAATTAGACACAGGCTCCTTAAGAGCAGAGACCTTGTTTTCTTTGATACTTGACTCCAAACCCGGAGGCAATACTGGCACGTGGGGAGGGGTCACTGAAGAAATGCTTGTTGAAGGAATGGTCACTCCCATTAGAATCGTGTTTACTGCTGGAATTTCCTTGAACAAAGTTCTTACCTTGTTTATTTGGAGAATTTCTCACTCATCAAAACTAAGCTCAGGCATTCCTTCTTTTAGGAGAGTTTTCTTGGTAAGCTGCTTTCAATATTTCTATTATTTTATAACTAAAGTTTTCTCCATCTACTTTACCAGACTATGAGCTCAAGGGCAGATAGCTCATCTGGATCACTTCTGTTCTCTGGTGTAATAAACAGCACTGGAAAAGGTAAATTTGATGAATTTTTCAATTGAACATTACTATTCCCAGAGTTTATCAAAGCCCAGCAGACTAAACTAGTTTTAAAGAAATAAATGCTAGTTGTACACAAAATATGTTAGGTAGAGCGGGTAAGTCTTCCAGAGAGGTTTGCAACTTCTAATATTTGTTACTAGGGACACAGCCAACAGGAATGTTCACTTCCCTCTTAGTATATGACACTAACCTGGGTAAAACTATGCAGAATTTTTCCTTTTGTTGTTCAGTGACCAGGAGTCACAGTTTCAAATGCCTTTAGGGGTCAGCTAGGTTAATAGGCTGAAGGCAAAAAGCTTAGTGGTTAACTGTGGCAAACACAAGAGCGGAGGGACCATGTCAAGATTCCAGACTGTGGTGCTCGAAGGTGAAGGCGTGTGCCAAGGGCTGGTAAGGCACCCAGCATGACTTGGCCCCCAACGCTATCATACAGGCTCCCAGGGTGTTGCTCCTAAGAGCCGTAATGACTGCATTTACAAATTGCTCCACGAGGGCATGAATTTCAGATTGGCTTGTCCTCCTAGTGTCACTTCAACATTCCTTCAGTGCTGTTTCTTATGACAGGAAAAAAACCCTACAGATCTTTTCCTTCCATGACTGAAAGTCATGTTTACTGAAGGTCAAGAGGTATTTCAGGTGATTGTAGTTAGCCTTGTAAGCGTGCTGACTTGTGCCCTGGAGTGGAAATATTTCTTAAGTACATGCATGTAATTTAATTTGATTTTGAAGAAAGCCTGCTGTAATAGAAACACACACTGACTTTTTCTTTATATAAGAAAAATTCTTGAAAATATCCACTACCTTCCCCCAACTCTATCCCCCATTCACATGTTAACACGAAGTTCCTCTCTTCAGTATCACATCCATTACCTTTTCTTCTTTTCCCATTCCCTCCTCCCCTCCTGTCCTTCTTTGGTATACCCTGCCCCCTCCCCATTACTATCCAGGAATTTCAGCAACTTCATAAGCAGACTTCGAGCACATCTTTTGTAGCTATATTTTTAGACTCGTGCGCCTTGTTTTTCTTAACATCACATTTGAAACTCTACTGTGCACACTGACACATGTCAACCTGTGATCCTGTCCTACAACCTTACGTCTCTCCCAGGCTTCACTATAGTCAAGGATCAGCTCAGATACCCACTCCCGAACCACCTGTCTAAGCACTCTGCACCTGCACCTCACAGCACCAGTGTTGCCATATAGGGTTGTTCATGCCTAATGTAGTCTCCTAAACCAACCCAGGCCTCCTCCCAGGGTATTCTGTACAGCAATGTTTGTTATGCATTTATATCCTCTATTTAGTTAGTCTTAAATTTTTCTTGTGAATGACCCTTTTCTGAAATTGTTTAATGTGGTAGATGAATACTAAGAGTAAAGGCAGTAACATCACATTTTAACAAAGCTCATTGCCGATTGAAATAAAAAAAAAATTAAGTATCTAAAATTAATTGCTAAAATAGCACTTTATTGTAAAAAAAAATCCTGAGCAGGTCATTTGTTATCCCTTGTGGACATACATTTTCACTTCTTTAAACTAGATAAGAAAAATCACAGTATGCTTTACTTTAGTGTAAAAATCAATTTATTATACAACAATCATACAGAATGCTTTTTTATCTACAAAGAAAAATGGCTTCTCCTGTCTCCCTGGCCACCCCAATCATGATACTATGTTCTTATGATATAGTACTTTAAAAAGAAAACCAAAAAAGTGACATTCTTATTTTCCAAATAAGGAAGCCCCCAGAAACATCATAAAAAGATATGGAAATATTAGAAAGAACCGGATGGTCTCTCACACACAGAGTGGTGTTCTACACATCACTGTATATGCTATTTTGCCTAAAAAGAAAACTAAGAACTACCTTTCTCACAGGAGTGGGGAGGACTTTACCCCCCAATATGCCTAAGTAGTTCAACATAAAACTTTGAAGGGTTGAAAATTTGTTTAATTTCATTATGGAAACATTCTGTTAGTTTAAAAAATTGGGGCAATTATTCATCAATATGTTTATGGTATTCATTTAAACGCTTTTGTTCCTACAAGTAAGAGAAAATTTGGGAAAAAATAATTTTCCAGTATTTTTAACAGAGTTTTGAAAATAGTTTTGTTTCAGAAAAATCACATTAAAAGTAAACACTTTTTTTTAAGTTGTAACATGAAATGGCAGGTTAAAATATTTACCTGATTCAATTTTTGTGGCTAAGATTTTGTAGCATGGTATAATTTAACTGGCCCTTGAATAGTTTAAGGCTACAAGTGTTCATTAAGCATTCCTAGCATTAAAGACCGATGAGAAATAAGCAGCCTGAAACCTCTAACTAAACTATCTTGACAGTGTAAACTACCCAAGTTTTCCCTTTGATCTAAGGTTCCCCGCTGCCCTGCCCTCTGAGCTCCTGGCTTCTCTTTCTGTTGCACAGTGGCTGCACCCCTTGCTCTGCAGGTAGGAAGCCCAGAGCGCCCAGAACTGCAAGTGTGATGCAGAGCGGAGAGGCTTCAGGCCTCACTGACAATTAGGAAAAAGCTGAATACAGTGAATGACCAGTCACATCTGTTTTCTCTCTGAATCTCCTTTTCACCTGGCATGTGCTTTGAGAAGAACAGATTTTAGCCATGTCTGAGACCTAAAACTAAACTGAGTGCAGCTGCTCCAGGGCCTCTCCTTAATCCAAGTGTGTTTGTCATAGAGGAGCAGTCAGTCATACGCGAAGCTAGCCCTTGTTTCAGAATGAGTTTCTGGGAGAACAAATCTTGTAACGACACAGATATAATGTGATGGAAGTGGGGATTCAGCACCCTAGAGCAAGTCAGTTTCAGAAAACGATTTAGAGAAAAAATTCAGAGGTTAAGTGGGTATCAGATAGACGTCTGTTCAACAGAAATGGATCAACAAGCAGAGAGTGGAATGTGGTGGGCACAATGCTGTCACCATGAAGACTAGTCTAAGATCAGGCACCTTTGAAAAAGCAGGCCAGAATCCTGAGTGGGGAGTTTACATGAAAGAGAAGACAGAAAAGGCAGCACAATGTCAACGTACAATCTCAGCACAAAAGTCAGCGCTTCTATTTTTTAAACAGAAAAAATAATTTAAAAATTATAGAGGTCAGGGAGAAGAAATCGGAAGAAGACAGAAAGGCACTCCTAAACGCACTGGAATGTGGTGGGGCAGTGGTGACAATGCCTTCCTGGTGCTTAAGCATTTGATGTCAACCTTATGACCTAAAATGTTATTTTAAAAAGAAGGTAGAGAGAATAAATAATACTTTTATAAGTATAAATCATCATCAAATCTTCGGAAAAGATTGTTTCCATTCTTGGTACAATGGAACAGTAGCAGTCCCACACTTAGAGGAGGAAGGAGACACCATCAATAACTTCCTGCGCTGCTGTGCTAGTTTCTCAGCACAGACCGCATTACCTGAGCTGGGGAAAGATGTGCTGAGTTTGCCAAATTGGCACTGCAGCGTGCTTCACTACCCGCCCATGGTTCAGCGTTAAAATCTCTCTCTAATCTTGTGATCTGTAGCTCCTATTTTCAAAAACTTAACCTGCAAAGAGTGGTATTTGGGAATACTAGTCATAAAAAATAGCTGACAAATTCAACATGCCTTTCCCCCATTGTTCTGTTCATTCTGATTTATACATGTCCCAGGGGCATAGCATCCTAAGGAAAGGGTAGACTGGACTTGGGTCCTTGTTCAGAAAGATATGGCCAGCCAGGTTTAGATCCTGCTTTTAAATACTGAGCATGTGTCTGTCTAGATTAGAATATCCTAACCTAGGGCAATTTAACATAAGAGGTAGACATGAATAATTAAGAAAACCAAATTAAAACTGAGGAACAACTATTCAAAGCCCCTGAGCTGTGAGGTTTTGGCAGAAGACTTTTTTTTCTTCCTAGAAAAACTAATCTTCAAAATTAAAAAAAGATACAAGGTTCACTACCATATCACTATGCTGAAAATCAGGAGTGGTTGTGGAAACCTGACAGACAACACAGCTTGAGAGAGAGAAAGGTTTTGCCAGGCTTTCCATTTGTCATCCCATCTTACTATCTTCTGGGGTTGATTCCTGAAGAAACAGAGACTACCCACTGACAATTATTGCTTCATGTAGATTACAACATACCCTGTGTATTTAGGAGATAATTAACATTTTCTTTTGAACATTTTCATGTGAACAAAACTCTTAACTTTTTATTTGAAGACTTGCTGTGTAAAACGATTTTCCATGTTTCCTGGCTTTGTCTGGGTATAAGGCATCATGAAGACAGTTTCCGGAGAGGGGTTAAGTCTGGGGGGCGGGGTGGGAACAAAGAGACAAGTTGCACCAGTTCTGAGGTTATGAATTCAACCTCACCTCAATGCTGACAGGACTCAGTTAACAGATTAACCTACTAGCAAGATAGTAATACATTCTGGGTACAAATGATTTTTAAACTCAAAAGAAATTAGTTTATTCTAAAACGTACATAACTTTTAATTCAGTCCTTGCCTGGAAAACAAGCGGATCTCTTAGGCTATTACGTATGCTTTGTCTGTTGCTTGAGTTTACTGTGTTTTCTTGTTGGTCGCTCCATTAGCTGCAGTGAAGTAGGCTTTGGAAAAACCATTCTTAACTTCTTTCCCTGCCGGTGACTCCTCCATCTCTTTCTTCTTTGGCGTTTTTTGATATGTCTGTTGGATGTGTACATTTGGAAGAGAAAAAGAAAGAAAAAAGAATGCTTTGGTAAGATCTTGTCTCTAAAGTGGCAGATAGTCTAAAACAGTGCATTATTTTCTTGGTTCCTGCACTTTCTAATAAGAATTCTTGTTTTTAATATGACAATTTTTAAGCTTCTGGTTAAAAGTAAAAACAGGGTGAAAACAGGACACATGTATTAATTCTAATGAAAGGCTGTTTCTTCTACCTCATCAGCATCGAATTTATGCATTGAAGTTAGCATTCAATTTATGCTGCATTAATTGCTTACTTGGAAAAGTTTTTAGTTTCTTTTCAATTGACATATAGTTAACATACATTATAGCTGTTTCAGGTGTACAATAGAATGATTCAATATTTGTATATACTGTGAAACTATCACCACAAGTCTAGTGACCATTCATCACCACACAGACTTTTTTCTTCTGATGAGAACTTTTAAGATCTCTCTTAGCAACTTGCAAATATGCAACACAGTATTATTAACTATAGTCATCATGCTGTACACTACATCCCAGGACTTATTTAAGGCCACAATTTAAAAAAATATAATCCAAGTGAAGAAGTGCTGTTATTTTAAAAGTACTAAGTGCTTGGGACTTTGACTTGATTTGGCTTTTGGCATATTTTCGCTATTCTGACAAAAACATGATCTCATCTCATTTTTATCTTTTTATTTTTTGAAGCAATGATATTAAGGGTTAAGACTAAATGAATATACTCAACTTTAAAAGACTAAGATTTAATTGAACCAACAGGCTGAGTTAAAGCTTTAAGTGCCACTGTCTACCCTTGCTGGGCTACCTGCTTCTCCTCTTGTTTCCACCCCAAAATGACTCCCTTAGCCTCCCTTTAACATTCTTTAGCTTTTTTCTTCTTTTCATGGCTTTGTTTGGTCCTAACAATGGTTATTTCTTTAGAAATTCTCAAAGAAAACTTTGATCTCTTATAACAGACAAAGCCTAGCCAGTCCAATTGCAGAAACGCCACAGCTGAAAAACTGTCAGAAGTTCAGTTCCCACAATTGTACTTTGTATAAAACCACTATGGGCTGACTTCCCACAAATGCAAACTAAAATCAGAAAGCACTGTTTGTCTGGAGAAGAAGAAAATACAGTGACTACAATTTCAAAAGTACTGTTTTGAATATAAATATATGTTCTCATTTTTTTCATGAAGTTTTCTGTTTCTCTAGCCTACAAAGGAGAGCAATTTAAATCTACAACCACCTGAGGCTGTGCTGTTCCCACTTTCATCAGTTCTTGCTGAACAGAGTTGCTTTAAAATTGCATTTTGACGCTTTCCTCCCTTTAAATTGTTAACTAAAAAGAAAATGACACTCAAGGAAAAGTCACTGTGTCCTTTGCATACTGATTTGCTTTAAAATAATTTTTTCCCAAATAAACAGTGAATCTGTAACATTAAAGTAACTGATATGGAAACAATTTTTTAATATTAAATTCATGTAGCCCATGTTTTACTACATTTATATAAATTTCTTGGATCCGCCTTACTGTGCAGTGTTTAACTTTCAGATTCAGACTTCAGTAGTGCAGTGCAAATTATAATATAAATGCATAATATTTTTGATAAAACTTTATATGTATACATTGAAAAATGTCTAACAGAATGCCCACTAGACTAACAGTGGTTATCCTTCGAGGAGGACCTCCTTTGTTGGGAAAGGAGTTATGAAAGCAGGTTTCATTGTTTACTTTGTGCATCTCTGTTATCTGAATTTATCTACAAGCATTTACTACTATAATATTTGATCAGTAAAATTAAATATATAATGCAAAAATGCACAGTCTGTTTTACCACTGAACATTTACATTTAACTTACATGGAAATAAAAATTTAAGAACAGGATGACCAAGGTAAGCATGTAAGAAGACTGGAAGATGAGACACCCGAAGGGGAAGCCACATGGCTTCACGACAGCGCTCATGGTGTGGGTGATGGTGAGCACGAACTGCACCTGGGAGGAGGCAGGAAGGGCATCACAGTGAGGGAGCCAGGCTGAGCCATGTAACTAACACTGTGAAATTCTATGTACTTAGAAATCAACTACTCTTACTCCCTCAGTTTTGCAGAAATAAAACAAGAAAATGCTAAAGCAGCCCATATATTATCCAGAAATTTTATTTAAAGTTATATTAATAAGTAATTATAATTGCTCATTAATTTTCTCATGAAAAAATAGCAATTGAAATGATTTAGATAAAGATGATTTAACATCAACATTGATTTAAAAAGTATTCACCTACATTTCAAAGCAAGCAATAACCAATTTGCATACACAAAGGACATTTTAACAAACTAGGCTACATTCTTAAAATGCCATTTGTAGAGAATATAGGCAGCTTTTCACACATAGAGAAGCCTCTGACTTCTAAGACTGGGATTCCTATTATCGTATTTCCCCATGTATAAGACGCACCTTAATTTTGGGGCCCGAAATTTGAAGAAAAAAAGGATTACATAAAGTTACTGAACTCGTTTTACAAATACTGATCGACTTACGACCTATGCAACTTATGACCATTTGACTTTACGACCATAATCGCTAGCCACGACTGCTCCGCATCTGGCAGTGTAAGCGTTGCCCAGCTGGGCGTACGACAGTGCGGACCAGCTTCCAGCAGCACTACCATCTCCGCGTGCACCATTTCAACTGTTATCCCAGACTCGGTACAGCAATTTGTGTTTTGTGTCTTGGATATTTTTCATGAAATCCCTCCCAAGATGTCTACCAAGAGGAAATTGTCTTTGCAAATATTAAACCAGTTGTACTGGTAATGCAGTGTTTTACTTAAACCTGATGAATGTAAAAATAAGAAACAAAATGGTGTAGAGATGATACAAATGGCATAAAATGAACAAAGAAAATTATGATATATAACAATGAAAGAAAATTATGATAAAATATGACTTAAAGATTTTTATAACATCATTTCACATTACTGTACATATAGCCTACTCAACTTATGACCAAATCGTGTTACGACCAGTCTGTCGAACCAATCGTGGTCGTTAAGTCGAGCACTAGCTGTATTAATCATAAAATTCATACAACTCCTCATCACTATTAGCTTGTCCTCATCTCTGTCTGATGACGAATCATTGTCTTCAACAATGAGCACAAAAGCAAGTGCGAAAAAGTGGGAAATGCAATTTAAAAAAACCCTAAAACCATTGTATAAGACGCACCCAGTTTTAGATCCCAATCTTTTTTTGAAAAAGCGTGTGTCTTATACATGGGGAGATATGGTATCTTCTCCCACCCATGACAGTGTCTAGAAGCTGCCCATGGAGAAGAGAAGAAAGGAGAGCAGACATACCAGCTGAGCCTGTGTGAGGTATTTCTTCCACCACAGATACTTGTGCATCGATGGAAACACAGACAATCCATAGTAGGAATACATAAGAATGTGGATAAAACTGTTCAGAGTGGGTCCAAAGAAACCTACAAAAGTACCACATAGAAATGATTGCTCTTCTAGAAAGTAAGACTGTTTATTCTGTCAAGTGAGATCCTTCCTGCTCATCATAAAGATGAATAACACATATGGCATAATAATTCACATGGGTAAACTCAACCTGACTACTGTGCATTTCTCCAGGAATCAGCAAAAGTCACCCAGGTAGAAAGACTAAACTAAATAGTGCTTCAGAGTATAACCAAACAGGTAATCCCTGATTTGCAAAGGTTTTACTGTCCCTTTATTCATAACTCTTGGCTAATCAGGGAGAAAAAAAATATTAGCTTACAACTAACAGCATAATTTCTTTGAGAGAGAAGTGTCTTAGCTTTAGCTAAACCTTTGATGAGTCATTTTGATTGTAGGAGAGCCTTCAATACACCGCTGAAGAGGGCACTCAAGAGTCAAGGAAAAAGTGCTGCTCTTCCGAAGGAAGTGAATGAAAGGACCTAGGAAGCAGGGGATGCTGGGGAAGGTGAGAGGACAGGGAGAGAGACAAGCCAGTGGGGTCAGAAAAGGCTGCAACTGAGGGGAGACTGGTCAGCGAGACCTTCCCAGTAGCTGGGCCACCTCATCAACTTTTAGGACAAGGAATATCTAAAATCCAATTTTAGGAAACTTGCTGTGCTACCATATGCTAAAGCATTCCTCCAACCCCTGCGATTGTCTTCACAAATTCTTCCTGAACTGCCACCAGTGTGGGTGAGTGGTGAGTCAGCACACCAAGGAGGAAGGACTGAGTTCTGTATTGGTCAAAAAGACAGAGCTGCTAGAGGGAAGATGGGGAGATGGGTTACTTGTTGAAAACAGGGAGCTCACTACTGTGAGGATTAAATCAATATGTGTAAAGTGATTCTCGGTGTTCACTTTGTGCTGGGTCCTGTTCTGTGTGTTAGCTTAGGATCCAGAGGGCTGATTTATGAGCCACGGATCCTGTGATAAAAGAGCGCATGGAGCTAAAGGACCACACTTGGATATGTTACTTTGACTTTGTAACAAATTTTTATTTTCTCACCTAGAAAATGGGTGTAATAATAATTACTTCTTATGGTTGTGGTAGGATTAATAGGTATATAATTCTATATAAACTAAAAGGCATTGCATGTGTTAATTAATCAATTTAAATTCTCTAGCATGGTTTCCCAACTGGATTAGAGGTCCAGGTGGATAAATGCAAATGAATGAATAACAAAAGGAGTAACACCACACATCTAGTGAGCTCTTAAGAAACACTGGCTAGAGTGACTTGCCACGTCAATTTATATGAAACCACAAATGAGTTTTCATTTCCATCAACTAATTAAAAATAAGTATCAATAGTTGCTGCTATAATTTGTATAGTATTCCAGATTGAATAGAATTTGTCACACACAAGGTATTTTATTCATAGGAATTCTATGCTTTTACACAGTGATTATTTGAGACAAACTTTTAGATGCTTAGTGATTTGTAATCAAATGTTGACAATCATAAAAACACTTAACCTTGATAATTGTCCTTAAGTGATGATTATAGTCTATATGTTGATTACAATTAAAGTCTATTATAGTCTTTGAAACTAAACTCAAGAAACTAGATTCTGCCAGGCTCGGAGAGGTGTGCAGTTTCTCTTTCTGCCCTCCGTAGCCCAGCAACTTCCTTCTTCACACAATGTTCAAGTTTGCAACTTCACAGTCACTGATACACTCCAAGTATCCTCGGTATTTTAAGAACTCTCATCTTTACAAGATCCTAAATCCTAGGACAAAATCATTTTGACTTAAGTTCTAGCTATTCTGACTTCAGAGAATATTTTTAATTCTTGAGTAGAACAGCATCGGATAGGAGCACCGTTTTCGCTAGCTCAGGTTTTCTCTCACTGAGGTCACACTGGCCCCACTAGGAAGTTGATGCAGTAAGAACCATCATCGCTGCAGCTTGCTGAAAAAGTAAAATAGACTTTGAAAAGAAATACAGAGCCAGGCTAAATATTGTCTCATGAAATTTGTCTTTCATTTAAAATATATACATATGAACAAATAGGTTATAATGTGAAACATATTATTATAATTCTTGGTTTTTAAAAAAGTCAATAGTCTGGTGGGTCAGCAATGAGGCTTTAATTTTTTAGAATAGAAGAACAAGCCTTAAAAGTTTAAGTGACTCAACCAATACTACAGCCAACTGGTGACTGTGGGAGGTGCTACATTTATGTCTTCAGTCCCAGGTACTGGAGTAAAATGACTCCAATTAGGATATGTATTTCTGACCACTGGACATTTGGTGCATGGAAAAGAAAATATTATTAAATTTTAAGGTAATGCTCAGCCTTTGCCAGTATCAAAGACCAGAAACAAATGGCCACTGCAAACATGTGCTTCCATGCATGACAGAGCAGGCTGTGCCTACTCCCCTTCCCGTCTGATCTGCAAGCCATGCGCACTACAGCAAACACACAAGTCTTGCAAGAGCCATTACATAGAACTGAAAAATTAATAAGATAACTTACTTTGCCCACAAGGTATCCAGTTCAAAACACACCACCAGATGTTAAACATAGAGGCATGATGATATACATGAAGAAAAGTAATCTGACTGGTTTTTTTCCTCAAAACGAAGAAAATTGTGTCCAGGAACTCTATTAATTTGGAGAAGTAATACCACCATAACACCTTGGCTACCTGTAAAAATTTTAAAAGGGGAAAAATAATGTGAGCAATGCAAACACCCCGCCCCCCAGCATTGTGCCCTGTCCTTCGCTAGTGTGCATCTCTCAGACTGTTGGAAAAGCATCTGCCTGGTGTCTTCACCTGTTTTTCCTTATTCCCAGCAACTAACCTATTCTTGAGTTTTCTCTCCCAAAGTTACGCCCTTGCACCTACAGAAGCAACTCACATTCCTCTTAAAAAACACCTTTTCTCTGGAAATTCACCCTCTCTTTCCTCAGGCTGAATCAACTGCTTCTTCATTTATATTCCCAAATTACTTTATGCTTCTATTTTAATAACCATAATAAAGCAGTTAGTATTAGCAATTCATCTTTCCTAACAGACTCACTCACTTGAAGGCAGAGGCTGTCTCACCTTTTCTCAGGGCCTAGCACTCAGCAGATCACTACTGTTTGTTACACTAGGTTCAACCTTATATCTAGTCTTACAATGTATATGTTTTGCTCTTAAAATTATACTACCCAAGAGCAGTCTACCACTACTTCTTTTATGTCTCTTCCTTAGAAGATTAAAAATCAAGATGCTCTTCTTCCTCAGTGACAGTGGTAGGTCATGATTACCACTTCCTTTCCTTCCCGACTCCCTTGGTACTATATAATAGAAACTTTGAAATTAGGATACAAGCTCTAGTCTACTCCTCAAGATGACGGAGGATGACGTCAGAGTAATGGCGGAGTAGGAAGCGATACCGATAAATCTCCCCCAAACCTCAACAAGATCTTCAACCAGAAACAGAAAAACCTATCCTTGGAGCCTCCAGATGTTTTGCAATACACCCAAAGGTATGATCGAGCAAAAAATTGGCTAAATATATAACCAAACCCCGAAGGAAATAGGGAGTAAGAAATGCTCCGCCTTCCTCACTAACCTAAACAGGGCGATTTTCACTGGAAACTGAGAATATAGAAACTAAGGCGGGCAAAGGGGGTGAATAGATCCAGGCCGCGGCACAAACGGCCGAACCAGGCTGTGGCACGGAGATCTAAGCCAAGGAAAAACTGTTCCTGTGACAACCTGGGCAATACAGCTAACACCTGCGCCAAACCCAGAAAAGAAAGACAAGCGGCACAGCCATTTTACCTGATCCCCTGGTAGGCGCATATTGGGCGAGAGATTCCTTCCAAAGCCCCCGGAGGGTGCGCCCGTGTTACTCCACAGAGAGGCAGAGTCAGAGGCCTTTGTGTGGGCTGAAAGCCTCCGGGCTGCCCCAGCACCCGGGGAGAGCCGCACACGGGGAGGAAGCGAGAGCTAATTCCAACACTGGAACTTTTCAGTGCGGGCGGGAGGTTTCACTCAGAGGGCGAGACTCCGGCCTCACATCCTGGTCTGCGCGCACGGAGAGTGGGAAGGAGACTCCTCCCAGCACCTCCGGAGTGGGAGCCCGTGTTGTCCCACGGAGGGGCAGAGTCGGGGGCCTTTGTGTGGGCCGAGGGCGGAGTCACGGGCCGCCCCAGCGCCTTGAAAGAGCGGCACACGGGGACGAGCGAGAGCCCATTCCAACATTGGAACTTTTCAGTGCGGGCGGGGGGTTTCACTCAGAGGGCGAGACTTTCAGTCTAACATCCTGGTCTGCGTGCGCAGACCCGCCCATGTTACCAGACAGAGTGACAGAGCCAGAGGTCTTTGAGTAGGCGAAAGCCCCGGCTGATTATGCTACCAGCTCTGACTGACTGAGCCTTACCCAGAGCCCTGTGCTGAGTGGAAATAAGAGTGGAGAGTTGCCCGCTCTTTGATCCTCTTACTATCCAGGCAGAGGCAGCAGCAATCCCATAGATGGATTCTCAGGCTGCTGGTTGACGAAGGAAAGATTAGGAGAGAGGCTCCTGGAACACGGACTCTCTCACTGTCGGAGCCTATAAACGCTAATGAGCCTCGACTGCCAACGAGACTGAAGCACAATACATGACATCGCCATAGAGACTTATCAACTGAAAACCTCTACCTGAGCGTGCCAAAGGGGCAGAACCCGGGGTACAGAGTCGCCGACCAGGAAGAGGGAGAGAAAAGAAAAAGCAAGAAGATAACCTCTCAAAATCAGAATAATCCGCAGACTTTATAACCTATCCCATTTTATTATATTTGTTCGTTTGTTTCTCTTATCTTCATCCTTGATTTTTTTTTCTTTTTTATTTTTTTTTTCCTCCTCCAATTTGGTCGTTTAACTCCCTACCGGTCTTACTCTCTCCTCTCCTTGAACTACACTACCCATAAGTGTTACATCTCCCATTATCTTTTCTTTCCTCTTCCTTTCTCTCTATGAGGGTTGCACTCCAAAACCCTTAACTCTCTCTCTCTCTCTCTCTCTCTCTCTCTCTCTCTCTCCTTTTTTCTTTTTTCTTCTTTTAGTGGTTCCCTCTTTTTTTCTCTCTCTCTTTCTTCTTTTCTCCCTCTATATTAGTTTCTTCCTTTTTCCTTTACATCTCCTCTCATTCAAACCTCAATAACAAACGAATTATTTTATCTGGGACTCAAACTTATGTTTGTGGCATTTTGGGGGGTTTTTACTTCACCTTTTTAACTCACTAGCAGTGCTCCCATCCCTGGCTCTCCATTTTATCAAGCTCCTGTTCCACTAAATACAATAGTAATTTTTTAATTTGTCCCCCCATTTTCCTATTTCCCTCTTACTCCTCTCATCATAACTCTTAGTCAACCAACACCTAAACGCAAATCATTTTATTCTTGATCCAAATTTTTTCATTATTTGCTTTTTGTGGGTCCATACCCCCACCCTTTTTTTTTTTTCTTGCCCCTTTATTACTTTTCCCCAATTCAGGCCCTCCATTACAGGCATTGTTTGTTCTATTAAATACAATATAATTCACAGTTCACCACAAGATTTTCTCAAGAAAGAAGGGAGAGGAGAGGAGAGAAAAAAAGGAGGGGGGGAATAATTTCCTTTTTTTAAATTTTTATTTTATTTTATTTTTCTTTATTTCATTATTAATTTTTTTTAAAAAAAAACTTTTTTAAATTTTTTATTTTTTTAACTTTTTATTTTTTATTAAATTTTATTAATACTATCAACAAAACCACCCTCAGATGCCATTAAGGAAGAGAAAATCGAATATCATGGATACAAAAGAAAGAGAGGTAACACAGATAGAAGAGGAAAAATCTATGGAGAAAAAATTTAATATATTGGAAACCTTGGAGTTAAATGACAGAGAATTCAAGATAGAAATCCTAAAAATACTCAGAGATATACAAGAAAACACAGAAAGGCAATTTAGGGAGCTCAGAAAACAACTCAATGAACACAAAGAATATATGTCCAAGGAAATTGAAACTATAAAAACAAATCAAAAAGAGATGAAAAACTCAATTCACGAGCTGAAAAACAAAGTAACAAGCTTGGCTAATAGAACAGGCCAGATAGAAGAGAGGATTAGTGAAATAGAAGACAAGCAACTTGAGGCACAACAGAGAGAGGAAGAAAGAGACTCAAAAATTAAAAAAAATGAGATAGCCCTACAAGAATTACCTGACTCCATCAGAAAGAATAACATAAGAATAATAGGTATATCAGAGGGAGAAGAGAGAGAAAATGGAATGGAGAACATACTCAAACAAATAATAGATGAGAACTTCCCAAGCCTGTGGAAAGAACTAAAGCCTCAAATTCATGAAGCAAACAGAACTCCGAGTTTTCTTAACCCCAACAAACCTACTCCAAGGCACATCATAATGAAATTGGCACAAACCAATGGCAAAGAAAAAATTCTCAAGGCAGCCAGGGAAAAGAAGAATACAACATATAAAGGAAGGCCCATTAGATTATCATCAGATTTCTCAGCAGAAACTCTAGAAGAGAGTGGACCCCAATATTTAAAGTCCTGAGAGAGGAACTTTCAGCCACGAATACTATACCCATCAAAGCTATCCTTCAAATATGAAGGAGAAATAAAAACATTCACAGATACAGAAAAGATGAGGGAATTTATCATCAGAAAACCCCCACTCCAGGAATTACTAAAGGGGGTTCTCCAATCAGATACAAAGAACAAAAAAAAAATAAAGCCACAAGTAAAAGCTCCAAGAAGAACATAATAAAACCAAATTTAAACTGTGACAACAACAAAAAGAAAGGGGGGAGAGGATGGAGATTAACAGTAGCAAAGGACGATGGAGTGCAAAAGTACTCACAAAATAGTGTGCTACAATGAACAGGGTAGGAACCCTTTTCATTACCTAAAGGTAACCACCATTGAAAAAACCACCACAAAAGCACATGAGATAAAAAAGATAGCAACAGTGGAAAGATGTATGGAATACAACCAAATAAAAACAAAAGATAAAAAAACGAAAGAGAAGGATCAAACAAGACACAAAACTAACAGAAAGCAATCTATAAAATGGCAATAGGGAACTCACAAGTGTCAATAATTACACTAAATGTAAACGGATTAAACTCACCAATAAAAAGGCACAGAGTAGCAGAATGGATTAAAAAAGAAAATCCAACTGTATGCTGCCTACAGGAAACTCATCTAAGTAACAAGGATAAAAACAAACTCAAAGTGAAAGGCTGGAAAACAATACTCCAAGCAAATAACATCCAAAAAAAAAGCAGGTGTAGCAATACTCATATCTGATAATGCTGACTACAAGACAACAAAAGTACTCAGAGACAAAAATGGCCATTTCATAATGGCTAAGGGGACACTGAATCAAGAAGACATAACAATCCTTAATGTATATGCACCAAACCAAGGAGCACCAAAATATATAAGACAGCTACTTATTGACCTTAAAACAAAAACTGACAAAAATACAATCATACTTGGAGACCTCAATACACCGCTGACGGCTCTAGATCGGTCATCCAAACAGAGAATCAACAAAGATATAGTGGCCTTAAACAAAACACTAGAGCACCTGGATATGATAGACATCTACAGGACATTTCATCCCAAAGTGACTGAGTATACATTTTTCTCCAGTGTACATGGATCATTCTCAAGAATTGACCATATGTTGGGCCACAAAAACAACATCAGCAAATTCAGAAAAATCGAAGTTGTACCAAGCATATTTTCTGATCATAAAGCCTTGAAACTAGAATTCAACTGCAAAAAAGAGGGAAAAAATCCCACAAAAATGTGGAAACTAAACAACATACTTTTAAAAAATGAATGGGTCAAAGAAGAAATAAGTGCAGAGATCAAAAGATATATACAGACTAATGAAAATGACAATACAACATATCAGAATCTATGGGGCCTGACCAGGCGGTGGCGCAGTGGATAGAGTGTTGGACTGGGATGCAGAGGACCCAGGTTTGAGACCCCGGGGTCGCCAGCTTGAGTGCAGGCTCATCTCCTTTGAGGAAAGAGCCCACCAGCTTGGACCCAAGGTCGCTGGCTCCAGCAAGGGGTTACTCAGTCTGCTGAAGGCCCGCGGTCAGGGCACATATGAGAAAGCAATCAATGAACAACTAAGGTGTTGCAGCGCGCAGTGAAAAACTAATGATTGATGCTTCTCATCTCTCTCTGTTCCTGTCTGTCTGTCCCTGTCTATCCCTCTCTCTGACTTACTCTCTGTCTCTGTAAATAAATAAATAAATAAATAAATATTTAAAAAAAAAAAAAAGAATCTATGGGATGCAGCAAAAGCAGTGATAAGAGGGAAGTTCATATCACTTCAGGCATATATGAACAAACAAGAGACAGCCCAAGTGAACCACTTAACTTCACACCTTAAGGAACTAGAAAAAGAAGAACAAAAACAACCCAAAACTAGCCAAAGAAAGGAGATAATAAAAATCAGAGCAGAAATAAATGAAATAGAGAACAGTAAAACTATAGAAAAAATTCATAGAACAAAGAGCTGGTTCTTTGAAAAGAGCAATAAAATTGACAAACCCTTGGCAAGACTTACCAAGGAAAAAAGAGAAAGAATCCATATAAACAAAATCCAAAATGAAAGAGGAGAAATCACCACGGACACCGTAGATATACAAAGAATTATTGTAGAATACTATGAAAAAATTTATGCCACTAAATTCAACAATCTAAAAGAAATGGATAAATTCCTAGAACAATACAACCTTCCTAGACTGAGTCAAGAAGAAGCAGAAAGCCTAAACAGACCTATTAGTACAGAAGAAATAGAAAAAACATTAAAAACCTCCCCAAAAATAAAAGTCCAGGACCTGACGGCTATACCAGCGAATTTTATCAAACATTCAAAGAAGACTTGGTTCCTATTCTACTCAAAGTCTTCCAAAAAATTGAAGAAGAAGCAATACTTCCAAACACATTTTATGAGGCCAACATAACTCTCATACCAAAACCAGGCAAGGATGGCACAAAAAAAGAAAACTACAGACCAATATCTCTAATGAATACAGATGCTAAAATACTAAACAAAATACTAGCAAATCGAATACAACAACATATTAAAAAAATAATACATCACAATCAAGTGGGATTCATCCCAGAATCTCAAGGATGGTTCAACATACGTAAAACGGTTAACATAATACACCATATCAACAAAACAAAGAACAAAAACCACATGATCTTATCAATAGACGCAGAAAAGGCTTTCAATAAAATACAACACAATTTTATGTTTAAGACTCTCAACAAAATGGGTATAGAAGGAAAATATCTCAACATGATAAAGGCCATATATAATAAACCATCAGCTAACATCATATTAAATGGCACTAAACTGAAGGCTTTCCCTCTTAAATCAGGAACAAGACAGGGTTGTCCACTCTCTCCACTGTTATTTAATGTACTAGAGGTTCTAGCCAGAGCAATCAGACAAGACAAAGAAATAAAAGGCATCCATATCGGAAAAGAAGAAGTAAAGGTATCACTTTTTGCAGATGATATGATCCTATACATCAAAAACCCCAAAGAATCCACAAAAAGACTACTAGAAACAATAAGCCAATACAGTAAGGTCACAGGATACAAAATCAACATTCAGAAGTCAATAGCCTTTCTATATGCCAACAATGAAACAATTGAGAATGAACTCAAAAGAATAATCCCCTTCACAATTGCAACAAAAAAAAATAAAATACTTAGGAATAAACATAACAAAGAATGTAAAGGACTTATATAATGAAAACTATAAACCATTGTTAAGAGAAATTGAGAAAGATATAATGAGATGGAAGAATATTCCTTGTTCTTGGTTAGGAAGAATAAATATAATCAAGATGGCTATATTACCCAAAGCAATATACAAATTTAATGCAATTCCCATCAAAATTCCAATGACATTTTTTAAAGAAATAGAGCAAAAAATCATCAGATTTATATGGAACTATAAAAAACCCCGAATAGCCAAAGCAATCCTAAAGAAAAAGAATGAAGCTAGGGGCATTACAATACCTGACTTCAAACTATATTATAGGGCCACGACAATCAAAACAGCATGGTATTGGCAGAAAAATAGACACTCAGACCAATGGAACAGAATAGAAAGTCCAGAAATAAAACCACATATATATAGTCAAATAATTTTTGATAAAGGGGCCAAGAACATACAATGGAGAAAAGAAAGCCTCTTCAATAAATGGTGCTGGGAAAACTGGAAAGCCACATGCAAAAGAATGAAAGTGGACTACAGTTTATCCCCCTGTACTAAAATTAACTCAAAATGGATCAAAGATCTAAACATAAGACCTGAAACAATAAAGTACATAGAAGAAGACATAGGTACTAAACTCATGGACCTGGGTTTTAAAGAGCATTTTATGAATTTGACTCCAATGGCAAGAGAAGTGAAGGCAAAAATTAATGAATGGGACTACATCAGACTAAGAAGTTTTTGCTCAGCAAGAGAAACTGATAACAACATAAACAGAAAGCCAACTAAATGGGAAATGATATTTTCAAACAACAGCTCAGATAAGGGCCTAATATCCAAAATATACAAAGAACTCATAAAACTCAACAACAAACAAACAAACAATCCAATAAAAAAATGGGAAGAGGACATGAACAGACACTTCTCCCAGGAGGAAGTACAAATGGCCAACAGATATATGAAAAGATGCTCATCTTCTTTAGTTATTAGAGAAATGCAAATCAAAATTGCAATGAGATACCACCTCACACCTGTTAGATTAGCTATTATTAACAAGACAGGTAATAGCAAATGTTGGAGAGGCTGTGGAGAAAAAGGAACCCTCATACACTGTTGGTGGGAATGTAAAGTAGTACAACCATTATGGAAGAAAGTATGGTGGTTCCTCAAAAAACTGATAATAGAACTACCTTATGACCCAGGAATCCCTCTACTGGGTATATACCCCAAAAACTCAGAAACATTGATACGTAAAGACACATGCAGCCCCATGTTCATTGCAGCATTGTTCACAGTGGCCAGGACATGGAAACAACCAAAAAGCCCGTCAATAGACGACTGGATAAAGAAGATGTGGCACATATACACTATGGAATACTACTCAGCCATAAGAAATGATGACATCGGATCATTTACAGCAAAATGGTGGGATCTTGATAACATTATACGAAGTGAAATAAGTAAATCAGAAAAAACCAGGAACTGCATTATTCCATACGTAGGTGGGACATAAAAGTGAAACTAAGAGACATTGATAAGAGTGTGGTGGTTACGGGGGGAGGGGGGAAAGGGAGAGGGAAAGGGGGAGGGGGAGGGGCACAAAGAAAACTAGATAGAAGGTGACAGAGGACAATCTGACTTTGGGTGATGGGTATGCAACATAATTGAAAGACAAGATAACCTGGACTTGTTGATCTTTGAATAAATGTAACCTGATTTATTGATGTCGCCCCATTAAAAAAATAAAATTAGAATTAGAAAAAAAAAAAAAAGATGACAAGGTGTGGTGGCTTTCCTCTTAATGTCTGAGGTAACAATAAATCTTCAGAAATATTAAGTCAAAAACATACTAGAGCCCTGGCCGGTTGGCTCAGCGGTAGAGCATTGGCCTGGCGTGCAGTGGACCCGGGTTCGATTCCCGGCCAGGGCACATAGGAGAAGCGCCCATCTGCTTCTCCACCCCCCCCTCCTTCCTCTCTGTCTCTCTCTTCCCCTCCCGCAGCCGAGGCTCCATTGGAGCAAAAATGGCCTGGGCGCTGGGGATGGCTCCTTGGCCTCTGCCCCAGGCGCTAGAGTGGCTCTGGTCGCCGCAGAGTGACACCCCGGAGGGGCAGAGCATCGCCCCCTGGTGGGCGTGCCGGGTGGATCCCGGTCGGGCACATGCGGGAGTCTGTCTGTCTCTCCCCATTTCCAGCTTCAGAAAATTAAAAAAAAAAACAAAAAAACCATACTAGACCATAAGTACATGCAATCATGCAATGCATCTGTATGGTATCCCAAAATGTACTGGTCTATGATAATATACTAGAAATAAAATGGGTGTAGAGAAACTACTTATCTTACTTTTTTGTATTACAGCTTTGAAGGTGGTCTTTTTACTTTTTGAATTTTAATTAATCAATTAATTTAGTGAGAAGAGGGGAGGCAGAGACAGAATCCCGCATGTGCCCTGACCGGGATCCACCAGGCAAGCCCACTTGGGGATGATGCTCTGCCTATCTGGGGCCCTTACTTCGTTGCAACAGGAGCCATATTTTAGCACCTGAGGCGGAGGGTATGGAGCCATCCTCAGTGCCTGGGGCCAACTCACTCCAATTGAGCCATGGCTGTAAGAGGAAAGATGAGAGAGAGAGAGAAAGAGAAAGAGAGAAATGAGAGGGAGAGGGGTGGAGAAGCAGATGGGCACTTTTGCTGTGTGCCCTGACTGGGAATCAAACACAGGACATCCACATGCTGGGCCAAAGCTCTACCACTGAGCCATCCAGCCAGGGCTTTTTTTTTTCCTTAAGTGAGTAGTGGGGAGGCAGAGAGACAGACTCCCGCACGTGCCCCAACCAGGATCCACATGGCAAGTCCCCTACTGAATGATGCTCTGCCCATTTGGGGCCGTTGCTCAGCAATCAAGCTATTTTAGCGCCTGAGGCAAGGCCATGGAGCCATCCTCAGCACCTGGGGCCAACCTGTTCCAACTGAGCCATGGCTGCAGGAGGAATAGAGAGATAGAGAGAGAGAGAAGGGAAAGGGGGACAGCTGGAGCAGATGGTCGCTTCTCCTGTGTGCCCTGACTGGGAATCAAACCTGGGACATCCACATGCCAGACCAACACTCTACGACTGAGCCAACTGGCCAGAGCTAAAGGTAGTTTTAAAATGTACATCTTAACAATTTTAATTAAAACGTTTCCTACCATCTCCCTTATTAATAAACCATGTTTTTTATTCTGAAAATTTTCAAACATTCACAAATGCAGGGAGAACAAGTATAATGAACCTTCAGGTACTGATCACTGAATTTAAAATTTTTCAATATGATTACAAATTTGTTGAATCAATTTTATTTCAAAACACTTTTTGGGGGGGGGGGCAGCATAGCATATAAGCAAATCCAAAGTATTAAATTATTTTATCTATAAAAACTACTGATATGGAGGATTTTTGTTGTTTTGATATAATCACTATGACATTATCTAATAAAACTAACAATTCATTAATATCTTCTAATAGCTTAGTCCATTGTCAAATCTCCCTAGCTTAGTCCATTGTCAAATCTCCCTAACTCAAAAATGTCACTTTATAAATAATTTGTTTACATCAGGATCCAAACAAGGTCCAACTTGAATTTTTTTGACATGGTTCTTAGTTCCTTCCAATCAATAACTCTCCCTCTCCTTGCTTCTCCCCCTCTTTTTCATGTATTTCATTCTTTAAAAAGCTAGATCAGTTGTATAGAATTCTAATATTATTCATATTATAGATATGGATGACTATTTTTCCTTACTGTTATTTAACTTGTTTCTCTATCCCTCACATTTCCTGTAAGTAGCACTGAGTTTTAGAGGCTTGATTGGATTCAGGTTTAAGGTTTTGGGTAAGAATACTTCATAGGTGGTTCTGTGTACTTCCTATCAAATCAAAAGGGACATAATTATTTTTCCATTTTAAAATAATTTTTATTTTTCAATTACAGTTGACATACATGATTATATGATACTAGTTTTTGGTATACATCCTTGTGATATAGATAACTTACTAAGTGATCATCTCAGTAAAGCTTACACCCTTCTGACATCATACATAGTTATTAGAATATTATTGATTATATTCCCATTACTATTATTATTGACTATATCCCCATGACTATTCTGTAACAATCAATTTGTACTTCTTAATCCCTTCACCTTTTTCACCCATCCCCCCAAATTCCTTCCTATCTGGCACCTGTCAGAATGTTCTTTGTATCTAGGAATACGTTTCAGTTCTGAGTCTAATTTTTTACTCAATTGGTTTTGTTTTGTTTTTGTGTGTGTGTGTGAGAGAGAGAGAGAGAGACAGGAAGGGAGAGAGATGAGAAGCATCAACTCATAGTTGTAGCACTTTAGTTGTTCATTGATTGCTTCTCATATGTGCCTTGACTAGGGGGCCCCAGCCAAGCCAGTGAACCCTTGCTCAAGCCAGTGAACATGGGATCATGTCTATGATCACTCACTCAAGCCAGGGACCCTGCATTCAGGCTGGTGAGCCTGCGCTCAAGCCAGATGAGCCCCTGCTCAAGCCAGCGACCTCAGGGTTTTGAACCTGGAAAACCAGCAGGTCAATGCTCTATCCACTGCACCAGCATTGGTCAGGCTAGACTCAATTGTTGATAGATATATATTTATTGCCATTTTATTGTTCATATTTTTATCTCTTTTTATTCTTTTTTCTTAAAGAAGGCTGTTTAATATTTCATATAATACTGGTTTGAAGCTGATAAACTCCTTTTGCCTTTTTTTTTTTTTTTGGTCTGGGAAGCTGCTTATCTGTCCTTCAATTCTAAATAATAGCTTTGCTGGATAATCTTGGTTGTAGGTCCTTGCTTTTCATCCGTTTGAATATTTTTTGCCACTCCCTTCTGGCCTGCAAAGTCTGTTGCGACATAGAAACTGACAGTCTTCTGGGAGCTCTCTCGTGAGTAACTAACTGCTTTTCTCTGGCTGATTTTAAGATTCTTTGCCTTTAACCTTTTGCATTTTAATTATGATGTGTCTTGATGTGGGCCTCTTTGTGTTCATCTTGTCTGGGACTCTGTGCTTCCTGTACTTGTATGTCTACTTCCTTCACCAAGTTAGAGAAGATTTCTGTCATTATATTTTCAACTACGTTTTCAATTATTTGCTCTCTCTTCTCCTTATGGCACCCCCCATGATGTGATGTTGGTACACCTGAAGTTGTCCCAGAAGCTCCTTCTACTATCCTCATTATTTTGGATTCTTTTTTCTTATTGCTATTCTGATTTTTTTCTTCCTTACATTCCAGATCACTGATTTGATTTTTGGCTTCACCTACTCTTACTGTTGATTCCCTATAAATCATTTTTTTTTTTTTTTCCTGAAGCTGGAAACGGGGAGAGACAGTCAGACAGACTCCCGCATGCGCCCGACCGGGATCCACCGGACACACCCACCAGGGGCGACGCTCTGCCCACCAGGGGGCGATGCTCTGCCCCTCCGGGGCATCGCTCTGCCGAGACCAGAGCCACTCCAGCGCCTGGGGTAGAGGCCAAGGAGCCATCCCCAGCGCCCGGGCCATCCTTGCTCCAATGGAGCCCCGGCTGCGGGAGGGGAAGAGAGAGACAGAGAGGAAGGAGGGGGTGGGGCAGAGAAGCAAATGGGCGCCTCTCCTATGTGCCCTGGCCGGGAATTGAACCCGGGTCCCCTGCACGCCGGCCGACGCTCTACCGCTGAGCCAACCGGCCAGGGCCGAATCATTCTTCATTTCAGTTAGTGTATCCTTCATTTCTGACTGGTCCTTTTTTATACTGCTGAGGTTCACTGAGCATCCTTATAACCAGTGTTTTAAACTCTGAATCTAGTAGATTGCTTGTCTCCATTTTGTTCAGTTCTTTTTTCTGGAGTTTTGTTCTGTTCTTTTATTTGAGACCTGTTTGTCTCCTCATTTTGGCAGCCTACCTGTGTTTGTCTCTATGTATGAGGTAGAACTGCTGTCTCCTAGACTTGCCTAATGTAGCAGGGGTTCTGTAGGGTCCAGTGGCACCGCCAGTCTCCCCAATCACCCAAGCTGGGTCCACAGGTGTGCACATCCCCCACCCCACATGGGCTGTATGTGTTGTTTCCTCAGAGCAATATGCTGACATTTGTGTTGCAGGACACATGGAGTAACAAGATGCTAAATCTTGGGTGCTTTGGTCGAGGTTTTTTACCTTCTTTGTTTAGGGGCTTTCTCACAACATTTTGGTGGATGTCATCTACTTTAGAGAGACTGAAAAGTCTGCAGATTCTGCTAGCTCTTTTGGACCCCAGATGATAAGGCACAGCAGTATCAGTGAAACCAGGAATATGTTTCTCCAGGAATATCTTGCTTAGTCATTTTTTTACAATGACTACATTCAAAACACTAAGACTGGTGTCTACAATGCAATCCGAAACAGACTGGCACTTTCTTTCTCTAGTCCTCCTTGGTCTACAACAGGAATGCCCCTTACTCAGTAGCCAGCAGATACAGCCAAGGGTCAAGACACCTGGCTTAGTGAGGAAATATTGTTTGTTGTTCCCACCACTAAACTGAAGCACATAACCCTTCTATTCTCCCAGACCAGAGGTCAGCAAACTCATCAGTCAACAGAGCCAAATATCAACAGTACAACGAAGGAAATTTGAGAGTCAAAATTTTTAAACTTAAACTATATAGGTAGGTACATTCCGTATCGAGGTAGCTCCCGCATGTGGTATTTTGTGGAAGAGCCACACTCAAGGGGCCAAAGAGCCGCATGTGGCTCAACAGCCGCAGTTTGCCGACCACTGTGCCAGACTGTCAGCAGCAACTTCCGTGGACGTACAATTCTTTTGTATTTATTTTTGTTTTTTAGATGAGGTGGGGGAGAGAGGGAGAGAGATAAACAATGATTTATTGTTTTACTTATTTATGCAATCAATGGTTGATTCTTGTATGTGGCCTGACTGGAGATTGAATTGAAGTATGGGGACAATGCTCTAACAACTGAGCTACTTGGCCAGGGCCCCATGAGCTTCTCATAAAAGGTGCAGAGAGTGCATTCACTGCCCACTTCAATGAGTTTCTGGCAGCAGTGGAGGGAAAAAGATGTTCAGCTTCATGCTAAAGCAGCAGACCACCTGAGGTGGCAGGAGAAAGAGGGGAATGACTTCTTATACTCGTACATAGTGAGTTTAGCCTGATCCAATCATTATGAAGTTTCCATTCAGCTCACACCCAATAGTTTTATCATTTATAGATCAATGCTACCTAGATCCATGGCTTCACTAGGAGTTGAGAAATGGTCTTTTTACTTATGCCTTTTTTTTTATTCTATAGAGAACTCTTCCTCTTTGTTTGGAGAGTCACATAGGAAAGGCAAGAAAATGTTAATTTCCCTTTAACTTTATTTTCTACAATGAATTGTTGTTTTAGCAACCTTCAGAACAATGAAGGTTCTTTAGTATCATTTTAAACTCATGCTTTTTAAAATAAATTTAGTATGTTCCAATCTACTCCAGTTAGCATTTAAAAAAAATTTTATCGTGGTGACATTGATCAACTAGAGTACATAGATTCAGAGAAAACATCTCCAGATCATTTTGACATTTGATTATGTTGTATACCCATCACCAAATTGTTCTCCATCACCTTCTATTTGGTTTTCTTTATGCCCCTCCGCTCTTCCCACCCCCGCCCTCTCCTTTCTTCCCCTCCCCAGGGTAACCACCACATTCTTATCCATGTTCATGAGTCTCAATTTTGTGTCCCACCTATGTATGAAATCATACAGTTTTTAGTTTTTTCTGATTTACTTATTTCACTCAGTATAATGTTATCAAGTCCCATCTATGTTGTCGTAAATGATCCTATGTCATCATTTCTTATGGTAGAGTAGTCCATAGTATATATGTACCACATCATCTTTATCCAGTCATCTATTGAAGGGCTTTTTGGTTGTTTCCATATCTTGGCCACCGTGAACAACGCTGCAATGAACATGGGGCTGCATATGTCTTTACGTACTAGTGTTTTTGAGTTTTGGGGTTATATACCCAGTAGAGGGATTGCTGGGTCATAAGGTAGTTCCATTCTTAATTTTTTGAGGAACCATCATACTTTCTTCCATAATGGCTGTACTACTTTACATTCCCAACAACAGTGGATGAGGGTTCCTTTTCCTCCACAGTCTCTCCAACACTTGTTATTGCCTGTCTTGTTGATAATAGCTAATCTAACAGGTGTGAAGTGGTATCTCATTGCAGTTTTGATTTGCATTTCTCTAATAACTAATGAAGATGAGCATCTTTTCATATATCTATTGGCCATTTGTATTTCTTCTTGGGAGAAGTGTCTGTTCATGTCCTCTTCCCATTTTTTAATTGGATTGTTTGCTTGTTTGTTGTTGAGTTTTGTGAGTTCTTTGTATATTTTAGATATTAGGACCTTATCTGTGTTGTTATTTTAAAATATCATCTCCCATTTAGTTGGCTGTCTGTTGTTTTGTTGTCAGTTTCTTTTGCTGTGCAAAAGCTTCTTAGTCTAATATAGTCCCATTCATTTACCTTTGCCTTCACTTCCCTTGCCTTTGGAGTCAAATTCATAAAATGCTCTTTATGGCCAAGGTCTATGGGTTTAGTACCTATGTTTTCTTCTATGTAATTGTTTCAGGTCTTATATTTAGGTCTTTGATCCATTTTGAATTAATTTTGGTACAAGGGGACAAACTGTAGTCGAGTTTCATTCTTTTGCATGTGGCTCTCCAGTTTTCCCAGCATCATTTATTGAAGAGGCTTTCTTTTCTCCATTGTGTGTTTTTGGCTCCTTTATCAAAGAAGATTTGACCACATATATGTGGTTTTATTTCTGGGCTCTCTATTCTGTTCCATTGGTCTGAGTGTCTGTTTTTCTGCCAGTACCATGCTGTTTTGATTATCGTGGCTCTAGAATATAATTTGAAGCCAGGTATTGTAATTGTAAAAAGCTTCGTTCTTTTTTCTTAGGATTATTTTGGCTATTTGGGGTTTTTTATAGTTCCATATAAACATGATGATTTTTTTGTTCCATTTCTTTAAAAAATGACATTGGAATTTTGATGGGAATTGCATTAAATTTGTATATTGCTTTGGGTAATATGGTCATTTTGACTATATTTATTCTTCCTATCCAAGAACAAGAAATATTTTTTCCATTTCATTGTATCTTTTTCGATTTCCCTTAACAATGCTTTGTAGTTTTCATTATATAGCTCCTTTACATTCTTTGTTATGTTTATTCCTAGGCATATTATTTTTTTTGTTGCAAGCTTAAAAGGGACTATTTTTTTAAGTTTGTTTTCTGATGTTTCATTGTTTGCATATAGGAAGGCAACAAACTTCTGTAAATTAATTTTGTATCCTGCAAACTTACTGTATTGGATTATTGTTTCTAATAGTTTTTTTGTGAAGTCTTTGGGGTTTTCGATGTACAGGATTATATCATCTGCAACAAGTGAAACCTTTACTTCTTCTTTCCCAATAAGAATGCCTTTTATTTCTTTCTCTTGTCTGATTGCTCTGGCTAGAATTTCTAGCACATGTTGAATAAGAGTGGAGAGAGAGTGGGCAATCTTGTCTTGTTCCTGATTTTAGAGAAAAAGTCCTCAGTTTTTTGCCATTTAATATGTTAGCTGATGGTTTGTCATAAATGGCCTTTATTATGTTGAGATATTTTCCTTCTATACCCATTTTGTTGAGTGTTTCAAACATAAAATGATGTATTTTATAGAACGCTTTTTCTGCATCTATTGATAGAATCATATGGTTTTTGTTCTTTGTTTTGTTGATATGGTGTATTACATTAACTGTTTTACGTAAGTTGAATCATTCTTGTGATTCCAGGATGAATCCCACTTGATCGTGATGAATTATATTTTTAATGTGTTGCTGTATTCCATTTGCTAGTACTTTGTTTAGGATTTTAGCACTTGTATTCATTAGAGATACTGGTCTGTAGTTGTTTTTTTTTTTTTTTTTCATTAGAGATATTGGTCTGTAGTTTTGTCCTTGCCACATTTTGGTATAAGGGTTATGTTGGCCTCATAAAATGTGTTTGGAAGTATTGCTTCTTCTTCAATTTTTTGGAAGACTTTGAGTAGAACAGGAACCAAGTGTTCTTTGAATGTTTGATAGGCCCTGGCCGGTTGGCTCAGCGGTAGAGCGTCGGCCTAGCGTGCGGAGGACCCGGGTTCGATTCCCGGCCAGGGCACACAGGAGAAGCGCCCATTTGCTTCTCCACCCCTCCGCCGCGCTTTCCTCTCTGTCTCTCTCTTCCCCTCCCGCAGCCAAGGCTCCATTGGAGCAGAGATGGCCTGGGCGCTGGGCATGGCTCTGTGGCCTCTGCCTCAGGCGCTAGAGTGGCTCTGGTCGCAATATGGCGACGCCCAGGATGGGCAGAGCATCACCCCCTGGGGGGCAGAGCACCGCCCCTGGTGGGCGTGCCGGGTGGATCCCGGTCGGGTGCATGCGGGAGTCTGTCTGACTGTCTCTCCCTGTTTCCAGCTTCAGAAAAATGAAAAAAATAAAAAATAAAAAAATAAAAAAAAAAAATGAATGTTTGATAGAATTCGCGAGTATAGCCATCTGACCCTGGACTTTATTTTTGGGGGAGGTTTTTGATACTTGTTTCTATTTCCTTCCTGCTTATGGGTTTGTTTAGGCTTTCTACTTCTTCATGACTCAGTCTAGGAAGATTGTATTGTTCTAAAAATTTATCCATTTCTAGATTGATGAATTTGGTGGCATATAGTTTTTCATAGTATTCTATGATAATTCTTTGTATATCCATGATATCTGTGGTGGCTTCTCCTCTTTCATTTTGGATTTTGTTTATATGAGTCCTTTCTCTTTTTTCATTAGTAAGTCTTGGCAAGGGTTTGTCAATTTTGCTGATCTTTTCAAAGAACTGGCTCCTTTTGACTGATTTTTTTCTATAGTTTTTCTGTTCTCTATTTCATTTATTTCTGCTCTAATTTTTATTATTTCCTTTCTTCTGCTGGTTTTGGGTTGCCTTTGTTCTTCTTTTTCTAGTTCCTTAAGATGTGATGTTAAGTTGTTTCCTTGGGCTCTCTCTTGTTTGTTCATGTAGGCCTATAGTGATATGAACTTCCCCTTATTACTGCTTTTGCTGCATTCCAGATATTCTGATATGTCGTATTGTAATTTTTGTTTGTCTATATGTATCTTTGGATCTCTGCTTTTATTTCTTCTTTGATTCACTCATTATTTAGAAGCACCTGTATATTGCTTAATATCCACATTTTTGTGCATTTGTTTACTTCTTTTTTGCAGTTTAATTCTAGTTTCAAAGCTTTACATTCAGAGAATATGCTTGGTATAATTTCAATCTTTCTGAATTTGCTGATGTTAGTTTTGTGGCCCAACATATGGTCAATTCTTAAGAATGTTCCATGTACACTGGAGAAAAATGTATACTCTGGCATTTTGCGATGAAATGTGCTGTAGATGTCTATCATATCCAACTGTTCTAGTGTTTCGTTCAAGGCCCATATTTCTTTATTGATTTTCTGTTTGGATGAAAAATCTAGAGCAGTGGTTCTCAACCTTTCTAATGCCGTGACCCCGCAATACAGTTCCTCATGTTGCGGTGACCCCAAACCAAAAAATAATTTTGGTGGCTACTTTATAACTGTAATTTTGCTACAGTTATGATTCGGAATGTAAATACCTGATATGCATATGTATTTTCCGATGGCTTTAGGGGACCCCGCCGGGGTTGGGACCACAGGTTGAGAACCGCTGATCTAGAGCCATTAGCGGTGTATTGAAATCTCCAAGTATGATTGTATTTTTGTCGGTTTTTATTTTCAGATCAGTTAATAGATGTCTTATATACTTTGGTCTCATTGGTTTGTTGCATATATATTTAGAAGTGTTATGTCTTCTCGATTCAATGTCCCCTTTGTCCTTATAAAATGACTGTTTTTGTCTCTGATTACCTTTGCTGTCTAGTAGTCAGCATTTTTAGATATGAGTATGGCTACATCTGCTTTTCTTTTGATGTTATTTGCTTGGAGAATCCTTGTAGCTTAGATGTGTTTCTTGAAGACAGCATACAGTTAGATTTTCTTTTTTGATCCACTCTGCTACTTCGTGACTTTTTTTATTTTCTACAGAGACAGAGAGAGAGTCAGAGAGAGGGATAGACAGGGACAGACAGACAGGAACGAAGAGAGATGAGAAGCATCAATCAGTAGTTTTTCGTTGCACATTGCAACACCTTAATTGTTCATTGATTGCCTTCTCATACGTGCCTTGACCGCAGGCCTTCAGCAGATCGAGTAACCCCTTGCTCGAGCCAGCGACCTTGGGCTCAAGCTGGTGAGCTTTTGCTCAAAACAGATGAGCCCTCACTCAAGCTGGCGACCTCGGGGTCTCGAACCTGAGTGTTCCGCATCCCAGTCTGATGCTCTATCCACTGCGCCACCGCCCAGTCAGGCACTTTGTGGCTTTTTATTGGTGAGTTCAATTCATTTACATTTAATGTAATTATTGACACTTGAGGGTTTCCTATTGCTATTTTATATATTGCTTTCTGATAACTCCGCATCTTGTTTGGTTATTCTCTTTTGTTTTTCTGTCATTTGTTTTTGTTTGGTTATATTCGATACTTCTTTCCTCATTTCTCCTTTTTTTAAGCCATGTATTTCTGTAGTGGTTTTTTCAGTGGTTGAAACCATTAGGTAATTAAAGGATATATATCATATTCATTGTAGTACATTATCTCATGAGTGCTTTTGCACTCCATCCTCCTTTGCTGTTAATCTTTGACCTCTTCCCTTTTTTGTTTTTGTCATGGATTAATCTTGTTTTTAATTAATCTTGTGATTTTGTTGGAGCTTTTACTAGTAATTTCACTTTGTTTTGTTCTTTGTATCTGGTCGGAAACTCCCCTTTAGTATTTCTTGAAGTGGGGGTTTTCTGGTGACAAATTCCCTCATCTTTTCTATATCTGTGAATGTTTTCATTTCCCCTTTGTATCTGAAGGATCGCTTTGATGGATATAGTATTCTTGGATGAAAGTTCCTCTCTGTACTTTAAATATTGGGATCCACTCTCTTCTGGCTTATAGAGTTTCTGCTGAGAAATCTGAGGATAGCCTAATGGGCCTTCCTTTATGTTTTATTCTTCTTTTCCCTTGCTGCCTTGAGGATTTTTTTTTTATTAATTTTAATGGGGTGACATTAATCAACCAGGGTACATAAGTACAGAGAAAACATCTCTAGGTTATTTTGACATTTGATTATATTGCATACCCATCACCTGAAGTCACATAGTCTTCCATCACCTTCTAAATGGTTTCTTTGTGCCCCTCTTCTCCCCCAGCCACCTCCTTCCCCCTCCCCACTCCCAGTAACCACCACACTCTTGACAATGTGCCTGAGTCTCATTTTTATGTCTCACCTAAGTATGGAATTATATAGTTCTTAGGTTTTTCTGATTTACTTATTTCATTCAGTATAATGTTATCAAGGTCCATCCATGTTGTTGTAAATGATTCTATGTCATCATTTCTTATGGCTGAGAGGTATTCCATAGTATGTACCACATCTTCTTTAATCAATCTTCTATTGAAAGGCTTTTTGGTTGTTTCCATGTCTTGGCCACTGTGAACAATGCTACAATGAACATGGGGCTGCATATGTCTTTACGTACTAGTGTTTTTGAGTTATGGGGGTATATACCCAGTAGAGGGATTGCTGGGTCATATGGTAGTTCTATTTTTAACTTGAGGAACCACCATACTTTCTTCAATAATGGTTGTACTACTTTACATTCCCACAGTGGGTGAGGGTTCGTTTTTCTCCACAGTCTCTCCAACACTTGTTATTGCCTGTCTTGTTGATAATAGCTCATCTAACAGGTGTGAGGTGGTATCTCATTGTTGTTTTGATTTGAATTTCTCTAATAGCTAATGAAGATGAGTATCTTTTCATATATCTGTGGGTCGTTTGTATTTCTTCCTGGGAGAAGTGTCTGTTCATGTCCTCTTCCCATTTTTTAATTGGATTGTTTGCTTGTTTGTTGTTGAATTTTATGAGTTCTTTGTATATTTTTGATATTAGGCCCTTACCTGTGCTGTTGTTTGAAAATATGTCCCATTTAGTTGGCTGTTTGTTTTGTTGTCAGTTTCTTTGGCTGTGCAAAAGCTTCTTAGTCGGATGTAGTCCCATTCATTTACCTTTGCCTTCACTTCCCTTGCCTCTGGAGTCAAATTCATAAAGTGCTTTTTGTAACCAAGGTCCATGAGTTTAGTACCTATGTTTTCTTCTATGTAATTTATTGTTTCAGGTCTTATATTTAGGTCTTTGATCCATTTTGAATTAATTTTAGTACAGGAGGACAAAATGTAGTCAAGTTTCATTCTTTTGCATGTCGTTTTCCAGTTTTCCCAGCACCATTTGTTGAAGAGACTTTCTTTTCTCCATTGTGTGTTGTTGGCCCCTTTATCAAAAATTATTTGACCATACACATGTGGTTTTATTTCTGGGCTTTCTATTCTGTTCGATTGATCTGAGTGTCTATTTTTTTGCTAATACCATGCTGTTTTGATTATCGTGGCTCTATAATATATATAATTTGAAGTCAGATATTGTAATGCCCCCAGCTTCGTTCTTTTTCCTTAGGATTGCTTTGGCTAGTTGGGGTTGTTTATAGTTCCATATAAACATGATGAGTTTTTGTTCCACTTCTTTAAAAAGTGACATTGGAATTTTGATGGGAATTGCATTAAATTTGTACATTGCTTTGGGTAATATGGTCATTTTGACTATATTTACACTTCCTATGCAAGAATAAGGAATATTTTTCCATTTCATTATATCTTTTCCAATTTCCCTTAACAATGCTTCATAGTTTTCATTATATAGGTCCTTTACATTCTTTGCTGTTTATTCCTAGGTATTTTATTTTTTTTGTTGCAACCATGAAAGCGATTGTTTTCTTTCTTTTTTTTTTTTTTTTTTTTTTTTTTTTTTGTATTTTTCTGAAGCTGGAAACGGGGAGAGACAGTAAGACAGACTCCCGCATGCGCCCGACCAGGATTCACCCGGCACGCCCACCAGGGGCGACGCTCTGCCCACCAGGGGGCGATGCTCTGCCCCTCCGGGGCGTCGCTCTGCTGCGACCAGAGCCACTCCAGCACCTGGGGCAGAGGCCAAGGAGCCATCCCCAGCGCCCAGGCCATCTTTGCTCCAATGGAGCCTTGGCTGTGGGAGGGGAAGAGAGAGACAGAGAGGAAGGAGGGGGTGGGGGTGGAGAAGCAAATGGGCGCTTCTCCTATGTGCCCTGGCTGGGAATCGAACCCGGGTCCCCCGCACGCCAGGCTGACGCTCTACCGCTGAGCCAACCGGCCAGGGCCAGCGATTGTTTTTTGAGCTCGTTTTATGATGTTTCATTGTTGGCATATAGCAAGTGTCGGGAACCTATGGCTCGCGAGCCAGATGTGGATCTTTTGATGGCTGCATCTGGCTTGCAGACAAATCTTTAATAAAAAAAAAACAATGTTAAAAATATAAAACATTCTCGTGTATTACAATCTATTCATTTCTTACAGCTCATGTTCATGGTTGCGGGTGGCTAGAGCCAATCACACCTGTCCTCCGGGACAATACCAAATTTTTATTGGATAATGAGTAACATACATGGGTCGTTGTGAGGTCAGGAAGTAAACTTCCTTCCTTTTAATCAAGTAGTCAGCTAGCTAGTTGCAGAAACTCTTTTGATGAAGAAGAGGGCTAAAAGAAAAAAAGATGAGGAGTATCGTACTTTTCAGCAGGAATGGACAGAGAAATTCGCCTTTGGAAGAGAGCAGGTCCTGCAGTGTGTCTGCTATGCAATGATAAAATTGCATCAATGAAACGGTAAAATATAAAGCGGCACTTCGACCACACTATACTACATTTGCATTGAAATATCCAACGGGGGACAGCAGGAAGAAAGCATGTCAAGAGCTACTGTGCAGAGTGCAAGCTAGTCAGCAGTAACTCCGTGTTTGGACCCAACAAGGTAACTGGAATTCGGCTAGCTTTGCTGGTGCTTTAGCAATTGTGAGAAATGGAAAGCCATTCACAGATGGGGAGTATGCCAAAACATTCATGCTTGATGTTGCCAATGAACTTTTTGACGACTTTTCAGATAAAGACAAGATAATCAAATGAATAAAAGACATGCCTCTGTCGGCAAGAACTGTTCACGATGGTACCATCATGATGGCAAATCAAATTGAGGCAACACAAGTGAAGGATATAAATGCAGCACCATTCTTTTCTCTTGCTTTGGATGAGTCAACAGATGTAAGCCATTTATCCCAGTTCAGCGTGACTGCAAGTTATGCTGTCGGTGACACACTACATGAGGAAAATCTTGCTGTTTTGCCTATGAAAGAGACAATAAGAGGGGAGGATTTATTCAAGTCTTTCACTGAGTTTGCTAAAGAAAAAAAGTCTACTGATGGATAAACTTATCTCAGTATGTAATGATGGTGGTCTGTGCATGGTGGGATAAAACATAGGATTCGTAGCACTTCTTCGTGAACATGAAAAGAGACCCATCCTAAGTTTTCACTGCGTCCTACAATAGGAGGCGCTTTGTGCTCAGATGTGTGGCGAGCAGCTTGGTGAGGTGATGTCGTTGGTCATTCGGGTGGTCAACTTTATTGTTGCCCGAGCTTTAAATGATAGCCAGTTTAAAACATTGCTGGATGAAGTTGGGAATAATTATCCTGGTCGGTTTATATACAGCAATGTGCGTTGGTTGTCAAGAGAGAAGGTGCTCAGCTGTTTCGCAGCTTGTATGAGCAAAATCCAGACTTTTCTTGAAATGAAAAACGTCGAGCATCCTGAGTTAGCTAACACTGAGTGGCTCCTGAAATTCTCCTATCTCATGGACATGACTGAACATCTGAACCAGCTCAATGTGAAAATGCAAGGCGTTGGAAATACAGTCTTATCCCTTCAACAAGCAGTGTTTGCATTTGAAAAGCTGGAACTCTTCATTGCTGACATTGAAACAGGTCGTTTACTACACTTTGAAAAACTGGGAGAGTTTAAAGATGCATGTATAGCAAGTGACCCAACATCTTGATCTCCAGCAGCTAGTGGGCTTCACATGTAATCTCCTGCAGCCATTCAAAGCGCGCTTTGGAGAATTTCGTGAGCACACTCATCTTTTAAAGTTCATCACCCATCCACATGAATGTGCAGTGGACAGTGCGGACCGGAGTTACATCCCCAGTGTCTCCATCAGAAAATTTGAGCTACAAGCTGCTGACCTGAAGGCCTCAGGCATGTGGGTGAATAAGTTCAAGTCACTGAATGAAGATTTGGAAAGACTTGCATGACAGCAAGTAGAGTTGGCAAGCAAACAAAAATGGGGAGAAATGAAAAAACTTCAAGCCATGGACCAGCTGATTGTCAAAACTTGGAACGTGCTTCCCGTCACATACCACACACTGCAGCATGTGAGTATTGCTGCACTGACAATGTTTGGCTCTATGTATGCATGTGAGCAGTCTTTCTCACATCTAAAGAATGTTAAGACCAACCTACGATCACATTTAACGGATGGAAGTCTCAACGCCTGCATGAAGCTTAACCTCACCACATATCAACCTGACTACAAAGCCATCAGCAAAACCATGTAGCACCAGAAGTCGCATTAATGGTAAGAAGTACTTTATTCATCATTGGTTAGCAACAGTGTAACAACATTATTAAAAAAAATTCAGAGACTTATTGTACTTTAAAAGTGTTGGTCTTAAAATGCACACATTTACTTGTATTTAATGTTAAACATATTGTATGACTCTCATGGAATTACATTTTAAAATATATGGTGTTCTTGGCTCTATCAGCCAAAAATGTTCCCGACCCCTGGCATATAGGAAGGCAATATGGACTTTTGTATATTAATTTTGTATCCTGCAAACTTACTATATTGGTTTATTGTTTCTAGTAGTCTTTTTGTGGAGTCTTTGGGGTTTTCGATGTACAGGATCATATCATCTGCAAAAAGTGAAACCTTTATCACTTCTTTTCCAATATGAATGCCTTTTCTTTCTTTTTCTTGTCTGATTGCTATGGCTAGAACTTCCAGCACTACATTGAATAAGAGTGGAGAAAGTGGACAATCTTATCTTGATCCTGATTTTAGGGAAAAAGTCCTCAGTTTTATGCCATTTAATATGATGTTAGCTGATGGTTTATCATAGATGGCCTTTATTATGTTGAGATATTTTCCTTCTATACCCATTTTGTTGAGTGTTTTAGACATAAAATGATGTTGTATTTTGTCGAATGCCTTTTCTGCATCTACTTATAAGATCATATGGTTTCTGTTCTTTGTTTTGTTGATATAGTGTATTACGTTAACCGATTTACGTATGTTGAACCATCCTTGTGATTCTGGGATGAATCCCACTTGATCATGGTGAATTATTTTTTTAATGTGTTGCTGTATTCGATTTGTTAGTATTTTAGCATCTGTATTCATTAGAGATATTGGTCTGTAGTTTTCTTTTTTTGTGCCATCTTTGCCAGGTTTTGGTATGAGTGTTATGTTGGCCTCATAAAATGTGTTTGGAAGTATTGCTTCTTCAATTTTTTGGAAGACTTTGAATAGAATAGGAACCAAGTCTTCTTTGAATGTTTGATGGAATTCACTAGTATAGCTGTCTGGCCCTGGATTTTTATTTTTGGGGAGGTTTTTGATACTTGTTTTTATTTTCTCCCTGCCTATGGGTCTGTTTAGGCTTTCTGCTTCTTCATGACTCAGTCTAGGAAGATTGTATTGTTCTAGGAATTTATCCATTTCTTCTATATTGTTAAATTTAGTGGCATATAGTTTTTCATAGTATTCTACAATAATTCTTTGTATCTCTATGGTATCTGTGGTGATTTCTCCTCTTTCATTTTGGATTTTGTTTACATGAGTCGTTTCTCTTTTTTCCTTTGTGAGTCTTGCCAAGGGTTTGTCAATTTAACCAGCTCCATGTTTTAATAATTTTTCTATAGTTTTCTGTTCTCTATTTTATTTATTTCTGCTCTGATTTTTATTATTTCCTTTCTTCTGCTGGTTTTGGGTTACTTTGTTCTTCTTTTTCTACTTCCTTAAAATGTGACCTTAAGTGGTTTACTTGGGCTCTCTCTTGTTTGTTCATATAGGCCTATAGTGATATGAACTTCCCTCTATTACTGCTTTTGATGCATTCCAGAGAGTCTGATATGTTGTATTGTTATTTTCGTTTGCCTGTATGTATCTTTTGATCTCTGCGCTTATTTCTTCTTTGACCCACTCATTTTTAAAAAGTATATTGTTTAGTTTCCACATTTTTGTGGGTTTGTTTACCTCATTTTTTGCTGTTGAATTCTAGTTTCAAGGCTTTATGATCAGAAAATATGCTTGGTATAATTTCAATCTTTCTGAATTTGTTGATGATATTTTTGTGGCCCAACATTTGGTTGATTCTTGAGAATATTCCATATACACTAGAGAAAAATGTATACTCTGGCACTTTGGGATGAAATGTCCTGTAGATGTCTATCATATCCAATTGTTCTAGTGTTTCATTTAAGGCCAATATTTCTTTATTGATTTTCTGTATGGATGAACGATCTAGAGCCGTCAGCGATGTATTGAGGTTTGTAAGTAGGACTGTATTTTTGTTGGTTTTTGTTTTCAGGTCAGTCAGTAGCTGTCTTATATTTTTTTGGTGCTCCTTGATTTGGTGCATATATATTTAGAAGTGCTATGTCTTCTTGATTCAATGTCCCCTTTATCATTATGAAATGACCGTTTTTGTCTCTGATTACCTTTGCTGTCTTGTAGTCAGCATTGTTAGATATGAGTATTGCAACACCTGCTTTTTTTTGGATGTTATTTGCTTGGAGTATTCTTTTCCAACCTTTCACTTTGAATTTGTTTTTATCTTGTAGCTTACATCTGTTTCTTATAGGCAGCATACAGTTGGATTTTCTTTTTTAATCCATTCTGTTACTCTATGTCTTTTTATTGGTCAGTTCAATCCACTTACATTTAGTGTAATTATTGACACTTGAGGGTTTCCTATTGCCATTTTATATATAGCTTTCTGATAGTTTTATATCTTGTTTGGTTCTTCTCTTTTATTTTTCTATCATTTGTTTTTGTTTGGTTGTAATCCATGCATTTTTTTTGTTACTTCTTTTTTCAAGTCATGTACTTCTGAGTTAGTTTTTTTCAGGGTGGTTGCCATTAAGTAATGGAAAGCATACATATGTTCATTGTAGTACATTATCTCATGAGTGCTTCTGCACTCCATCCTCCTTTGCTACTGTTAATTTTTGTCCTCTCCCCTTCTTTGTTTCTTTGTCACAAATTAATCTTGTTTTTATTGCAATATTGATGGAGCTTTTACTTGTAGTTTTGTTTTTTTATGTCTGGTCGGAAAACCCTCTTTATTATTTCCTAAATAAATGTATAAATCTTTTCTGTATCTGTGAATGTTTTTATTTCTCCTTTGTATTTGAAGGATAGCTTTGATGGGTATAGTATTCTTGGCTGGAAGTTCCTCTCTTTTAGAACTTTAAATATTGGGGTCCACTCTCTTCTAGCTTGTAGTGTTTCTGCTTAGAAATCTGTTGATAATGTAATGGGCCTTCCTTTATATGTTTTAGTCTTCTTTTCCCTAGCAGCCTTGAGAATTTTTTCTTTGTCATTGGTTTGTGCCAATTTCATTATGATATTCCTTGCTGTAGGTTAGGGTTAAGATAACTCAGTGTTCTGTTTGTTTCTTGAATTTGAAGCTTTAGTTCTTTCCACAGGCTTCAGAAGTTCTCATCTATTATTTGTTTGAAATTGGTCTCCATTCCATTTTCCTTTTGATATACCCATTATTCTTATGTTGCTCTTTCTGATGGAGTTAGACAACTCTTGTAGGGTTATCTCATTTTTAAAAAATTTGTGAGTCTCTCTCCTCTTCTCTCTGTAGTACCTCTGGTTGCCTGTCTTCTATGTCACTAATTCTCTCCTCTATCTGACCTGTTCTATTGGCTAAGCTTGTTACCTCGTTTTTCAGTTCATGAATCAAGTTTTTCATCCATTTGATTTGTTTACATAGTTTCAATTTCCTTGGTGAAGTATTCTTTCTGTTCATTGAATTGTCTTTTTGAGCTCCCTAAATTGCCTTTCTGTGCTTTCTTGTATATCCCTGAGTATTTTTAGGACTTCAATTTTAAATTCTCTGTCATTTAACTCCAAGGTTTCTAAGCTATTGAAATTTTTTTCTATAGATTTTTCTTTATCTATCTGAACTACATCACTGTCTTTTGTATCCATGATATTCGATTTCTTTTTCTTTAATGGTATTTGATAGTGGTATTGTTAATAACACTAATTAGAGTTGATAAAAATATTTTTTTGATAAAATGCAGTGAAGAACTAAAAATTCTATTGTGCTAAGTGGAACCAAAGTACGTAGAACGGAGGGTCTGGGTTCAAGGGAAGTTAACAAAGAGGCCAAAAATGAGGTAAGAACCCACAAAATGCCACAAGGAAAAAATTTGGGTCTAGAATAATTTGTTTGTAAATGACGGTCATATGAGAGAAATAGTGTAAGAGAAAAGAAAAAAAGATAAAAGAAAAAAAAATTACAGTGAAAAATGAAAATTCTATTGTATTAAGTGGCTCAAAAAGTATAGAATGGAGAGCCAGAGTTGGGGGAAATGCTAAAGAGATAAATAGTGAAATAAAAAGCACACAAAATGCCACAAAGAAAAAATTTGAATCCAGAATAAAATAATTTGTTTGTGGGTAAGATTCGAATGAGAGAAAAGTGAAAGAAAAAAGAAGAAACAAAAAGAGAGAGAGAAAAAAAATTGAGTTCAGGTTTTTGGAATGTAACACTCATAAAAAAAAAAGGAAAATGTAATACCTATGGGTAATAACATTCAAAAAGAAAAGAAAAGAATAAAATAGAAAGGAGATAAAATGACCAAGATGGAAGGAAAAAAAAAGGATAAAAAATACAAGAAAAAATATGTTATAAAGACTGTGGATTTTTCCTGGTTTTGAGAAGTTATCTTCTTCCTTTTTCTTTCTTCTCTCTCTTTTTGGCCAATGGTGCTGTACCCCAGGTTCTGCCCCTTGGCACTCTTAGGCAGAGATTTGCTGTTGTGGCACTATGGTGATGACATAAACCAGGCCTCAGTCCCGTTGGTAGGCGGGGCTTATTAGCTTTTGCAGGCTCTGACAATGGAAGAGTCTGTTTTCCTGGAGCCTCTCCCCAAATCTCCTTCCTGAACCAGCAGCCTGGGGACCCAGCTATGAAGTTTCCCCAGCCACTGCCTGGAGAGCAAGAGGCTCTAAGAGCTGTAAACTCCCCCCTCTAGCCACACTCAATGCAGGGTTCTGGGTAAGGCTTTGCCAGCTAGAGTTGCCAGCGTAATCAGGCAGGGCTGGGAGCCAATTGCCTTTCAGGTGTCTTTCTGAGCCTCCGGGCATGTCTAGTATTCCTCAGCACTCTGCAGGTCTGCTCTCCAGAGGCTGTCTGCAAGCTGCCTACGAGCCCTTCCTCCCACCACTTCCGCAGTTCTCTTCCCTAGGAGTGTGCTTTGTCAGCCTGTATGGCTGGTGGAGGTGCCGTGCTCAGACAGGTCCAGGTGTAGGGAAGCTGGCTTTTGTGCACTTCCTGCGTGCTGTTGTTTGGGAAGCCAGGGTTATTCAGAAACTCTGGTCACAGCCCACACAGAGGGTCACTACTGGCAGTCTCCAACCCATCTGGGAACGTGGACACCCACGCCCGAAGCGCCAGGTGGATCCACTCAAACACTGCCTGCGCTTGCCAACCGGGATACCGGGAGTAAACACGGTAACTGTTCGCCCTCCTCTGCCGAAGTCTGCCGCTGGCGTTAGCTCCATGTGGGCTGAGCCACGAGCACACTCTCTCCTCGGCTTGAACATCTCTGCCCTAGCCCAGCTTTTTCAGTGCCCCCAGACCTCGCTTTCTCTCAGTTCTAAGTGAAAGGAGGCCTTGCTCAGGTCAGTGAGGAAAGCTGAATACTCCGTTCTCCATCTTATTTCTTTTAGAGTGGAATATATATTCAGCCACCTTTTCACCCAATTGTACCTTTGATATATGTGTATTTCTGATGCTCCTGAGATTGTTTTTCTGTCTCTAGTTGTTGAATTTGTTGAAGTTTCAGGGAGAGGTACTGGGAGCTCTCCTCACAGCGCCATTTCTCTGACATCACTGAGGATTTTTTCTTTGTCATTGGTTTGTAATAATTTCATTATGATGTGTCTTCGAGTAGATCTGTTTGGGTTATGGTAACTCAGTGTTCTGTTTGCTTCTTGAATTCGAGGCTCTAATTCTCTCCACAGGCTTGGGAAGTTCTCGTCTATTATTTTTTTGAATATGTTCTCCATTCCATTTTTTCTCTCTTCTCCTTCTGATATTCTTATGTTGCTCTTTCTGATGGAGTCAGACAATTCCTGTAGGGCTTTCTTATTTTTTTAAATTTGTGAGTCTCTCTCCTCTCTGTAGTGTCTCTAGTTGCCTGTCTTCTATTTCACTAATTCTCTCTTCTGTCTGGGCTGTTCTATTAGCTAAGCTTTTCACCTCATTTTTCATTTCATGTATTGAGTTTTTCATCTTTGGTTCCTTTTTATAGTTTGTTTCCTTGATGAAGTATTCATTTTGTTCATTAAATTGTTTTTTTGAGCTCACTAAATTGCCTTTCTGTGCTTTCTTGTATTTCCCTGAATATTTTTAGGATTTCAATTTTTAATTCTGTCATTTAACTCCAAGGTTTCCAAGCAATTAAAGTTTTTTTCTAGAGATTTTTCATCATCTATCCGAGCTACATCTCTTTTCTATCCATGACATTTAATTTCTTTTTCCTTAATGACATTTGAGAGTGGTATTGTTAATAACACTAATAAGAAATAATTAAAAAATAAAATAAAAATTGAAATATACAGTGAAAAAATGAAAATTCTATTATTATAAGTGGCACAAAAACTACATAGAACGGGAACCAGAAACGAGGGAAGATGACAAAAAGGTAAAAAATGAAGTAAAAAACATGCAAAATGCCATAAAGAAAAATATGAATCCAGATTAAAATAATTTGTTGATAAATAACGATCAAATGAGGAAAAGAAAAAGAAAAAAAAAAGGTAAGGTTTTTGAAATGTAACCCTCATTTAAAAAAAAAAACAAGAATGAAAAATGTAACACCTATGGATGATGAAGTTCGAAGGGAAAAGGAAAGAATAAAATGGAAAGAAGATAAAATGACCAAAGTGGAAAAAAAAAAGAATAAGAATTTACATAAAATGTAATATTTTCCTGGTTTTGAGAGGTAGCTGCTTCTTTTGTTTTTCAGCAGGTGGCGCTATACTACAGGTTTTGCCCCTGTGGGGCTCTTTTTTTAGTCTTTTTTTTTTTTTTTTTAAGCTGGAAACGGGGAGAGACAGTCAGACAGACTCCCGCATGCGCCCGACCGGGATCCACCCGGCACGCCCACCAGGGGTGAAGCTCTGCCCACCAGGGGGCGATGCTCTGCCCCTCCGGGGCGTCGACCAGAGCCACTCCAGCACCTGGGGCAGAGGCCAAGGAGCCATCCCCAGCGCCCGGGCCATCCTTGCTCCAATGGAGCCCCGGCTGCAGGAGGGGAAGAGAGAGACAGAGAGGAAGGGGGGGGGGTGGAGAAGCAAATGGGCGCCTCCCCTGTGTGCCCTGGCCGGGAATCGAACCCGGGTCCCCCACACGCCAGGCCGATGCTCCGGCCAGGGCCCCTGTGGGGCTCTTGAGTAGAGATTTGCTGTTGTGTCGCTATGGCAATGATGTAGGCTGGGCCTCAGTCCCGTTGGTAGGCGGGGCTTGTTAGGGCTTGTAGGCTTCTACAATGGGAGAGTCAGTTTTCTAGGTGCCTCTTCCCATGTCTCCCGACTTAGCTGTGAGGTTGCCCCAGCCACTGCTTGCAGAGCAGGAGGCTCTAAGAGCAGCCAGGTTCTTCCTCCAGCACCACTAAAAGCATAGATCTGGGTAAGGCTGTGCCAACCAGAGCCACCAGTGAAAACAGGCAGGGCTGGGAGCTGAATGCTTCTCAGGTGCCTTTCTAAGGGTGCCCAGGTGTGTCTAGTATGCCTCAGCACTCCAAGGGTCTACTCTCCACAGGCTTCTCCCTTGTGCACTGTTTGCTAGCCCACAGCCCAGCTCCCATGACCCCCACAGTGCACTCGGAGATCTGATCCCACCCACTTAGGCGCACAATTCCTGTGATCTCAGTCAGTGTTGGAAATACAGGAATGTGCTTTGTGATCTGTATCTGCTTGCAGAGGCACCCCGCCCCAACTCCAGGCCTAGGGATCCCAGCCCTTGTGCACTTTCTGTGCTGTTGGTTGGGGAGCTGAGACCACACAGAAATGCTGGCTAGAGACCATGCAGAAGTCCACTGTTGATAATTTCGGGCCTAGCCCATCTGCCCACGAATGCGCATGTCCACACCAGAGGTGCCAGGTGAAGCCACTTGCACACTGCCTGCGATCGCAGACCGGGAGCGCACAAAGCCCAAAGCCCCTCCTGGCGCTGGCCTCCATGGGCAACCCACTCTGGTAAGCTCCGTTGGAGCCTGCCACCCGCACTAGCCCTGCATCCGCGACCTCAGGCCGAACTGGTGCACTTTCTCCTCTGCTTGATCATCCACCCTAGCCCAGCTTCTTCCCTCTGCCCCAGACCCTCTGCTTCTCTTGGTTCTAGGAGAAAGTGACCCTATCTCAGATCAGTGAGGAAAGCAGAATATTCTGTTCTCTGTCTTATTTCCTTCAGAGTAGATTATATATATATTCAGCCACCTTTTCACCCAATCATATCTTTGTGTGATGTGTATATATTTCAGATGCTCCTGAGATTTTTTTTCTCTGTCTTTAGTTGTTGAATTTGTTGAAATTTCAGGGGGAGATATCGGGAGCACCCCTCACGGCACAGTTTCTCTGATGTCCATTCAGCATTCTTTTTGATACTAAAACTGTCCCATATTTAGCAGTGGGAGTCTTCTGAAGGTGGCTTCTATATCTTTTTGTCAAAACTGTGGCAGTCTTGGATATTTCCCTTGCTTTCTATCACAAGAGGTTCTGGATTTTTCCTAAGCACATCACCCACCCAAACCAAAAACTGGCCAATACTGTAAGTGCCCTATCCCTTCTGGTGGGAAATTATGCTATTTAGAGAGCACAATGTAGTGACTTATTGCACACTGTACTGGGTTGTCACAGACTAACTCAGCCATTTCTGTAGAGAGTACTAAAAACACATTTGTTTTAGAAAGAATAAAGTTAGTTCTGATATTTCCAACTTGAATCTATGATTACTGGGTTTCATTTAACTTTTTTAGTGATACCTTCTTTCTTTTATGTTTAAATATTACTTGTAATGATAGTAATATTACTAGATACTTACTTTATCCTAAAATGCAACTATAAAAATCTCAGAAAAGCAATACCAATATTTTTATTAGTAACATCCAAAAAAATTATTGAGTTCTGTTAAGCTATATCTTGGTAGGGATGTCCAGTCAAAAAGCTGTGTTTTACTATTACTTCAAATAATTCTTCTTTGATTGGTTATGTTACCAACATAATATTTGGATATATTAATTTATTTTTGTTTATTTCCAAGTTTTTTGGGGGAAGCTGCCTTACTTCCATTTTAGAGTTAATTTTGTTTTATAATTATGTAAAACACTTCATTCCAAAATCACACATAATACAATGCACATACAGAAAAATCTAGCTCTGTTCTGTCCCCTACCCCAAAAGGAAACCACGTGTTAGCTTTGGATTTATTCTGCCATTGTTTTTTCTTAAAAATATAAGTAATACATACATATATTCATATCACTTCTTTTACAAAAGGTACCAGACTACAAACATGGGTTACACGGGTGGCTTTTTTCACTTAGATATATTTTGGAGATGAGAACGCCTCTTTCTACTTTGTAAAGGGTCCACAGCATGGATGTACCATGTTTCATGCAGCAACTCTCCCAGTGGGACATTTGGGAAACAATTGTGCTTTCAAACATTTCTATTAGAACCGGAGTTCCTGTCTTATCTAATCCCAGCCCGCATCCTCATATTTATGGGACGAAAGCCTTCTCTCCTTTTCAAGTTAGAAATGGTTACAGGTGGTTGGTTTGCTTCTCCTTACTCACCCGGATGTCGGCTTCCCCGGCACTGGCGAGGTCCTGACACTGTAAGTTGTAGTCTCCTTCCCAACTGGAGAGGATAAGCTGCCAAAGAAACAAGAAAGGCAGAGGGATCAACTCAAGAATTTGGATAAAAACAATTTCCCATTCATGTTTTTGACTGGCATCTATTCAAGGTTGGAGAAGAAACTCCCCAGAATTTGACTTTGATTTGACCCTGTCCTCAAGCACATATTATCAAAGGATTTAATTCTTGCTGTGAAGTGGTATCAATGTTATATTCCTTAGTTAATATAATTTACTTCTTATATATATTTTTTACTTAAATCTAAAAAAGAAACAGAATTTAGCTATCGTTTGAGTAACAAATACTTTGTGTAAGGAATTACCTAGTCATATGGTTCCACAAGGAAATTGTAGAATAAAATGAAAACAAATGTGAGGAAACTAGACTAAAATTTTAATAGTACTCTATATTGACTTATACATAAGTATTTACCTTATTTTCTCATCTCAATTTTATATGTACATATTTATTATTATTTTACAGATATGAAAATCAGGGCTCAGAAAGGTTATGCCATTTATTCATTAACCTATACTGTTAGTCATTTGTGGGATTATAGTTGATTGATGTCTATATTCCCCTTGCTCAAAAAACAAAAAGCTCCATAACATCTATGCCTTTTTTGTTCATCTTTCTATCTACAGTTCCCTGCTCAATGTTTAGCACACAAGAGGTACTCAATAAACATTTAAGTAAATGATGTTCTTCAAGGTTACATGGCCAGAAAGTAGAACAATGGTTGGAATTCAGACTTTTTAATTCTTTATCTAATGTTCTTTTCACAAAGTGAGCTTTTTTATTCTCAAAAGTTCAAAAATTCTACAAAAGAGGTTTCTTCTCTTCTTTCTTACTATTACTAAAGTAACTTTAAGTTCTAGAATATAAGGCATTTGGCTTTGATTTACATAAGGTATTATATGCAAAAGCCTACTATTTTCTGCGGCTTATCAGAACTATGTAAAGGTATAGAACTACTGAACCGCACACATACAGAAGAGGGAGGAATGGGTGTTAATGAACTGAACATTAAAAAAAGAGGAACCACTAAAAACACGTAGAACAGTTTAGAACCCTTGTTTTTACTCCATGACCCTGACTTACCCCTTTCCTTCTAAACGAAGCACCTTTTTAGCTAACATCATGATAATTATAGATTATTAGGATAAATGAATCCAGCGAAGTAAAAAAAGACTGAATTTTCCTGATGGGATCTATATATTACAGTCAAGTCACCCTCCAGCACCCAGGGATTTATGGGGTTGGTTCTCAAGTTGGAACCAGTGACAGACTACAGGGGATCTAAGGACACCTAAAGGTGTATGTAAATTTTTATGTGTAGGTACATTTCTCAAAAAAGAAAACTGTTTAACACTGTGCAGAAAGATTATCTAAAAACTCTATGGTCTTAAAAACGAGACTCATGGACATAGATAAAAGTGAAGTGGTTACCAGGGGAAGGGGTGGAGGGAGAGGAGTAAAAGGGCAAATATATGGTGATAGAAAATGATTTGACTTTGGGTGATGGGCACACAACACAATCAACAGTTCAAATGCTATAGAAATGTTTACCTGAGACCTATGTATTCTTATTGATCAATGTCACCCCATTAAATTTAATTTTCTAAAAAAAAAAAAGAAAAAAGAAAAGCTCCATGGTCAGGCTGTAGTTTTGTAGTACGGCGCTTTAGTCTCTTCATTTTATACTAATAATATAGAAGTGGGAGAGGACAGGACATGTTCTGTTATCCCATGCCATTTTCTGCTTCAGGTTTATCCAGAATACATTCCTCACCCCCTGCTACCCATACAGAACTACCTGACAATCTCACAACTAAATAGAAGAAATAGCAGCCGAGCTATAGAGGCTCTCTATCTATCTGCCTCACTGGACCATTCCTAATTCCTTGGCTTGGCTGGTGTGCAGGAACCATCCACCTATGTGTAGAAGAAAATCAGGCTGTCAAGCAGGCTTAGCCATAAAGATGCGTAGGCTACTCCAAAGGGCATCTAGACTCCACTGGCTTCTCCCCATCTCTACTACCTTAATCCAAGCTGCTAGCATCTGCTGACTGTTGTACTGCAATCATATTTTAACTAGACTCTGTTTCTATTTGTGCCCTGCGACTAATTCTCATAGTCCATTGTCCATGTAGCACCTAGAACTATCTATTTTTAAAAGAGAGATTATATTGATTGCTCGTCTCCTTAAAACCCTCCAGTGTCTTTCCATTGTACTTAGAATGAAAGCCAAATGCCCTCCAAGGCCCTATATAATCTGACACATCCCCACCTCATCTTGAATCTCTTCCTCTCCTGTCTACTGTGTCCTTGCTACACTGTTTCCTTTTACAGCCCTTGAACACCCTAAGCTGCCTAAAGAACTTTCCCAGGGATGCTCCTTGTGCATGAATGAACACACTCTCCCCAGACCCTGACATGCCTGGCTGATTTTCATCATTCAGGCTCAGCTCAAAGCCCACCTCCCTCAGGAGGCATTCCTGCCCCACCACCAGCCCATCACTCTTTGATGCATTAGGGAAGCGATTTCAACCTTTTCCATCTTGTGGCACACATAAACCAATCCTAAAATTATATGGCACATTAAAAATGTATTTTTTTGCCAACCTGACCAAAAAATAGATATAATTTTGACTCATTCACACAGGATATCTACTGTGTTGGCTGTTGTCATTTTTTAATTTGACAATCTAAGGGGAAAGAGGTCAATGTCCCTGACTAAATAGGTGCTGCATATTTTAGAAATTTTGGCGGCACACTGGTTGAAAATCACTGCACTAGGGCAAAGGCTGTCTTCTAGAATCTAGAATAGACTCTAACAAAGTAAAGGCACTCAATACGTATTTGTTGAAAGAATAATTTTAGCAATAATTTTCTGGCATGTTTCCCTAAAAAAGATTTTTTATTTATTTCCCTCCTTTCCACCCACTCCCTCTCCTCTTCCCTCTTTTTGTCAGGCCTTAGGGTTTATAGGCAAGACAATTATTTTTTTTCTTGTGGCACTTTACAAAGGAATGCGGAGGATCTGACATAATGAGGGCAGCTAGAGCTGTGCTGGAATGTCAGCTCAAGCCTCCAGAGGCAGTCCTGAGAAACAGCTACCCATTATCTCAGTGGCCCCCAAATGCGGGAAGTATTCTTTAGGGGACAGTATATTCGTCAAACTAACTGCATTTGGTGTTTAATTTAGAAAATACTGTTACTCAATAGCTGTCTATTCTCTGGCAAATCTTGCAGCTTTTCTAAGCCTCTATCATAATCTGTAAAAGAAAAACATTATAACATGTTATTTCAATGCCTATTCAGGTCTAAATTATGATTTTAAATAACAATGAAAGACAAGAACTAAAGAAATAGGCTTAAATTTCAATAAGAAAAATTCAAGTTAGAGACAAAGACTTCTAGGGCTTCAGAAGGAATAATATCAAATGCTGGAACAAGTTCTTGAGACTTTATAAAACAGCACTGATAGCTACCTTGGATAGTTCTGGTCTGCTATACTTAATTGCTTCTAAAAATCTCTTAATCATGGAACCCAGACTCAGCTACATCAACACTTACCTCTACCAGCATGTACATGGAGAGAAGCGTGATGCCGAGATTATACAAGGTGAGGATACTCCTGAGGGAAAGAGCAGGTCTGTTCTTCATATATTTGTTACCCAGCCATATTGAAAGCAGATATGCGACAGTAAGAAAAAAGGTAGGAAGGTAAGAGTCCAACATAAACCATCCTCTGACTCGAGAATCTGAAAAGAAATACACATAGTGAATCCTTAGAGTGAGACTTCTGTTTAGGTATAAAATGTTGGCACACACATTTTAGTTGTACACATCAAATACAACAGGGAGCAGCATGACAACTCATGAAGGAAGCTGGATTTGGATTATTCATTCAGAAGAAACTAGAGGGGCTGGAATGGTTTAGGTAGTTGTCATGGAGTAAACAAGGCTTAACCTGAACATTGAATGACAGGAAAAGTTAATGAGGTGGGAAGTATCAGTTCTTGAATGTCTACTTTGGAATAATTACTATGTTTATTTATTCTACCTCAGCAAATGTAAAGTATGTTATGCTATTTTACAGATTAAAAAACAGCTCAGAAAGTTTTGGTAATTTGCAAACGGCCATACAGTAGTCACCAGCAGAGTCAAGACTTGACTTCACATCTGACTCCCTGCCCAGCACACATGGTGATACTGTATCCTGTTTCCTAAAACCCACGCTGGTCAGAGCTTGCCTAGCATCACTGCAGTTAACCAAGGTAAAACAGAGCAGAGAATTTCAGAACAGCAGCATGAGAGCGGAAGTAGTGAAGGCAAAGCCTTGGGCTGGTGATTCAGAACTGAGAACAGTCAATGAACTGAATCTTGACTGGGGACTGGGTATGACAGCAAGGAGGCAGGGACCCAACACATCAGGTGTGTCCCTTCCTCTGGAGAGTGAAAGTATAAAAACCTCAATAAAACATACTTACAAATATTGATTGACTTACGACCTATGCAACTTATGACCATTTGACTTTACGACCACAATCGCTAGCCACGACTGCTCCACTTCTGGCAGTGCAAGCGTTGCCCAGCTGGGCGTACGACAGTGCGGACCAGCTTCCAGCAGCACTACCATCTCCGCGTGCACCATTTCAACTGTTATCCCAGACTTGGTACAGCAATTTGTGTTTTGTGTCTTGGATATTTTTCATGAAATCCCTCCCAAGATGTCTACCAAGAGGAAATTGTCTTTGCAAATATTAAACCAGTTGTACTGGTAATGCAGTGTTTTACTTAAACCTGACGAATGTAAAAATAAGAAACAAAATGGTGTAGAGATGATACAAATGGCATAAAATAAACAAAGAAAATTATGATATATAATAATAATAAAAGAAAATTATGATAAAATATGACTTAAAGATTTTTATAACATCATTTCACATTACTGTACATATAGCCTACTCAACTTATGACCAAATCGTGTTACGACCGGTCTGTCAGAACCAATTGTGGTTGTAAGTCGAGCACTAGCTGTACTAGATTTAGAACATAATTAGTAACACCTGAAAATAATTATAAGCACAAAACGGTTGTTCTCTATTTTGCTCTTTGTTGTTGTTGCTTAAAGAAACTAATTTGGCCCAGAATTATAAAGTGCCTGTGGTGAGGAGCTAGCTGTAAGGAGTGGTTTCTCCAGAAGATAATGCCCTTCTTCTCCTGTGGCTCTCCCGGCCTCCGCTCCTCTCTGCTGCCCCCACCCCATCCCCTTGGCCTCTCTTTAAACCACCATGCTCCAGAGTGCCATTTCTAAGGAAAGTGCTTTCTCAAGCTCTGTCCCATCACTTACTCTGTAAACTTTTCCCATTTGTGATAAAGACAAAACAGGTAAGAAAGAAACATTTAGGTGACTAACAGATAATTACTATATCATGATTATCTTTTTTTTTTTTCTTAAGTGAGAATTGGGGAGGCAGAGAGACAAACTCTCACATGCACCCCAACAGGGACCCACCAGCAAACCCCCTCTGGGCTGATGCTCTGCCCATTGGGACCATTGCTCGTTGCTCAGCAACCAAGCTATTTTAGTGCCTGAGGCGAGGTCATGAAGCCATTTTCAGTGCCTAGGGCCAACTTGCTCCAACTGAGCCGTGGCTGCGGGAGAAGAAGAGAGAGATAGAGGAAGAGAAAGGAAAGGGGGAGGGGTGGAAAAGCAGATGGTTGCTTCTCCTGTGTACCCTGACCAGGAATCATACCTGGGACATCCACATGCTGGGCCAATGCTCTACCGCTGAGCCAACCAGCCAGGGCAGATCATGATTATCTGTCATAAAAGTCTGTGCTGTGTGCTACTCCCTAATACTCATCTCTGCATCTAAATCCCATTCATGCTTTAAAGCCCTGCCTTCTGAAGGGAGCATTTCCTACTGCTTTTTCCTAGCAACAGCTTCTTATCAGCATAAAATAACTGTCATTATATAATGTATGTTATGGCTATAATACTGTTATTATAACTAACATTTACTGAGCACTGATTCTGTCTTTTACATGTATTCACTTATTTAACTCTCAAAGCAATCTTATACTAGAGGTGCTTTTTAAAGCATCTTTATTGAGATCTAATTGATACACAAAATCCTGTACATAGTTAATGTGTATAATATGATGAGTTTGAACATATGCACATGCTGTGAGGCCATCATCACAGTCAGGGAAACAGACATATAGGTGATATCATTATTCCTAGTTTTATATTTCAGAAAAAACTGAGCTGCAGAGGGTAAAAAGTTAAGTAACTTGCACTAGACTGCTATCCTACCTCCTGTTATGATGTTATAGATTGAACTGTATCCCCCAAAATGATATGTTCGAGTACTAAATCCTGGTATCTGTGATTGTGACTTTATTAGGGTCTTTTCAGATGTAATCAAGTTAAGATGAGGTCATACCAGATCAGGGTGGGTCTTGACCAGATGACTGATGTCTTCACAAGAGGAGATTTGAATTCAGGGACACAAAGAGAACACTATGTGAAGATGGGGGCAGAGGGTAGAGTGATGCATCTACAAGTCAGAGAATGCTAAGGACTGCTGCCCAGACCACACATTAGCAGAAGGGCACGAAGCAGATTCTTTCCTAGAGCTCAGAAGGAACATGGCTTTGCCAACACCTTGATTCCAAACTTGTAGCCTCCAGAGTTGTGAGAGAAGAAACTGCTGTGCTTTAAGCCATGCAGTTTATGATGCTTTGTTACTGCAGCCTGAAAAAGCTAATATGGTTTACCTGGTGGCTTCCCAGTCATTTCAGACTCCTACTTTTACCTATAGCTACAGCATATGTCTCATGAGACAAAGACTAGGTCTTACACTTCTACTGTCTCACTTATAACTTACGTCCATGTACTGCTGAGTTGAGAGGAAACAGTCATTAAACATATATTAATTGGCATGTTGAGTCAAGCACATATTGCAAAACTAATACAGCACCTGAAGTTTTTGCTTTCCTATGTCATGGTCCTTTAAATATTTGCCATGATTGTTATGGAGGATCCTAACTGATTCAACCAAAAGATGGGAACAAATACTTGTAAAACCTTGATTGTCTTTGGGACTTGAGAAATGTTAGCTGTGGTAGGTATGTACTCAGAACAATATCCCTCGATGGTATTAATATGGTACAGGTAAAATCAGAGAAAACTAGAGGACATCTAGAAGCTTAAACTTAAGCTTGTGCCACCTTTAGGAAGGGGAAAAGGATTTGTGATGACCTAGACACCATTGTGCAGGCCAACTGATCCAGCTGTCAAATGCCAATCTTACAGTCTCTTGCTACAAAGGAAACTCCACAAACATGACCAAAGCTGAGAAAACAACTGTGACCCTATCCTTAACTGATCCCATATCCACATAATTCCAAATCATGATGATCTTACTGATGGCAAAATTCAGTGTGAAGTTGGCTGAGAGAGACTGTTATTTAACTCTCTAGAGAAAAGTGTTAAATAGAAAGCCACAGTCACAAGAAGCCCTGCATGTCTAAGTCAGAGAGCCATGCCCCTACACTGCCCACTAGGATTGCAAGGCAGAGAACAGAGAACATAGTAACTAAAGTAAGTTACAAGATACAGGAGCTGCACCCTGCCTATCCCACAGAGTTGTCACAAGGATAACATGGAAGAAATAAAACAAAACCAAAGATTATGTGAAAGTACTTTTTAAAAAGTTCTATACAATCACAGGGTGTCATTTTATTAAAACTATATAAATATTCAGGTAGAACAGAAACTGGAGAGTAGTCTAAATAATCTCTAAGTAATTCTATTTGAAGATTTTGAGAAACAGAAAAACCTTCTCATTCTTCCCCTACCCCTACCAATGGTGTCAAGAAAATCATTTGTAGATTTTTCAGTTCTGTGATCCAGCAATGCTCAAGTCAACAAAATTTTGCTCAGAATTTATTCATTTATTTGTAAAATACAGTGCCTAATATGTCCTGGAACTATAATAAGCACTTGAAAGAACAGTCATGGTTCCTGTCCTCATAGGAGAAAGAGCTATCAATGACAATAAAGAACAGGAAGGAAATAAACAGAGATTGAAAGAGTATAATAAGGGGTCTACTTTACAGGGTCAGATTCCTTGACATCTCTGTTAGGCTGATACCAGGGTTATGACAAGGGGCTCACTATATTGCAGGATGGAGTAGGAGATAGTGGGGAGGAAGTCTAGGCTCAAGGAACAGCATATAGAAGAATTTTATGTATTTGAGCAAATAAAAGACGTCAGATGTCAAAGTGAGTGGGGAAGGGGGCGCTGGCAGTTGGAGCAGCAGCTGGGGCTATATAATACAGGGTAGGTAATTCATGATAAGAACTTGGTTTTTATCCAAAGGGCACTGAATATTAAGCTAGAGTAATACATACTATGGTTTAGGCTTTTAAAGTATTATTCCAGCTGATACTTAATAAATGATTGGAAGAGGGGAGACTAGTTATGATACTTATAAGCACGTAGTGCTGAGCTGAGAAGAGTTGTTAAAGACACGAGACCTGGCACATGAGACAGTGGCACCCTGCATCATTAAGTGACTGGTGACAGAGGAATGACTGGGACTCAGAATAACTGAGTTTAGAAGCATAATTTAACAGACTTGGATAAAGAAAGCTCACACTTTTTTTTTTTTTTTTTTTTTTTTTACAGAGACAGAGAGAGAGGTAGAGAGAGGGACAGATAGGGACAGACAGACAGAAATGGAGAGAGATGAGAAGCATCAATCATCAATTCTTCGTTGCGGTTCCTTAGTTGTTCATTGATTGATTTCTCATATGTGCCTTGACCGCGAGCCTTCAGCAGACTGAGTAACCCCTTGCTCAAGCCAGTGACCTTGGGTCCAAGCTGGTGAGCTTTGCTCAAAGCAGATGAGCCCGCGCTCAAGCTGGCGACCTTGGGGTCTTGAACCTGGGTCCTCTGCATCCCAGACTGACGCTCTAACCACTATGCCACCACCTGGTCAGGCAAGCTCACATATCTTTAAAGAGAACTTATCAAGACATGCAAGGGCAGAAAGACTCTATATGATTGTGCACGGGTGGAAGGGAAGGTGAGTGGGTGGTGGGGAGAGGAGGGAAGGAATCCACGTTTAGAAGGAAAGCTGCAATGTACTTTGGTAGCCAGAGAGAAACCAAAGAAGCTAGCGCACTGCACTCTACTCTTGTTTCCTAATCCCAGAACTTGAATCCCAGGAGAGACTGAGCAGGAGAAACAAGGCCTCCTGGATGTGCTGGGAGAAGGATAGCAAAAGTGAAAGAAGTTGAGTCTCTAAATGTAAAGTACCATAGTATTTTCAAGACACCAGAAATGACATAATCCTCTTCTCTAACAAAATACTGTGTTCTTTCCACATTAAGTTCTTGAGCAATTCACTCACCTCGAGGTCCAAACATATTGTCCAAAAAAGCATTGATTTCATCATCAAAGGCCTTTAGATGCTCCTGAAAAGATATGGGAAGAAAATGATTAAAGTAGGTTTTTCCAGACACTGTCAACACAAAGCACTCTCAGCAATGTGTAGTTGATAGACTCTCCAAGGGTCCTAGGCTTATGGACTTCTGACTACAAAGATGTAAGGAAAGTGACCCGGTAAGTGTAGCCACATTTCTCACGAGCTTCTCAAGATTCAGAAGCAGACAATTCCCTCTTTCATTGCTTTAGGTAAGAGGAGTTCTGAAAAATAGGCTTGGTACATTTAAACACTGAAGGGTTACTAACCTTAATTCCATTTCCCTCTAAAATGCTTGGAGGTATAAGCATTTCTTTCTTTTTTAAAATTTTTATTTATTTATTCAGTTTAGAGAGGGGACAGCGGAAGCAGCAGGAAGCATCAACTCCCATACGTGCCTTGGCCAGGCAAGCCCGGGGTTTCAAAGCAGCGATCTCAGCGTTCCAGGTCCACACTTTATCCACTGTGCCACAAGAGATCAGGCATTTCTATAAGTAACTTCTATTGTTGCAGTTAACAGAAGTTGTGTGCAAGAAATAAGAAAGCCTATACGTACAGAATATAATGTAATTATTAAATGCAAATTCAGCTGAATTGTATTTCACATAGCTGAATCAAAAGCTATAAGGGTACTTGTTTCTCAAATTAGGAAACTAAGCATTACCGCTGTTTTGTTTTTTGGGTTTTTTTTGTATTTTTCTGAAGCTGGAAACGGGGAGAGACAGTCAGACAGACTCCTGCATGCGCCTGACCAGGATCCACCCGGCACGCCCACCAGGGGCGAAGCTCTGCCCCTCCGGGGCGTCGCTCTGCCGCGACCAGAGCCACTCTAGCACCTGGGGCAGAGGCCAAGGAGCCATCCCCAGCACCCGGGCCATCTTTGCTCCAATGGAGCCTTGGCTGCCGGAGGGGAAGAGAGAGACAGAGAGGAAGGGGGGGGGGGGTGGAGAAGCAAATGGGCGCTTCTCCTATGTGCCCTGACCGGGAATCACTGCTGTTTTTCCATTACTTTTACATGTCATTTTCAAAACTTTTTTATACGTTAGTTACTATCTATTTAATATTACAGTAAATAGTGTCAGTAGGGTACATCAGATTAATTACTGCCACTTCAACTGGATGCAGATTGGGATTGGAGAATTTCTGCTAAAAATCTTAAGGTTGATAAACTGGTTTCTGGCTCTTGATTTAGCTCCTATTCATGCTGGTCTATTATACTGTTCAAACACCTGCTAAGGTGTTCCCTACCTCTCCAAAAAGGTACCCTCTCTCAAACAAAGCGAAGATAAGACAGAGCACTCCCCTTGGCCCTGGCCAGTTGGCTCAGTGGTAGAGCATTGGCCCAGTGTGTGGAAGTCCCAGGTTTGAATCCTGGCCAGGGCACACAGGAGAAGCACCCATCTACTTCTCCACCCTTCCTCCCTCTCCTTTCTCTCTGTCTCTCTCTTCCCCTCCCATAGCCAAAGCTCCATTGGAGCAAAGTTGGTCCGGGCACTGAGGATGGCTCCATGGCCTCCACCTCAGGCCCTAGAATGGCTCCGGTTGCAGTGGAGTGATGGCCCAGATGGGCAGACCACCATCCCCTAGTGGGCATGCCAGGTGGATCCCGGTTGGGCTCATGCAGGAGTCTGTCTCTCTGCCTCTCCACTTCTCACTTCAGAAAAATACAAAAATAATAATAAATAAAAAATAAAAGACAGAGCACTCCCTAATGTTCCTAGAAAAAAAGATCTTTGATGAGGATTTTGGGCCCACAGATTGGTCCCCGACTATATGTGAGTTGAATATGAAGGCCTTCAGAAGTTCATATAGAACATTCTCTATAATCAATAGCTGAAGTACAGTCAAAAGCACCTTATTCTCAAAGAAAATGTAAGTGCCAAAGAGGAGAATTAATTTAGGTCTACATGTTTGGTGACTAGCACACATCATCTGGACCTATTCCTTACTGACGACTTTGATTCTAAGAGAAATTTCAAGGAAACAGGTCTTTGGGAAGTTTAGAAAGAAGAATGAGGATTAAAAACTAGCATTTACTAGTACTTACTACTGCTGGCCAGTGTATTAGGAATTTTATTATTTCATAATATCACTATGAAAAGTATCTGGGATGAACAAAGGTTAGAAGTTTTTAAACAGTGTTTTTATCTTTGGTTCCTATGAAAGGCATCTCAGGGGACCTCCAGACTTGGGAAAGACCAGTTACCTAACATGTCAACATGACAGATGTGATTTTTGTTGCCATTAGAATAGTGGAGATCTGTCTCAATCTCCTATTTTCTTTTTTACTCTTGCAAATTTAATAAAAATTCATGTAACTATAAAACTGGGTCAATCTCCTATTCTTGAGCAAAATACTCTCACTGCTGTACCCAACCTCATAACAAATGCCAATGAAATCTCTCCTTCATTGCCACACCCACCCACAAAGGTTTAAACTTTTTCAGTTTGTTTGCTAAGGTTCAAAATCCATTTTCCATCATTTGAACACTCTAAAGGTCACAAAGATTGTATTCTTTCCATAATCTTGCAAAAAGGTAGTCACAGTGGAAGAAAGGCAGAAAAAAAAAAAAGAAAAGTAGATTAGGGAAAGACATGAAGAGACAGCAAAGAATGAAAGACATAAATAAGAAGAAACATTCCATTCTTTCAGTCATTAATTTACTGACTCATTGACAAATTATTTAAACATCACTATGTGCCAGTGCTATGTTTGATGCTGAAATACAAGGTCAAATGAGACAGGTTATAACCTTCACATAGGATAATAGATAAATAAATCAACAATAACCTAGTGTCTTAAATGAGAGAGGTTTACAGGGCTGTTGCTATAACAACACATGAAGGAAATATCATTCAGCCATAAAAAAGAAGAAAATCTTGCTATTTTTGATAACATAAGTAGTATTATGAAAAGTGAATAAATAAATCAGAGAAATACAAATACCACATGATCTTAATTATATATGAAAACCAAACCAAACCAAAACAAAACAAAACCCCAAAACCAGAATCAGCTGCTGAGAATAGGCTGGTGGTTGCCAGAGGTAGAAGGTGAGGATAGGTATAATGGGTGAAGAAGTTGGCCTAAAGGTACAAGCTTCCAGTTGTAAAATAAATAAGCCATGAAGATGTACAGTAGGTTGTCTATGAGTGATACAGTATGGTATATTTAAAAGTTACTAGGAATAGATCTTAAAAGTTCTCATCACAAGAAAAAAGTATTTGTAATGATGTATATAGATTTATTGTGGTGGTGATTTTACAATATATTAAAATATCAAACCATTATGTTGCACACATGAAACAAACAAAAAGAACACAGAGGAAGAAAATTTGACTTAAATCTCTTAAACAGAGAGGCCTTCCCGGAAGAACTGCTGTTGCTGAGTTTTGAAAGACTCAAGGGCATCATCTAGGGAGAGAGGAAAAGAGCACTTGTGGGTGAAGGATCAGCATATACAAATATAGTGAGACATGACTTTAGAAATGTTTATGGTTAGGATCTCTAACGACCTATCCGACAGAAATAAATCCAGCGACAGGAAAACCAGAAACCTGAAAAAAAAAAGACTTCTTTATTTCTGCATTATTTAATACAGTCAGTAAGGATATAAAAAGACAATGAGATAAGTTCAAATTTCGCCCTGAATTAGTAACATGTTAATTATCATACAACATCGTGGTGGTTAATTCTTTCACAGACTGGCATGAAATTCCTGGTGGATTGGCACTTGTCTGGCAGTTTAAAAACACTGCTTTGGAGGACTCCACTTTGGTCATCCCTTGGACATACCATTCCATACAGGGGAAAAACGCTCTGGGCCAAGGGAAATGCATGCCTATGGCCAGTGTCTTTACTCCAAACTATGTTCCAAGTACCCCAGTACAAAGACTTCTCTGCCAAACAACAATTCTCCAAGTCCACATCTAGAACAACTTTAGTGATTCCTCCTTGCCCACTTAGTGAAGTCCTTGTTCCATGGCTGATTTCAGTCTGTAATGGTGTATAGCAATAGCTGAAGGATGGAGAGACTGGAAGCAAGCTGAACCTTATTTAGTTGTGTAACTGATTGTCTACATCTGGTGATAAAGTAAAATGGTACCACCACACTGGAAAACAGTTGAGCAGTTTAGTAGAAACAAATATTCAACTATGAACTAGCATGTTGCTTCTGGGTATTTACTCAAAAGAAAATAAAGCATCTACCTCTGCAAAGATTGTATACAAATATTCATGGCATTATTTGTAATAGGGAAACATGGAAACCTCCCAACTGGTGAATGGATAAGCAAACTGTGGTACAGTCATACAATGAAGTACTACTCAGCAACAGAAAGGAATGGACTACTGATGCACATGAATGGTATGAATGGATCTCAACATTATTATGCTGCAGTAAAGAAGCTAGGCAAAAAAAATGGTTTTTTTTGTTTTCATTTATAAAAAATTCTAGAAAATATAAACTCACCTATGTGATGGAAAGAAAATCATGGTTGCTTGGGGTCTTCAACAAAGGAGAGCAGAATATTCTTCAAAAATGAGGGTGAAATAAGAATGTTCTTACATATATGTAAGTGAAAGGATGTGCAGCTAGCAGAACTGCACTACAAAGCATGCTAAAGATGTTCTTCACACCAAAGGGAAAGGATTCCACATGAAAAAGAGTGTTTATAGAAAAGAAATGGCTCTAATTAGTCATAACTCAGAGCAAGATGGCCTAACCCACCTCATCACATCAGCTGTAACTATGACATCACCTCTCGCACCATGCTCACCCTCATCACATCAGCTGTAACTGTGACACCACCTCTCGCACCATGCTCACCCTCATCACATCAGCTGTAACTGTCACATCACCTCTCACACATGCTCTCCCTCACCCAGCAACAGTGTTTAACAAAGAACACCCAGGGGATGTCCTGCACCTGCTCTTTCTTTTCTCTGGCCAAGTATATGCAACTCCCAACACTGGCAGAGTGGATCACCATGCACTCCTGCCACAGAGAATACTTGGAAAACAGGACAGCCATGAAGGGCACACCTAGGTTTTTGCCACCATGATGCTGACTGGGACTTCCACCCAGCTCTAACTGCATTAGTTGGAGCTCAACATAAAGCAGGGGCATCTAACGGAAGGTCATTTCTTGGTCTGTTTTGGAAGGTACAGACTCTGTGATCACCATGGGGATGGCCTCATCCTGAACACCTTGACAACTCACGATTTTCTTTAGCAAAGGCAGTCTCACAATCATAATCCTTAGCACCATGATTAAATAAACCCTGCCACGAAAACTCTGCCTATGCTTTCCCTGGTGTTTAAATGACAAGACTCCAGATTCTGTTTCCCCCTTTCCTCCTTCCCTTCCTCTCCTTTCTCTGTTGTTACTGTCCTTGTTCCCTTTTTTACCTTTTTCCTTCCTCCCTTTTCTCCCTTCATTCTACTTTTCCCTTCCTCTTTTCACTTTCCTTGCTTTCTTCCTTTCCTCCCTCCTTCACTCATTCCTCCTATGTTTTAAGCATTTTGTTGTTTTAAGTATTTATTTACCATGGGCATTAAAAAAATCCAGTGACTCAGTATCTTGCTGTTTCTCCTATTTTGTTGATATAGTTTTATAGAACATTTTAAAAACACTTATTCAATTGGAATAGTTATTTCCCACCACTGACTCTCTTCACTGCTTTTTAAAATGAGCAAAATCCATGAAGATGACAAAACTGTAATGTTTAAAAGAAGACATAGTATCCCAAATCCTCAACTTTCTTTTTAAAAAATATATTTCAGAGAAAACTAAATCTGAAGTGCTCAATGATAGCAGGTCAGGAAATGGGATCTGACCAGCTCTGGAATATAACATATTACAGACTAACCAGACACAACTCTTCAAGGCTCAGTTATATAGACTAAAAGACAAGAACATGGACTCTCCCCACAGGGACATGTGACAGAGTGAATCTTCCATGCTCTTCCCAAGGCTCAGGATGGATGCCCACGGCTGACAACTCTTTGGCAGACTCCCAAGGGGCAATTCCCAGCCAGTCTCCCATGTATATATTTGAAGAGTCTAATGTGTTCACATTTGTGAAGGCAACTAGACATAAAATGTTCTGTGGTTTTCTTGCAGCTGACTTCACACAATGTGTATTTACTCATATTTTACACTGACACTCCTGAACTGCCTTTGAAAGGTCTACCCACTCAACATCTCGACCTCCCACTACTGTACTCTGGAGGGAGCACTGGAGTAAGTTAGGCAGAAGGCAGGCAATAGGTAGGGAACCCTTACTCATTTATGGAAACTCTAAACTGTTATATGTCTTATGGAGTAATTTTAATAAGACTGAAACTAAAGGTATTGAAGAATCTGTGGGAACAGTTATACTTGGTTTTCACATTTAAGACCGATATAAATCTAAGAACAAAATGTGCTAAACTAAAAATGCCACTTTTTGAATTAAAGTTACTCCAGAAATAGCCGGTACACAAAGGACACTCTGACCCTCCTTTTTCCCTCTGAAAGCATAAATAAATCTCTCTTTGTACTAGGAGGGTAGAAGGCATCCTTATCACCAGAGATAAGGAAATTAGGGCCAAGAAGGCTCTAGAAACAAACCTTTTTACTTCATCTATTTACTATAGCAAGTCCAAACCCCTTTGTCTTGGCAATTCTTCACAAATCAATTAATTAATTAATTTAGGTGAGAGGAGGGGAGATAGATTCCCTCATGCACTCCAACTTCGATCCACCCAGCAACTTCTGTCTGGGGCTGATGCTTGAATAAACCAAACTGTTTTTAGTGCCTGAGGCTGACGTGCTCAGACCAACCAAGCTATCCTCAGTGCCTGGGGCTGACACTCAAACCAATCAAGCCACTGGCTGCGGGAGGGAAGATGGAGAGAAGGGGAGGGGGAGAGAAGCAGATGGTCACTTCTCTTGTATGCCCTGACCAGGAATTAAATCTGGGATGTCCATACATCAGGCCGACGCTCTATCCCCTGAGCCAATGGCCAGGGCCAGTTCTTCACAATTATCATTTCCTTGCATAAAGGTATAAAGGCTGCCAACTTTGGACACTTCTTTAAATCTCACATTTTTCCGGCACTCCCATAAAAAATTAAATGTTTTTCTCCTGTTAATATGTCTTATGTCAACTTAATTATTAGGACAACCAAGGAACCTAGAAGGAAAGAAGGGAAAAGTTTTCTGCCCCTACAGAACGAACTAACCTTAATAGTGGGTAATACCTGTTCGGTTGCCAAAGGAGGGATGCACAAGGCCTGATGAGTTTTATAAGTTTATTTATCCATCTGCGGGGGGGAGGGCAATTGAACAATGGAAAGGTTTAAACAATGGAGAAGGCGCTGATTAATGGCTAAGCAATAGAACATTCAGTAAGTGAAGGGGGGTAACTCAGTGGGAGAAAGTCCCAGGGTCAGGCGGAAGTAAGACATCAATCAGGGTTGTTCAGATGGAGAGCTATGGGAACTGCCCTGGCATCAGGTCACTTAAAGTTCAACCTGGCTAGTTCAGGCTTTTGGTAAGGGGGCTCTGGACCCAAACCTAACAATAATGTTTATCTAAGTAATACGCATCAGGCATTTGGTATATATTTGCTATGATTTTTACAGTAGCTTTGCCAGTTGGGTATTGTTACCAGTTTACAGACATGAAAACTGAGACATAGCTCCAGTGGTACTGTTGTGTGAAATTCGAACTAAGTTTAGCAACAATTAGTGCTTTTTACACCTTCAGACCGAAAGGTTTCAGAGCTGAAATAGCAGAGAAAGGCTTTCACTGAGCTTAAGCTCGTTATCTCCTGTGCTATGAGTACATCTCAGGACACTAGGTGAAGAAGGAAACACGGACTGATTTTGTTTGCATTCTGGGTATGCTGACACTGCAGGGCAGTTTCACTGGAGGAGATGAAAGGTCTGTTTTCAGAAAAGAAAATATTGCTACAGTTGTGTTTGTTACCTTGCACTTCTCCCACATGGCTCTCAATCTCATTTCATTTGATGTCTGGTCAAATGGCAACTGCTTACCTGGTTCCCTGACCCACCTTTCACGGGCTCAAAGCAGAAGCAAGCATCTGCTCTATGCCATCTTGGCCTGTAGTGCAGAATCACTATCCATTTCCTCACCTACTCTGTTTTCCTTATAGCACATGCCACTATACAAACTTCAATGGTTTATTTCTTTATTATCTGGGTCCTCTACTAAAACAAAAAATGTCCTATTAGGACATTTTATCCTCAATTCTGGAAACAATGCCTGGCACCTAATGGGGGCTTACTGTTTATGGCATGGATTGATAAAAGTCATTCTTCTAAATCTTCACAGTACTCACCTGATACTTCATATTTATTGCATTCCAAACTATAGTTTAATATATGTGATTTGGCTTCCAATATATTTTAAAAGATCCTTAAACACTCAACACTCAGTGAGTATATCATCAGTGTCTACTGAACCCAATTTTATTTTTTGAGTTTCTTTTTTAGAAGTTTCATCCTTTCAAAGAACAAAGAAAGTATTTGTTTATATATTTTTAAAGTAGAATAAAACATTCTGTCTTCAAGTCAACACATGGGTCCAATCATTGTATATATGTACCACAGGTTTTTAATCCACTCGTCCACTGACAGACACTTGGGCTGTTCCCAGATCTTTGCTATTGTGAACAATGCTGCCATAAACATGGGGGTGCATTTCTTTTTCTTAGTCGGTGATATGATGTCCTTGGGATATATTCCTATAAGTGGGATAGATGGGTCAAAGGGCAGTTCCATTTCTAATTTTTGAGGAATCTCCATACTGTTTTCCACAGTGGTTACATCAGTCTGCATTCCCACCAGCAGTGCAGGAGACGTCCCCTTTCTTATTTCTTCCTTGATCTCATTGTTGACCCAGTCGTTGTTTAATAACATGCTGTTTAGTTTCCAAGTGTTTGTTTTTCAGTTTTCCTATTGTAGTTGATTTCTAGTTTCATGCCATTGTGGCCAGAGAAGATGCCTGATATGGTTTCAATCTTCTTAAATTTGTTGTCGTTTTATGTCCTGATATGTGGTCTATCCTAGAGAATGTACCATGAGCACTTGAAAAGAATGTATATTCTGTTGCTTTAAGGTAGAAGGTTCTGAAGATATCTATTAATTCTGTTGTTTGTTAATTTTCTTTCTTGAGGATCTATCCATTGATGTTAGTGGGGTATTGAAGTCCCCTACTATTATAGTATGCTGCTGATCTCTCCTTTTATGTCCATCAAAATCTGCTTTACATATTTAGGTGCTCCTATATTAGGTGCATAGATATTTATAATGGTTATCTCTTTCTGTTGGATTGTTCCATTTATCATTATGTAGTGACCTCCCTTACTATAGTCTTTGTTTTAAAGTCTATTTTGTCAGATATAAGTATTGCTACCCCAGATTTTTTTTCATTTCCATTTGCATGAAATTTTTTTTTTCCATCCTTTTACTTTCAGTCTCCGTGTATCTTTTGTTTTGAGGTGCGTCTCCTGTAGACAGCATATGTATGGGTCCTATTTTCTTATCCATTCAGCTACCCTATGTCTTTTGATTGGAGCATTTAATCCAGTTACATTTAAGATTATTATTGATAAATGAAATTTTAAACGTTTACCACTTTGAGTTTATCTTCTTCATTTCACCCCACCTTCACACTCTAATAAGATTATCCAAATTTCTAAACATATACTTGTTTTCCCTTTAGGTTTAGTATATTTAAAACTTTTGTTTCTTACATTCAAATTACTAATTAAAAGAAGTAGCATAATCTGGATATTATGGACTGAATGCTTGTGTCCCTCAAAATTCATACAGTAAAGCCCTAACCCCCGATGTAATGGTATTTGGAGATGGAGCTATGGGAGATATTAAGGTTTACATGAGGTCATGAGGATGGGGCCTTTATGATGGGATCAGTGCCCTTATAAGAACAGACACTAGAGTGATCTCAACATCATGATGGAATGAGAAGATTCCTTTGTATCTACCCTTAAGTTTATATGTCAGACATCTATAACCTGACAAAGTTTCCTCTCCTCAACACACAAAGATGCCTGGGAGATCCACTCATTAGTACATCGGAAGGTGGACATATTGGAATGTGTAGGGGAGGTACGACTGGGGGAAGAACAGGGATGATGTCTTCAGACACAGCTGGGTTGCTACCATAGTAGTGGTGAATGAATCAGGGTGTGGTCCCTACATTACAGCCCAGTGAAGGATAAGAGGGGTAGAAACAGTGATTGTGTCTGAGAAGCTGGCTCCCCTGACTAACCCCACTGTGGAAAAACCCAGTAGCATCAGCAGAAATGACTCGAACAGCACAGCAGAGATGGTGGCCATTAGAAACGAGAGAGCAGTGCTGCAGAATTGTGAACCCGGCTACCTCACTTGCTTCATCCCCCCTCCATGGTAGTAGTGCCCCAATGCTGAAATGACCTGGACACAGTGGGGATATCCAGCACCCCAGTCACCCAGGAGTCAATTTCCACAACAGCTATTTCCCCTTCATCCCACTGTAACCCTGGAGGTACAAGTAGTGTAGGTAAGAGAAAACAAAAACTTGTGCAATAGCACCATCTACTGAAAATAAAAACCCTCTAATTATCAACCTGCTAAATTGTTAAATCAAACAGTATCCAAACAAGAGTTCACTATCTCAAATGCACAGGCAGAAGAATAATTGACTAAATACCATGAATGAACAATCAAGATAACATGGTAATAAAGAAAGAAATGACAACTATCCACACACCAATCTCAAAGTCATGGAAGACTATAATTTAAATGATAGAGAATTCAAGCATGCAGTTATGAAGAAATTTGAGATACAAGAAAACTCAGAAAGGTTGTTCCATAAGCTTAGGAATAAAATTAATGAACAAAAGAAGCACTTTACAAAGAGACTGAAACTATAAAAAATAACCAAACAAATTATTTCTCAATAAATGAGATAAAGAATGAATTTGAAAGCACTGGAAAAAGAATAGACCAGGTAGAAGACAGAATGAGCAAGCTTGATGATAAAAATATAGAAATTCAGGTGAAAGAAGAAAGAGAAGTTAAAAAAATAATGACAGAACTCTATGAGAACTATCTGACTCCATTAAAAAGACAGCATAAAGATAATGGGTAGCCCAGAGGAGAAAAGAGGAAGAAGGGAACAGATGGCCTAGTAAAGAAATAATTGATGCAAACTTCCCAAACGTAGGGAAGGATTGAATATGCAAGTATAAAACGCTAACAAAATACCTATTAAGCTCACCACAAAAAGACCTTCTCCAAAACACACTACGTTAAAACTGTCAAAAGTCAATGATAAAGAATTCTTACAGTAGGGAAAGGGGAAAAACCATCAGATTTCTCAGTAGAAACCCTGTAAGAAAGGGGAGAGTAGAGTGATATATTCAAATATCAAAAGAGAGAAATCACCACCAAAAATAACATATCCAACAGTTATTATTTTTTTATTTTGTTTTATTTTATTATTATTATTATTATTATTATTATTATTATTTTACAGAGACAGAGAGTCAGAGAGAGGGATAGGTAGAGACAGACAGACAGGAACGGAGAGATGAGAAGCATCAATCATTAGTTTTTCATTGCGCGTTGCAACACCTTAGTTGTTCTCATTGATTGCTTTCTCATATGTGCCTTGACTGTGGGCCTTCAGCAGACCAAATAACTCCATGCTCGAGCCAGCGACCTTGGGTACAAGCTGGTGAGCTTTGCTCAAAGCAGATGAGCCCACGCTCAGGCTGGTGACCTCGGGGTCTCAAACCTGGGTCCTCCGTGTCCCAGTCCAACGCTCTATCCACTGCGCCCCTGCCTGGTCAGGCCAAAGTTATTCTTTAGATATAGAGGAGAAATAAAGACTTTCCAAGACAAGAGATGAATGAATAAGACCTGTATTATAGGAAATGTTGAAAGGAGCTCTTCCACTTGAAGCAAAAAAGACAAAAGTATACAAAACTTTGAGTAAGATGACAGACAAAAGGAAGAAACTGCAATTCTATTTCAGAATAGGGTATTAAACAATTACAACATACAGCTTAAAGGGAAAAATCATATTATAGCTACTGCAATTTGGTAATGAAAGAAAAGCATAAAAAGGAATTATTTGTTACAACAAAAACATAAAATGGGAGGACTTAAAGGACTTAAATAGTATAGATGAATAAAAATAAGAGAAGGAATATTTTACCTATGGGACATTTTATACAAACTGTATTGTAACCATATTTTATACAAACTGTATGGTAACCACAAAACAAAAGTCCAGGCCTGAGACATGAAACATAAAAGAGAAAACAGAGAAAAACATCATAGAAAACCCCCAAAGGAAAACAGCAGTTAGAAACACAGGGGAAAAGAAACAATGAAGATACAGAGCAACCAGAAAACAAAAGATAAAATAGCCATAGTAATCATACATCAAGTCAATCACCCTAAATGCATATTGCCTGAACTAACCAATCAAAAGGCACATCCAGAATAGCTAGATGGATTAAAAAAACCAAAACAAAACAAATTCAGCTATATGCTGCCTTCAGGAGACCCAGCTCAGCTCCAAAGACAAACAAGGCTCAAAGTGAAGGAATAGAAGATGATATTCCAAGCAAATGGTATTCTGAGAAAAGTGGGTATAGCAGTTCTTAGACAAAATATGTAAATTTCAAGACAAACATGTTAAAAGACAAAGATGGATATTTTATCATGATAATGGGGACAATCCATCAAGAAGATATAACATATATTAATATATAAGCACTCAACCTAAGAGCACCAAAATATATAAAGCAATTATTAACAGACCTAAAGGGGAAAACTGACTGTAATACAGTAATAGTAGAAAACTTTAATAACCCTCTTACACCAATAGGTAATTATCTAGACAGAAAGTCAACAAGAAAATAGCAGTTAAATCAGGTGACTCTAGATCAGATGAACTTACTAGGTATTTGTAGAACTTTCCAATCCAAAAATAACAAAATATACATTCTTATGAAGTATATATTAAATATTCTCAAGGATGGATCGTATAAAACACAAAAGAAGTATCAATTATTTTTTAAAAATTAAAATCATACGAAGCATTTTTTTTCGACCATGAAGTTATGAAACTAAAAATAATGGCAAGAAGAAAGCTACAGTCTGACCAGGCAGTGGCGCAGAGGATAGAGCATAGGACTAGGACGCAGAGGACCCAGGTTTGAAACCCTGAGGTCGCCAGCTTGAGCACGGGCTCATCTGGTTTTATCACAGCTCACCAGCTTAAACCCAAAGTTGCTGGCTTGAGCAAGGGGTCACTCGGTCTGCTGTAGCCCCCTGATCAAGGCACATATGAGAAAGCAATCAATGAACAACTAAGGTACTGCAACAAAGAACTGATGCTTCTCATCACTCTCCCTTCCTGTCTGTCTGTCCCTATCTGTCCCTCTCTCTGTCACAAAACACATACACACACACACATACACACACACAGAAATGAAAACATATTCCATGTTCACGAACTGAAAGAATTAACAGTTAAAATGGCCATTTTACCCAAAGCAATATACAAATTTAATGCAATCCCATTAATTTTTTCAAAGAAATGAACAAAATGTCATTTTTTAAAGAAATAGAACAAAAAGATCACCAGATTTGTATGAAACCATAAAAGACCCCAAATAGCCAAAGCAATTCTAAGAAAAAGAAATGGAGCTGGAGGTATCATATTACCTCACTTCAAATTATACTGCAGAGCCATGATAATCAAAACAGCATTGCATTGGCTGAAAAACAGACATACAGACCAATGAACAGAATCAAGAGCCCAGAAATAAAGCCACATATATATGGACAAATGATCTTCGACAAAGGAGCCAAAACACACAACAGAGAGAATAAAACCTCTTCAATAAATGGTTTAGGGAAAAATGGGAAGCCATATGCAAAAGAATGAAACTTGATTACAGTTTGTGCCCATGAACAAAAATTAATTCAAAGTGTATCAAAGACCTAAATATAAGATCTGAAACAATAAATTACACAGAAGAAAACACAGGTACTAAACTTATAGACCTTGGCCATAGAGAACATTTTATGAATTCCACCTCAAAGGCAACAATATGACTGGGACTATATCAAACTAAAATAAAAAGCTTCTGCACAGCAAAAGAAACCAACAACAAAACAAAAAGGCAGCCAATCAAATGAGAGTTGATATTCACAAACAACCGCCCCAATGAGGGGTTAATATCTAAAATACATAAAGAACTCACAAAGCTCAAAAACAAACAAGCAAATAATGCAATCAAGAATGGGGAGTAGACCTGAATACACAAATGACCAACAGACATGAAAAGATGCTCTAGATGCTCTTCATTAGCTATTAGAGAAAGTCAGACCAAATCTATAATTAGATACCACCTCATATCTGTTAGACTAGCTATTATCAACAAGACAGGTAATAATAAGTGTTGGAGAGGCTGTGGAGAAAAAGGAACCCTCATTCACTGCTGGTGGGAATATAAACTAGTACAGCCATTATGGAAGAAAGTGTGGTGGTTCCTAAAAAAAAATAAATTAAGAATAGAATTACCATATGACCCAGCAATCCTTTGCTGGTTACCCAAAAAACTTGAAAACACTGGTACATAGACAGATGCACCCCCATGTTCATCACAGCATTATTCACAATGGCCAAGACATGGAAACAACCAAAGTGTCTCTCAATAGAGGACTGAATAAAAAAAGATGTGGTACCTGTATACAATGGAATACTAGTCAGCCATAAGAAATGATGGAATATTGCTATTTACAATAGTATGGATGGACCTTGAGATCATTATACTACGTGAAATAAGTAAATCAGAAAAAGCTAAGAACTGTATAATTTCACACATAGATGGGATATAAAACCAAGACTCATGGACATAGACAAAAGTGGTTACCAGGGACAGTGAGGGAGGGGGGAGGGAAGTACAGAGGGTCAAATATATATCCCACATAGGTGGGATATAAAACTGAGATTCATGGACATAGATAAAAGTGAAATGGTTACCTTGGGGAGGAGAGTCAAGTGGGACCAATATACAGTGACAGGAAATGGTTTGACTTTGGGTGATGGGCACACAATGCAATCAACAGTTTAAATGGTATAGAGATGTTCACCTGAAACCTATGTACTCTTATTGGTCAATGTCACCCCATTAAATTTAACTTCAAAATAAATTTTAAAAAAAGAAAAACAGAATGTGTCAATTTCACAATTAGAAAATAAGGTCATTCAGTGACTCAATACTAAATCTGAGGAACAAAAAAAGCTAACGATGCTGCTAAAGTTGCAATTCAAGATATTTGTAATGATCATTACAACTTCTACTTCCACAGGAAGGAGTGAGTGAATACAAAACTCCTTGGAGACTTAATCCAAAGCCAGATAGCTCTATTCAGGACACTCTGGAACTGTCCCAGTTTCTGAATTCAAGGACATGGAGAAGAATAAAGCTCTTTCACAATTAATAACAGTGATGAAAGGAGATTCTGTCTGTATGTGCTTTGGTTATCAAGTACTGACCAGAGGGGAAGCAGGTTGGCTACTCTGCATGTACAAGTGGTATCCTTTTGAATTGGAAAACAAAGGAAAGCTTTTAATGATTTCTTGGAAAAAACATGGGCCAGGTTTTATTTCTAACTCTTTAAGCAATAATCATACCTATCTATTCTAACTGTTTCTGTATATTTCAGTCTACTTATTCTAAAATACCTACAGTATTTTAGTATATTTATGGTAGAGTCAAAAGATGTAGTCTTTTACTACTAATATAGAGCAAGAAATAATCTGTGAGTCATATGGGTACCCTTTATATTTTCCTTCTTTCAAACTAATAAACCAATACTGAGCAGTCCAGATTACTTCCCTGATGAATTATCACATACTTTTTTGTTTGACAGTGAATTATCATGAAGTGACAGCTGATCTACAGTTTACTGCATAAACTCTTTTCTAAGAGGTAAAGGAAAATCATACCTTTTCCCTCATAACCCAGATAATGTCAAATCAAATTGAACATCATTAGCAGACTCTAAGAGGAACATAAATCATCAAATGTCAAAATGCAGCATGAGCTGTATGTGAATAAAGGCCTTTTGTGATGGTTTAAGTTTTACAAACCAATTTTTGATATCTGAGTCTCATTTTATTTTGAACATCTTCTGGGATATCACCTTAATTCACATTAACTCATCAATATTCAATCATCAGCCTCACATGGTCTCCCAAAACAATGGACTAATGGATAAAGATGACTTTATGGAAGGGGGAATGAGGAAAGAAAAAGGTGACAAGTACTATCTATTTTACAGATGATAAGAGGCTGAAGACAAAATGATTTATTACCATTATACACCATGGGGAACTAACCAAGCCCATTGCCTTTGCCAAGGTACTGCATTAAAATAAAGAGAATTTGTAATTGAAGATCTGTGATCTCCATTTTTTTTATTAGCACTGCATGTCACAATCTACTCTCTGGGTTCTCCTGGAGATACTGTTTTGAATTCTGTTAAAGCCCTTTTACAAAATATTACTATCCTTCTTCTTATTGATAAATCATTTCTATTCAATGGAGAGTAGAAAGCATTTTGTTGTGTATTCTCAATTTTCGTTCAAGGGCTAAACAATAAGAGCCTTCAAGCCCTCCCCCTTCATCCCTGCTTCCAACCAGACAGCTGTACCATCTTTGCCTATATAAAAAATATGAAGCTACTATTGGAAATAAGTTTAAAACACATGATAAAGTAAATGATAACTGAATTAATATACCTATATTTTAGCTTCATATGTAGTGCCAATTATCTGAAGTATGTACAAATCATGCATAATTTGGAAGTGAACTGAGCAGACAGAACTGAAATCAGTGAAACTGAAATCTGTAGCCTTTTAAATTAACACTTGGCAAGTTAGGTTACTTCAGTGATTTCATTCATTCAACAATTTTCTAGTTCAACTACATGCAAGCAAGTTCTTTTGATTGCTTACCTTCAGTGTAATTCTTAACAGGGTATAAGAAATATTTTAAAGTGAGTAAATGTCTATTTGAAACAATTATAAAAGTAGCATAAAAATTAAAATGGAGTTAGAGCACAACCATTTTGTTATATAAGTAATTTAAGAGAATATTACCAAATTTTCTTTAGAAAATATGTCCAATCTAGTCTGCTCTTAGAAATTAGTGCTTCTATGAAAGAACAAACCATACACAAGTGCACTGTTATTTTCATGATCTCATGATTGTAAAAATATTTTCTTGGCAGGAGTCTTTACCTAGTTTTAGCTTTTCAGCACTCAAAGATTATTTGTTTTTCTTTTAAATATAGCTTTTTAGAATTGTATCATTATAGAGAATGCTAACTACTATATCTATATGCATCTACAGCTGTTTATATGCATCTATAAACAGTTTATAATGTTTTCTCTCCCAGCCTCTGAAAGAGAAAGGATAAATTCAGCACACTAATGGGTAGTGACTCTGGGTAGGGGAAAGAGTGAGAAACACTCCTAAGTTTTTTTTAAGAAGATAATTTGAAACGGATGCTTTCAGCAAGATACGGAAGAGCAATTACAACAGTTACAAGAGCATGGCTTCCACATTGTTAATGATTGCACTTGATTAGTGGTTTTAGTTGTTTCTCAAATTGTGGCCAAATTAGTCTCCAGAGAAGTAAAGACTTAAAGAGTTTACTGGTCTGATTATGTGAAAATGAATATGTGCTGGATTTAAATATATTAGAAAAGTTCAGGGAAGAGATGTTAGAATATGAGTATTTTGTTTGTTTTTTTAAAGAAAAGATCTGGCCAACTTATTTGCATCATTTTAAAATAACCCTAAGGTTGAAAATGTAAGTGACCCCTGAGGCCAGCAGGAAGCTAGGCAAAAAGGTCAGATCAGGGGCACAGGGCTGCCAGGGCACAACTGGCAGCAAGTGGCAGGAAATCCTCCATGATCCTTCTTGGCTGTAACAGGAGGGACAAGGCAACTAATATATTAATCTTGAACTTGGGGATAAAATATCATATTATAGATCTCTGGGACAGCCCCCAAGAAGCTGATTCTTAAATATAGAGCCTCCTTTGTTTTACTAAACTAGGAATTGCAGGGAAATAGAAGCTCTTTACTAATATTTATGTCCACTGTCTCATTAGTATAGAACCCTTAATTCCACCAAGGGACTTATTAGATAGCAGCTGGTAAAAATCAGAAGGGACAACCTTCCAATGATATTTATATATATATACAAATATTCATTCATTACTTTCTCTAACCCTTCCATCTGAAGGCCTGGCTTGAGAGGCAGTCTGGTTTTCCCCTTGTGCATTCCAGCTTGCTACTCCCTCAATCTCTAAAATACTCCAGTATAGGAGTCACTAGGTGATATTCACAGAGAAAGCTATATAACTCAATAATAGCAATTATTTTAGTTTATGATAGTCTTCCACAATAAATCATACTTCATATCATACCCATAAGGGTAGCTTGCATGCACTTAGCAGGATGGCAGAAACTAGGATGAACTCAATGTTATACGGGGGACAAAAGTAGGTTAATAGTTATGAGTATGCAAAACACAGAGTTTATTATTGTATTATTCAGTATTGCATTACTTTCCATATGAACAACTTTAAATCTACTTTTGCCGCACCCTGTATATTAAAAACCCTATTTAACAAAAACAGGCTTTCCCAATTCCCTGGAACCTCTTAAAGGAAGTGATCATACAGTTAGCCACAGTAAAAGTTACTGCTTCACTATAAAATCACTAATCATAATAAGGCTAAAAGCACCAGAATATAAGAGACTCAGGTTCTTGTCTTGACACTGAAAGTTCTGTAGCCTTGAACTTCATTTATGTATTACAGGTGGGAAAAACCTCTCTTCTAATGATGATTGAATGATTTTATAAGTCAAGTATTCATGGAACATTAAAATGCTCAAGATGTATAACTATGTTTTAGAATAAGAAAAATAAGTATACCTTTGTGCTTATTCATGTGTGATTCCAGCAGGATCACTGGGTTAATATGAAATTCTGTCTTTGGCCACACTTTTAACTCATACAAGAACCTCTAGTTTCATATGTATCCAGTATATGGAAAATTGAGGAAGTCACAAGATTTATTGACAGTTTACATATTGTAGCCTTGAGGACAAAAGAAAAGGTCCACATACTAACCCTGACAAGCTCAGGGGAAGCCTTACAAACCCAGAAACTTCAGTAATCACACAGGGTGGCCTGAATGTAAAAATTCCCAACTAAAAAAGGGTCATGGTGGGTATTCATGTCCTAGGCCTGTAGCTCCCTTGACAAAGGTCAATCTTTAACTTTGAAACTTATTGTCTTTGTGCATCTAAGATAACACACCTTTGAAATGTCAGAGTAATTTTCTTTTCCAAACCTCTTGACACAACAGGCACCAGCGCATGAGATCATACTGTTATCCTGTTCCCCGCATACCATCTATATGTGCTGCAAATGTTAACTGCCCTGTGCCCACCAACCTTTGAGTGTGTGTCTCTCTACTTTACTTTGTATCCAGTCTCAGAGATTCCCTCCTTTTTCTTCTCCCACCTCCCCAATCTATCACCCATGGAGTTCATGTAACCTCCTTACATCTCCTTCTTTGATTCTAGTATGTAAAATAAGTGGTAAATCTGCCATTCTCTGGAGCATTTTCTCAGTCTATTGAGATTTTACTTCCTGGCAATTGCCACAAATAAACTCTTATAAGACTTTTTCTTAGGCTGGACATTCATTCATTGACAGCCTGATTTCAGATGAATTTAACATAGCTATATGGAGTATTAATATTATTATAGCTAACAAGGTAACTATTTTGCTCAATAGTATTTTTTTTTACATAAGGATTTAATATCCTTAGGTAAAATAGTATCTGAAAATATCTAAAGAATTTTGATGGGATAACATTTCCATTTCTTAAACTTACCCTTCTATGATTTATGAAAAATGACTTTTAAAATGTAGTAAAAACTAACATATTTATTTACAAAGATTTCTTTCCCAATATATAGCATTATGAAGGCATAAAAATTAGCTTTATATGGCCCAGAGTTTTTGTTATGAATAGAAACATAGAAAGAAAAAACAGAGAATGATTTTTTAGACCTTAGATGAACCAAGGAGTACTTTATTGGCTCTCATAATATCAGAGAATCACAGACCCTGGTCATTTGGCTCAGTGGTAAAGTGTTGGCTAGCGTGTGGATATCCCCAGTTCTATTCCCAGTCAGGGCACACAGAAGCAACCATGTTTCTCCACCCCTCCCCCTTCTCTCTCTCCTTCTTCCCCTCCTGCAGCTATGGCTAGTTTGTTTCCCTTCGAAGGCATCAGCCCCAAGTGAATTCATCAGCTCCAGGCGCTGAGGATGGCACCATGGAGTCTCTGCCTCAGGTGCTTGGTTGTAGGCACAGCCCAGACGGGATTGCCAGGTGGATACTGGTTGGGGCGCACGTGGGATCTATCTTCCCTCCTCTCACTTGGAAAAAGAAGGAAAAAAAATATCTGAGGATCACAGACATCTAATTCAATTTTCCGCTCAAGTGTGGAAATAATGGCTTTCTACAGTAATTTTGATAGAAATTCATCTACCTTATTGGAAAAACTTCAGAGAAAGACTTTTACTACTTTGCAGGATAGCACGTTCTATTTTTAAAATGTTTCTTGTTTTTAGAAAGCCCTTCCATATTCTGAGCTAAACTATCTGTCTCCATAAACTGTTACCCATAAATCCTAGTTCTTTTCTCTGAAGTCATTCACAATATTACTTTTCTTCCACATGAGAGCCCTTCAGATATTTTATGTTAGGCATCGTGTGATGCAGCCTTCACTTTCCTAAGATAAACCGCCTCAGTAAATTCAATGTCCCCCATTCCCTTTCACTTCCTCCCTGTCTTCCTCACATTGACCTTTCCTGCCTCCCTTTCCTCCTCCTTCCACAAGCACTAATGGAATACACATAGTATTAGAAATACATCCAAATATATGAAATGAGCTCTAGACCCTCACCTTCAGAATTCTTTTCTGGATATTCCAGTTTGTCAACACTTAAAAAAAAAAAGCCTTCAGAAAGCGAATGTTTTCAGATTGTGGAGGAACTATTACCCCACTCCTTTTTCTATTGATATAACCAGTTCCTTTTGCCTGTGCCTAGCTAAAGGCTTTCTCCTGATATCATTCCTCCAAATGGGACTAATTTGGACTTTGGGTGGTAAAATCTACAGACACATGTATTTCTTCCCACCAATCAAATGACTGTAAAGTTTCTTCATAACCATGTAAGTTGTTTTGGTTACAGGCTATCTTTTCCTCTTTGTGGATTTGGTTTTGCTTTCAATTTGGATGTAGCATTTTAACTCAATAGATTAAAACAGGTCCTTGCCCTAAAATACTGTATGCCTACCTTGTTGTTGCTGCCTTGATAAGCTATTGCTTGATTTAACTTTCTAATTACCTGAATCTTTGGTTTGGCAACTTTTTAATTTATTTTTATTTATTTATTTTTTTAATTATTTTTATTTATTCATTTTTTAGAGAAGAGAGAGAGAGAGAAGTGGGGGAGGAGCAGGAAGCATCAACTCCCATATGTGCCTTGACCGGGCAAGCCCAGGGTTTTTTTTTTTGAACCAGCGACCTCAGCATTCCAAGTCGATGCTTTATCCACTGCGCCACCACAGGTCAGGCTTTATTTTTATTTTTTTGACAGAGACAGAGACAGAGTCAGAGAGAGAGACAGATAGGAACAGACAGGAAGGAAGAGAGATGAGAAGCACCAATTTTTCATTGCAGCACTTTACTTGTACACTGATTGCTTTCTCATATGTGCCTTGACTGAGGGGTTACAGCAGAGTGAAAGTAACCTCTTGCTCAAGCAGTGACCTTGGGCCCAAGCTGGTGAGCTTTGCTCAAACCATATAAGCCCACGCTCAAGCTGGTAACCTCGGGGTCTCAACCCGGGGTCCTCCGCGTCCCAGTCTGACACTTGATCCACTGCACCACCGCCTGGTCAGGCAACTTTTTATAAAGAGGTTTCACTGTTGGCTAGGAGCAGTTATGGATAAACATGCTGATCAGCGACTGGACAGTTTCATCCAGAAAAACTATATTGCTCACAAAAATTAGGGGATATTTCAAAATGAATACGAAGCTATAAAATACCCCTAATTTTTGTGAGCTGTGTATCTCCACCAGAAGAGTAAGTTGCCTCCAAGTTGCAATCATGATTGCAGGCTTTATTTTCCTTTTTTCCTTTATTGGTTTATAAGAAAGAGAAATGAATTCTCCCCCATTAGTTACCTGCAGCTTCCATGAAGCTTGCTTTAGTTTTTAATGTTTTATTTTAAAATTAAGAAGGTCCTAATTTCAGAATTACCCCCAATGACACTGATTTCATTATAGAAACTACAGATGATAATAAAAATAACTATAATTGCAAACAGTTGTGTTCACTAGGTCAATGTATTTATTAGGCATGTTACACACTATTATCTCAATTCTGTCAACTACAAGTGTTTTCATCTCTCTTGACAAATCAGAAAAATGAGACTTAGAGAAGTGAAGCAACTTGCCTAATTTCATAGAGCTAGTGACTAACAACCATTGCTTAGAGCAGGGAGGGGTCTCCAAACTTTTTACACAGGGGGCCAGTTCACTGTCCCTCAGACCGTTGGAGGGCCGGACTATAAAAACAAACAAACTATGAACAAATCCCTATGCACACTGCACATATCTTATTTTAAAGTAAAAAAACAAAACGGGAACAAATACAATATTTAAAATAAAGAACAAGTAAATTTAAATCAACAAACTGACCAGTACTTCAATGGGAACTATGCTCCTCTCACTGACCAATGAAAGAGGTGCCCCTTCCGGAAGTGTGGCGGGGGCTGGATAAGGAAGTGTGGCCGGGGCTGGATAAATGGCCTCAGGGGGCCGCATGCGGCCTGTGGGCCATAGTTTGGGGACCACTGGTTTAGAGGAAAGTTGTGTTTCCTGACACTTACTCAGGTGGTGATTATTTTTAGCCAATCCTTGTCTTGTATGGGGGGAGTTGGTCACTTAAGGCTATAGTTAAAATAGGTAGCATGGCATTTAGTGTGGTTCCTTGCAAAAAATAGGAGTTTCACAAGGTCTAGCCTTGGTTCTGACACCAAGCAGCTGCATAGTCTTGGGCAAAACATTATCTCTGAATAGCATTTCCATTATCTATAAAATATGAAAAATAATCCTAACTTCACAATTGTGATGATTAAGTGACTTCATGTTTATAAAAGCATCTATGACAGGCCTTTCTATAATACTAAGTAGAAGCTTAACAGATATTCATTCAGCATCCTCCATTTTCACATCCATATTCAGTGGCATATCATCATATCTATCCCACGGCCTCCTTTAATTAGTGCTTGTCTGAACAGTGATATCTTTTTGAAAATTTAGAAGAGAAAATGCAGTAGTGTAGAAAGGAGAGTAACACGATTCCAGTTTGAGTTTTAACACTGAGAACAGATCCAAGGGATATCCAACATAAATATTTTCAAAGACAACACTGGCTAACGGAATTAGCGAAGAGGAGTAGCGAAGGGGACATGAGAGGGTACAACATGCAGTGGGTTCAAAAGCCCTTCATTTGATTTACGACTAGGAAACACAAATATTATGGTCTATAATCTGAGTAAAAATGCTTTCCTTATTCTTTCATGCTTCTTTCCCCAACTTGCCTCAGTTTCCTTACCAGTAAAAAAAGGAAATGATGGTACCAACTTCAGAGACTGCTGTGAGGGTAAGTGAACATAGGAAAGGCTCTTAGAACAGTTTCTGGGACTCTTCCTGAAAGTTTAATTAATGTTATAAATTGGTGTTACTGTTACTATTTGGCTATTCTCTTGTTTTTAAATTTTTATTTGTTGAGTTTTTTAGAGAGACAGACAAATGACAGACAGACAAAAACATCACTCTGCTCCTGTATGTGCCCTGACTGGGGATTGAACCAGCAACCTTTGCCTATTGGAAGAATACTCCAACCAACCACATCATCTGGCCAGGGCTAATCTGTCTCTTTTAGAATATGGGAAAATATTCTTATTCCTTTAGCTGATGTTGAGAATGACAAACAAGCCCTCTACATTGTCCTTTAGCTCTTTAAAACTGCTGGATGCTCAGTCTCACCTTGTAAAGCCTGTCAGATGTTGATTAAATCAGCCAAGAAGAAAGGATTAGGGATTAAGAGAATAAAAGGCCCTCCTGCCCTGTGCTGCATCTGTCCTACATGTGCTATACCTACCAGATCTCTGCCCTGGGACTAACGCAGATCCCAAATCCAAACCTACTTTAACTTGGGAAAAATGAAAAGGCATAAAAATGTAGAGAATAGTAAAATAAATATATCACACATGTTAAAGTTGTATCATGTTTGTTTCAAATCTTTTTTAATTAATTCAATAAATATTTTTAAATATACCTACTAGGTCTTGGAATTGAGGAAACAAATATAAATAAAGCTGTCACTCCCTTTGTATATCTCCCTAACCCTGTGGCCCTTGTTTCCTCCTCAAATATAACTATTGTAATAAATTTGATGTCAAGATTTCCTGTTCAGGCCTGACCAGGTGGTGGCGCAGTGGATAGAGTGTCAGACTGGGATGCAGAGAACCCAGGTTCGAGACCCTGAGGTTGCCAGCTTGAGTGCGGGCTCATACGGTTTGAGCAAAAAGCCCACTAGCTTGAACCCAAGGTTGGTGGCTCGAGCAAGGGGTTACTCAGTCTGCTGAAAGCCCGCGGTCAAGGCACATATGAGAAAGCAATCAATGAACAACTAAGGTGTTGCAACACGCAATGAAAAACTAATGATTGATGCTTCTCATTTCTCTTCGTTCCTGTCTGTCTGTCCCTGTCTATCCCTCTCTCTGACTCACTCTCTGTCTCTGTAAAAAATAAATAAAAATTAAAAAAAAAAAAAGACTTCCTGTTCAGGTTTTCTTTTTTTTTTTCTTCTTCTTTTTTTATTAAAATTTTTTTCCGAAGCTGGAAACGGGGAGGCAGTCAGACAGACTCCCGCATGCGCCCAACAGGGATCCACCCGGCATGCCCACCGGGGGCGATGCCCTGCCCCTCTGGGGCATCGCTCTGCCGAGTCCCGAGCCACTCCAGCGCCTGAGGCAGAGGCCACAGAGTCATCCCCAGCGCCCGGGCCATCCCCTGCTCCAATAGAGCCTTGGCTGCGGGAGGGGAAGAGAGAGACAGAGAGGAAGGAGAGGGGGAGGGGCGGAGAAGCAAACGGGCGCCTCTCCTGTATGCCCTGGCCAGGAATCGAACCCGGGACTCCCGCACGCCAGGCCGCCGCTCCGCCACTGAGCCAACCGGCCAGGGCCCTGTTCAGGTTTTTATAGTTATTTACCAACAAAAAAATGCATTGTTTTATACATGAGTATATGTATATAACATCATACTTATATTTCTGCAACTTGATCTATCATGTTGATACCAGTTCATTCACTATAACTGCTGTAGAGTACTCCATCATGTGAATACTGTATATTGTTACATATCCATTTCCTTAGTGATGGATATTTTAGGTTGTCCCAGTTTTATGCTATTACAAAAAATGTTGCTTTATACTAATCTCATTTTTGTAAGTGAGAATTTATCTGGGAATAAATCTAGTTGTTGGAACTGCTATTTGTTTGAGGACTGCATTTTTAATTTTAGTAAAAACTATCATACTGCTCTAAAAAAGTCATGAGATTGTCTATGTTCAGCATTTTACATTTTTGCCAAGTTCACAGGTATGGAATGTTTTTAATTTGATTTCCTCATTTCCACTGCAGTTTTCATGTCTTTAAAATGTTTACTGGATGTGCAGATTTCCTCTGCAGTGAGCTTCCATTTAATAACTCTTATGCATGTTTCTAATGCAGCAATTTTCATCCCGTGAGACACAGCACACTGCTGTACCACAAGGACTTTTAAAACATCCCATACCTGACTAATTGAGTCAGGGCACTGACCTCTTTTCCCTTAGGTTGTCAAATCAAGAAATGACAACTACCAACACAACAACAGCCATCCAGTGTAAATGAAATCAAAATTATGCCTAATTTTTTGTCAGATTGGCAAAAAATGTAGTTTTTGGTGTGCTGAAGAATTTTAGTAATTAGTTTATTAGTGCTGTGAGATGAAAGATTGAAAATCACTGTTCTAATAGATTGCTTGTCTTGTTAGTTGATTTATAAAAGTCATTTGTATATATAACAATCAATATTGCAAATATACAGATTTACAAATACCTCTTCTTAGTTGCTACTATCTTTTAAATCTTAGCCTATAGAGTCTTCTGTCATCTCAAAAATTTTAATTCTGTTATGGTCAAACCTGTCACTTTTTATGGTTTTTCAGTCTTGCTGAAAATACCATGGATATCAGGAAAGCTACTTGGCATAATGAAGCAAGCAATGGGGTAGAAGACAAGAGACGTAGGTATAAGTGGGTCTGAATCCCCAATCCACCATTTAATAGTTGCATGACTAACACAATCTCTGAGCATCAGTTTCCTCAAACATGAGAAAGCTACTTTACCTGTCCATTTATCCAACAAGTATTCTTTAGGCATGCATTCTAGAAATGAAATTACAGTGCTAAATAAAACAAAGTTCTTGCTCTTACAGAGCTTATATTGCAGTGGCAGAGATAGATAATAACTAAGTAAACTAAAATAATTTTAAAAAAGCAACAAATTAAATAACATGCACTTGAGAGGATACTGTGAAAAGTGTTCTCTAAGTTAAGAAGTATTATACAAATATATGGTATTATGATTACCATTATTAGTGACATTGTGGAAAGTTCCTATAAGGTTACTCACAAATTGAAGGTATAATTATTCTATTTTATGTGAAAATGAACTGACAAGGAGTCAAGCCATACAAGACAAAAGTCTACTAGGTAGGAAAGAGCTTTATGCTGGAGGGCATCTTGAACTTTCACCAGAAACCCAGAGACTTCATACCATTTGGTTCAAAGCCCTGCTCCTGCCTTGTTTGGACCAGTATTCCAGGCAGCAACTTGACAGTCAGGCTGGTCTATTCACTGCCCTCAACATGTCTGTGTCTTCTACTTTTCTCACCTCATCATAGCTTCTTTCAACACTGTCCCCTCCTAAATCATGTGCAGTAAGTTCCACATTGTCTATTTATTTCAGTTTTACCCATACACTTAAATTTCTAATCAATTTTCACTACTTCCAAACTGAACAGGGAAAAAGTGAGAAAAGAAGCAATGTACATAAATGTATTCTCTCTCTCCTCATTATCTTCAATACAATACACAAATCCAATAATCTGCTCTCTTTAGGGTTTTAATAACTGAAATAATGCTGGTCCAGTGGGAAAGGCAGAGAGTGAAAAAATTGTTTTCTTGTAGGGAAAATTTTTACAGTTAAGGCATCAGATTAACCATTAAGAAGCTTAAAACAGGCAACTTGATGCAGGCAGTTGGGCAAACAGCTAAAACTTAATCTGATTATGTGGAGCTCTTGGGATTTTCTAAAGTTGTGGTTCAAATCCATGAAACAATTTTTAAAATGTACTGTTTTATAATATGAGTGTACCTATAGGTGAGAACTACTCAATAAAAAAGTTTTAAACAAGCACACAGTTTAGTTTTTTTTTTTACCTATTAACAGAACTCATGCAGCTTAAAGAAAACAAAAAATCAAAATAAAATCTTTATCACTTTTCATTCTCTCCAGAAAAAATCCTGAATTTTTTTTTTTTTTTACAGAGACAGAGAGAGGGATAGACAGGGACAGACAGACAGGAATGGAGAGAGATGAGAAGCATCAATCATTAGTTTTTCCTTGCGCATTGCGACACCTTAGTTGTTCATTGATTGCTTTCTCATATGTGCCTTGACTGCGGGCCTTCAGCAGACCAAGTAACCCCTTGCTCGAGCCAGCAACCTTGGGTGCAAGCTGGTGAGCTTTTGCTCTACCCATATGAGCCCACACTCAAGCTGGCGACCTCGGGGTCTTGAACCTGGGTCCTCTGCATCCCAGTCCAATGCTCTATCCACTGTGCCACCGCCTGGTCAGCAAAAAAATCCTGAATGTTAAACCTAATATTTGTATCACAAGATTATGAGAATTAAAAAAATGTAAATATATGCAGATTAGTCGTTAGTTAAATTTTCTTCCAGGCATAAAAAAAAAGTTAGGGTTACAAAGATTAACATGATTAAGTTTTTGTGGGTTATAGCCACCAGGTTTGAGTACCTAATACCAGCTATTGTATCAAGGGACTTTATATCAATATATTAACTTTATATATTATCTATAATATACTATTATATTATCTTTATATATTATATATTATCTTTTTTTAAATACTTTATTCATTTTAGAGAGGAGAAAGAGAGAGAAGAAGGGAGGAGCAGGAAGCATCAATTCCCATATGTGACTTGACCAGGCAAGTCCAGGGTTTCGAACCAGCGACCTCAGCATTCCAAGTTGATGCTTTATCCACTGCACCATGACAGGTCAGGCTAACACAATCTTTACTAGTGTTATATATACTTTATAAATGAGATCATTGAAGTAGAGAATTAAACCCAGGAATGTGTGGTTAAGGAGATACGTTTTCAGAAGTTGACAACATGAAAGCAGGCAAGAATAACTGATATTAGTTCATCGCCTCTATAACCACCTAATCCAGGCACTACCAGCCCCAGATATCCTGAAACCGGATGCTGTCATCTTTTGACTCTATTTCAAAAATCTAGTTTACAAAATCTGGAAGAAATTTCTTAGGCCTCAGATTCTAGACTCTTCAAAATTTAATTCAAAACAAATTTATTGAGTATAGGTAGGCTCTGTGAAATTTTAGGACTGTGTCCATAAATTACTCAGTAGTATAGTGTTTCTCAAATACATCTGTTATTGCTTCTGGGTCCTTATCTACTTATTCCCATAAATGGAATGTTGAGTTCAATTCTACATTCCTCCCTTTCCCTACATATCAAAATCCACCCTATTCAAGATTTGGTGATGATCTCAACTCCTTCATGAAGTATACACTAAACATTTTTTTACTAGAAAGTAGTCCCTCTTTCCTTTGAGCCCCTTGAGCACTAGATTCCAATGTGTGTGAACATGATTCTGGGCATGCAGATACTAAGGCCCCTCACTCAGAGATACTGAGTCAGTAGGTCTGGCTTCACCCAGTTTGGGAATGTGTATTTAAACATCCCAACTCCGAAATTCATGTTCCTTCTACCCATGCTGCCTTTCAGATAGCTGGTTTGATTTTTTTTCTCCTCTCACTGAATTGACTCATCCTCTGAGTACTCTGATGTCACAACAGACACAATCTTGATTTCAGCTTTATCAATCCTGATGATTTTGGCTCTTCAATTACTAAGCACCTCCTGGCCTTAAGCACATTCTTGGCATGATAAAGAAGTAAAAGACTACATCCTTGGCATTACAGAGAGATGAAAGAGTTTAGTTTTAGCTTTTTTTTTTTTTTTAAATAACATACCATAATTAGTTTCCTTAATTAGACTGAGTCTCTCTGTTGGATAAAATAGTATACACATGAAAACACATTTACTGGCCTGTGACCCGAAGGCTCAGCTACTGAGCTTGTTTGCTAGAGGACACACTCCCACTGTACTACAAACTTGAAGCAGGGACTGTCTTTATAGACTGAGAGTGCCTAGCAAACTGCCTGTTATTGAGCATGTGTTGAATGAATGAATCAATGAGTATATTTAATCACAAGTTTACTGAGGTAATATATTTTTATGTCTCCTTGCTATTAATTTTAAGTATCATAATATGGTATTCAATGTAGAGAGTGTAGCTCTTTCCTTCAAAAGGACTAATGCAAACTATTAATTCCAGAGTTTGCACTAAGGATTTAAGCCTATTACGTATCTTATACAAAACAAGCACTGATAAGATTAGTGTTTGCAGAAATATATTACAACAGGGACATTTACACTTTTTAAATTGTAAAAAGAAAAGAATGGTGTAGTAAACCTAAGTAACAAAACAGATAGGGCAGCCTTTATATAGCAGTAGCAGGACATTTAAGGGGTTGATATAATAAGTATACTATTGTTCAATGGAGAAACAGGGCTTATACAATAGTGAAACCAGTGTGGCTGCTTTGAGCTGGTGAGTTGGAAGCAGACTTCAGGCAGTAAATCTCAAAAAAGCTGACACGTGCCATTTCTTTTTAGGAGTCTGAATAGAAGAAGGCCAAGGGGAAGCTGATAATGCCTTCCTTGAAAATACAAAGGAAGGACAATTTTCCAGCCTATGGGTCTGAGAGGGATGTGAAATAGTCTCCAGGTGCCACTCTGACTCGGGAAAGTTCAGCCAACTGAATATTTTTCTGACAGCCCAAAACACCTTTCTCCTTACATATAACTTCACCACTAATATTAAAAGTCAAGAAATCTGCTTTCCAAAAATCAAGGGAGCCGCCACCTTCTAGAGTGTCAATCTTCCCTGTAACAATGAAAGAAAAGGCTCTAGAATGGGGACCGAGAAGGTCAAAGCGTAGGCTTCCTCTTTCTTCCCAAGCCTTGGACAACACGCACAGACCTCCCAAAGGCAGAGAACAGTCAGTTAATCAGAACTGTATTTTCAGGAAAATAAAAAATTGTCTAATTTTTTTTTTTTTTTTGTATTATGGATACCTTCTGATTTCTTCTTCAAAGGTTTGAGTTAATTTTTAATCTAACCCCTCAGTGTAACAGTCAATAAACTTTGACCCTGACAAAAAATTAAGTCCTCCCTCTAGTAGTCATCATATCTGTTAAACTCGAAGATTCTATCAAACAAATTCTGTTTAACCATATAGAAAAATAAATTTAAGGTTTAGAAATAAACCCAAATGATGAAACAAAAATCTATGCACAAAGCTACCACTGGTCTCTCTGGTCAATGTCTTACTACTGCAGTCATTCCATTCAAAAACAGTGAAGTGACTACTTCACTTCCCTTGTAAATTACTTAATTGTCTACTTATGAGCATTCCTCTATTTATTATATTAGTTATATATATATATATATATATATGTATATATATATATGTTCATGATCATCTCCATTTAAAATAATACTTTCCCTTGCATGCTCCATTTTCTGAATATATGAAATGACTTAAGTGTTATATATTTAATGCTTAAATGTATATATATATATTCACTTATCTATTCTTAAAATCCATAAGAGAAACATTACATGGGAGGTCATTCTGATTTTTCCATTCTCATTTATAACACTATGGAAAATGCTATTGTTTTCATCACATTTACAAGAGAAGAGAACATTTATCCAGGCTCATGGATAAGGTTATATGAAATAGTAGAAGAGAAGATATTTTTGGAATCAGGAGATTTATACCTAGTTTTGCTACCTCTAGTATGTGACCTTGGGTAAATTATCTTCTTTGAAACTCAATTTTCTCACCTGTAAAGTAGGTATATTGATACAGGACTTGCCTCTCTGAAAAGTATTCTGTGAGGCGGGCTTGGGGGGAGGTCAGAGAAGGTATACAGAATAAACAGTGACGGCAGGAGATCTGACGTGGGGTGTGACTGCACAGTGCAGCGTACAGATGATATGTTATAGAATGATACACCTGAAACCTATGAAACTTTATTAATCAATGTCACCCCAATCAATTTGATTTAAAAAATAAAGTTTTTTGTGAGGTGTCAAAGGATAATGAGTATAAAAATGTACAGAAGAACATTTATCTGATTAATAAATATAAAATATTACTATACTAGTATATTTAAGTGATAACACTGAAAGCCAAAAATCACAACAATGCAAAAAGAAATAATTATTCAGTAAATTCATGAATCATAGTTTTGTTTAAATTACTATTAAGATAAAAATTCATTATTTCAGTAACAACTTAATGCTATAATCACAAATTTCACTATAAAAAATAACAACATAGCCCTGGCCAGATAGCTCAGTTGGTTAAAGCGTCATCCTGAAATGCAAGGCTGAGGGCGGATTTGATCCCTGGTCAAGGCACACACAGGAACAGATTTATGTTTCTGTCTCTCTTTCCTCTCTCTCTAAAATCAGTAATTTAAAATTTTTTAATTAAAATAAACAATAATGTCATAACCTGGTCCCTTCCACAGATATGATTGTGAAGTATAAATATGTAAGGTCTACCGGAAAGTTCTGTCCGTTTTTGGAATAAAACAAAATACAAATTTTTCTTACCGTCAATAAACTTTATTAAATAATATAATTGCCATTATTATCAATGATTTCTTGCCAGCGTGAGGGCAATTTGTATATCCATTTTTGAAAAATGTTTTATCTTTTGATGCGAAAAATTGAACCAGTGCTTGTTTGATATCTTCTTCATTTTTGAATTTTTTGCCCTTCAAAAAATTTTGTAAGGACAAAAGCAAGTGATAGTCGGAGGGTGCTAAGTCCGGGGAATATGGTGGATAAGACAGAATTTCCCAGCCTAGTTCTGCAATTTTTTGACGAGTCCCCAAAGCAGCATGTGGCCTGGCATTATCATGATGCAGTATGATGTTCTTCCTATTGAACATCACCAGCCTCTTTTCTTGGACTGCTGTCTTTAAATTATGCAGTTGCTGACAATACTCTCCGAATTGAGCTTTTCATTCCGTTTTAAAAGCTCATAATGTATTGGTCCTCGAAAGTCCCACCATATACACAACATTTTCTTATTCAGAGTCAAATTTGGTTTAGAGGTGGAAGGGCTAGGTTTTCTGAGTTCACAATATGCCCTTTTCCTTATGATGTTTTCGTACCATCTTCTGCATGTCCTATCAGACACTGTACCTTCACCAAACACTTTCAATAAATTTCTACATGCTTCTGTAGCATTTCTTCCTTGTTGAAATTCATAAAAATTACAGTGGCGTAAATGAACTTTATCAGTAGCCATGGGTACACTATCGCTTCACACATAAGACCAACGTGAATCAACTTTGTTTTAGTTAATTTGCTATGTCAGTATGTATACATTAAGTGATAAAAATAGAGAGGCACACATGCGCCAAATAAACGTGCTTACGTGTTGAAACTTGTTGTGATAGAAACGGACAGAACTTTCCGGTAGACCTTATAATTATAGGATTACATACACGTTATCACTAATTTTCAGGTTACACTGCCCTATATGCCTTGATGAAGCAGCTACAGTATTGAAATGTGCGTAAACTGAATTGTGATAATTTTAGATGCATCAAAAAGATATTGTTCTTTGAAGGAACTATACTGTGGATATGTTTGCAAAGCAGATATTCACTTTTCAATCCATCCTTTCTGAATGGTAAATGGGATGTGAAGAAAAAAAACACTGCCCTGGGAACCAGCCTTTACTTTATCAACAATCCTTTAACATTTACTGTATGTCAGGCATTTGCCTACAGATACATCATTCAGCATCGCAAACAAAAATCTCTGTCCTCATGAAGTTGGCATTCCAGTAGGAAGGGACAAACAAAATCACCTAAATTATTAGAAGATTCCAAGTACTTTGTAAATGAGTAAATATTTAGATTATGAGTATTATTGGAAAAAAAGAACGGTTTAAGATCTGGTATGTATGAATATGTAAGGACAAGTTCCAGTTTTAAGTAGAGTGGCTACTTAAGTAGCCACTTTAAGTAGAACTAATTAAAGACATCCATAGAGCTCTCTGAGAGAAATACCAATCAGAAGGAACAGCCAGAGTGGTGGTCAATCCTGTTTGATTCTGACAAAATGATCTTGTGAAAACTACCCCATTTTGCAGGTGAGTAAAGAGTGTCTCAGAGTGACTTCGGGGAATGGAGCTAGTCAATAATAAAGCCAGCACCAGGAACCAGATTTTCCTCTTGATCCAGTGCTACACTTTTGTTTTATGCTTCTGTTTACCAGGCACGGAGAAAGTGCTCTGCTTCCCATAAGGCACCCAGCAAATGTAAAATGTCATCATTGTTGTGGCTGTTGCTATTATTATTATCAATTAGGTAGGTCCTCTGTTGTTTCTTGAAAGGTAGATAAAGGTCAAGTAATAATCTCATTTCCCCTTCCTATGGCTTATTTTTCTCCTTCTGTTAGGCTTCTTTTCTTTGGTGGATCATTTTATATATCAGATTATCAGTCAGAGTAATTATAAGGTCTACCGGAAAGTTCTGTCCATTTCTATCACAACAAGTTTCGACATGTAAGCCCATGTTTATTTGGCACATGTGTGCCTCTCTATTTTTATCACTTAATGTATACATACTGATGTAACAAATTAACTAAAACAAAGTTGATTCACGTTAGTCTTATGTGTGAAGCAATAGTGTACCCATGGCTACTTATAAAGTTCATTTACACCACTGTAATTTTTACGAATTTCAACAAGGAAGAAATGCTACAGAAGCATGTCTGTCGCATCCACCATATTCCCTGGACTTAGCACCTTCCGACTATCACTTGTTTTTGTCCTTACAAAATTTTTTGAAGGGCAAAAAATTCAAAAATGAAGAAGATATCAAACAAGTACTAGTTCAATTTTTCGCATCAAAAGATAAAACATTTTTCAAAAATGGGATATACAAATTGCCCTCACACTGGCAAGAAATCATTAATAATAATGGCAATTATATTATTTAATAAAGTTTATTGACGGTAAGAAAAATTTGTATTTTGTTTTATTCCAAAAACGGACAGAACTTTCCGGTAGACCTTATATATTTCCTTGGCTATCTGGTAAAGGAAAGGTGTTCAGCATAGAAATTAGCTATAAAATAGAAAGCACTCATGACAACATGAGAAAGATCTGAAGAAAGAACAGAGAGAACGCAGAACCCAGTAATTCAGAGGGAGAGAACTACAGGTCTCAAGAAGGGAAGGGGAACAATCTTTGAACAGATTAGGTCTACAGCCCAACAGTGTTAAATTACTACCTGAAGACAATGAATCTGGCCTGGAAGAAATAACGAACTTAAAAGTAAAAAAGTTAAAAACAGACAGACCACAAAAGATGAAACCTGTAGAAAAGGTGAAAATTGTAGAAAGAGAGCTGGAGAAGAGAAGAGATTTAAAGACATTTTCAAGTAAAAATATAATAATATTATAAACAATATAGATGAAAAAAAGAATCAGATTTCAGACACTGTAGACTTGAGAGCTGGTGGAATTACTAACAGCAAAAGGAACAGAGAGGAGAGTGTGAAAGATGAGCTTTTCGTAGGTTTAAGGTGGCAGTGAGTTCTCACAAGTGGAACAGGTCTAACAGAGAAGAGGTAAATTTGAATGTGTATTATCTAGAGCTGTTTTGCCGAGTACAGTAGCCCCTCACCACATGCAGCTATCAAGCATTTGAAATTGTGGCTTGCTTGAACTGAATGTGCTGTTAGTATAAATAGCCACCAGATATTGAAGATTTCATATAAAAAATAACCATAAAATATCTCACTAACATTTTTACATTGGTTACATGTCAAAATAATATTTGTATGGTTTGAGTTAAATAAATTGTTAAAATTAATTTTACTTGTCTCTTTTTATTTTTTAATGTGACTACTAAAAAATTAAAAATCACTATGTGGCTTGCATTATGTTTCTACTGGACACTGCTGATACAGATACGGTATTAGGATCACATGAGGGGAAGAGAACGATGAAGGGAATCACAGTTATCATTCTGAGGTGTCGCAACTGAAAACAGACATGGGAGAAAAAGAGCACGTCATCATCATGGTTAATATTCACTTAGCACTCTAATAACTACGGTTATTTTAAGTGTATCACCTTATTTGTTTCTCCAACAACCTCAGGAAATATCAGTCTTCTTTTACAAAAGAAAAAACTAAGGCCTAAAGAAGTTAATCTACCCAAGGTCACAATTAAACGTTGGCATTGGGATTCAAACCTATGTATGACCGCAAATCTCAAACTCTAAAGTGCCACATCATCAATTCTGGACAATTTATACTCTGTAATTATTAAATTGTTAGATTTTGAAATGGTTATACAATTTATTAGAATGGTTCATTGTCAGAGTCAGTCCTAATTCGATTAATGAAAAATGCAAAAGAGTAAATATGTAACTTTAGTATTAGATGAGATACCAATGTAAGCATATTTTCACCATGCCTGGCCTAACTAAGAGTTAACAGGGCAACTTCTTGACCTTTAACAATGTCTACTCCTAAAAATCCAAACCCGTCAAGTTAGATGGTACAACCCTGAACAACAGGGCACTTTTTTCTGAATATAACTAGATATATGTCATGGAGGCACTTACATTTTAAACAGCCTCTTTCAAACTATAAAAGCACTTGAGCCTTCCAAACTGTTACTTAAATATTTTGGAGAGAATTGGATTAAATTACAATCTATTGTTGAAGAACTAAAAATTAAGCTCACCCAACCAGATAATTTGAAAATGAATTTCGTACTCCTTGAAAATGCAACTGTTTCAAGGAATAGAAAGAAAAAAATGGCTTGCTATTTTGACTAGACTCATAACATAGCAAAATCTCCTACAAATATAAATTGGGATAAAAAAAATAAGGTGTTTTTTATTTATGTTTGTTTGGTTGGCTTCCATTTCAAATACAAATTTATTTCCTTTCCTTTTTACCTTTAATTTCCCCCTACCTGAACTAGACAGTAATCATAGAACTGTTGAACTTGTACAGTGATGACTATTACATTATTTTAAGAAACTTGCCCACATAAATTTTATCAAGCATTGGCTCAAATGATATAAAAACTACTTCCTCAGGACTGGCATTAATTTACACTATGGAAATGATAAAATAAAAGGGAATTTTGAGGGAAGAATTGTTTTAGAATTAGACTAATTAGTAGAGACACCATGAGACTTTATGTTGGATGTAAATCCAAAGAGGTGTGTCTCTCTCAACTGACACATTAATGTATTAATTTAACCCCAGACCTGCTCTGCCTTTTTTAAAATAGTGAGATGGCTTGGATTTGCTTATATTTATAAAAATAGCTCCTCTGGCCTGATCTGTGGTGGCTCAGTGGATAAAGTGACGAACTGTAATGCTGACGTTGTGGGTTCAAAACTCCGGGCTTGCCTGATCAAAGAACATGTGAGAAGCAACATACTAAAAGTTGGTGCTTTAGAATCTTTTTTAAAAATAGCTCCTCTGAAGACCCAAAGTTACTGAGAAATGTTTACCTAATGGGGAAGTATCACAACTATATGGGGTAGAGCTTGCCCTTTATTTTGGTTCTTTCAGGTTAATTCCCACAACTCTTCAATCCAAGGCATTATCCTTGGACTTGTTCCCTTACTTACTGAAATTCATAATTTGACACAAAGGTTTAGTAGACCTAGGAGAGAGTAGTTAGCCCTAAAAATGCTTTGTTCACTCATGAGCCAAGGTGTCAAGAGCATGAAGTTGATAGACCCAGACAAAATAGATGGCCCCAATGCTCTTATCATTGAGGGCCACTAAGTTGACTCCCTTCTTTCCAACTTCTCAAATTTCACTAGTGATTCTCATTATTACAATTGTCAGTTGGGTAGATAATCCTTATAGCTCCATTGCTGCTTCCCATTTGCACATTAATATAGCATATGCTGCTTTACTGGGTTAATTTTTTAAAAATATTAAGCACTTACTATGTGCAAGGCACTACTGATACAGTAGTGGACAAAATGACAAAAATCTCAGCCCATTCCAGTGGGGAACTCATTCAAGTAAACAAGATAAACAAAATCAACAGTAGGTTAAATATTAGATGTTGAAGAAAAAAATTAAGCAGACACGGGGAACTGTGGTGAGTGGGGTGGGAAAGACTGGAATTTTAGATCAAGTGACCAGAAAAAGGCTTCGCATTTAATCAGATAGTGTGCACCTAAAAGGGAAGCACGGACAAATTCTCGGACTGATTAGTGTCAACTGGAGCGGGGAAAGGGCAGGAGATTAGTATATTTTAACCAGCCTTGAAGTGGAGAGGAAACCAGATGGGAGGGAGGAAAGGAGCAAAGATAAAATATGGACCACTGAAGCCAAATGTGGGCTCCACATTTTGCCAACGACTGGCTGGTCCTTTGAGCATGGCGCAACACACTCTGCTGCCTAAACCTTGAGGCAGGTCATGGGACAAGGTGAGGCACAACCCTCCACTACCTCTCTACTATCCCTACCTCGTTCCCCAGGAACAGGACGAGTCCAGTACTGGACTAGGAAACTGGGAGCGTAGATGTTGAAGGAACACACCAGCGGCCCCTCCAGCCCGGTACACAAATGGAAAGCTAGCTCCCGACACCAATCTGCAGACCCAGAGAGGTGCAGACAGGCACACAGACACACCCCCAGGACTGCAGGCACGGAGCCGAGACGAGACATGAATTCAACAGTTTAGAGCCCAAATCCCAGAATTTCCCGACGCAGGGTCGGTCCCGCGCGAGGGAAACGCCGTTCCCCACGCCAGGCGGAGGCGGGGGTGGGGGTGGGGGGGTGGGGAAGGAGCGGTGGGCCGGCATGACTGCCGCGGGGGAGCGGGCGGTTTCGTCGGGCATCCCCGGCGCCGTGCATCCACCAGGGGGCTGGACGCGAGCGGGCGCCTCGAGGGGCCGGGCCGGGACTGCGAACCCGGACAAACTGCCCGAGACCCGGCGTCCCCGGCCCGGCCCGCGCGTCCCCGATCCAAACGTTCACCACCCCCGCCCCAAGCCCGCGCGGGCCGGGCCCCCCGACAGAGACGGGTTCCAGCGGTCGAACCCGCAGCTCCGCACCGCCGCCCGCTCGGCCCCTTCCCGCCAGCGCGTCCGTCCAGCAGAGAAAGAAAGAGAGAGCGGCAGTCGCGGCGCGAGGCCCCACTCACCATGATCCACCGCGGCTGCGGCGCAGCGACCCCCGCGGCCGGCGATGCGCTGTCCAGGGTAGCTAGCGTCCCTCTGCCCGCGCTCCCGGGCGCCCGCGCTACTTACCCCCACCCCCACCCACGTCCAGCGCACGCACGCCGCCCGCCCGGCCGCGCCACCGCCCCCTCGGGCTCGCGCCACTTCAGCTCGGCGCTCGGATTCTCAGGGCCGTTTCGGGCGCCCGCCGCTCTCCGCCCCCTCCCCTAGCGGGAGCTTCATCTACAGCGTCGCGAGGAGGGCTGATGGGGAGGGACCAGGCAGGCGAGGCGGCGCTCGGTGCGGCCTCGCACGCCCCCTCTCGGTCATCTGGCTTCTCCCGTGCGATCGCCGCGCCCCCTGCCGGGAGGGCGGTGATTTGCAGGCCCAGAGGGTGCCAGCTGCGTGTGAGGGCTCAAAGTTCGCAGTTTAGGCGAGGACCATCCCCTTACCACCTACTTTTGTCTACGGCCACCTGGGAGGCTGCGATGGCTGTGGGAGCAGTAGGAAGGATGGAGATGTAGATGACCAGGGTACTGGTCCTTCTGTTAGTTGGACTCCCTGGCTTTCAAGCACACATTAGAGAGAGAATGGCTCTTGCTCCTTCACGCAGGTTTGCGGGATGTAGGTGGTTTAGAAATACAAATCAGGCTGATTCCTTTAGGGACGAGGTCAGGAGTGAATCAGTCTGAGCAGATCCCATTTCTTTTCTTTTTTTTTTTTAATTCATTTTTAAAGAGGAGAGAGAGAGAAAAAAAAAAAAAACAGAGAGAGAGAGAAGGGGGTAGGAGCTGGAAGCATCAACTCCCATATGTGCCTTGACAAGGCAAGCCCAGGGTTTCGAACCGGCAACCTCAGCATTTCCAGGTCGACGCTTTATCCACTGCGCCACCACAGGTCAGGCCAGATTCCATTTTTTGCAACTACGCTACCTCCAGAGGATCTTATTCCAGGAACTAATCCCACCAAATGGTTATTTTAACACTTACTTGTGAACGGAAAGTATGGGACCTTCAATCCTGGGCTTTAAATTAATGTATTAGTATTTATTAGTATTAGTATCAGTATTAGTGTTATGTTGCCCAAGGTAAAAGATTTCGGGAAAGTAGTGTTAAATAACCTTTCCTCTCTTTTACCATTAAGAATGTGTACTTGCTTTTTTGTGTGGCCAATATGGTAAACTGAAATACAAGCAAAGTAAAAACATTTATTGGCTGTGGGAACATCACAGCTCACAGAGGAACCTGCAGTATAAACTGAGTATTCCACCCTTGAAGTGCATACGTATTTGTAGTTTTGTAAAGCAGCAGAGTGAATAAACAAAGTTGCCAGATCTAAGTCTTGTCATATAATCGCTTAATATTTTGAGTTTTTGTAGTTAACAATGCTAAACATCAGGTACAAAGGCATTTGCTTATAAAGAGTGGCTAATGTTAGACCATAGTTAGGTATTTGTTAACCAGGTTCATAAAATATCACTATCAGTGGGCTCAGGAGTAAGTCCTTCCTCCCACTGGCTGTGTAATATTGGAATAGTTATATAACTTCTCTGTACTCTAGTTACCTGATCTATATAACATGGGGATAAAAATGGCAATTACAGCCTGACCAGGCGGTGGAGCAGTGGCTAGAGCGTTGGACTGGAATGCAGAAGGACCCGGGTTCGAGACCCTGAGGTTGCCAGCTTGAGCGCAGGCTCATCTGGCTTGAGCAAAAAAGCTCACCAGCCTTGACCCAAGGTCACTGACTCAAGCAAGGAGTTACTCGGTCTGCTGAAGGCCCACCGTCAAGACACATATGAGAAAGTAATCAAGAAACTACTTAGGTGTCGCAAGGAAAAACTGATGATTGATGCTTCTCATCTCTCTCCGTTCCTGTCTGTCTATCCCTCTCTCTGACTCTCTCTGTCCCTGTAAAAAAAATAAAAAATAAAAAAGGCAATTGTTAGGATTAAAATAATATTCGTAAAACACTAGAAAAATGGTACAAAAGTACTAGTTATTGATGTTATTGTCCTGATGCCTGTGGAAATCAGAAAATGATATTCTGTTTAATGCTGGCATGTTTTTATAAAAGTATCAATATGGCCAAAACTAAATATACAATTTGATGCCAGTTTCATTAACTTTTTTCACCCAACAATATTCGAATGTGTCCTGTGCCAGGTATTGTTATAAGACCTGGGGATACAATGATAAATGTACAAACATGGCCCCTGTCATCAGAATCTATGATGATCTGTATTATGACATCTAGAGATTGGAATGAAATTTACACAAATATTCACCAAATATTAACTGATTTTCTTCCCCAATGGCAGTGTTATGGAATGATGTTTTCCTTTTATTTTTCTCATATTCCAGATTTTTTAAAACTTTTTTTTTTAATGTGACAGACAAGAAAGCAAAAACAGATTCCTGGCTGCACTCCAACTGGGATCCACCCAGCAATGCCCCTACCAGGTGATGCTCTGCTGATCTGGCCTCTGTTCAGTTGCTCAGCCACTGAGCTATTTTAGTACCTGAGGTGAGGCCATGGAGCCATCCTTGGCATCCAGGACCAACTTTGGTCAAACCATTCAAGCCATGGCTGCAGGAAAAGAGAGAGACCGAGAGAGAGAGAGAGAGAGAGAGAGAGAGAGAGAGAGAGAGAGAGAGAGAGAGAGGAGGGGAAAGAATGGAGAAGCAGATGGGCACTTCTCCTGTGTGCCCTGACTGGAATCAAACTCAAGACTTCCACACCCCAGGTCGACACTCTACTGCTGAACCAATAGGCCAGGGCCCCAAATTCTCTAGATATTGAGCTAGAAAAATACAAGAGCTAAATTTCACTGCATCGTTACTCTGATGTAGTACAATGTGAATTCTTAATCTAGATCAGTATTTTTCAACAGCAGGTCCGCAGACTGGTCAGCCAGGAATTTTGTGCCAGTGGGCGAAAGAGTTAACTACTCTGATGTTGTATGAAGATTATAGACCTACTTAGTTGAATTCACTTATGCTGATGATGATCTCTGCCTTAGCAGTCCTTGAAATAATTTCCTATTTTCACTGGTCCCCTAGTATAAAAAGGTTGAAAACCACTAATCTAGAAAGAGATCCTCATGCATTATTATATATAAATTGCCCTATGACACCTAAGACCCATCCAGGCAGTCTCAGGTGCAGACCAGGAATACAAATTTTTAGCACATACCACAAATGATGCTGATAAAGGCACATAAGCCCCTAGACCACATTTTGAGAAACCAAGTATATCATCTACTTAGGGAAAGCTTTGGTCTCTTTTATAACAACATTGGGGTGGGGTGGGGATGAAAGTATGACAATCAGCCTCTAAGCATTCTGCTGTTTTCTTGCAGGAACTGTAGCTTTGATGTCATCTATATATGGCAAAGCATACCAGGTTAACATGTGGAAGGAACTCTTGAACTTTGAATTGTCCCTGTATTTCCCCCTATAGTTTACCCTTCTAATCGTTATTTTACATTTATCTAAAAACACATATCAACCCACAGGGCCAGAGGAGGTCTAAAATGTTACCTATATCTTTATCTGTTTCTTAAAGCGTGGCTTTTCTTGTCACTACAATAAAAAATAAAAGAGACGGAAAAAGGAAGTGGTTCTACCTCTATAAACACAGAACTGGGATGGTACCTTGACATTTAAACAGATACAACATGAATTCCCACTCATCCATAAAAATATTTTAATATGCCATCAACATTATTTTATAATATTTTCTTTATTATTTGTTCTCTGGCATGGGTTACACAAAAGCTGGACTTTGCCTGTGTTTCTTAGCTGTATGGCAAACTGGCACTGAGCATGCATATCAGTTAAAGTGTCACAATAACAGAAGTATAGCTCAATTATGGCTTAGAAATAGAGATCAACCTCCCTTGTTTTTATGTACATATTTAGTATTTTACAGGTGAAGAAAGTTTATCTCAGAGAAGTTAGAGATGACCAACAACTAACAGGTCATAACTCTGAGTTATGATCTCCTGACCCCTGGTTCAGTGTTTTCAATGTCACTACTGCCTCTTTAGCCCTCTAAAAACAGACTCGGGAAGTCAAATCTTTTCCTTGGCCATATATTTTGCCTTTCTGTAAGGAAAGCTCTGTACCTATGAGTTTAGAAATGAAAAATTATAAGATCCTGAATAATAAAGACAGACAAGGTCACACCAACATAACTTAGGTTATCTTCAACAAATTTAGTTCATCTTTTACTCAAAATTATCAGGGCTCAGAATTTCTGCCATATAAATTATGCCGTTTAAGCCTTATATGTATCTGTTTTTTATTTAGTTGGAATGCGGTAACAAGTGGACAATCATTATCTTGAGTTAATCAAGGTAAAAAGAGATTTATGTTCATTTACTTTAAAATGTTTCCTGAGTACTATGTTCCAATGCAATATTCTGGAGCTGCAACAGGCCAAATCTGGCCAGCTGCCTATTTTTTGTAAATAAAATTTTATTAGAACTCAGCCATGCCTATACATCTGCGGCAGCTTTCACACCACAGTAGCAGAGGTGAGTAGTTCTGATGGAAACTCTATGGCCTGCAAATCCTCAAATATCTACTGTTTGGCCCTTTATTAGTAAAGTGTGTGGATCTTTGCAGAATCTAGATGTTATGAAGAAGGCCTTGAATGACAGATATATCCTTTTCTTTTATGAAGCTTATATTTTAATGGGAAGGAAGAAAATAATAAAAAATTTTAGACAGAGAAGCATCATGAAAACTAGTATTATGATAGAGAATGATATGGTGGGAAGAGGCACGTAGATAGGAGGGTCAGGAAAGACCTCTCTAGGCAGATTATAGCCGACTTGAGAATTCAATGGCAGAACAAGCCAGCTATAAAGCCATGAGAAAATCTAGGGATAATAGTTCTAGATGGAAAAAACAGCAAATAGAATTTAATTGAGACAGAATAATGGGCTTGTTTAAGGTACAGGAAAGTGGATAGTATGTCTAGACATGTGAGTTAGGGGTTATAGTTGCATGCAAGTCCATATTCCCCTCACCCACACTTATAAATAGAGATCCATGTATGTTTTGACATCATTGTCACTAGCCTCTGCCTTGAGGCCCTACCTTTGAGGACCTCAGCCCTAGGGAGCCTAGCACCACATTCTCATGTGATGGCCACTGGTCAGCTACAGCCAGAACAGTTGAAGAAACTCTAGTGGGGCCATTACTTGATACCCTGACAGCCATATGACTTTTTCTCTGTCTTTTTGTTATGCTCTTATTACAGATCTTATTCATTCAAAGCATTTTATCACTTTGTCTTTCATGTGTGCTATTTTAGTTAAATTGCATTTATTTCCTCTTAATATTCTTTTAAAAATTATTTTATAAATGTCAAGCAGCACAGGCATAAAGTGGGACAGCTTACTTCACTCAGAAGGTGAGATGTCATAGTCCCTTTGGACAACCTGACGTCACAGAGCAGCTGTTCTTTCTCGGGTGTACCCTCGGAGAATAACCCTAGGTAGTAGTCTCCAAGCTTATTTTGGTTGCAGATCTACTCCACACCTAAGTTGAGGCTTAGAAATCAATTGAGAAAAGTGAGAAGTTGCTGATTGAAATCCAACCATTTAGGCCTCAAGGACAGACACATTGCATGGACTCTGGTGGGACTCAAATAATTGAACAACCAGATCTCTGCCCTAATGACCATTTTAAGTATAAAAAGATATACCAAAAGGTAGTTTATTATTTTATGCATTTAATACTTAAATAAGAATGGTAAAAGAGGTACACAAAACTAGATTATGTTATAAAAAAGAGTTTTAAAATATTAATGAAAAATATTAAATAATACCTAACAAAAAAACAATAAAACTGTTATTTAAGATATTTCCAATGACAGCTTGTCACCCCCTGGTTGTTTGGCACTTCTTCTCTTTATGTTATATGTTTGTTTACTGATGGACACAAACATGAGGGAATTAAAATGTAGTATTTCATCAAAGGTATGATAAGTTTTATGAAATGAATAAATATTACAAGCATAGTTCCATCAAATTTTTTCACCTATGGATGGAATGAACATTACTACGGGTACTTAGAATACACTGTTGGCCAGATAAATATTAAAAAACAGTAAGGAATGTAAATTTGTGATTTCCACATTAGAGAGAACTTTGATTATAAGTGCCATTTTAACAACTGGTTCACCAAACTCAACAAAAAATTAGGTATTGGTTCTGCCAAACCAGTGCAAACAGACTGAATCCCACCACTGCATAGACTCCCCTTGCCCATTTCTTCTTGTAAGTGTAGGTGTGTGTGTCGATGGGAGAGAGGTCTGTAGTAAAACATCATTCTCTGATAGAAATGCTCATGTCTGGAATGAAAGTGATAAGATTAGAGACTAGGGCCTCATAAACATTTTCAAGTTTATGATTTTCTGGTCTACAGTAAAAGTTGGTCAGAAATAGCTAAAATGACAAAATCATTTTTAAAACATCATTGTATTGAGATGTTAACAATGTGAACGTAGGTGACAATTAAATTTGCATGAACACATAAAATGTAATAGATTTCTTCCTGACTTTTGGCTTACTTTAGTCTGATTTCTCCTGCTTTTTCTTCCCAGCTTCATTCAGAAAAAAAGACATTCAATAATAAAACCATATATGTCAACAAAAAACTACTAAAAATTTTTGTTGATTCCACTGAAATGAAAGTGAGGAATTTGAGTATTTCAGGATGACAGGCTAATAAAAAAAACAGCTAGAAGAGTATAGTTTTATTAAAGATTAGCTAATACGTTATTTATATGTGTTCTAATCAGTATTCAGTGAATAACAATCACCAAATAGTTAACATTTTATTTTACCAGTATATTGGTGAATGAGTTTTCTGGAAGAGATAGAGATGAGGAACCTAAATGAGATTTAGGAGTTTGAAAAGCCTTTTACTTGACACAGGTGTCAACCATGTGCGTTGTTGCAATGCAAGAAACTTCTTCAACATCTGGGAAACAGACCAGAGGAATCCTAAAATTAATCTAGAAGTCATAGCGGGCAGCCTCAGTTTATAACCTCATCATCTTTTACCTCATCATTCTTTAAATATAGTATTTGCAGGTAACTGTTGGGTATCAGGCTAAATTACTTAGAATACTAGCTCGTGTAATCCTCACACCAGTCCTATGACCAACCCTACTGTACAGATGAGAAAACTGAGGCTCAATGAGGTTAAGAAATGTACTGTATAAATTACCAATTTTTTAAAAAATTACAATTGGTTGACGCATCTTTTTAGTCTCTTTTCATCTCTACCTTGTGGGAAAATGGCTGGGGTTTAGACTGTGGTCCTGAAACAAGTCTTTTGTGTGGACTTTGGAACTCCGGGTCCTGCAGGGCAGAACGCTGCCCTTGTAAGCACTAGAAAAGATTGTTTAAAGAAAAACAGTTGATCCCTATGGCCTTTCCTTATATACCTGAAAGACATTAATTAACTACCCTTCTATGCACCTGAACCCAGGCTGAGTAAAGAGACCAATAAATTCAATAAGGCTGCAGTGATCTGGGCTCTCAGTCCTAGAGGCTAGGAGTCCCCTGTACCCATCTTTCTCTCTATGTTGCATCCTGTGTATGTTTTTTCTTCAGTCCTGCAGCACCTTCCTTTCATGCACACTCACGGCTGAGCTGGTCTCTGCAAGTGGCACTCACCGCGGGGTCTGACGAACAGGGACCTCCAAACAGGAACCTGACCAGAGCAGGAAATCAATTGGAACAGTGATACAATTGGAAGAAGGATCACCGGAGCGATATGTAAAGTAAGGAAATAACTGCTGGAACTCAAGGGGGAAATAGCAGTCTCAGTTCAGTCCACACAGGAAAGTGGTAAGGACATCCTTGGGAAAATACAGGGTAACAATGGAGAATGTGGACAGTGTTATGAAATGCCGTTCCTATGTCTATTTCTTTAAAAAATTGTTAAAGGCTGGTGGGGCTAAAGCCAGCGAAGGGAAACATTTAGAATTATTAGAAGTGATTGAGAAACATTGTACTTGGTTCCCTACTTTAGGAAGTCTAGAGGTGTTCAATTGCTGGCTACTATCTGGCAGACTTGAACCTTGGTAAAATTGGGTTTAGAACCTTTGCAAAATGATGATGATGATGAGGGAGAAGAAGAGTGTAAGGAGCTTAAATACACTGAGCCTGAAAGTGCCCTGAAGGTTGACAAACCTTCTTTACCATCTGTTTCTTTCATTGATTTTGCAAAATCTTTGCCACCCCCTCCACTACCTATTTTTGTACCTAGGGAGTTTCCACCACAGTTATCAGCTCTCCAGAAAGGAATATTACAGGCCCATAGAGAGGAAGATTTAGATGTGTTGCAAGTGGCCTTTCCAGTAACAGTAACAGAGAGAGTGGCTCCTGGGGTGGATACCCAAAATCCTAATGGGGTTTTTGAATTCACCCATGAGCCCATTCCTTTTAAAATATTGAAAGAATTGAAATTAGCAATACAGAACTAATTCTCCTTTAACTTACGGCCTAATTCAGGGTCTTGCTGAAGGTTATTTCATTCTGGTTGGCTGGAACACTTTGGCTCGAACTGTATTAAGTTCTGAGGAATTTCTACAATTTAAGACTTGGTGGTATGACCATGCCAAAACTCAAGCTGCATATAACAGAACCTGTAACATTCCCATTTCATTAGAACAACTGGTGGGCTCTGGAACATGAGTAGGTGTCCCAAATCAACTACCTATGAATGATCAGGCCATTACCGAAATTAGGAGATGTTGTTTGCGAGCTTGGGAGAAAATTGAATCTAATGGACAAACAACTGTCTCTTTTCAAAAGGTATTGTAAGGACCAAAAGAGCCCTATACTGAATTTATTGTCCGGATCCAAGAAGCTATTAAAAAACAAATTACCAGCCTGACCAGGCAGTGGCTCAGTGGATAGAGCGTCGGACTGGGATGTGGAGGACCCAGGTCTGAGACCCCAAGGTCACCAGCTTGAGCGCGGGCTCATCTGGCTTGAGCAAAAACTTACCAGCTTGAACCCAAGGTCCCTGGCTTGAGCAACAGGTTATTTGGTCTGCTGAAGGCCCACGGTCAAGGCACATATGAGAAAGCAATCAACGAACTAAGGTGTTGCAACGAAAAACTGATGATTGATGCTTCTCATCTCTCTCCGTTCCTGTCTGTCTGCCCTGTCTATGCCTCTCTCTGACTCTCTCTCTGTCTCTATAAAAAAAAAAAATACCAGTGTTGAAGCTGCTGACACTATACTCCAATTATTAGCATTTGAAAATGCTAACCAAGATTGCCAAAAGGTTATCGGCCCAGTGAAAGGAAAATTAAGATTTAACTGGATACATTAAAATTTGTCAAGGAGTAGGTACTGAGGGCTACTATGATGGCTCAAGCTGTGGCAAGATTAAAGTTCAACTCAAAATTTTCAGGAAAATGCTATAATTGTGGCAAATTAGGACATACAAAAAGGAATGTAATAGAAAAGGCAATAGAATAACTCCTCAACAAAAATGAGGGAATGAAGGAAGAAAGCCACCCAGGATAAGCCCACGTTGTAGGAAAGGTAACCACTGGTCCAGCCAATGCCATACTCAATATCATAAACATGGGACACCACTTCAGGGAAACCACCAGCAGGGTGTGTTCCCAGCCCCATTCCCAAAGGGAGCATACCCAGTACAGCAGGAACCTTTCGGGCTTCCTCGGGAGTAATGCTCTGCAGTATCTTGGAATTATCTCCAGCCACAGCAGGGCGTGCAGCCATAGATATTACTACCAGAGAGGGTATTCTTTTAACCCCCAGACAGGACCCTGTAAAGGTTAAGACTGGATTATGTGGACCACTACTTCCTAATACTGTAAGACTTTTGCTAGGACTTTCCAGTTTAATATCAAAAGGAGTCCGAGTTCATACTGGAGTTATTTACAGTGACTATACTGGGGAAATTATAGTCCTGATGTCTTCCTCAATCCCATGGAAGGCAGATCCTGGAGAATGAATTGCTCAATTTTTATTGTTGCCCTATATTTCAACTAGAACAAGCCAGAAGGTCCACAGTTCACAAGGATTTGGGAGCTCTAGACAAGCACGAGTCTTTTTTTGTGTGTGTGTGGCAGAGACAGAGTGAGAAAGAGGGACAGATAAGGACAGACAGATAGGAAGGGAGAGAGATGAGAAACATCAATTCTTCGTTGCGGCTCCTTAGTTGTTCACTGATTGCTTTCTCATATGTGCCTTGATGGGTGGGGAGGGCTACACCTGAGTGACCCCTTGCTCGAGCCAGCAACCTTGGGCTCAAGCTGGTGAGCCTTGCTCAAACCAGATGAACCCGCGCTCAAGCTGATGACCTCAGAGTTTCGAACCTGGTTCCTCCACATCCCAGTCCAATGCTCTATCCACTGTGCCACCGCCTGATCAGGCAAGTACGGGTCTTTTTAACAGAAAAAATTGTAGATGAACATCCCACCTATAAAATTACTATACAAAATAAAAAATTTAAGGGTCTAATTCAGTGGTAGTCAACCTGGTCCCTACTGCCCACTAGTAGGCATTCAGCTTTCATGGTGGGCAGTAGTGGAGTAACCAAAGTATAAATAAAAAGATAGATTTAACTATAGTAAGTTGTTTTATAAAGATTTATTCTGCCAAACTTAGTGAAAATCCGACATAAAGAACTTGGTAAGTAATTATTATTATATGCTTTAACTTGATGTAACTCTGCTTTATAAATTTTATAAAGTAAAGTTACTTCCCTACTTTATATATCACCATTACTGTGGAACTGGTGGGCGGTTAGAAAATTTTACTACTAACAGAGATACAAAAGTGGGCGGTAGGTATAAAAAGGTTGACTACCCCTGGTCTAATGGATATAGGGGCAGATGTATCCATCATGAGTACCAATTCTTGGCCTCACAAATGTCCCCTTCAAGAGACCAATATCTCTGTAATTGGCTGAGGTACTGCAAGAGGTTTAAAGTAAAGTGTTAACATATACTCTTTCTCTGGACCAGATGGTCAGCCTGCGACATTACAGCCGACATTACAACCCTATGTTGCAGAATTCCCTATCAATCTTTGGGGAAGAGATCATAGACAAAGTAAAAAAGGAGGTCATAGACAAGTAATAAAGTATCCATTGCATTTTTCTTTAGTGGCTACTGTTCACAAAAGCCTTCTCTTTAAACCCTAAGCAGTGCCTTTAAAATGGACAACAAATAAGCCTGTTTGGATTGAACAATGGCCATTAACTAAAGAAAAATTGGAGGCTCTTCAAGAATTAGTAGTAGAGCAATTAGAAAAAGGACATATAGAAGAATCATTTAGCCCATAGAGTTCTCCAGTGTTTGTGATTAAGAAGATATCAGGAAAGTAGAGATTTCTGACAGATTTACATGCAGTAAATGCAGTAAATCGACCTATGGGAGCTTTACAACCAGGGTTACCAAATCCATCTTTAATACCTAAGGAATGTCCATTATAGTAATTGATTTAAATGATTGTTTTTTCACCATACCTTTGGCACAGGAAGATCAAGAAAAGTTTGCCTTTTCTGTACCTTCCCTGAATGCTAAAGAGACAATGAAAAGATTTCAGTGGAAAGTATGGCCACAAGGGATGCTTAACAGCCCTACTATTTGTCAAAACTTTGTAGCTAAAGCCCTAGAACCTATTCGGTCACAATGCTCTCAATGCTATCTCATCCATTATATGGATGATATTCTTGAAGCGGCAAAACAAACAAACAAAAAAACCAAGAAGAATTAACTAAAGTCTATGCCACTTTAGAGAAACAGGTGAAAATTGTTGCTTTAAAAATAGCACCTGAGCCCTGGCTGGTTGGCTCAGCGGTAGAGCGTCAGCCTGGCATGTGGGGGACCCGGGTTCGATTCCTGGCCAGGGCACATAGGAGAAGCACCCATTTGCTTCTCCACCCCCCCTCCTTCCTCTCTGTCTCTCTCTTCCCCTCCCGCAGCCAAGGCTCCATTGGAGCAAAGATGGCCCGGGTGCTGGGGATGGCTCCTTGGCCTCTGCCCCAGGTGCTAGAGTGGCTCTGGTCGCGGCAGAGCGACGCCCCGGAGGGGCAGAGCATCGCCCCCTGGTGGGCAGAGTGTCGCCCCTGGTGGGCGTGCCAGGTGGATCCCGGTCGGGCGCATGCAGGAGTCTGTCTGACTGTCTCTCCCCGTTTCCAGCTTCAGAAAAATACAAAAAAAAAAAAAAAAAAAAAAAAATAGCACCTGAAAAGATTCAACAGACTGTCCCAGTCTCTTATTTAGCACTATCATAGACCAGTGTTTTTCAACCAGTGTGCCATGAGACATGGTCAGGTGTGAGTATAAATACATTTAGATACTATATCATTAACTATATGTATAATATGTACTGTGTTAGAGTGTCATTTTGTGTCATTTTGGTAGGTGGTGTGCCCCAGGATTTTGTAAATGTAAAAAATGTGCCGCAGCTCAAAAAAGGTTGCATAGACCACACTACAATACGACCCCCAAAAGTACAAATATGCAGAGATAGCATTAAGACCTTAAATGATTTACAGAAATTATTAGGAGATATTAATTGGCTTCATCCAAAAGTGGGAATAATGACACATGAGCTCTCTTCTTTATTTTCTCTTTTGCGTGGAGACCCTAGTCTGAATAGCTATAGAATTTTAACCAAGGAAGCAGAAAACGAACTTCAATTAGTGGAAGAAAAAATTTATCAGGCTCAATTGGATCATGTTCAGGATGGAGAATCACTTCCGTTGTTGATTTTTAATTCACTACACTCTCCTACAAGTGTTATTGTTCAGCATGATAAACTAATTGAATATTCTTACCTAATTCTACCATAAAATCTCTCTCTCCCTATCTTGATCTTATATCTTCACTTATTCTCAAAGGAAGAGGACAGATTCGACAACTTGTGGATTGTGATCCGTCTGCTATCATCCTTCCCTTAACAAGAGCTGACCTTTCTTCTTATTTTCAGAATCATTTACACTGGCAGATAGCTTTTGCTGATTTCATAGAGATTATTGATAATCATTATCCAAAAAACCCTCTTTTCTGGTTCCTGAAACACACTCTATGGATTCTACCTCATATTACCCGGCTGAAACCTTTATCTAATGCCCCTACTATCTTTACTGATGGCTCTGGTAATGGACATGCTGGCTATACTGGGGCAATACAGAAACATATTTCCACTCCAGGTTTTTCTGCTCAACAAGCTGAATTTATGCTGTTGTTTCTGCTTTGCAGGATTTTCCCAATCCAGTTAACATTGTTAGTGATTCTGCTTATGTAGTACAAGTCACAAAGATGATTGAAACAGCTTCATTAAAACCTTCTTCACCACAACCTCTTACTAATCTGTTTTCTCAATTACAGCAAACTGTTCAAAAATGTCACTTTCTTTTCTATATCACTCATATTCATTCACATACTAATTTACCAGGACCCTTAGCTACAGGTAATGCTATCGCTGACAAACTGGTTATGACCGCTCTTACAGAGGCAAGTCAGTTCCATGACTTAACTCATGTTAATGCTTCAGGATTCCGTGCTAGATTCCAATTATTTTGGAAACAAGCTAAGGATATTGTATGCATGTGTCCTAAATGTCAAATTATTAACAATCCCAAACAATCACCTCCTGGGATTAATCCCAGAAGCTTGGAACCAAATCACATTTGGCAGATGGATGTGATGCACATTCCATCTTTTGGTAAACAATCTTTTATACACGTTACAATTAATAACATGTTCTCATTTTCTATGGGCTACAGCACAAACCAGTGAAACAGCTCTTCACATTAAGCCCCATTTGATGCACTGCTTTGCAGTAATGGGGCTTCCTGAAACCATCAAAACTGAAAATGCTCCTGCCTATTTTAGCTCAGCTCTTCAAAAGTTTTTTCCAATAATGGTCCATCAGACATGTCACTGGGATTCCTTACAATCCCCAAGGACAAGCTATTGTAGAACATGCTAATAAATCTCTTAAACAAATGTTACAAAAACAAAAAGGGGGAGATAAGGATTCCCCAGCAACTCAATTATATAAAGCATTATTTACTCTTAATTTTTTGAATTATCCACCTTCTTTACCCTCCACTGCTGTGGATCAACATTACTCTGCTTCTTCTTTATCTTGTTACAGAGCATCCACTCATGGTAGCAGGATCTGGTGACCAATCTTTGGGCAACGGGACAATTGCTAACCTGGGGACAGGATTTTGCTTGTATTTCACCCTTACAGGAGAAGCTCTGCTTTGGGTACCCTCTCGATGAGTAATACCTTATCATGAGTGAGAGAAAACAAAGAAGATTCACCTACAACCTGGAACCCCCAATCATGTAGATGGAGGGACTAACTCTCCAGACCACCCATCTGTTGGGACTGATGCAAGCAATGTAGAAGGCAGCTCTTCCAACTTAGAGGCAGATAAAACATCTATGCCAAGAAGCAGAGAAACAATTGAAGCAGCAGAAAACTTTGATGACATCCTCTAATGTGACAATTGTACTTTTTGCTCTGCTTCCAGAGACTTCCTCAGGTGCTTGCAACAAACCATCCAGCAATTGATGCAGAGGAAGGCTGCAAGACTTATGGAAGGCTTATGCAGCCGTGCAAAAACAAACAAACAAACAAAAAACACCAAGAAGGAGGACATGTGGGAAAATGGCTGGGGTTTAGACTGTCGTCCTGAGACAAGTCTTTTGTGCGGACTTTGGAACTCCGGGTCCTGCAGGGCAGAACGCTGCCCTTGTAAGCACTAGAAAAGATTGTTTAAAGGAAAACAGTTGATCTCTATGGCCTTTCCTTATATACCTGAACGACATTAGTTAACTACCCTTCTATGCACCTGAACCCAGGCTCTGTTAATTTACCTAATGAGCAAAGAGACCAATAAATTTGATGAGGCTGCAGAGATCTGAGGTCTCAGTCCTAGAGGCTGGGAGTCCCCTGTACCCATCTTTCTCTGTATGTTGTGTCTTGTGTATGTTTTTTCTTCAGTCCTGCAATGCCTTCCTTTCATGCACGCCCACGACTGAACTGGTCTCGGCACTACCTCTCCCCTCTATCTCTTTTAATTTCTTTTTTGTTTTCTTTCAGTTTATCTGCTTGTACTACAGAATTCCCCACAGTCTGTATTTCTTTGATGGAGTCCGAAGGGTACAAGTTAACATGTGCTCCTGACCTCAGCGCTCTTGTAAATTTGTAACTTGTTTAGAGGCTTGATCAGATTCAGCTTAGAACTTTTTTGGTAAAGAAAACTTTCATAAATGGTAGCGTATGTTTCCATTGGGGCACATATATCTTATTGTCACTCTTTTTGTGATGTTTAGGCATCAGTTGGTGCTCAGTACCCACATTCAGTGATCAATTAAGGGTTGAAAAAATTGTAAAATTCTATCTTTATCATCTCTTCCTCATTTATTAGCTTATCTGCTTCCAGAAAAGTTCCTTTATATACTACTCTTTAGTTAACTTAAGCACAGTTTGGCTAGGAAAGCCAAAAAAATAACAGATTTAAAGTGAAGAGTTGGTTCAGTAGCAGTGTGAAAATTCAGGAAAACAGTTGAAAATTTAGATATGGAGGTAAGAAGAAAGAGGGTTTGGAAATACTCCGGCTAGCTGCCAATATCAACAATGCCACATTAACTGTTGCTGCCCAGTTTGTTTTATTACATTTACCATGTTCTATCTGAAAATATTGATAGAATGACTTTCAAAGATTTTTTTTAAATTTATATAAGCTCTAAAGAGAAAAAAATAGTTGACATGATTAGTCCTTTTTTGGGAGATAGGTTAGAACTCAGGAGAAGAATGAGTCATGAAGAATTTTTTGAGAAAAATATTACATGGTTCTCTCATTAAACTAGTTGGATAGAAAAGTACATATGACAATAATCTTGCTATAGTCAGTCACCATTCTATAACTAATTCTTAAAGGTAATTTATAATTAGTTTGGTTATGTAAATACTTCAATTTACATCAGCATTTTACTTAAAATGTTAATTCCAACTGTCTTTATAGCTCTGTCACATAGTAAGCATTCAATTTATATTTAAATTGTGCCATGATGCCTCCAATTGAATTTGGACTCACCTGCTCTTTTACAGTAAGGTCTGCAGTAGCATGAAAAGGCAATTTATATCTACCTTTTTCCTGTGCCACCAAAAGTTTTCCTGACATTCTAGTGAGAATCACATTAGATTCAAAAGTCTTTGAAAAGTATATTAATATTATTAACAGGAAAATGTAGTTCCTGAGCAAATGCTAATTTAATGATATAATTTACATAAACTTTATCAAGAAAACAAAAGTGGTCATTACTCTCGCAAGACCTGCACTGTGCCAACACTGAAGGGTTTACAAAAAAAATTGGGAGACATAGTTCCAGCTATTTTCCATTAAGCATGATGGCTGCATTAGGATTTGTGTTTCATAGGTTCTAGCGTTATCTCCATATTTCTATGGAGGGATGAACATGGTACTAATTTCAAAGAAACCTCTCCATGGGGCCTGTTGAATTCTAATAGTAGTTGCAATTCAGAAAACCTAGGAATTTCCTACTAGGAAATTTACATGTTAGAGCATGCAATAAGGCTTGCTAGCAAGTGTGCAGCCCAGTAACATATCTTACTAACAATGAAAGAAGTAAAATCCAGCTCCTTTGCATTTTACTCTATTTTCAGTTGTTAAAAAGATACTTCAATTTCTATGTGCTCATAATGATCACTCTCCCTACATTGAAACTGAAGGAAGTGCCATGATGCTTCCAATTGAATTTGGACTCACCTGCTCTTTTACAGTAGCATAAAAAGGCAAATACAACGGTAGCTTGAATTCTTGCTGCAACAATTTATATCATTTCTAGTGAACTGAGTCACTAAATTCTTGAACTTTGGTGCACAGTCATCATTAAGGGCCCCGCACTAGGAAGATGACCTCTTTTATCATGCAACTTTGGACTCCACCAACACTCACCGACCTCCAAACCCTCCAGCAAGAACTGCACAGCTTTAAACCTTGCTAAATGAACTTGCTGCTGACTACACATAATTTTATCCTCCATACTAAGCTGTATTCAGTAGTCAGACTATCTCTTGACACTTTAGCATGCTCTCTCAGTGGTACTCAGAGCATACGAATAAATGCAAAAGCCTGATCACCTTTGGAATTCCTTCAACAAAGTTTAAAACAAACTGATGATCTTTGGAACTGGCTGAGGGACAGGTCAATAACATTTACTCCACTTCAGGAAAAATAAAAAAAAAGAAAAACCCAAACAAACCCAAACCATATTTTTTTTTAATTTTTTTATTTATCCATTTTAGAGAGGAGAGGGAGAGACAGAGAGAGAGAGAGAGAGAGAGAGGAAACAGAGAGAGAGAAGTGGGGGAGGAGCTGGAAGCATCAACTCCCATATGTGCCTTGACCAGGTAAGCCCAGGGTTTCAAACCGGCGACCTCAGCATTTCCAGGTCAACGCTTTATCCACTGTGCCACCACAGATCAGGCAAACCCAAACCATATTTTAATGAGACTAGTTAAGATCCTTTATTTCTCCCAGAAGACAGTTTGCAGATAAAAATTTAAAATATAAATAATAGAGACTAAGAAGTACATCATTTCAGAAGCTCCTAAAGGTCCCATAATAAGGTCTTCATGAAAAAAGAAGGCAATAACAACTTTTAATTCTTAGTTACTTGTCAGAAGCCGATCAACGACTGCTGGCTGACAAGGACACAGCAGAAGAAGATCAACAACTGCTGGTTGACAAAGTCACAGCAGAAAAGATCAATGGCTGCTGGTTGACAAAGTCACAGCAGAGAAAAGGCACAATGGTACTTCCCTCTTTGACCTTTTGAATTAATTTGGCCTTTTATCCCCCCTTTTCTGGGTATGTGTGCTATCATTTATGGCACAGGGATAATAGTATCGTGCTTTCCCTGCAGATTTGTAGTAATTTCTTTGGAAATGAGACAGAGGGTGTGAGTTCCACAGAAAAGCCTGTAAGCCCCTTTGCCTGGGCTCATAGACATAAGAGGCTGGCTATGGTATCCCTCGAAAAGGGTCAAGTTTGTAGAATTCCTTCTTATTAATCATGTTAGAAAAAATAGATTGTGACTTATGAATAGGTAGGAAACAGTAACTATACACAGAAGCACCTTTCAGCCTTCAATTAATTCATTACTTTACCTCCCTAGCCTTTTCATGTGGTAGAGTAGAGAAATTTTCCTTTCTTCTTGCATACTTGACCTGCAGGTGGTGGAACACTCTGAGAAAAATAAAGTTAGAACTTAACTAGTGTATGAATATAGTAGATAAATAAAATTTGACTAGACAATAAGACATTAGGTAAGGTAGAGTTATTAATTAGTACTGACCTTTTAGAAGTTTGTACCAATATTGTTACTGTTATTGCTGTTCAAGCCATTGTATAACTGTACTTTGTATGACTTACCACCTGATTTATAGCTTGTAGAAATGAAAAACTATTACCTAGAAATATGTAACTATAGTGAAACAAAAAACAATTATTAACCAATGTATTCTGAATACCATGTGATTGTAACTTAGTGTGTGTGTATAAAAATAAAGCTAGACCAGCCATTGGCAGAGATGCCTGGCAGTAAATGCTAAAGAGAAAAAAAAATTTGGCTCTCTCACTCGATTCACGCTGACGCTGTCTCTTCCTGTGGGACCCCTGGATTCCTCCCGGGGCTGTACCCCGGCATATACTTTCTGCAAATGAGGAAAGCTGAGGAAATAAACTTAGCTTTGAAACCCAGTGAGAACTCCCACTACAGCCAAGCTGTGCTGATGGGGTGGTCTTCTCAGACACGAGTGCTTGTTAGGGTCATTAGTGTATGTTCATCTACATGCTATTTGTCTAGTGGTATTATCTGGAACTCACTGATACTGAGTGTCTATCAAAAGCTGAATTGAGAGAGTAATTTTTTATGTGAATTTGTCATTTCTGTAGTTTTATCCAAATAGTCTAAATTCACCCCTGTATTAAGCCAGTTAGAAAACTGAGGACATGGACCAAATTAAATTGATCCCCACTAAATTGTTTAACTCAAAAGAACTTTCCTTCACATGATATTAAGAAATATCATGCCCTGGCTGGATAGTTCGGTTGGTTGGAGCATTCTCCGAAGCTCAGTGGTTGCCAGTTCGATCCCCAGTCAGGGTCTCCCTCTCTCTCTCTCTCTCTCTCTCTCTCTCTTTCTCTCTCTGTCCCCCTTTCCTTTCTTCCTTTATTCTCTTCTTCTCTAACATTAGTAAAGAAAAAAACAAAATAAAAATATAAAAATAGAAATACCATAACAAGCAGCTCTAGGAAATACTTTTTATTTTAATGTAGCTAACTTTAAAAACTTATTTGCCCTACCAAAAGGAACCCAAGATAGGCATACTTACAACTTATTTTTAAATGGCTTTAGTATTTGTGTTTGTAATAGAATAACTTTCACTTGCTTTAGTTATTAGAATAATCATCAAAATGAATAAAGGAGGAAATACTCTTAGAAAGACTAAGCCTCATTTAATCATTTATTCATCCATCCACTCATCAGGTTTTCCTGAGCACTTTTCATGTGTGTATTTGCTACCAGCATGACTTCTTCAGTAGAGTCTCTTCAAATCTTTTGCCCGTTTTAAATTAGGTTTTTATTTATTATTGAGTTTTGAGAATTCTTCATATATTCTGAATATAAGTTTTTTATCAGGCATAATGGTACAAATATGTTTTCTAGCCTACAGCTTGTTTTTTCTTAAAGCATTTCAAAGAGGTCTTAATTTTGATGAAGTCTAAGTTCTAATTTTTTTTAAAAATGAATCATGCTTTTGGTTTGTTATATATAAGAAATACTTGCCTTCCCAAGTTCACAAAGATTTCTCCTGATTTTTTTTTTCTAGAAATCTTGTAGTGTTATGTTTTATATTGGATCTATGGTTTATTTTCAGTTAGATTTTGTATTTGGTGCAAGGGAAGAATAAAGGGTGTTTTTTCTTTTTGTATAATCAGTTATTCCAGTGCTGTTTGTTGAAAAAACGATCCTTTTACCTTTGAGTTGACTTTGTACCTTTGTCAAAAATCAATTGACTGTCTATGTGTGCATCTATTTCTGGATTTTCTATTCTGTTACATTGATTTATGTGTTTATCTTTCCACCAATACCAGACCATCTTGATTACTGTTTCTTTAGGGTAAGTTTTGAAATCAAGTTTTATAAGTTTTCCATTTTCTCTTTCAATATTATTTTGGCTATTCTAGCTCCTTTCCTTTCCATATACATTTTAGAATCAGCTTGGCAATGTTCCTCTAAAGTTCTTATCAAAAGTTTGATTGGGGGATGACGTCAGAGTAATGGTGGGCTAGGAAGTGATACCGATAAATCTCCCCCAAAACTCAACAAGATCTTCAACCAGAAACAGAAAAACGTATACTTGGAGCCTCCAGATGCTTCGCAATACACCCAAAGGTATGGTCGAGTGAAAAATTGGCTAAATATATAACCAAACCCCGAAGGAAATAGGGAGTAAGAAATGCTCTGCCTTCCTCACTAACCTAAACAGGGCGGCTTTCTCTGGTAACTGTGAATATAGAAACTGAGGCGGGCAAAGGGGGTGAATAGATCCAGGCCGCGGCACAAACGGCCGAACCAGGCTGTGGCACGGAGATCCAAGCCAAGGAAAAACTGATCCTGTGGCAACCCAGGCAATACAAGCTAACACTCGTGCCAAACCCAAACAAAGAAAGACAAGCGGGGCGGCCATTTTACCCGGTCTCCTGGTTGGCGTGCGCGCAGTTAGTGGGCGAGAGATTTCTTCCTAGGCCCCGAGAGTGGGTGCCCATGTTGCCCCATGGAGAGGCAGGGTCAGAGGCCTTTCTGTGGGCCGAGGGCAGAGTCTCTGGGCAGCCCCAGCGCCCTGGGAAAGCCACGCATGGGAGGGAGTGAGAACTATTTCAAACTGTGGAGATTTTCCGTGCTGGAGGGGGTTTCACTCAGAGGGAAACACGGCCGACCTCATATCCTGGTCTGCGCGCGCAGATAATGAATGAGAGATTCCTCCAAGTGCCTCGGCAGTGCGCACCCGTGTTATCGCACAGAGGGGCAGAGTCAGGGGCCTTTGTGTGGGCCAAAGCGGAATCTCGGGCCGCCCCAGTGCCTTGCAAAAGCCACACACGGGGACGGAGCGAGACTCAATTCCAACGCTGCAACTTTTCCCTGCGGTTGGGAGTTTCACTCAGAGCGTGAGACTGCTGGCCGGATATCCTGGTCTGCGCGCGCGCAGACAGTGAGTGAGAGTTTCCTCCAAGTGCCCCGGAAGTGGACGCCCGCCTGTGTTACCGGCAGAGTGGCAGAGCCAGAGGTCTTTGAGTGGGTGGAAAGCCCGCCTGATTATGCTAGCAGCTCTGACTGACTGAGCCTTACCCAGAGCCCTGTGCTGAGTGGAAATAGAGTGGGGAGTTGCCAGCTCTTTGAGCCTCTTACTATCCAGGCAGAGGCAGCAGCAACCCCATAGCTGGATTATCAGGCTACTAATTGAGGAAGGAAAGACTAGGAGAAAGGCTCCAGGAACACGGACTCTCTCACTGTCGGAGCCTATAAATGCTAATGAGCCTCAATTGCCAACGAGACTAAAGAACAATACATGACATTGCCATGGAGACTTATCAACTGCAAACCTCTACCTGAGCGTGCCAAAGGGGCAGAACCCGGGGTACAGAGTCACCGACCAGGAAGAGGGAGAGAAAAGAAAAAGCAAGAAGATAACCTCTCAAAATCAAGAATAATCTGCAGACTTTATAACCTATCCCATTTTATTATATTTGTTCATTTGTTTCTCTTATCTTCATTCTTGATACTTTTTTTCCTCCTCCAATTTGGCCGATTAACTCTCTGCCGGTCTTACTCTCTCCTCTCCTTGAACTACACTACCCATAAGTGTTACATCTCCCATTATCTTTTCTCTTCTCTTCCTTTCTCTCTATGAGGGTTGCACTCCAAAACCCTTAACTCTCTCTCTCTCTCTCTCTCCTTTCTTTTTTCTTCTTTTAGTGGTTCCCTCTTTTTTTCTCTCTCTCTCTTTCTTTTCTCCCTCTATATTAGTTTCTTCCTTTCTCCTTTACATCTCCTCTCATTCAAACCTCAATAACAAACAAATTATCTTATCTGGGACTCAAACTTATGTTTGTGGCATTTTGGGGGGTTTTTACTTCACCTTTTTAACTCACTAGCAGTGCTCCCATCCCTGGCTCTCCATTTTATCTAGTTCTTGTTCCACTAAATACAATAGTAATTTTTTAATTTGTCCCACCATTTTTCCATTTTCCTCTTATTCCTCTCATCATAACTCTTAGACAACCAACACCTAAAAACAAATCATTTTATTCTTGACCCAAATTTTTTCCTTATTTTCTTTTTGTGGGTCCATACGCTCTTTTTTTTTTTCTTTTTCTTCTTTTTTTTGTTTTTCTTTTTTTTTCTTTTTCTTTTTCTTTTTTTTTTTTTGCCCCTTTATTACTTTTCCCCAATTCAGGCCCTCCATCACAGGCATTGTTTGTTATAATTCACAGTTCACCACAAGATTTTCTCAAGAAAGAGGGGAGAGGAGAGGAGAGGAAAAAAGGAGGGGGGGAATAATTTCCTTTTTTAAAAATTTTTATTTTATTTTATTTTTCTTTGTTTCATTATTAATTTTTTTTTAAAAAAACTCTTCTCGATTTTTTATTTTTTTTATTATTTTTTTATTTTTTAAAACTTTTTATTCTTTATTAAATCTCATAAATACTATCAACAAAACCACCCTCAGATGCCATTAAGGAAGAGAAAATCGAATATCATGGATACAAAAAAAAGAGAGGTAACACAGCTAGATGAGGAAAAATCTATGGAGAAAAAATTTAATATATTGGAAACCTTGGAGCTAAATGACAGAGAATTCAAGATAGAAATCCTAAAAATACTCAGAGATATACAAGAAAACACAGAAAGGCAATTTAGGGAGCTCAGAAAACAACTCAATGAACACAAAGAATATATATCCAAGGAAATTGAAACTATAAAAACAAATCAAACAGAGATGAAAAACTCAATTCATGAGCTGAAAAACAAAGTAACAAGCTTAGCTAATAGAACAGGTCAGATAGAAGAGAGGATTAGTGAAATAGAAGACAAGCAACTTGAGGCACAACAGAGAGAAGAAGAAAGAGACTCAAAAATTAAAAAAAATGAGATAGCCCTACAAGAATTATCTGACTCCATCAAAAAGAATAACATAAGAATAATAGGTATATCAGAGGGAGAAGAGAGAGAAAATGGAATGGAGAACATACTCAAACAAATAATAGATGAGAACTTCCCAAGCCTGTGGAAAGAAATAAAGCCTCAAGTTCAAGAAGCAAACAGAACTCTGAGTTTTCTTAACCCCAACAAACCTACTCCAAGGCATATCATAATGAAATTGACACAATCCAACAGCAAAGAAAAAATTCTCAAGGCAGCCAGGGAAAAGAAGAATACAACATATAAAGGAAGGCCCATTAGATTATCATCAGATTTTTCAGCAGAAACTCTACAAGCTAGAAGAGAGTGGACCCCAATATTTAAAGTCCTGAAAGAGAGGAACTTTCAGCCATGAATACTATACTCATCAAAGCTATCCTTCAAATATGAAGGAGAAATAAAAACATTCACAGATACAGAAAAGATGAAGAAATTTATCATCAGAAAACCCCCACTCCAGGAATTACTAAAGGGGGTTCTCCAATCAGACAAAGAACAACAAAAAAAAACAGAGCCACAAGTAAAAGCTCCAAGAAGAACACAATAAAACCAAATTTAAACTGTGACAACAACAAAAAGAAAGAGGGGGAGAAGATGGAGATTAACAGTAGCAAAGGACGATGGAGTGCAAAAGTACTCATCACAAAATAGTTTGCTACAATGAACAGGGTAGGGACCCTTTTCATTACTCAAAGGTAACCACCATTGAAAAAAACACCACAGAAGCACATGAGATAAAAAAGATAGCTACAGAGGAAAGATGTATGGAATACAACCAAATAAAAACAAAAGATAGAAAAACGAAAGAAAAGGATCAAACAAGACACAAAACTAACAGAAAGCAAGATATAAAATGGCAATAGGGAACTCACAAGTATCAATAATTACACTAAATGTAAACGGATTAAACTCACCAATAAAAAGGCACAGAGTAGCAGAATGGATTAAAAAAGAAAGTCCAACTGTATGCTGCCTACAGGAAACTCATCTAAGTAACAAGGATAAAAACAAATTCAAAGTGAAAGGCTGGAAAACAATACTCCAAGCAAATAACATTTAAAAAAAAGCAGGTGTAGCAATACTCATATCGGATAATGCTGACTACAAAACAGGAAAAGTACTCAGAGACAAAAATGGCCATTTCATAATGGCTAAGGGGACACTGAATCAAGAACACATAACAATTCTTAATATATATGCACTAAACCAAGGAGCACCAAAATATATAAGACAGCTCCTTATTGATCTTAAAACAAAAACACAATCATACTTGGAGACCTCAATACACCGCTGACGGCTCTAGATCGGTCATCCAAACAGAGAATCAACAAAGACATAGTGGCCTTAAACAAAACACTAGAGCACCTGG